>NC_042300.1:7889533-8547033 GCF_901000725.2 Takifugu rubripes | reverse complement strand
TCTCCCTGTGATAAGAGGCGGCCAAAGTCCGTGTGCTGGCGTAGGCCTGAAGAGCAAACAGGGGACACACACACACACACACACACACACACACACACACACACTAAGATGGCGTTTTGTGCGTCGACGCTGCTGTGGTGATGTGGCAGGTGAAGAGAAAGCTGTCTGTTTGTACATGGGAGGGCACGGAGGGGCCAAGACTCAGGTTAGGTAAAGGTGAGGTGACATCATCACAACAATGGATTTCTAAAAGGTTCAGTCAAAGTTCACCTCCGGGTCACGAAGGTGCTTCGGGAAGATGCGGAGTGGGACCAGGGAAGAAGGAGCAGAGGAGCCCGGGAGCGTTTGGCCACAGCCGTAACGTCGTGAAGTCAAACTGGAGCTCCGCCCTCCCTCGGAAATACCGTGAGAGAAGCAAAACAGCACGAGGAGGCCGGAGGAGAAAAGGTTCCTGGAACCAGAGACATCCTCCGATAAGAGAGGGATTATTCCTGGAGGGGCGGCGGAGGAGAGGAGCAAACCAAATGAAGAAAGGGAGCGGGGAGAGAATGAGGGAATATCAGAGGAGGAGTGGGGCGATGCCAGCAGACAGGAGGAGCGGTGGAAAACAAAAGAGGCTCCACGCTCTGCTCCCCCTTATCTGTCGGAGGGTCTTATCCACCGCTGGCTCTGTTAGTCTAACCCTGCCCCCCCCCCTCCCTGCCGGCCACTTTACCTCCACCTCATCCCTCCATCTCCACCCCCCCCCTCCCCTTCTGCCGCTTGCTTGCCGCGGACGCCGTTATCAGGCCAGGGCTTACGTCAGGGGGGCCCGCTGGGGCCGGGGGCTGGGGGGGGGACGGGCGGCCGGAGACGGAGGCTGATAGCGCAGCGGCGGCTGCCTCCACACTGGCTGTGGGAACCGTGGACCCAGCCCAGCCCGACCCGGTGGCCCCCGCACATCCACCAGGAAGACCTACGCAGAGGTGTTCCGTCATCGACGCTTATTTTAAAGAAACCACTCTTTTTCAGGGGGGTTTCGATCCGATGGAAGATGAAGGCGCTCGCTGTCAGACGTGCACGTCCACTGGAAACGCTCCCACATCTGGAGCAGCTGCTCTTAACGAGCTGCCTCTTATCAAATGCTGATATGCACAGAGATGCCAAACATCTCTTCCCATCCACTTTGATAAACACAGAACGTCTTCATGTGTGAAATACATCCCAGACTCCATCACAATGCCATAGATACTGTCATATAGCTGCCATACAGCTGCCATATAGCTGCAATACAGCTGCCATATAGCTGCCGTACAGCTGTCATATAGCTGCAATACAGCTGCCATATAGCTGCAATACAGCTGCCATATAGCTGCCGTACAGCTGTCATATAGCTGCCATACAGCTGCCATACAGCTGCCATATAGCTGCCATACAGCTGCAATACAGCTGCCCTATAGCTGCCGTACAGCTGCCGTACAGCTGCCATATAGCTGCCATATAGCTGCCCTATAGCTGCCATCTAGCTGTCGTACAGCTGCCATATAGCTGCCATCTAGCTGCCGTACAGCTGCCATATAGGTGCCATATAGCTGCCATCTAGCTACCATACAGCTACCATATAGCTGCCATATAGCTGCCATCTAGCTGCCGTACAGCTGTCATATAGCTGCCATATAGCTGCCATCTAGCTACCATACAGCTACCATATAGCTGCCCTATAGCTGCCGTACAGCTGCCGTACAGCTGCCATATAGCTGCCATATAGCTGCCATATAGCTGCCCTATAGCTGCCATATAGCTGCCATCTAGCTGCCGTACAGCTGCTATATAGGTGCCATATAGCTGCCATCTAGCTGCCGTACAGCTGCCATATAGCTGCCATAGAGCTGCTATGCCGACTTCCGTAGATGTTGTGCTGCCATTAGGGGTGGTTACAACTTTTCCTATCTCTTTCCCAGTCTTGTCCAGACGTGTATTCGGACTTTTGTGCACAGAACCATGAGGAAACATGCTAATATCAGCTGCCACAGATATTAGCTTTAGCCTGAATCCTCACGAGATCTTTCCAGCAACTCAACAGGCGGATGAACAGGCGGATGCAGGAATGTGACAGTTACTCCCAGCAGACGGGAACATTTAGCTGCTGGAAATACTGCTGGGTGACTTTAGAAAGACTCTATCCACCTGTGGTTGAGCTAAGCTAATTAGCTGCAGCAGCCTGTTATCAAAGGAATGTCGCATATTTTTCATATCAAGATCCGGGGGTTGAGGCCCCTGACAAAACAGGAGATATATAAACATATTTAAAACCTTCTTCCCGCAGACTTATTCATGTCAGACCGTCCCCCGTAAAACATCCTGAAAGATGTAATGAGGAAAATGTGCAGTTAGGCTACAGATAAAGTTGGATTTACTGTCGGAATATGCGCGTGTGTGCGCGCGTGTGAGCGTGTGTGAGCGTGTGTGAGTGTGTGTGTGTGTGTGTGTGAGTGTGTGTGAGCGTGTGTGAGCGTGTGTGAGCGTGTGTGAGCGTGTGTGAGTGTGTGTGTGTGTGTGTGTGAGCGTGTGTGAGCGTGTGTGAGCGTGTGTGAGCGTGTGTGAGTGTGTGTGTGTGTGTGAGTGTGTGTGAGCGTGTGTGAGCGTCAGCAGGTGCGGGTGTGATGCGAGGGGAGTGTGTGGAGGCCCGTGGTGGATGGACTGGGCCAGTTTCACATCATTAGCCGCAGGTGCAGCACTCCCAAAACGTGCAAACACGTCCGCGCTAACACCGGCCGTGTCATCTAAACCTTGCTCATTATCACTCCCCAGCATCGGCGAGGCCTCCGAGGGAACCCAGATATCAGCTCTGGCTGATTTACAGTAACCAGGGAGCATTAAAGCTCTCTGTCAAAAACACACACACACATAAACACACACACACACGCACGTATATGTTTCCATTCTTCCTGGTTGTGTCTCAGATGTTTTTTAGAGATGGATCGGTCGGATGGGGAGTGGAGACACGCTTATCAGCGCGGTGTCCTCGATAAGGGGGAGAAGATTTGTAATGGCCATAGTGTGTGTGTGTGTGTGTGTGTGTGTGTGTGTGTGTGTTTCTCACTCTGACCTCTTCTGGACCAAGAAAGTAGGAGGAAGAAAAGGACGGCCTTGACAGAGCGAGAGGAAAGGGTGAGATTTAAAAAGCCGTGAAAGAAGGAGACCGTTGTTTTCCGAGTGGCTTATTTTCGCTCCTCCGCCTCTTGCTGACACACTCCCAAAATTGGATCAGTGGCCTCCCGCGTCCTTGGGAGTAAATGACTGTAAAACAAGGGAACCGGGTGAACTGGGGGTTAAGGTGAGGGCAGAGGGGGAAGCAGAGGTGATCTTTGATTTGGATCTGTTGAACAAAAAGAACCAAATGTCAGATTAGTAGCCGCTTCAAGGGTCAAGGGTCAAAAACTGGACTTTCTATTCTTTCTATTCTTTTCATCATTACTTTATTGGGATTATTTTTTGTGAAATATGGCGCTAAATTACGATTTGAGACAAACATTCGCGTTTCCTCGCAGCGACGCAAACATTCCACAACTGCTCCAGCGCGTGGTGACCCGTCACCGACATTGGACGTCCGGGACGGCCCCTCGGGTCAGGCTGAAGTTCATGTCACGCTTGCCTGTACACAGTGACGCTGCTACCGTGTTGACCTCCACCTGGGGAGGGAAGAACGGCTGTGAAGTCACGCAGCTGCCTGGTTGTTGACGGCAGAATCAGTAGGAATCAAAGAGATCCAGAAGTTCTAACACATTTTCCTCTGACGACGCTAACGCTAACGTTGCCACGCCCAGAACCTGCCGTCGATCAGGAGATCTCCATAGCCGTCTGCCACTCAACCCACCACGATGGCCCCCCGCTTGGCGGCCTGGGTGTCGTGATAAGCCCGAGCCTCATTAGTCTTTTTAATTGGCCCAGAACGGTTGTAGCAAGCGTGCTTGTGGTCTGGCCACATGCCAGGCTAACGTAAACTGACCCAGTGGAAACACTGCACAGGCTGGCCAGCGGATCAAAGAGTGCAACTCCGAACCTGACAAAGACCCTTTCTGACTCTAAACTAAACAGGCCACAGGTGAAATCCAAAAGGATTTTTTAGCATAGCATAAGCGTCGTCTGCACCCGCGTTAAGCTAACGCTCAGACCAGTCTTTGTGGGTTATTTCTCATGGGATTTCCCGCTAGATTAAAAAGAGTCACAAATGGAATCCATTTGTAAACACATGCACTCCCTTTGACAGCTTATTGGCCCCCTCACAGCCCACAAACTTTTGACCAGTCTTCCCAGCGCTAAACAGACGAGAACAACCACACAGGCGCTAAATTGCTAAATAACGCGGAGCATGCATTTTTCACCTGCTCAGCACTTTGCTGTTATTTGACTCACCGAGTGTGTGTGTGTGTGTGCGTGTGTATACCGTGGCGTCTATACCTTGTGGGGAATCCATCAAAGCTTATCATTATAAGTAAACATGACAGAGTGGACAAAACGTCTTGTGCGCCGCCAGAGTCGCTATCTCACCACAAGCCATATCTGCGATGATGGACTGATGTGGCGCTGGCTTGGACTAACCAGAGTCTGTGTGTGAGGGTGGGAGTGCACTTACGAGCGTGCACGGACGCACGCGCGCCAGAGCGCACACATCAAAAGGCGCGCACATGTAGGCACTCAGACGCAGTAAGCACACACTCAAGTTACCTTTAAAGTAGATCTTATATCTAAGACCTCTCAATATAAGTAATGCTAACCGAGCGCGCGGCGTCATCCTTCATATGTATTTATTTAGATTAGAGGCTATATCGACTATATGCTGAGGAGACGCTGAAGCGAGTGTTGATGTACCGGGGGTCCGGCCTTCATGAGAGGTCGTGCTTTGCTCAGGGAGATTTATTAGCAACCTAGCTTAATAGCCAATAAACTGTCCAGATTAGCATGCTTTCCTAAAAGGTGTAACAACGCAGCATTATGGGTAACAGACAGCAGCAAAAAGGTCCAGAAACCACCGCGTCTCTCTACCGTTTTGGGATTTTTTTGGTTCTTTCTTGCTTAGTTTTGCAGCTCTGAGGTCAGCCTGTGTGTTCCTCCACTTGTTACAACACCACTGATAAGCCGAGCAAACAGCCGTGCACTGTTTGCTCCGCTGGCCATGTGATCAGACACACTGATGTGAAGCCACCAGGTTTGATCACGTTTGATCTGACGCGCACGTCCCGCTCTGTTTTACTCTCCGCCGTCTGCTCCTAACGCGAGGCGCGGCCCCCGCGCAGTCTGGACCGTCGGCTTTAAGAACCAAAAACCCAGACAGATAACCTTTCCCCTGCCGTGCAGTTCCTGGGTCAAAGGTCATGGCTGCAGTGCTTCAGCTGAATTGGCGGATTGACAGCGGGCGTAGTGGCAGAGGATGGTATACAGTATAGCGCCTCCATCACTTTCAGCCTCTCTCTGGGATCATTGACTCTGTGTGTGTGTGTGTGTGTGTGTGTGTGTGTGTGTGTGTGTGTGTGTGTGTTTAGGGAGGGGGGCCTCCTGGACCACCAATGTAGCAGGCCTCCATCACAAGATATCAACCTTTTGATGCTGTGATTAATATAAAAACTATATTTTCAGCAGCTTTTAGCCTCCAAAGTCTGGAAACAAGGTCTGACCGGACTGATTTCTATTTTATTTCTATTTTTATTGTAAAGAAAGAATGAGATATTGGCTCTGTAGGCTTTAATTATCCAAGTATTCACTTTCTGTGCTTTATATTTCAGAATTTTGTGATTTTAACGTCACTTCGGTTTCTGTGAAGCAGATGACAGCAGAAATCTGCTGAGCCGTCGCTTTATCTTGAAGATAAACAAACAGTAGGTGTCGATTTAAATTTAAACCCATCCATTTCATTTCACAGATTGTTATCAACACCAACCTCTTCACTGTATTTAATTACATAATTACCTTCAACCAATCTGTAAACATGCACATTAAAACTCAGAAGGATTTTTTAGGGGGGAAACAGGCAGCTTTATTTTTAAATTCATCGTAATGAATTATAACGAGTATATTTCCTATCAATTGTCATTTGTGTGACATGTCCTTTTGCACTGTTTAGGTTCGGCAGCCTCTTGCTGCCAGGGCGTACTTGGCCTTATCGGTGGCTGTAGTCTAAGCTGGAGCGGTGACGTCTGAGCCCAGCGTCTCTCCAAGGTCTGCGCCGGGTCAGACCTCCGTGACTCCAAATGGCGTTAAAATGCTGTCGTTATTGACCCCCGGGTGAGTCCCGCCGCTTCTTCCTCTGCTGCGTTCTGAGTTTGTTGCAAAGCACCTTGAATAAACGTTCTCCAGGCCGGGACCATCGGGCCCTCTTCACCGGGCCCCCCACCTGTGTCACCAAGATAATCTGGCCCCACCTTTTAATCTTAAACTCCACGTCTAGTTTCGATGAAGCAGCTCACGAAGGCGTCGGCGCCTGGGATCAAGCTCTCCGGCGATGCTACCCAGAACCACGGGGGCTCTGCCAACACAAACCCAGAAGCCAACCAAACAGAACCCCACAATCCTTTGCTCCAAGCAGGATATAGAGAGAGGGGCGAGGGGGGTGGAGAAGGTTCGAGAGTCTGAACAGGATGGAGGAGGGACACACCGGCGCCATGGCGATCCCTAAGACAACTTATCTTTTCTCTCACAGTGATAGCGCCTGTCAAAATAAGAGCCAAGATACATAGCCAGGCAGGAACAGGTTAACTCATTGTCCAATCATGAGGCCTGGTCCAATAAGGGCTCTCTGGGGCCCCGGCTCCACAAATACACACAACTCTGTCCAACTCTGGCTTTTACAGTTTCAGCTGTTTTCAAGATAGGTTTCCATACAGCACGTCTAAATGAAAGTCTCAAAGCGCCACCGTTCAAGAGTGAAAAGGAAATAAACCCAAGTCAACTCAAGAGTTAACTAAAATAAAACACTCAATTGTACTTTAAATAATCCCTCAACACTATGAATATGTTGCTCTGCAAAGAGCGTTGAAGCAAATATGCCACTGTTAGTTGTTGTCTATTTAAACTGAAATGGCAACACCAAAATCAGAGTACCTGCATGTTATCGACGCTTCAGCAACCGACGCGTCGCCTCAGTCTGTTTTATCCCATTTGTTGTGAACTGTCTCCCTCTGGCGGTGGACTAAGGTAAAAGCCCCACCGTGGTCTTTGGTAAACGAGTCAACAGTTTCACAAGATTACTGGCGTCAAAGGAGCCCCATACTGCCCCCCCTCCCTTCACTGAATTAGTTTATTATTGGATTTACCATCATTTAGTGTTTAAAATAGCGTCTTTCTTTCTAATACAGGAAAGGCATGTGAATAACGTCTGGTACAACCTTAATCTCGTCAAAAAAACACATTCCTAATCATTATATATGATATATGATATATATTCTATATTTAATTATTCATATTTATTTCAATAAAATTATGGCATGCCATTATTCGAGTTTTGACTATTTTCGTCTAAAGTGCTATCGACAGGAAGTTCATTGACCGGGAATCGAACCCGGCTCCACAGCCAGGGACGCTGTCAACCTATCGGGTTTTTTAACTGTAACGTTGCAGTAACACATTACGTCACCAGGGGGCGCACCAATAAGGTGGGTGCGGGGGGGGGTCGTCCAGATTTTAACATGAGCTGTTTGAGGATGCACGCAAGGTAAGGAGACACTTTTAGCTGCTTAAACTAGTCTCTCGTTTGCCTTTTTAACGAGTCTTTCTGCGCTTTGGCGTCAGCGCCAGGCCGAATCTCACAAGGAATAACACCGACTTCTCTTGAGCGACTTCTGTTAAGCGAGAGAGCCAAAAGAAATAAAAATAACCAACCTATCCCCGCCAGGTTGCTATTGTCCCGTTTACAACGCAGCTAGCTTATACGGTTAGCGTGACATGTTCGATCCGGATTACAGTGTCAGCGATCGCGCTTGTAACGACGCGGCTGTGCGATACGTGTGCGTGTGCGTGTGTTCGCTTTGTTGTTGCTTCTGCACCCCGAGCACCCGTCGGTCAACGATCGGATTCATAGATTAGGTTCGGAGGCAGGGTTAATCAGGGCGACCACGCAGCTCGCTGGATAACACCGCTCAGACGCGGCCTTTTATCTGCGACCGGCCGTTTACCTCGTTATATAACGCAGATTGCGCACGGCGTGATTGGGTTTAGGAGACGCCGCGATATCGACGTGAACTGTTATCGGTTAAATCCTGGGATCCTGCGGCTAGCTAGCGGGCGGTGTAGCCACCGTGCTCGGCTGCGTGTTTACATCCGACCGGACCGTCTTTAAGACGTGTCCGTGCTGCATGGGTGCACTTTCCCAGCCCGGTGGTCGGCCGGAGGCTGCTGAAACGGGCCAGCACGCTCATCTAAACGCTGTCGTCGCCTCCCACTTAGGCTTCACCTCCTAATGGTCTTCTCCATCTGAGTGCTCGTTGGTGAAAGAGGATGCTAATTCGCCCTTCTTATTCCCTCCGCAGGACGAGGACGAGGTGGGAGTGCACGGCCTGAGAGGTGCTTTTAAAGGCTGAGCGTGCAAAGTTGCATGTTTTATATGGATGCATTCGACCAAATGCAGATTTAGGAACCCGCGCAGATGGAAAAAAGGGACAGGAAGCCGGGATATTTCGCAAGGTAAGAGTTGTTGGCTTCTCTCATCGGCCTTCAGCAGAAAGATGTGAATGAATTACACCCCAAACCATCTACGGCATATCTTTACCCGAGTCCCGTGTATTTGTTTTGCATCTGTGATGTGTGTGTTTGCAGGGGATTAAGTGACACTAAAAGGAAAAGTAGAAATATATATAACATATAGATGGATATCTTACATAGAAATATTAAAGACAAATCTTTTGCCTGTAATTAGGAACTAAACAAAAGGGTTTTTGTTTCTTGCTTTACCTGCTCCAGTATCGTGGCTCGTGTGTGTGTGGTTCCATATCTGCTAATATTTATTGACACCTATTTAACAGTCGGGCATCGTAGTCGCCGTTACATCACCTGTCTGAGAGCTGCACCCTGCTGATATGGACTCGTGGGCGTCAGACGGCAGGAGCCGACCCGGCCAGCTTCTGTTTCATTACACGGGTTTTAGCAACGCGACATGATTCCCGGGAGGGAAGACTCGTCAGAGCTACGGCGTGCTGACCAGCTAGCCTTTTCTTGATGAAGTATTGTAGACGACATGTATCATAGGTGTTCGTTATGGAGAGTGGAACCAACAATGTGAGTGAGTAAGCAGAATTTGGGGGGGTATACTCGCCAGTATTGCCATCTAAATGTAACCATCTGTTCAGTCTATATAAATGACTGTTATCCTTTCATATTCAGCCTGCCAGGTGCATGCGATTTAAGGGAATTTGTTACGTAACATGGGGGAGTTTCCTCCAAACGGCGCGTCCAGACGCGAGCACATAAAAAGTGGAAAAGTTCGGCCCCAACACCGGAGACTCCTGCGGGCCTCCACGCTATAAAGACGAGTAGTTTCATTGTTTCCACGGATCGAAGGCGTCAGGAAGGGAAACGTTGGTCTTATCTTCCCCACCAGTTATTGCTCTAACGTGCAGAGCTCTTGCTGGTTGCACCATGTGCTCCCTCCCTTCCTGCCCGATACTGCAAAGGCCAGTGTGTTGGACCAGATGCGCTGACAACAGGGGTTAACCCTTCCTAGACTTTCTGCTTCTGCTTTAATTTTTAGCAAGACACTTGTTTTAACATCTGGATGCAAAACTTACAAAGTCAGTGTAACAAATATACCAGTAATTGAGTCAGGACGGATAAAATTGGTAAGAAATGCATGCGGGATTATTCTCACATTCCTCAGTGGACCAATGTGACGTTGGTCGCCATGGCGAATTCACCAGGCACAGGTTGCTGGATGAATAGGAAGCATGACAGTAACCTGACCATGCTGGGAATAAAGCACTAACCTACGAACAAAAGGTTGTCGAGGAGATAAAATGGAGGTGTAGCGGTGGGATGAAGGGAGGAAGAGAGATTAAGACGCTCCCTGAAGTGGAGCGGAGTGAACGAGCAGATGCTCCTGCAGACTCTTGAGTTCAAGCAGGAGGCAGGAGGCTGAGCCGAGGCTGTGGGAGATGTTGTCTCCCGTCTGGGGCCTTATCGACCCTCTCAGGCTGCTCCATTACAGCACTTGAACACTTTAAACACTCGGCTTTGGGTTCTTCCCCCATTCCTTCCCTCTGCTGGTGCCCTTTAAGTAGCACTATGCACTATGCTGATGCGGCAAAGAGGGCAACTTGCTGCATCAAGCTGAGCGGCGGGGGCAAAATATTCAGCCCCCCACCCAATCCCCCCTCGGTCGCGTCCGAATCATTGACGGTGATCAGCCTTTATACACGCCGCCTTGACCCCACTGCAGAGGTTGTTTTTTTTTTAAAAAATAGATCCAAGTGTGACTGTTCCCGTTTGGAATTCCGACAGGCTGAAGAGGCGGAAGCAGCTGAAGCCCAGCCAGTCGGAGAAGAACGCGAACGAGCAGAAGCCGCCAATTATCTCCTGTCCAGACGTCCCCAAGGGCAACGATGGCAGCAACAAAACCGAAGTACAGAGAATCACACCGACGTTACCTGCAGGCTCAGGTCAGACCCCTGGACACATTTATACAGTCTGAGGGTGTTTGGTGGTAAATGTTGATGCTTGCTTTTAGGCTGGCTCACTCAAACCAGTTTGGAAAAATCCAAGTATTTTCCTCCGTCTTGGTAGTAACGTCGGCAGCGGAACACGTGTTCGCATGAGCGACCTCAGCAGTTTAAAGAAAGAGAAGGAAGTTGCGTAATTCGGCAGCCTCGCGCTTGATGCCACACAGCGAGAACATGATTTGGATAAATCGGTTCAAGTTTCACTTTACTACAGGACAAAATTGGATTATCTAGGCAGCCTCATGTTCAACCATTTTTGGTAATTTGATATCTGCTAAATTGGATTATTGGGCTCCTCCACTGACATTAATATCCAGAGAATTTGTTAGCTCTGTGACGGTCTGGTGCGCAGCCGTTCAGCCATCTGTGTCACCTGGATGTTCAAACCCACAGCGTCACATCTAGCACATCACTCTATACTGTCATTTAAAACCTCCGTGTGTGCACGCCATCCGCTCAAAGTCCAACCCCGCACGTCTGTGGCCCGCAGGCTGTCCCAGCCGAGCCCAGATTTAGTGGCGAGGCAACAGCCGACTCGGTGCAGTAGCACAGACGCAGCTGGAGTCTGTCGGTCTGATGCTGAGTCACAGCCTGGGAGGCGGCGGAGCCATTACACACTCGGAGAGCGCTGTGCTAATGGCCCCGCTGTTGTTGACGTGAAGAACGCTGACTGTGGAAGTTCCCAACTTCAAGGGTCAGACTGTGAACCTTTTATGATAACTGCTGCAGAATGTGTGGGCCGGGGAGTTAAAACACGGGCGGGATTGGTTGTTGAAATGCTCGTGACCACGTCACGCGATGCTAATTTACCTTTGGAAATGGTCGGCGAGTCGGTACACAATGTGACTTCTCCTGTCTTATCGCATCCACTCGTAGATAGCGGCTGTAAAAATAAAAACCAGGCAAAGAGGGAGAAGAGGAGGCCGCCGGGGACCGTGGAGTTCATCGTGAGTGAAACTGCGACTCGTTGGCGGCGGCGTGCGCTGGGTCTGAAATGTTTCTGTCCCGTCTGACAGGTGGGAGCCAACGACTCCCTCAACAGCATCGCGCTCAACTTCAACATCACTCCGAACAAACTGGTCCAGCTGAACAAGCTCTTTTCTCGCAGCGTTTATCCCGGCCAGGTGCGAAGCTCGGCGCCATGACGACCACAGCCGCTCTCGCGTCCCTTGACCGGCTCCTCATTGACTGTCGCCATCTTTACAGAAGCTGTTTGTTCCTGACAGTAACCCGCTGGAGCAGGACCAGAATCCCTCCCTCCCCATTGGCTCGGCAGACAACGCCTCACGTGTACGTACTGGGTTATTGTAGATGGGTTTAGTGGACAGGGACCGTTTCAGGTTCTGATCGCGGCGTCTGACCTACAGGATGAAAGCTCAAACTGCACGTCCATCCGCCGTGTGCTGTCCTCCAACTCGGAGGACGAGAGCCCCGCCACGGTTAAATTCATCAAGATGAGCTGCAAGTATTTCACCGATGGCATGGTAAGTCGATGGCGGACCCTCCAGCTTTACTGTTGTTACCCTCGGCGCCGCTGATCCGGTTGTATCGTCGTCGCAGGGAGTGGTGGGAGGCGTTCTTATCGTGACCCCCAACAACATCATGTTTGACCCCCACAAGTCAGACCCGCTGGTGATCGAGAACGGGTGCGAGGAGTACGGCCTGATCTGCCCCATGGAGGAGGTCATGTCCGTGGCGCTCTATGACGACGTCTCCCGGATGAAGCTCAAAGACGCTCTTCCGTCGTAAGAGCGCCCACACGTCTCCATTTTCTTGTTTCCCTGTTTGTGTGACTTCTGCCTCTCTCCTCAGCTTGAATTCCTTTTTTTTCCTCCTTCAAGTCTCTATTTCCGACCAATCTCTTCATTTGAACTTTAAGTTATTTCGTTTTTAAATCCTCAGTTCTGTTATTTTGAATTTGCTCTTACATGTCACACGATTGTTTTTGTCCCTGTATTCATTCATAATTTCAGTTGGTTCTTTTTGTCCCCCCCCCCCCCCTTTGTTTTTTCTCCATTTCCATCCTCACTGGCGCCGTGGTATATGTCCTGTGGTTCCGCCCCACTCACAGAGACCTACCCCAGGATTTTTGTCCTGTGTACAGGCCCGGTGAGTGGGAGCAGCTACCATCAGAGCGGGACCTCAACCCCTTCAGCCGCTACGAAGCTCTCGATCCCAAGCGGCCCATCGTCTTGGATGATTTCGGAAGCGGTAAAGGTGTGAATTATTGCCTCTGTGCAAAAGACTTATGGACACATGTGTTGTCATGGCAACATTTCATTATCGCAGTGTTTTCATCACTACTTACTGTCCTTGGTTGATTTTAAACTTACCAGCAAACACAGAGGAGGAGCAGGCAGAGAAGTCTCCATCAGATGAAGGCTTTACAGAGCTGGAGCCTACAGTTAATGGGAGCACAGTGGACACGGAGGGCCTGTCCTCCATAACCGCCAAGAGCCAACAGGAAGTGGGACCCTGCCTGTCTGAAGACGAGAACAAGTCCAACCTTGATTCAAATAAAGAGAAGCTGGATGAGGATGAGGATGAAGGCGTAGCTCAAACTAGCTCCATAGAGGATGGGGAGTCCCTGCAGTCTGCTTTAGAGGCTGAAAAACTGACGGATAAACCCACCAAACAGGAGCTAATGGAAACCAGAGACACTGAAAATGAAGGCACTGAAGAGCAGCTCAACAGAACAAGCACCGGTCCAGTGGACCTAAACAGACAGCTGAGTCTCTCGCAGGGTTCTGAGGTTCTGGAGACGTCTAGCATGAAGACTCAAAGTCCTGACAGACCTACCTCTGGAAGTCTGGAGATGGACAGACACAGGGAAAGCTACGAGGCAGAGATGAAATCATGGCTGCTGCAGAGGATGCAGGCACCTATAGAAGGTAGAAACATTCTGCTTGGAGTCAGTTCATGCGAATGACACTAACACTCTTTTTTTCCCGTTCCACTTGGTGTAGACATGCTCTTCTCATCGGAGGAGAGGAGTAAAAACCCACCCATGTTCCTGTGTTTCAAAGTGGGGAAACCCATGAGGAAGTCCTTCACCTCTGGCCTGACCTCCAGCCCCATCCATACATTTGGAGGGCGGGGCAAACAGCCAGAGTATTGGTTTGCTGTCCCACAAGAGAGGTGGGGATGAGCAGCTCTTTCACCAGTACACAAATCGGTACCAAAAAGAATTGGCACTCCCATCCCAATGTTCTGTCTGGGTGTGTGTTTATTCCAGAGTGGACCATCTGTACTCATTTTTCGTCCAGTGGTCTCCAGATGTGTATGGAAAGGAGGCTCGGGAACAGGGATTTGTTGTTGTGGAGAAAGACGAGCTAGACATGATCGACAACTTCTTCGGCGATCCTGCCTCTTGTAGCTGGGAGGTGAGCCCGCGCTGAAACCCTGACAACACACACACACACACACACACACACACACACACACACACAGTGGGGTTGACCTTTGCTTTACACGTCTGCTCCTTTTTGCTCTAAGATCATCACCATTGACGAGGCCAAGCGCCGGCAGAGTTTCGGCAGCTGCGACTGTGACTTGTCCGCAGAGGCTCTGCCGATGCTCAGCGACACCAGCGACCTGCTGCAGGACACCGACATCGAGAAGGTTCCGCACACGTCGCAGACAACGTTCAACGTGGTCATTTCAGCTCTCGGAAGCATCGTCGGTTATGGCCTCTCTCTCCCCGCAGCTCTCCTGTCGCCTGCCGGCCCGCGTGCAGGGGTACCCCTGGAGGCTGGCCTACAGCACTGTGAAACATGGGACCAGCCTGAAGACCCTGTACAGAAGTTTGGTAGACGTGGACAGTCCTGTGCTGCTGGTCATCAAAGACGCAGATAATCGGGTGTGTTTTGGAAGCAGCCAGCATCAGTTCAACCAGACAGGCAGCCAATAGGAATTGATTTCATATGCTGACACATGTTTGTGTGTCTTAGTTTGACTTCAGCAGTGTTTTCATCCTCTGATCGCAGATATTTGGGGCCTTCTCCACTCATCCCTTCAGAGTGAGCGAACACTTCTACGGGACAGGCGAGACGTTCCTCTACAGCTTTTGTCCTGAGATCAAGGTTTGTCACATCTGCGTCCGCTTCAAAGCTGCCGTCGCTGTTTGGATTTGTTCCTGAGACCCGAGACGTTTCTGTCTGTGCAGGTGTACCGCTGGACGGGGGAGAATTCTTACTTCGTTAAGGGAAATACCGACTCTCTCCAGATGGGAGGAGGAGGGTACGTCTGCACTGCTTGTTTAAATTTCAAAGCTTTTTCGGGTAAAACAAAATAAAGCGCTCCTGTTTTCCGACCCTTCCCCTGCAGCGGTCAGCTGGGCCTGTGGCTGGATGCTGAACTGTACCGAGGAACCACCACCAAATGCGCCACCTTTAACAACCAACCGCTGTCCTCCCAGCAGGACTTCAATATCCACAGCGTGGAGGTTTGGACCTTCGAGTAGCCCCTCCTGCCCCACTTATTCCCACATCGGCTGCAAATCTTTAAACACCCTCCCAAGCTTAATACACATTGCTTGGAGGTAAATGTAGCTACCCCACATCGGCACTAACTATTTTGTGAGCGGAAACGTTACTGAGGGCAGAAGAGGAAATCTCCCGTGTGCTGTTCTGAGGTGGGCTTTGACCCGGGGGTGCATTAGCCCCCTGAAAGCCTGGTTAAGTCATCTCGGGTCTTCGGTTGCCTTACATGAGACATCGCGTCCAGCTTCTCTAGCCATGATGCCAGAAGAGGGCTGTTACTGTTGAGGTTAATCCTGTAAAAAGTGTGTTTTTTTTTATTGTTGTGTCAGTTGTCTCATGCTGGAGGAACGTTTTTTTTTTTTTTGTTTGTTTTTTTATGGTTTATTTCAAATACAGGATCGCGAGTTGAAACGTTTTAGATTCAGCACCAATAATTCACATTTCAATGCTAAATGTTTACAGCAGAAAACCTTCACTTAACTCACAAGCTGCCGGGTTCTCTTACCTGGAACGTCGTGCAGACTGAGAACATTCCATGACATTTCCACCGATCCGAACAGACCAAAACAAGCAGAGCCAGGGAATGTTTGCAATGACCAAAAATGTTTTAATTTTCTATTTGTTTTAAGCTCTTTGTGCACTACCAGATGGAGTCACGGTTGTGTGGTGACCACGTGTAATTTAACCACTTTCTCAGTGTTGTTACATGAATGTTCTCATTCACCCACGGGTCAGGTTCTCATGAAACTTATAAGGGACTTTTGTTTTTAGACATCTCTTCGTCGCATAGTAACAGTTTCACGCGACTGAGGCGGGGAAAGGGACGCTCGGCCATTCGCTGCCTGTCTGACGCTGGCTTGTTGTGCATGAATTTGCAATACTGCGAACGTCCGACAGCTCCTATCATACCTGCAACGTGTTTCACCAGTTACTGCTTCATGTAGACATGAGCTTTGTTGTCTGTTGCTGGTCAGTGCTCGAACTGTGAATGCTGCCCGAACAAATACTTCCTGTGAACCAAACACTGCTGTGGTCTGTAATCACTAAAGGATCTATTTATTGTGTTGTTATTGCAACTACTTTTACATTTAAATAAATGTTGGCTAAATGGGTTGTGTTTATCTTGTGTTCATTTATAGGTTCGTGTTTAGGCTGTCAGGTGTGTGTGTGTGAGTGTGTGTGTGTGTGTGTGTGTGTGTGTGTTGGGGGCGGGAACAGATTGTGGGCGTGGAATGAGGGAGAGTTCCGGGAATCATGACGCAGGCGGAAGTTACCGGAGGTTCTTATTTCTTATCCCGCAACGACGAAATAAATAAATATGAAAGAAGAGGCTTCCGAGTCTTTAGAAACTTGTACTTTCTGCTTAATAGCAAATGGCGCAGACGAAGAAGCGACGATCCTGAAGAAGGTAAGCTAAAAGCTGTCACGATGGAAAGAAGTTTTGTTCATTATTATATTTGGCAGTTTTATCTACTTGGATTATTGCGACTTCGGGCCTACAAATGTTTTAGACCGTCCGAAGAAATATCACGGAATCGTGTTAATAGTTAAAGAAGAACCACAACATGTTATTTTGTGGTCGGTGTGTAATTAAACACAAATAAACCAAGTTTTTTTAAGATGGGAAATAGCACACATATTGATCACCTAGTTGTAATTATATTTTCATCTGAACACAATTTTACCTTTTTATATGAATAAACTATTTAAAACAATAGGTCATTTCCTTGTGGTGCCTTCACGTGCTGTAGCAAGCTAACGTTCTATTTTAAGATCTATTTCTCATATTTCTTTCCTGACAGAATAAAGAGCTGGTGGTCTTTAAAGACATTTACCCTGCTGCCCCTCACCATTACCTGGTTGTGCCCATACAGCACCTAACGAGCTTCCACTCCCTGCAGAGGAGACACGTCGACCTCGGTCAGATTCTGGATAGATCTCGCAAATGCTGCTGCCGAGTTGAGTCGCCATGGCTACAGCTGCTATTATAACTGATTAGATTAACACTGGCTGCAATGCTGCACCCGCAGCTGCTGCACTGCACCTAATCCTGCATTCACTGAGTTACCACAGTTACCACAGTCACATCACACAGCGCCTCTGCTAGGTCATTTCCCTCAGCTGCTCCAGTTTAATGTTAAATATAACATATTCGATTTTACTGAGTGCAATTATGTCTCTTAACAGTTGAACGGATGGCTGAGATGGGGAAAGCTGTATTACACGACCAAGGGATCACTGATATGAGCGACATAAGGTAAAGTCGGGTAGTTGGCTACAGCTGTTGGTTTGATGCCCAGAAAAAGTGGGGGGGTTGATAGATTTTAAGAGTCTGTTCCTTCCCAGATGGATGTGTGTCGGTCACCTATTGATACTACAGCTATCTTTAAACATGCAGAAATGTAGATTTTAGAGGCCAAAGGTCGCCGGACTGCATGTCACGCAAAAGCTTTTAGCAACACACTGTTGCTAAATATTGGCTGTGTAGCTAATATTGTGTTAATGAGCCTGAAGCGTTAAAGAAAAACAGGTTTGCACCAGTCACACCACCACAAAAGCTTTTCCAAACATGGTTGAACTTAATATTGAAACGTAGATTATGAGCTGTTTGTTATGCAGCTGTTTTATTTTTCCTTTTTCTAAATTTTTTATATTGTCCTGATTGTTGTTCCTCCACACAGGCTGGGCTTCCACCAGCCTCCCTACACCTCGGTCGATCATCTCCATCTCCACGTTCTTGCCCCTGCCAGACAAATCTCACAGTACTCGGCCTTTAAGTTCATTCCAGAAAGTTACCGGTTTGTAACCGTGAGTGCTGAATACCACTTGGTCATTCATTCCATTTTGTACCCATGCTGAAGCGAGTGCTCTCCTCTTTGCAGGTAGAACGTCTGTTAAGACATCTGAAGCAAAAGCCTCCAGGGGCTCCACGTTCGGCCGGCTGCCTGGACTGCTAAAAACACCTGACGTCGTGCAAAAATGTGCACAACAGTGACAACCTCGCAGTCATGACAACCAGAAAATCACGTTTCCTCATATTGAGTTGTATGAAATGTATGAAGATTGTTTTGTTCCGTCATAATTGCATACAATTGTGTGTGCCAATATATATGTACGGTAGATCTAAAACCTTTTTGTTAATTTAAATCATAATAAATATGTGAATTTTACATTTAAAATGTGCAACGCTGTTTACAGATGAAGCGATGTGATACCGAACATTTCTAAACCCTGATTGGAATGAGGATAAACTTTAGGATAAACATACCGTAAATACTGTATGTGTGTAGTGCTTGTCTTTATATAGGGTCTCTCTAAATACTCTAATTTTGGCAACATTCCAAAGGCATGCAGATTGGATTGTTTACTTGAATGGCGGATAAAACCTGTTAATCCATTATTTTAAATTAAAATTTTAGAATCTGCGCCTGTATTTACCCCCAATCGATCGTGGATCGATGCGCTCGGTCAGCGATTGGTTGTCCTTCGTCCCGTCACGCCCTGGTCTGCATTGATTTTGCCGGTTTCGGCTGATAAATAACCAAAGCCAACAACACCAATGGCGACTCAGGACGCTTCTGAGGACGATGACTGTCCGTTCTGTCAAATAGCGAGTAAACAGACGGACACAGAAATCCTGTTTAGTGTAAGTGTCGCCCGTTCTTCCTGCCGCAGTATTATTGTTGTTTCATCATTTCCGTCCACAGGATCACGAGCTGCTGTGTTTTCGTGACGTCAAACCCGGCGCCGCGCATCATTTGCTGGTGGTAACCAGGACGCACATCGACAGCTGCAGGATGCTGCAGACGCAACACGTCCCTCTGGGTGAGCAACACGGGCACAGCCGTGCGTGTGAAAGCACCGGAAGCACCTGAGACCCTCCACAGAGGACGGTGTCACCGAGGTTTTCCGCCTCATAAATCTTTGTTACAACCCACAGCTGCGCCACACAAAAGCCCCCAAGCTGAGTCTCAATGTCTGACGTCACCAGGTTTCTTTCTTTCCTTCTTTTATTTCGTCAGTGGAGCGGATGGTGGAAGTAGGGAGGAGCATTCTGGAGAAGAATAAAGTCCACAACGACGAGGACGTCAGGTGACTCAGTCTGGTTTTGATGACATCATTTGTTATAATTGCATTGATTGTTAATTAAAACTGTTTGTTAAACCCACCCAGGATGGGGTTTCACATACCTCCATTCACGTCCGTTCCTCACCTCCACCTCCACGTTCTCTCTCCAGCCAGTAAGATGAACATGAAGTCGCAGCTTCGTTATGGCCCTCAGTCTCACTGGTTCATCACAGTGAGTGACGCCTTCATTTTGGAGCTGTTCTCAGGCTTTTATTCGTGCATAAATATGGTTTCATCGCAGTTCTGATGCTAACAGGTGTTTTCTGCTCTGCTTGCAGGTCAGCAAAGTGCTCTCTCAGCTAAAGACAAGTGGGAAAGTCAAATGAAGCAATGAAGAGTCATCTATCAATGTTGGAAGTATCCTTTATTTATTGAGATGGGCTGTGAATTCTGTCCAATGTGTACCATGGAAATAAAACACGACTTCATGTTTCATCTTTTTCACACAAGAGATGACTTTTGACTTGTATAAATGTTCAAAAGACTCCGATGCCAGTGCTTAGGTAGAAGAATGTCTGCAGCAGTTGGTATTTAAAGTATCCCAATGACATTATTGATCGTGGTTTATCCCGCTCACACCACTGCGAGGTTGAGGCATGGAAGACTGGTTTCCCCAAAACTATGACATCACACTGGAGAACCTGTCGCACAGCATTCACGTACAACCTGTTTATACAGTAACACAACCTTTGCTTCCTCAGATAACAGAGAGGGTTCCTGTAAAACGTGTTTCTGCTGAGAGGAGGAATAGAGGAATATTTAATTCCTGCGGTGGCTTTTCTACCCGGATCCTCCTGAAGAGGACGCAATATGCATACATTACACACGCCCGATCCTCTCGCAAATAAACAAGTCATGTAAAAACAAACCAAAAAATGTATATTTTAGCAATGACACCGAAAAGTCACTACGGATAGAGGAATATGCATGCAAGCCTGGAACTGCAGTTAAAGCCTGGACATCTCACAGTTGCCCAGTTCCAGTTTTCCGCTCATAGCAGACACTGAACTATGCAAAGCTAATGGTCGCTGTTTACTAACTGCCATGTTTACGTTATTTTGTAAATGTATAGATTAAAAAGGAGAGCATTCCTCTGCACATTTTTCTGTAGTTTTGCTGGGATTGTCACATTGTTGACGTCACCGCCACGCACCGCGAGCGGCTGCGTAGCCCCGCCCCCTGCCGTCAACAACTGGAATCCAGCTATTTGTATTTTCGTCTGTTAGCATTGCTAGCCTGCTAACGATGATTCATTGCGTTCTCAACAAACAACCGCACGGACACGGATCCACATTTTCTCGTCTCTTCGTGCCGAAGCTACACTCCATCCGCAGTCTGTGCCGATGTGCGGTCAGCATCAGCTAAAAGGCCGACGAGAGCGGAGAGAACGCAGCGCATACCGTCCTTTAGCCACCAGCGAATCCAGCTAACACCGTAGCTGGCTCGCTGACAGCTGCCTCGGTTAGCTACATGCCTTGGAATTGTACCCTAGCTAAGAATTAATCCCCGGAATGATGACTTGCCTCTGACACTGGTGAGTAGAATTCGCGTATTTTCGACTTCGTAGTAGCCGGCCAGTATATATATATAACTTGTGTTGGCTCGTCTTTCCGAGCTAACTACCTGGCTAATCTGCCTGACTGAGGTAGCATCTGTGCAGAGCCACGCCTGGGCTATTTAAATTAACATTTGCCGCTGTTGGCATCGTCATATATTGAGGGTGTAAGTCGTCGTCGTCGCTTTGCAATTATCTTTTCTATAGCAATGCTCAGTGAACCGACCATTGTGAATTGCAGACGGATCTAAGGCCCGGTTGGTTGTCAGATTTTAAAAAGGAGAAAGAGTCTCTAACTGGGTGTCACTTGACCACCGCCGAGGAGAAGTGGAGAAGCTGCCCGTCGACTCACAGATGCACCCCGGGTTTGACCTGCAAGAGCTGCCATTATGATGCCCGTAAGTAACAGCTCCTCTTTGTCTGGCATGAAAGATTTAAAATTGCATGCCCCTTTTACTCTGTCAAGATAATAATAATTGCATCCGTTGTTCACCTCAGGGATCATCTGAGATCACAGCATGGAAATGTAACGATGCCTTTCGGCTTTTTTGCCTTGTGCGTTGTGAAAACAACCCTAATATCTTGCAGAGAAAATAAGATTTATTTGATACACTATGCATTGCGGGCTTTAGTCTGCAGTTGTATTCAGTGTTTTTGTCCATGTAGCTATTTGAGATGTTCTTTGTTGGGACCTCTTTTGTTGTCTTTGGTGAAGAGAAAGATGGATTATTAAGTTACTGCAGCCTGTGGACCTTTAGGAAGGACAGCAGGAACTCTGAAGCAGGATAAGTTTACAGTACGTGCAGTGAGGTGTCCTCATCACGTGGGACGGCTTCTTTCTTTGCAAGTTTTCCATTAAACAAGTAACTTTTTAAATCCAGCTCTACACATGTGAACTTTCAGAAGTACCCCCCGTACCGCCACAGTAGTAACTCTGCTGCATCTGGATCCTCGGTGAATGTTTGCACCCTGTTTGCACCCTGTTTTTACCCCATGGCACCGACAGGCGATCAGCCTCAAAGACCAAGTGGGGCAGATATGTGCTCATGCAGCCAAGTCTCGCGTGATCCCAGCAGCCAATGAGGCCTCGGCAGATCTGTGTGGCTGCGTCAACCAACGTTCTGTTGTTAAGGGTAACTACGGAACCCAGTAGATCTGTCCTGTGGTATTTGTATCACTTCCAGGATTCGGACAGTTTATTAAGTTTACCCTTCTACCACAGCTTAGATGTTAAAAGTTATAACTGTGACTTCTGGATAGTCTCACAAAATTGGCAGTTTTGATTTATTTGGTGGGCCATATCTTTTGAACACTATCAGATAATCTAGGTATGAGTAGAATCTAATAAGAGCACCTGGTTTCACCTGTTTTCTGAAAGATTCATTCTTTTTTTTTAGATCTGTATGCGTAGAGGATTTTTACAATAATTTCCCATCTTCTACAGTCCTGATAATTATATGGCCTGTGTAACCGGTGGAAACATCGTGTCCTGTTTTCCTCCATGTGGTTCAGTGCTATTTAGGCCAGATGGGTAGACATTTGGCATCATTTTCCAGTGTGCAATGTATAAATTTGGCAAATTTTCAGGAACTGTGTGGCAGCCATCAAATGTCCCTGTGAATTCATGTTTTGGATTTAGCCATTTAGGCTAATTGCTTGCATGTTGGTGCAGATTATGAACTGAAATAATTCCTAAAACTGATTATAGTGCGTGTTTACCCCTGTTCACACTTGTGCTCTGATACTGAGTTGCTTTGTCGCTGTATTAATCTAAGTAGACAAGTCTGAGCGGTGATTTCACCTCTGTTTTATTGCACCGAGCCTCTTAAATCATTCGTGTGAAGTCTTTTCAGTCCAAAAGCCGTCTCTAGGGAATAATTTCTGCTGAAATCACTGTGTGTAGATCTCTGAGGAAAAGACTGACAGGGTTTGTGAGAGAAAATGATGGATTGAGTCAGCCTGTTGGAGATCAGGCCAGCCAAGCATCACTTTATCTTTCTCAGGTATTGAATACGTAATGCTGCTCCCTCCAGTTGATTCCTAATTGATGCCGTACACACGGTGCAGGACTTGAGGCTTTGACACGATCTCGCCGTAACTCGGTTCAGGCTGTTATTAGCAGGACTCCTCGGTGTGACAGCTCCTGGCACAGCTTCTGTTTCCAATAGAAGGATTTGTCTGCACTCCCCCCATCACTCTGAGATGTCTGCTCTCTCTTTGGCCGTCTCTCCCTCCCTCTCTTTCATCCTGACTCCAACTGCCCCCTCCTCGCCTGCATTACACAAACGGCAAGTGTCTTTTTTTATCCCAAGTCTCATCGGCTGCTCTGCTGCGATGCACGCGCCACCCGTGCTTCCAGCCGTCGCTTAGGGACCCCATAACAGTTAGCTCGGACTTCCGAACAGGCAGCAGCGGCATGATGAAGAAGTTTGTCACTATAGTGTTGCGTGGCCTTGTCAGCCTCTCCAAGGAGAGCCCTATTTGGGCGAAGGAACACCATCGCCCTGTAAAGAAGGATACCAGAAAGAAGCGGAGGGCAGCCAAACGAGCCAAGGCTATGGGCAGACGCAGCTTAGTGAGGGCGGTTGGTATTTCTCCACTAGTCCATCTTTTGGCTGACTGTTGTCTGCGCTGTTTCTGTCCTGTTGTACAGTCACATGATCAGCAGGTTTGGTTTACAGGCTCCACCGGCCTCTCTGGAGTGGATTCTGCACGTCGGTCTGTAAATGATCCTTTTACAACTGTTGCAAGGTTGATGACCGTGGACAGTACCCCAATATTCCAGTGCATCTGCACCCGCCTTTGTCCTTTTCTGCAGCTGTTATCAGATTGTAATGATCTTTAAAGCGTCTCCATTTTAGTCAAAAGGCAGTTTGAATTCTTCCCTGTTATATTTGCGTGGAGACGGTCCCAGAAGCAGGTATAATGGGAGCTTTTCCATTCAGTGGGTTGATTCATGGTGCAGAGGTTTCCAAGCATAAGTGACCACTGCTGCAGAAAATGTCAATGACAGAATGAGTCACGTTGGCTCGGAGAACCTCCCAAAGCCATAATCATCTATAGATAGCTCAGTGACACATATTGCAGTGGGGGATACTTATTATTATTCTTTGAGATTTATTTGATTCCTGGATCATGGATAACTTTATGCTGAGTAGGAGAATTTGACACTTTGTTCCAAAATGTAATAGAATTTGCTTTGCTTTGCTTTAGGCTATCTGGAAGGTTATCCTCTCTGTAATTCTGGGTTCACACAGTAAAGAATTCTGAACAGATAAAGAAATAAATGAGTGCTTGTAATAACACAGATTTCCCTTTTTAAGTATTTATGAGAACTTGCACGTGCACCAAAACCCTTTTAGTCAGTTAAAGGCATTAATTCTGTTCTTTCCTCACTCTAAAGAACGGTAAGAGATAAAGCTTTAACGATTGTCTGAGTAACTAACTGCAAGCACAGTTGTGATTTTCCAATGTCTGGCGTATTAACCAGGAAGACACCCCTCAACCCCACCCCACCCCCCACCCCGTGATCCTTTGTGCTATAACATTTATTAAAATTCTTCCTGCCAATACTGTAACATCTGATCTGGGTTCTTGCTTCCAGCCTCTTTCTGCCACCGCACCAGTTGGGAAGTGGTGTCAGCTACAAGATTAAACGTTCATTTTGGTCTTTATATTTGGATTTCGCACACAGTTATTGTTGCAGGCTGTGTGTGGATTGATTCGACCCTCGGTGAAAACTATCTGATGACAACGTGGAGGTGCGATCTCTGCTGTGCACGTGGAAGAATGTCGATGCTTATATTCCAGGGACTTGACTCCAAACCATTACTCTGCTGTTTGCCTCCAACATCACGGCAGCTTCTAATCGCAGTAAACAGGTGCAGCGGGCACGGAAACAGACGACAGGAAACTGTGGAGTCAGCACACACTTTGTTTGACCTAGGAGTTACTGTGGGACAATTACAGCCACCACCAGTTCCGTTATTTCCCTCCCTGCAGAACATTGTTCTATGGTTTTCTTCAGCAGCGTGTGCTGTAACAAGATGGGGCTGTTTCCCCTTCAGCCCTCCTGACTCTATTCTTCTTGCTCAGATGATATTGACGGTGTACCTCAGTGATGGGGAACAGGCTGTGACTGAGGTGCCCATCACCCCCGAGACAACATGCCGGGACGTCGTCGAGTTCTGCAAAGAGCCCGGCGAAAGCGGCTGCCACCTGGCCGAGGTGTGGCGAGGCAACGGTAAGAGTTGGGCGAAACGGCAGCTTTGTGGCTCAGAGAGGTGACGTGCCGCTACGGTCCACTGCACTGTCACAGCAGATCCCCCCCCCCCCTCCGTCCCAGCGAATGGCTTCCATCACAGATGTGCTGACCTGTCAGCATTTTTTGCTGAGGGGCCACTCCCTTGTCCAAAACAACATCCCAGACCGGGCAGGGCTGTGTTAACCCATATCACACACACCCACTGGGCTGGGGCTTGATACTGTGGCCATCTGCCCCCAAAATGTCTCTGTCTTTCATTCCATCTGTTTTTCTTTTTGAATGCCATCATTGAAAATGTCCCCGTTTCTATAAAAATGAGTACTTGATTGTTGACAGATTCGTAGTAACGAGACTTAAAACGGAGCATTTAGACCTTTTTACACTCATCTTAATGATCTTTATACAGATTGAAACGCTTCCTCCAAGTTGCTGTGACTAAGGTCCTAGGAACTAATCACCACCCCCCCTCCATCTTGCCCATTACTGTCTCTTTAGAACGAGCGATCCCCTTTGAGCACATGATGTATGAACATCTGCAGAAATGGGGCCCTCGCAAACAGGAAGTCAAGTTCTTCCTCCGACACGAAGACTCTCCAACAGAAAGCAGCGATCAAGGTACACTATCACTTTCTCCTTTCCCCTCACGCAGCCTGGGGGTTGGAGTGGAGGGTCCTCAGGACGCGGCGCCTGTCCTCGGGACGCGGCGCCTGTCCTCGGGACGCGGCGCCTGTCCTCGGGACGCGGCGCCAGTCCTCGGGACGCGGCTCCTGTCCTCGGGACGCGGCGCCTGTCCTCGGGACGCGGCGCCTGTCCTCGGGACGCGGCGCCTGTCCTCGGGACGCGGCGCCTGTCCTCTGGACGCGGCTCCTGTCCTCGGGACGCGGCGCCTGTCCTCGGGACGCGGCTCCTGTCCTCGGGACGCGGCGCCTGTCCTCGGGACGCGGCGCCTGTCCTCGGGACGCGGCTCCTGTCCTGCCTGCCTGACTTATGCTGTCGTCACTGTTCTCACTCTAGTCGTGTTTTTCTGTGTCTTTTCTCCTTCCAATCACACAGTTTGAATGACAAAGATGCAACACCAGAGACCAAAGTTTGTTAGAATCAGACACGGGTTATTCTTGATTATTGGATTTCACATATATTAACTTATTTTATTAATTCTTTTATTAATTCTTTTAAATTTCCCTTCGGAGTCTTGCCAAAGAAGCAAAGGAAGAAGATGTAATGTCTGCTTAAAAGAGCTGAAAAGAGCTGATTAATCTGGTTGGGCACAGAAAAGGAAGAGGATTTTACCACTCTAAGAAACCCTCTTAGAAAGACGAGCACATTTTATTTTTATTTAGCTTTTCCCTGTGAACTTTTAAAACATTTATTTCCTGGCCTCAGACAGCCAGCAGTTTTTCTGGCTACTTAAATCCAAGTGTCGTGTGCAATCACATCAGCGGACCTTTCAAACCATTTCCCCACAATGGTTGCAGTCTCTGACTCTGCATTTGTGCTCACACGTGCGCTCTCGTGCGCGCCTGTGTCGCTGCCCTGCCGATGTCTGTGACAGCGCCTGTTTGTGTTTTGCAGGGAGTCAGCAGTCTCAGGATCAGACCAGTCGCAGGAGTGGAAACACTGGAGAGAAACACAATGAAAATGGGGTGAGACTAAAGAATATATGTAACACGGCTGTAACCTGACAGAATTCAAACCTAACACTCCCAATAAAGCGTCCCAATATCTTGATATTGTCTGTGAAGCAAACAAGCGTCAGAGTTGGCTCTCTTTTCTGTGTCTACAAAACAAATCATCCACAGCCACACAAGTCAAAATTCTCTTTCGACTGATTTATGATAGCTGCAAAAAGGCATTGAGAGGTGTCGGACTTGTTTAGAACTGTTTTAACAGGAAAGAACAGTGCACACATTGTACCCCCGCTTGTCCTTCAGTCCAACTCTGGAATGTAGCTTAAACCCAGTAACATGTGGACGCAGCAGAATCTGGAGCTGGTTTATTCAGGGTAACATCGCAGGTGCAGCTTCGACATCTCCAGCGTTGCTTGAATTTCCCTTTCATGTGAGGCCGTTATGGGTCACGCTGGGCTCTGCCTTTAGGAACCGTCTGTGCGAGGGGACTTTACGGCTCGGATAAGAGCAGCCTCTGGCGCGTCGTTCTCTCTCTCTCTGACCATCTGTCCTAGATTTCACAATGGGAAAGTGCAGCATTCAAGAAATTGTAGCTAATGACACCTTTAGGGTGGAGGAATGAATTGAGCAGTTCCAGGGGAAAGATTTTAGCACAAGAGCACCTAGAAGCAGTTTCTTTTATTAAAGTTTCCAACCTTTGACTGTTTTTGTAGAGGTTATCATTAGGTAACATATTTCTGGGGCTGCAGAAACCAGTATATAGACAGTAGCGGTGACTGGTGGTGGATAACCTCCAGAGCGCCATGGCTCATTTGTGTTACTGTTTCTTTCTAATATGTGATTTAAAAGATTATTTCCGTTATTCTGCAGAATGATATAACAGGTACTAAGAGGATCATTACGGCGGCTTTTGCACAGACTGATGCCAATACCCCAGAGACTTTCTCTCCACTAAGCAGGGCTGATCATCCTCTGAGAGGGACGCTGCCTTATAAGCTGTTTTTAACAAAGTGCTTTTGGTGCAGTACTGAGTGAGCCGGGCCGTTGGTAACCACAGGAGCCGGAGCGCTGGGAGCTCCAGACCAATCTGGCATCTGCTTTGTTTTAAGTCGATCCTTCTGCTCCAGTCCAGTGCATCAGTCCTGAATGATGGGATACTCAATAAAAAACATTTATAAAATTGCCGACGCTGTATTGAGTGATGCCTTCAGACTTGAAGTAATGTTTCATATACTCTTGAAACCAGTGGTAGGTCAATGGTAACAGCTGCATTTCTCTCTGAGCTGGGTATAAATCTGCAGTTATTGGAGGGAGTAATCTTGTCTCAGTAGGACGTGAGCCTTCATCAGCGAGACTGCGGCTTCGCTCTCGTCCTTTCTCTCTGCTCAGTGGGGTGTTTCTCCGACTCCCTGCTCATCACTGTCTGAGGCTTTATGAGTCTGTTCGTCCCTCGGGTGAATTGCCACTGATGCAGAGTTGCCCAAGTGCATTTGAGCGTGTCTGTATTTGTGCTCGTGACTCCCCCCTCTCTTTGTCTCTCCCAGTCTCTTCCTCAGTTTGGTCACATCACATTCCCATTGCTTTTGAGTTATTCCTTACATCCTTTTATTCAAACCTTCAGCAGATTTGCAGAGTTGCAACGTCAGCATCTCTGCAGGGATAAGACTTGATGTGCTTCCCTCCTTTCATATCATAAGTCTCAAAATTTCTTCTTAATTTTTTTTCACACGTGAGTCAAACCAGTTCACAAGCTACTTTTATCCTGTATTTAAGTTCACTTTTATCTTGTGTCTATTTTGTGTAGGAATAGTCAGGGTCATATCAGTCCACACTAATCTGCATGTATGGGAGCTCTGCCGCCCCCGTCTGGCCATGAGGGCAATTACATAATGACTGTGAACTTGACGCCTACATACAATAGTCTCAGTGTGTTCAGTGAATCTGGCTCTTGCTGCCAGAGTTCCCAAAATCTCCTACTTTCCATCTCATCTGTTGGTTTTCATGGTTCTTATCTGGCGTGAGCTGTGACCAGTTCTATTTCACTTCCAGGGCTTGTCTGTTATAGGATGAAATTAAAAACGAAGTAAACACTTCACAAAACATTATTTCAATAAATTTACACAAAAATACACAGCCTTTTTTTAAAGGCTTTAAAATCCAGTCCCTCTGTCAATGATTTGTGCTTCCCTCCCTCCCCTTGGTAACTCTATTTTGACCATATCCATGTGTGTGATTAGGTTGGAAATCAACGTGTGGAACTCACTCTTTCTGAGCTGCAAGAGATGGCCACACGACAGCAGCAGCAAATTGAGGCTCAACAGCAGATGCTTGTTGCAAAGGTAACGCCATCTTTTCAATCCTGAGACATTTATTCAGGTTTTGTCCTAAAATTAACCAGTTTTTGTCTGATATTTTTCAAATGATTTTCTGAGCTTTATTGGTGCAATATTTTTCCAGATGCCACTACAATTTTAAGTGCCTCTCACCACCTTTCTATGCTCACAAATGTGCACCGTAATGCTGTAAAATACATTATTGTCAATTTTATTCTTTCGGTGGAAAGGTGACACGGCTCCTTCCATTAAGGACATTCAGACGTCACCAGTAAATTAAAAGAATCCAACACAACGTCGTCGTCGGGTAGATGTGGCAAACACTTCGACTACACATGTCACGACTGACCCAACAATAATAGTTATATGCTTCACTGCCGTTTCTCTCTGCCAACAACTTGCCTGCACGGTCTGTACGTCAATATCCGTATTATTTTTGAGCAGGGGTTTTCTTTGTGTTTTTCCTGTATTATCTGTTGAAATTTTTTTCAAGGTTTTCTACTTAAGCTGCTCTAGTTATGACACAATGTCAGTAATTCACCATCTTTATAAATTATTCATGCGTAAACTTTTAACCCCTTTCAGATGCTCAGATGGTTATTTTTGTCTCAAAAGAGAAATACTTGTGGGGTGAATAAGATCATCTGTGGCTTTTCAACACACTAAGCCAAACTGCCTTGTTCCTGATGTGCTGATCAGTCATGCTGGCTGAAAGTCGTCATCGACCCACTGATTAAAAAGAACCGCATCCTGTCTTTATTGTGGCGTCTGAAAAGTAGGCTCCCCTAGGAGCCCTGCAGCCATTTGCAAACCTGGGCCCCTGTCATTTCCTATTTTAAGACTTTAACTGGAGCAGTTCTCAGCCGGGTAGAGAGATAATGTCTTCTGACCCTAATGTCTTGACACAGCACAGTGGATGCATACAGTAGAAAGATTTAGCCCAGTTTCAGCCTCGCCTGGATATTGCAGGTTCTAGGCTGGGCTGGTGTCTTCATTCGTGTGGTCTAATTTCATATCTTTTCCTCTCTTTCTCTTCAGGAGCAACGTTTGCGTTACCTGAAACAGCAGGAGCGGCGTCAGCAGACGACTGTCTCTGAGAGTGAGAAGCTGCAGAGGCTGAAGGACCGTGTGGAGAGCCAGGAGTCAAAGCTCAAGAAGATTCGAGCCATGAGAGGCCAAGTGGACTACAGCAAAGTCATCAACGGCAACCTGTGTAAGTGTTCTTAAAAAGAATAGCCATTCAGCCAGCTTTTACAATAAACTGGAACATTCATTGTAACAGGTTCATTGTCTTTTTAATGATTTCTCCATTTCTGATGTCCAGCAGCAGAGATTGAGCAGGTGAGCCGGCTGTTCCAAGAGAAGCAGGCCGAGCTTCAGTCTGCCGTGCTGAGGGTGGAGCAGCTCAGTGTGCAGCTGGAGGATCTGCGGAGGGGAAAGGTCAACGGCAACCAGAACACACTCGGTGGGCAAGTAACTGGTGCTGCAGCCATAGAGCTCCGGAAACTCTACCAGGAGCTCCAGGTAAACGACATTCAGGGCAGATGAAAAGCCTCGATTTCAGGATGTTGCCGTGTTCATTGTTACAGTGAATCTTCACACCTCCACTCTCATTTTCTACAGATCCGGAACAAGTTGAACCATGAGCAAAACAGCAAGCTGCAGCAGCAGAAGGAGCTCCTTAACAAACGCAACATGGAGGTGACGCTCATGGACAAACGCATCAGCGAGCTGAGGGAGCGCCTGTACAAGAAAAAAGCTGAGGCACGTCAAAAAGAGAACCTCCCTGTAAGACTAAGACCACAAAATGCACAACTCCATAAGACTCTGTCAAAATGTGTTTCTTATTTCCAAAATGGTGAAAAGATGGTCAGTATAAAATAAAAAGCAAAAAAAAAAAAATATCTTGAATGATTTTTATGCTTGTGAAATGACCTTTTAGTTCTAAATATTCAAATATACATTTGAAACTTTTCTTACAGCTGAATAGAGCCAACGGTCCACCTTCTCCACAGCCGGCTCCAAGCACTCTGGGCCGTGTGGCCGCGGTGGGACCGTACATTCAAGTGCCCGCACCTGGCCAACAGGAAGGGGGCTACAACATCCCCCCTGAGCCCCTGAAGCCTCAGACTCTGGGTGTGAATAACCAGGCCAACCACGGTCGCTCCAAGTCAGGTTTGTAGGAGCTAAGACGTTAAACTGGCAGCGAGTCCTGCCAATAACAAATAAAGTGGAACACGGATGATACCGAGTGACTTTAGAATCACCAAGGACAAAGCGTTCACCACTAAAGAAGAGTTCAAACATTTACAGCTGAGACCGTTTTAGGGTGTGATTTCTCTTACATCACCACATATTTAACACAGCTTGCATGAAAACGTGACTGTTCTCCCTCCCTACCTGACTTCTTGCTTATTTCTCTGCCCTGCTTGATTACTTTGAGTTTCTTTTCCTCCCTCCCGAACCTTCTCTTCTCTTTTTTGTGTGGTTTACGCTGTGATTCCTCTCCTCTCTCTTCTCTCTCATGTATCTGTTCTGGTCCTTCTTTGTCATGTCTTTCTTTCCCCTGGGTATTGGGTTGGGGGGCGCAATTCTCCCTGGGGCAGACGGTGTGCGAAAGCCTTCTGGCCCTTGGAAGGTGTCTGATTTAGACATCGTTGTGGACCCGGTACCCCCGCCACTTCCAGATTCGCACCCCGGCAGCGTAGCCTCCACAGGCTCTGACAGCGTGTCCTGTGAGTGCACGCCGCTGCATAAGCAGAAGGAGGCACTTCCTGAACCTTCTCCCTGAACTGAACATCAGGATCTTCAGCATACGCTGGACCTTTTCCTCCATCCAAGATCAGGATGATTTTAATATCATCATCAGTTCAATTGGCCAAGAATTGGAATCCCACCTGGAGGTTTCTACATTCGATATTGACGGTGTTTTTACTCAAACGGTAACAAAGTAGTGTTGTTACATCTAAACATTTGGCTGCCATTTAAAGGGCGCTGTTGTCCATCATAAACCCAGGTTTTCTCTTGAAACAGTGTGCTGATGATACTCCCTCCCTTCTGAGAAGGTTCAATGAGTCAAGTGCAAAAGAAAAATTCAAAAGATTTTGGCTTGATTCTAATTTCATAACATCCCCCAGCATGCCTCACCTTAACCATCACCACAGTTGTAGGAGTCACTTTGTAGATGTGAAACACCTGACGTGCACAAGGAAATTAACCTCTACACGCAGTGCTCACGAGTGAAACCTTGAGTGACCTTAGATGAGATGTAAACAAAGCACAGATTCAACTTTTGGCCGAATCTTTACCGCCCTGTGCTGGCCGTCATCAGTTTGATACAACCAGCTGCTCCTTTATGTAAAGTTCTTCAGACGTTTATAGGAAGTGCAAATACGTCTGTTTCATGTGCTGACCGCAGCGGTAACCCACGAGTTAGACCTGTCAGATGTATAGAAGAACCACCCATTATTATCATTGATGTGAAGGGCATGTTCAGGATTTTTGGCCTATTGATCAGCAGGAACGTGAGTCATTTAGGTAGTTTGTTTTTAGGGTTGTTCTGTAAAGCTGTAAAACATGCAGAGATCCAAATGACTGGAAGATTAACGAATGGTTCCTTATAAAGTCTGATTAATAGGAGATACTTGGAAAATCCTGAACCTTTCACTTTGGTCCAAATGGTACAGTTACAGTTTAACTAGTCTAGAAACCAAAGTCCCATCGAACAGGCCATCAAAGAAATAACATGTAAACAAGAAAACACACTCACAGAGCGCAGACTTCTGCCAGGCAGCTCCTTGGCTTTGACATTTGGAAGATCATACGTCAAAGTTATGGAATCCATAACATCAAAATGTATCTTGTTTTTTTCTGGTCTGCATGTTATTTCTTTGATGTCCTCGTCAATGGGAATAATCTGATTCACATATTTATGAATTGATTCAAAAGAAATGTGTACCATTTAGACCTGTTTGTGGGAGGGGGGTCATGTTGTCACCACATTGAGATGGAATATCTCCTCAACCGTTTCTAACCGTTCTGTTCTTTTCTCTATTGTAGCAAACTTACTGTGTTCTCTTTGCGCCTTAGCCAACGACACAGGTTGGCCTGCTGCAGGCAAGCCCAACACAGGCTTAAAGCCTCCTGAAAGACGAGGCTCAGGGACGGACACCCAGGGCAAGAGTCCCCCCTCAGGCTCCCCTGTCACTCCAAGTTCTGAAAAGGTTAGCTTGATGGCGCTTGTGTCAGGTGTATTTATTTTTTGAAACGTGCTTTTGTTTTTTAATTGATTGCTTTTCCTGATTCTTCGCAGGTGCTAGATTCCAAATTGGCTGTGTCCTCTCCAGCCATATCCAAGCCTCAACCACCGCCCTACGGCTCCCACCTCATTTCCATGAACTCCGCCAGCTCCCTGGAACGCCGCAAGGATGCTCCTCCACCTCCGAGGCCGCTCCCAAACCCGCCAGCTTCCGCGTGGCCACGTGTCCCACCCTCCACCGGCTCGTCCTCCCAGCAAATACAGCAACGAATCTCAGTGCCGCCGAGCCCCACCTTCCAACCTAACGCCCCCTTTTTCCCCCCTGGGGCGAGTGAACGACTCGACCCTCCACCCGCTGTGGCGGTGCGGCCCTTCATTCCCGACAGAGGATCGCGGCCTCAGTCACCTCGAAAAGGCCCCCCTACCATGAACTCCAGCTCCATCTATCACATGTACCTCCAGCAGGCAGCACCAAAGAACCAGCCACTGAAGCCAGCGCTCAAAGCAGGTGGGTGCTGGAAACGCTTGAGTCCTGTTTAGTTTGGGGGGGGTATAGCTGTGGATGGTGTTTAGGTATTACACTTCATGTCCCCTAATTAAACCAAGCTCTCTTTCTCTGTAGTATATGGAAAGCCTGTTCTCTCCTCAAGCTCGACACCGCCCTCTCCCCTGCCTTTTGTTCAAGCGGGAGGCGCATTTCCTTTGCTCCAGGGCCCACCCGGCGGTGAGGATACTCTGGATGGAGAAGCTGACGATCAGGAGTGCTTCCAGTATGCAGAGCCTTCAGCGCCCCCTCCCAGCGTGGAGAATATTCCACGACCACTCAGCCCCACCAAACTTACGCCCATGGTGCACTCCCCGCTGCGCTACCAAAGCGATGCTGATCTTGAAGTACTCCGTAAAAAGTTGGCGAACGCCCCGAGACCACTCAAGAAGCGTAGCTCAATCACAGAACCGGAGGGTCCCAATGGCCCCAACATCCAGAAACTACTATACCAGCGATTCAACACTCTTGCAGGAGGCATTGAGGGAAATGGAGTCGGTGGATCAGGGGGTAGCGGTGGGCCAGGAACCGGAACACCATTTTATCAGCCCACAAATCCTCCCGCGTATCTCGGAAGCGACTCCACGTCCGATACGGACAACGGCAACCTCTCCGCAGAAACACTACCGCCACCACCAGGAGTGGAGGAGGAGGGCCGCGAGGCTCCGTCTCCATCTACTGACGCCAACGACAACGAGCCCCTGCCTTCGCCCCCGGATGTGCTGGGCAGTCCTGCTGAAGCCGAGGGGCCGGAAGATGACGACAACAACAATATCATTGGGGGTGGCGAGGCTTTGCTGCCCAGCCCTGTACCTGAAGTCAGCACGCCAGAGGAGAGCAGCCCAGTGGTCTCACACGCTCTGGTGACAGACGCACCTGTTAGCTTGGCTTAAGCTTTTTGAATGATCCACATTGTAACTCTTATTCTCTCTATTGTTACAGGAGAAGCGTACAAATTTAAAGAAGCCAAACTCTGACCGCACTGGCCACAGTTTCAGAGTGAAGTTCAACCCTCTGGCTCTCCTGCTGGACGCCTCTCTGGAGGGAGAGTTTGACCTGGTCCAGAGAATCATTTATGAGGTATGTTATGGACATTTCTGTTTAGTTACTGTCTGTGGATGTTTGACGACTGATTTTTACTGTTGTTCTGCCCAGGTGGACAATCCCAGCACTCCCAATGATGAGGGCATTACACCCCTACATAATGCAGTGTGCGCAGGACATCACCACATTGTCAAATTCCTGCTGGACTTTGGTGTAAATGTAAACGCAGCAGACAGCGATGGATGGTGAGAAAAGGATGGAAATCTGATGTTGCTCCAGCTTTGTTTGCATGTGTGCCTCATTTATGTGGCGTGTTTGAACAGGACTCCGCTTCATTGTGCCGCCTCCTGCAACAGCGTCCACCTCTGCAAGCTGCTGGTGGAATCAGGCGCCGCCATCTTTGCCAGCACGATTAGCGATGTCGAGACTGCGGCAGATAAATGTGAAGAAATGGAAGAGGGCTACATCCAGTGTTCCCAGTTTCTCTACGGTAAGAATCAGTCAACCACCTAGAACGTTGCATTTGTTTATACTGTAGCAAAACCAGCACATGAGGTGGAAGATGCAAACGTTCTGTCATGCAGGTGTACAAGAGAAGTTGGGTGTAATGAACAAGGGGACAGTGTACACGCTGTGGGATTACAAAGCTCAGAATCCAGATGAGCTGTCCTTTAGCGAGGGTGACGCCATCACCATTCTACGACGTCAGGATGACAGCGAGACAGAGTGGTGGTGGGCACAACTAGAAGACAAAGAGGGCTTTGTGCCCAGGAACCTACTGGGGGTAAACTTTAATTTATATTTATTGGAAAATGCACTAATATGTATTATTCATGTTTGACAATGTTGTGCAAGTCCGGCTTCGGCCACACGAGGGAGACAGAGATTGCTTAAATTTTAAATTTGTATTTGATGGGGCTTGTTTGAAGTGATAAGAAAGAAATATACTAAATGATTCCACCAACATTTGAACATGAACATTTCAAAATAGTTATGCTAAGTCTTTCCTCTCGTTGATTGTTTGCAGCTCTATCCAAGGATCAAGCCTCGTCAGCGTTCACTAGCATAGTATCGAATTTCGCTGACCTCTGGCGCACAGCTGGACTATCCTGAAAAACCTAAGAGCAGAGAACAAAGGAGCCTGGCGCTCTTCTCCCTGTGGCCATATCCTCAGTCCCGACTCGTACTTTTCACAAAATGCTTGATGTGAAGCAGTGGGCATCAAACTGTTTGGCACCTCAGTTTAGATCAGGACACAGAAACACACACGCACTCCAGATGTGAAAATCTCTTCGGTCACTCCTTCCTTCCTCCCGTGACACCCACACATTGCAACTTTTGTCCTCTCATCATTGCCCTGCTTTGATTTGACCCTGACCCGATGTCAGCTTTGTATCAGGCGTCCACTTGAATAAACACACCTTTATCGCAGTATTTCCAGCAGTTCTCTGATATGGTTCCACTGGTTTGGTTGGCACTGATATTTTTGGAAAATCATCTCTAATGGTAAAATTTGCTGATTTATGTCAGTGACGTGTTGAGTTATAATACATGACCTATTTTTGTGTGTGTATGTGTATTTCCCCCTTTAACAAAATGCAGTAAATTGTATTTTATTATCGCAGTCATCAAAGCACCAAAGATGAGTTTTATTGGATTATAACAGTTTTAATTCTATTACTGGTTAATACTTTGCAGAGGCAGGAGATAACCAGTTGAATTACTTTTAGAAATATAGATCTATTGATTAATAATCACAATAAATATGAAATGAGAAAATAGGACATCATCTTAATACATCCAACATATTACATAAAGCCCAATGCATATCATCTGTTTAATATTTTTTATCTATCCTTTTTTTTTTTAATCCATTGTCATCTGTGCAAAATGTTGATGCAGAGCTACTGTAGACTGCCCACCAGTTCTATGTGAGACTTCAGACAATAAACCATGATCTCCGTGTATCAGAGTTTGTATTCTTTGGCAGAACAAGTCAGCCGCTTCAGCGCTGCAGTGGGCATTGTCATGGAAACGGCTAACGGGCAGTATTTTTGCCATGTCAGGAAATTTTTTGCTAAGTTGAGCGGCATTGTTGCTGCAGCATGTGCTCGGCGTCACGTTTTCGATCCTGTGTGAGGTATCGGCGAAGATGTTTAAATAGCTTTTAATTTGATCCTAAAGCGGGTAATAAACAGAGATGTCAGTTCTTAGGCCTGTGATTATGCCTGTTTTGCCATGTCATTTAATTATTGACTATAATTGACAAGTAGCCAGGAAGCAGTGTTTCACACAAAAGAAAACCCAAATGGTGAAAATCATCCACAAAATCATAAAAGCTGTTTACAAGCTAATTTTAATTTCCAGGTCGTCGGTACCAGGGTTCAAGTGTCTATTTGTGTGAAAATCTCAGGATCAGCATGGTGCTGCTGCACTGAACTTATAAATTTACATTGATTTAAGCTCCTAAATTACAATGAGTGTTAGCCATAGAGAAATTGATCAATGAGGAAGCCTTTACTGTGTCTGAAATGTAAATGTTTGGATTGGATGGACATTAACAAATTAACTTCAGACAATCGTGATTACGGCCTTTACCTGCAGCTCTTCCCTTTCTGGTGTCCGAGATGTTCTGGATTTTCAGTGACTGAGCATGAATTGAGAAGTGCTTAGTGATGTCTGGGCTTTGTTGAGACGTATCCTGTACATACAGTGAGGAGATGTGTCGTATATGTGTTTGCTGGATGGACCTCTGGGCTCTGCATAAAGGCTGTACTTACACATGCAACTCTGTAAATGTCAACAATAAAAACAGAAAGTCTGGCATGAAAAAAGTCTTCTGTGAAATACAATGTATAGAGAAAAAATAGTACTGAGTCTTATTGGGAAGAAAGAATTGGACTAAATTATGGATAAAAGATGGTAAGGAGTAAAAATAGCGCCTGTAGAGGAGCTTATGCTAGATAGGACTAATGCATATGTGTTTAATAAAACATATTTCAATTATTAAAATCCACTCAGTTGCCTCCAGTGATAAATTTAAAGTGCTGAGGAGAAAGATGATATCACGATATTGCACGTCTCTGGATATTTAAAATGACATTTTTCTTACCCCATTTACCGAGAAGACCTATCAACCAAAACTCAGCTCTTTTTAAAGAGTTTAATAAAACGTTGATTTTTAAACTCCACCACGACCACCCACGCTGGACCTGAGCATCTCCCACAGCACCTGGACATTAAACCTTTAGCCTTTCGCAGTCACATGAGTCAGTAAAGAGATGGAAAGTTCAGCGTAGGTCCAAATGGCATGACCGGATTAATGTTGGATTGGCTCATCCACAGGTTTAACAAGATCTTTTTTTCTGCTGGCACGCACATCGTACAGAAGTGGGAGTGCTCTGAGGTCAGGGGTTGACACAGTTCCCAGAGTTTATGATGGGTAAGTTAACTTTGGATGACTCAAAGACACCAGCCACACCAAAACATTCCATTGGAGCTTCACTTCCATTCCATCACTTGTAAGGTGAGGAACTGGTTTTGCTGCATTGAGATGAGAGCTGTGGTTTCCTCACAGGTCCGGTCCTCCTCAGGTAAATGTGTCCACTAAATGTGTTGACTGTGTACACATCTTTAAATATATTCATTTCTTTTTATAGGACATATTTGTCTTGCATACACTGAAAACGCTGTGGGTAATCCCCGAGTGATTGAATGTTTTCAACTACACAGTCACTAGATGGAGACAGTATACAGACTTTGGATTGTAGCAGACTGTTTTCAAAAACATCTTTACTAAAAGATTATTCAGCAGCAAATTTCCCAACTCAGAAAAAGCTGACCAATATTTGTTTTTCTCTTTAAAGTGCACAAGCAAATTTAGACAGACTGACCAGTGTCTGGATTCCTTATATCTTGTGTTCGCGACAATAGCAAAATAACTTTAGAATTATATCGGGATTCGACAGAAATAACCTATTCCAACTCAAACACTTGCTTCGGAAACGCTCCTAAATGTCGCTTTAACAATGGCAAAGGCATTTAAAAATAAATATGCGCCGACGAAATGTATTGACACATCTTACTACAACTCCCAGAAAGCACCAGGCGAATACAGCGCCGCGCATGCGCATTAAGTTGTCGAGTAAAACCAATGACATCACAACACCCCGCACCACTCTATGGATTGAGCTTCGTGCCGTCTGGACCCTGTTTTTTCTGCTGCTTTACTTTTTTCCGCTTACACGATGGACTCGTGGACACGCTTCAAAACGGAACAGTTGACCGTGGCTAGGTAAGAAAAGTACCGTTGGAACAAAATGACTCGCCGTTGCAGCTAAAAACCCCCGTACCGGGCCGCTTTGGCTGTACAGTATTGCAGTGACCTCCGTACCGGTGGCTCGTCCGTCCGGAGCCGTCGTGCGCGCTAACTGCGTCGCCTTGTAATCGTTTCGCGTCCCTCGCCGAGTTCTTCCGAGTCCTGGTCGACGATCAGCGACTTGACAACCGTCGGCAGGCCTGACGGGGAAAGCATTTGCATTCGTTTTACAACTATGTGTGTATAAATATCTCTTGCTGTGCTGACCTGTCCACGGAACCAGGGGCCTTTTCGGTCAAAGCCCGGTGCCGTTTAAGTCCCGAGGAGGGTTACCCCCCCCCCCCAAAAAAGACTGTAAAAGTTGAAAAGTAATCTCCCTGAGTAGAAAATATGCCGTGTCTGTAGTTTTTTCACCCTTCTGGGGTTCTTTACACAAAGAAGAAAAATGGTTGGAGAGGTGGTCAGAGCAGTGCTGTTAATGTATAAAACAGACATTTAGAATAAATTGGTTATTGCAGAGTCGAGGGGAGTTTGGAGACGATTATTAGGAAGCATATGGCCACAACTGCATTAGGACCTCCAAAAAAAATAGGAGGTAAAAATAAGTTTGCCTAAACTGTTTAGATTTCTAAATCATTGTATGATATAACACCATTTTTAATGTATTTTTTCGTATAACATGAGGACTGGTGTCCTGGATAAGCTGCTGTATCGTTGCATTGCAGACTTCCACTTTCCTTTAAAAAGGGTCATTCTCTGCAGCTGCAGACATCTGATACTTCACCTGTTTTGAGTTAATATTTTCTCTTGACACACTTTCGTTGCTTTGCTGGGATGTGGAATCGCTCGCTTGTGAACCCCGTCAAGCTGCACTTCAATCCCGCTGCAGAGGAATGGAGCTTATGTGAACAGGCGCTCTGCTGGTAGGCTTCCACCCAGTTAGGCGCTTATCAGAAAGGCTTGCATTCCCGAGAATTAAAACGCTCTAAATCATGGAGGGGCTTGTGTGTGCTTGTATGGGCCGCAGCCTTGTGAGAGGGCTTACGGCCGCGGTGCGAGCTGCAGACGTGTTTTCACTGTAAACATGGGAGAAGCCTGACGTGATGTACCGTGCTGTTATTTGGTCCACGGCTCCAACAGGGAGTTAGCTGTTCGCAGCTCAGTCTGGACAGGCCCTGACATTTGGATCGCGTGTCTTGGTTTTATGAATATTCGCACGTCGCTTTTGATGATTCGTCTTTGTTGCGGCTGTTTTTGTTTTTTTCCAGGCCTTTTACGAGCACCTTGGGCATCAGTGCTGTTCCGTCCTCCAATGTTGGTCTTTGCTTCGTAGTTGTAATCAACTTAATTTGGTTTCCTAATCAGAAACCCTTTGTCAGCTGTGATTATTGCTGTGTATTGATCTTATAGTTCTTGTTTACCATAAAAGAGCGAACCAAAGACTTCCCTGGTGCAGGCAGATCAGCAAACACAAACCATATCTGCCCCAGAAGCTTTGTGCACGGTTGGATGCAAAATCCGTTTCAGCTTCATACCGTTGCCGTTTCAAGACAAGCATCGCCTGTGGCTGCGCCGGCGATCACCTTGACATCTTGGCAATGATTACTTGTTGATCTTTCACACCCTCTTCCTGTTCTAGCAGATCTAAGGACTATGTGATGCCAAAAGCCCAACAAAAGGTGTCTTCAGTGAGACATTTCGCAGTGAATCACCAATATTCGGTCCTATTTGAGGGGCGCTGGACACGTTCGTCGGTGGAGATTCTAAATTGGGCTGTGATAATTGGCATGTGGCCGGTTATAGCCAGCAGAACACAACTGCCTTTTGTGGTAATGAACGAGTTAATTGATACAACAATGTCTAACAGCCCTCGTCTCCAATCCAGATGTCTTGTCATTTTCTATCTTTGGTCACATTCTGGATCTGAGCCAACTGAAAGTATTCAGCTGGCCAATTTGGACCGGGCTGGGTGCCAAATTTGTTGCACGAAAGTATGCGTCTCACAGGGGAATACGTCTAATTTAGGCTCCCATCTATGGGCTTGATAGCGGCAGGAATGGAGGCACATCCGTCTCTGGAGTACTGGAGGCCAGAACTGACAGTTGGGAGTCTCGGAGACTTGCCAGTGGGAAGCAACGTAGGCGTCCCGGCAGGACAGCAGCGAAGCGAGCTTGCTTATGGACAGTGTGACTCACTATTTGGTCAAGGACATGGTACCATTTTACACAGATGAGCAGCAGAGGAGATGCTTTGGTCTCGGTGAGACACATCTGCTTCTTCTGTTACCGGCCTGATAAACTTCCTGTTGCGGCCGGGCTGCATCCATAAACCAGTTTGGATTCATCAGCGTTTCCATTGACAGCCTGACAAAGCGCCGTCCTCTGATTGGCAGACAGAAAACCCTGGGCTCCAGGCAACAATGAGGGCCGCGTCACACTTCCCTCATACCTGGGAGATGTCAGATAAGCGCAGGAGGCTGTGAGGAGGTTCTCTCACTCCTGGCAAAGTAGCACAATAAGCAGAATTCAGCAACCAGGAGTTGGCCAGCGACACCCTACCCGTCATGCTGATGTTGCTCGTTACTATGACGGCGAGGTAAACTAAAGTCCAGAGATCTGTGCAGTGGGGTATGGATAGAAACACCAGTAGAAAGGTTTGCAGTCCATTAACGGTAGAAGTGTATTGACCTCGTCCTCTTTCCTCCATGAACACACACACCTTTGCTCTCTTGGGAAAACTCATTAATGATCCGAGGGTTTCCTTTCACAGGACTGCCAGGGGGAGCCCCCCCCCCCCCCCAGGTTGGCTCACATTAAACACTAGAGAGCGAAAGGGTAAATGACAGCAGAGACCAACGGGGGGGAGGTGGATGCTGATCGTTTTCTCAGCGGTGGGTGTCGCATTTTGGAGTGGCTGCGGAAACACAGCTGAGCCCTCAAAACCGCCATATGTCAGCGGGATTTCTGATTGTTGTGGCGACACTAAGGCGAAGAAGCAGGTGCTGAACCACAGATCTGTTTATTACGGGGGGGGGGAATTGACATTCTGGGTTGGGAAAGGCAGCTGTTATCTGTATTTAATGGGCACACTGGAGATATAAACAGTGACGCTGTTAAATGATGTTTAGTAGTTAGCCTAATTAAACCCGTCCCTTGCTTTTGCTGACAGCGAGGATGTTTAAGAGGACAGTAACCACTCCTCCTGCAGCAGAGGGTTCAGAGCTCAAGCAAGTATTTTAAGAAGGAGTTCAATGACTGGGTGATGTCATTGTTAATGCGCTCCAAGTAAGTCCTTGAGTTTTTGGACGCTATCTCAGTCAGTTCTGTATTGTTTCCTGCTGTTCCCACTGGTGCTGGAGCGTTGCGTTCCCAGATCAAGCTCCCTGGCTCTGCTGTGCAGCGGATCCTGGGGGATAAACTGTGTTCCTGTGATGCTCTGTCGGCCAGCCGCAACAATAGGCCTGTATGACTGTGTGAATTTGCCATTCTTTGCGCGGTGTGCTTCACTTGGGCCAGACAATGGCCTCATTTAACATCCCTACTTTGGTGAGGCCTGCTCCATCACCATGGCACCCCTGCCATGCCACACCCTGCCCCCAGTCTGGCCTGACTTTGCACTTGTTCTTGTTGTTGGGACAGCTGGCTTTAGGCGGCCATTGTTGGCCCCACCCGAGACCCAGCCTCACATTTTGAGGATTGCTTTGGAGCCAAACTGTTAGCACTAGAGCTTGATCATATAATAAACCAAAAGCCTCAAGCTTAATGGTGATGTTTAAGTAATAACGTCCCGGTTTTTAACGAACATCTGGTCAACGAGTTTCGACTTGTCGACATGACACTTGACCTTTCTGATTGTTTGGAGGTGAAGCAGCAGTGACCACCGGTGGTAGGTTTTTAATGAATGCTCTTTGGGGCGACGGCTTTCAGACCGTCTGGTGAGTAATGGATCCTTGATGGGACATCATCCAGTCCAGCTCTGGCTTTATTAGCAATAAACGTGCGTCTCGGTGACACGATGATGTGAGCTGGGCCTGTAAACCGTTAAAGGCACAGCAGATGTGCTGTTTTCCCTTGTGCGGTGTTACGTTAGACCTGAAAACATGTCAGTGGTCCTAATGCAGGCTCCTAGCCCTCCAGAGGAAATAAAAGCTTTGAGCTGCAGTCTAATGCTTCTAAAACTAGAACTGGGTGACCTACGAAATGATATTTTGGGCCAATCCGAACTTGTTGCTGCCGAGCACAGCCTGCGTTACTTATAGTGGGCCATAAAGTCTCAAACTCTTGCCATGTACGTAATCTCTCCTAAAAAGACAAGAAAGTCGCATTGAGCTGTAAAACTCACTCAACATTACAAAAACCAGCTCCGTTGAGTTCATGCTTAAGTCTGAGAAATCCTTCCCCACTCGAGCGTCCGTCCTTTCTGACACGGTTGTCCCAGCTGTTCCAATATGCCCCAGATCGCCTATATTTACAGCTTCCTGTCGCTTGTTTTGAAAATCTTCTAATCAGATCATTTCTCCAGCGTGTGCACTTCCTTTTCAGTCTTACGCTAGCTTTTCCTGCCGTAGCTGGCTAACTGGGGAGGTGACTGTTGCCCTGCCAGATCAATCCAAACCTCAGATTATCATAACATTCACCAAAATTAATTACTTGTGTGCCTTGACCACAAGACGTGGAATCAGTCTAACCATACTGGTTTCAAACAAAGGAGACATGTGGGCCATCTCGAGTGTGTGCGTGTGTGTGTGTGTTGATGCTCATTTGGATGGATGGGGGTGGTGTATTTATGGGCCAAGTGGGATTCATGTTTCAGTCCCTACTTACCTCGTCTCCCTCCGCCTCACGTTGCCATTTCATAAAGTAGAAATGCTACAATGATGGTTTTTTTTAATGATTTCTGAGTTCGGGTTGTGTTGTCGACCTCCGTTTTCTCCAGTCTGCCCGATAGGAAAGGACCCAGATGGTACTGAGCCAGCATTCCGCCTGACATTAAACTTTTGCTCAGTCATCATTTCAGGCCAGGACTTGCAGTGAAGGGTAATCAGAATTCAGTCACTGAAAGATGACACGTGTTCTGCATACCAGAAACCACCTGGTATGTCATTTTCATGTGTGGGTTAATTATCCCGCGTAACCACATTTCAACTTTAACTGCAGCTTGGAACATTTCCTATATGTCTTATCAGTGTGTGTTTACAAAGAGGAAATGGTGATTGCGGCCGTATCCAACAGTTTCCATCATCACTCCGAAAGACTTGTTGGATGCCAGGAGAAACAACTGAATCCAAGGTTGCTAATCCTCAATCACGCTCAGTAACGCTTGAGGAATATTCCTCCGTGGTTCCTTTTCCAGATGCGCACCGTCCTCCGTTCGAGTCCTGTTTTGTAAGCGCTCAGATGCCCCAGTCACAACTGGAGCACGTGCGCTGGCCTGTTGTCCCTCTCCTAAAACACCACGTGACCCATAAACTCAAGCTCTGACATGTTGTCGAGCCAAAGAGCCAAGCCACCCAGGCATGTTTTGGCCTTGTCTAATATCTTTCATTCATAAATCGATGCAACATCATTAACTCCAGTTCACAACTGGAAAAAATCAGGAGGCAACACCCCCCTTCCTATTTCGGCTGCGATCCAATCAGTGTTTTTACCCGAGCTGGGAATGTAATTTGGTAGGAAGCGGGCATCTAGATAATGTTGGTCACAATTGAATTTGTGGAATTTGTTTAGAAAGGCTGTTGTTTTCCGGCCTGGTGGTAAGTCATGAGTCACAGCCAGCGGTGCCATCTTCTCTCCCAATAATAGTGTATTGACATTTGAGAAATGTTCCATTTCATCAGAACCGTTTTCCCACCACGAACAGAATCTCCGCTTGTTTCCTTGGGCTGAGCGGAGCTGCAGCGGCGGCGAGCGCGTTCCCACAGTATAACATGTCTGTGCAATAACATCGCTTCAGAAAAGCCGTCAAAACAGCCACGTAGTTTGATAAAACCAGCTGTGAAAATACTTCAATCTTCTATTTGAGTCATTGTGATACTTTTTAAATTCCCGTGTCCATATTTCTTCTTATCTCACAGCTCTGCAGCATTTTGTACTTTTAGCTGCGGAATCGTTGCGGCTAGCAAAACCGGTTTCTAACATCTACCATAAAGTGTAAGTTGGGGTTGTTTTGTGCTGCCTGTTGTTTACTGGAGCCAGACGCCACAGGGCAGGAACTGTCAGGTCGGCCCTGTTGAACAGCAGATGTCCGCATTAGCGACTGCACACATCCTCTGCCGCTGGAGTTCTGGCCCCCTTCCTCGCGGTGCTGGTTCCCGGTGCCGAGCAGATCTCCCCAGCTTTAATATTCGGTTCTGGCTCATCTGGTCTGAGGTTGTTTTGCGCCGCTGAGATCATGACACACTTTGGGATAAGCAGTTTGTAACCCAGCCATTCAGCCTTTTAAGACAGCTGCGCGCCGAATGCCAGGCCGGCTTAGTCTCGCCAGACATTACTTCTGTGTCATTCAGTCGGTCAGTCGTGCACGCGGCTCGTCCTGAACCAGCCTTACAACCATGTTTGGTGGTCTGGTACCTTTTTACAGGGGTTCCGCCTGAAGAACGAGTTCTCAGAGTCATCATATCTGGCTCGATAGTCCCGCACGGCGCCGCGTTGACCTCGCAGCATATTGTCCACCGAGTGGATTATGTCGTATTAACCTTACCCGGTTAACTTTATCTGCTGTCGTACCTTTTGCCGCATCGACCTCCCCCATCTCGTCTCTGCATCCGCGACCGTCAGCGGTGTTTGTCAGCGCCTGGCCTACATCTGGAGGGATCAAGAAACAAGTTAAGCCGCAGCTTTTAACCCACAAATTCTGTCGGTGCGTTACAAGCACGTTCTCTGCAGCTGCGTTGCCTTTGCCTTCTCCTTCTTTAGAGGGTAGCCCTTAATTTCACGGTTTCAAGTAAATAGGACTATTTAAGGTTCCAAAAGGACGATATTGGGAACTTGGTTACTGAATAGTGGATGGTATGAAGTATGTTGAAGGGATTCTAAATATATTTTCTTCTCTACAAGAGAAAACAAACAATTATAATCGCTTAATTTGTGTTCAAGCTCGGACATCCAGGACTAATTATGGATGAAAGAATTTCCTCTCCTTTATAGTTTGTCAGTGTTTTTAAGTGAAAACGACTTGATGTTCTCCACATCTGTCCATTCACACATGCAGCACACATGATTCCAGAGTTCCTCTCGGTTAGATGTGTTCCCGAACGTTGCTGACGGTTTGCGTGGCGTGCGCGGCGTGGGCGGAGCCAAAACATAGTGCTCGTGTGTCAATGTTATGCTTTCCTTCTTCACCCGCGGGTATCTGAGCCAGGCTTCCCACCGGAAATGGTTCTTCTTCAACCGATGTGCACTTTTGTCTGATATGCATAGTTGCAGTAAAAACAATTGCCGGCGTGCACGTGGCTTGACACACACCCAACGTGAGCGCGCCTGGGTCACAACCGCTGCCCAAGAACTGGCTCTGGACCACTGTACGTGTTTATTTACACATGTGGAGATGTGTGCGAGGATGAAAACGTATGCATGCTTGTTAACACACGTAGCCAACGGTCTGTGCTCTGGGAGGGGCGGGGCTTACACGCTTACCTCACAATTAAAGGGTTATTACCCTCTAAACGGTTATACTTCATTCCTTCACTGACACTAAGTAGTTTTAACATATTTGCTGCAGTTTTCTGGATATTTATCTTCCCGGTCTGTTATTGTAACAAGCCTACTCATAGGAAATGCCTAACCCCCCCCCTCCAAAGTGGTTCTGCTGGACTGTTGTGCCAGTAGGCCACCAGAAACTCTCAGATCACTCCATCCAGAGATCTGATATTTGAATCTCTTCAGAAGTGTTGTGTCACAGGTTTAAGAGATTAATGGATGTAGGAGATGTGGCCCTTCTGGGATAAGCCTTCTATTCCAGAGGGTAATTACAAACCTTCCAGAGGGTGGGCAGAACGCAGCGGGACCCTTTCTAATCCTGGCATTTAATTTGTGATTCTTAGGGTCTTCTGCAAGGGAAGGGCTGCATGAGTGGAATTTTATGGCCATAGCCCCACCCTGTAAGGAACACATGTATGGTGGAGCCCCATTTCCTTCCACCACATGATACGAGCCATAATATAACGTTCACTTTTGACACATTCCTTTACAGTAGTCGGAGAAAGTTTTTTTTCCCCCCTGTGTGGGTTGTCAGTCACGGTTTTCTCCAGGATCTCCTCGCCTACTTGTGTGGAAAATCAACACTCTGCTATGCTTCATTAAAGACCCCTCTCTGATCTTTTCTTCCCTCTCAGCTTCTGTGTGTTTTTAATGACCTTCTGTTTCACACTCAACATTTCTACAGAGTAGTCCTGAGGAATTCGGTCACATAATCGCAACAGAACCTTTTAAGAGCAACTTTTCCAATGTTTTCTTCTCCCAATTATCCTGCTCCAAAGACTTTAAAAGAGCACTTTTATATGATTATCTGTTTTTTTTTTTTTACAATTTCCAGTTTTGTATTTCCAATTACACAATACAATCAATATATAGTTCTCTATCTTAGCACCATGCTAATTATTGTTTTTCTGTAAGTCTAGTAGCTGTTGTTGTTTCCATCGTCCTTGTAGACATTATGTCAAGCCTGGTTTCTCCCTAAAGCTCAGGGGTGTTAAGTCACCGTGACTTTAGTTTGCCTCAAACCAAAGATGTTAAATCCTTCCTATTCAACTTGAGAAGTCTTGATTATGAAAGCACCTTGGACAATGCCACTGGGAAAGCGTCATCACCTGGTGTTCCGAGCATTTCCTGTTCTACCTGGGGGCTTCTAGGTCAGCGAAACAGCAAATCCTGGCTTTTATTGACACGGGTAAGCTGTCCCACCAGAACAGAAGCCCTCCATGAGAACCCGGGCCTGTGTGTTTTTCCAGCTGCAGGACATTCTTTATGGAGGCAGCTCCCCAGGACCGTACAGCTTCCACTGTTATGCGTTCACCACTGCAGTGGCGCAGCTCGCCATTGATGCCTGTAACACCAGCCCTGCCAGAGATAAACAAAACACGGCCGTGTCCAATTGGAACTTTTTTTTTTTTTATAGAATAAAATTGAAGAGCCTTTTATTGTCGTTCTTCCCACAAGTGTTCAGTGATAAATAACACCTTAAAGAGGGCAAGAAGAGGAAGCTAATCACCGACATATAGCACTTTAACACCGGCCTGCAGACAATGATTCAGACACGCGGGTCCTTTTCTCACATGAGAACACGTCTAACTTTCTCACCTTCAGCGTCGAGAGGGGCTGACAAAGCTGTAATTGGTTTTGATGTTGTAGCCTCCAGGATGACATCACAGTTGAGTCAACACACGTTTCAGGCCTTTCTTTTTCCTCCTCACAAGTACCTGCCAATACAAAGTCTGGCATTTAAAGTGGTATTTTCATGCAGCATAGCGCTGGTCTCAGCAAAGGTGCGCTGGTGATTTACTGCTACACAAGTGCCCTTTATTCACACATGTGCTGGTGATGCTAATTCCTTATTTAACCTTATAAACTGGGGCTTTATATTTGAGATTATCGCTCGGGAAATAACTTTAATTCCTACGTTTATGTCAATGAACAATGATGCATTTTGAATCATAGGCAGGAGACTTTGTTGTGCTACTTTAATTCTAGTTAGTGAAGACTGGAAAAAACATTTTACATCTCTTATGTGAAATTTTATAGCAAAAAGGATAATTACCATGTGGTCTGAGGAGTATTTATACAGGAAACCAGATTCCTGACACTTCTTCAGCACTGTGGTGATTATTCGGCCCAAAATACTTTGCTGCGATGTATAGAAGGAATGTTTACTGATGCTGGGTGTTAAGAGCCAGTAATTAGCTTAAATGCTGGAGTGATGCTTGTGTAAATCATGCGAGAGCTCCTGTCAAAATTCTACTGGTATGTATAGTTTTCGCCTATCCCTTCATTTCCAGACATTCTAGGATGAATATATCATTTTAAACATGAACCTGAGCAGCTAAAGGATACATTTTGGAATGAGGCTGAGCAAGTGCAACTCGATGCAAAACTTAGCCAGGTACAGCCATTGGGCGGGGGGAGGGGTCACGGTGGCGACGTATAAAGGACGGGGAGTGTTGAAAAGGGGTGTGGTCTGAAACCAGTAACATCTGTGGCTGTCGCCTCTCCCCTCACAGCGTTCTGCAGAGCACGGCGGGGAGGCGGCGCATATGCAGAGAAGCTCCTGTCGGTCAGCCGTCTGTTTGCAACTCCCCAAACAGCAGCTCGTTCTCAGGGCAGATGATTTATCCTTGATCCGCTCCTGCCTTTTTTTCCCTTCCTCTTGCGAGATTTCAGCAGCCTCTGGGATCCGGCCTGCTGAACACACGCCTTTGAACATGCGTGGATCACATGCATCACGCAGGAAATACTCCCCGACGTGTCACGCACAAGTGTAGCTTTTTCTGTCGGCCGTGCAGAAACTGGAATACCGCGTTGATTCCAGGATCTAAGGAGAGCTGGAGCATGACAGCGGCGTGCACGCTCCTGCACAGGGTAGGGAAAAGCTCACTGAATCCTTCTATTCTGTCCTGTAATCAAATGAGTGCACGTGAAATTAGTGTGAGTGCAGTGTGCCCGTGTGTGCGCAGCATGTGACAGTGGAGAGGCTATTGCTGTCTCAGTGTGGGGAGTCGGGGCGGCTGCTTTTCTTCATCACTGGCTGGATTCCTGTCATCAGGACGAAGGTGATTGCGTTATGTCCGTCTATTTGGGAGGTGTCGGCGCAGAAATCTGTGTTGCCGTAGTAACCTGGGGGGAGGGGAGGATGACTGAGCGCTCCAGCGATAGCCCTTAGGCTGATTCGGAGGTGAGAGAGATGTGAATATGGGGAATGCCCTGTAATGACCAGGGTGGGCTGGAGATAGGGTGGCAGAAGTATGTGTGGGCTGTTACCTCCCACCAGATTCTCCACTGTAGTTTTTGCAAATGGGGCCAGCTATGTGTGTGGGGCGAGGGAGGGAGGGGGGCATGCATTTTCCACCGTGGTGGGGTGGGGAGGGCAGATAATCAAGTCAGTCAAAAGGAAAGTCACCTTGGGCAGAGAGGGTCTGGTATTCGCCCCTGTCGTTTCCTGTTGCTACGCATCCTCTCCAGTTCCACGTCTCGGAGGCCACGCATAGTTGGCGTCACGTGTAAATTCGAGAGAGGGGAATACACAGGGATGACGTGCTTTGGAGTGATGGAAACTCACTAATCTAACTCGATAATCCATAATGGTTTTGTTATTCGTTTTTGTGCGCTAAATCAGAGCGGCAATCCTATTTTCTCCTGCACAAACATGCACAACAGATTAAAAAAGCAGCGTAATGTGCGGTGAAAAGGGGCTTATATTAAGTCCAACACCCACCCACCAGCTTGCACCCGTCAACCACCTCTCTGGTTACCATAGCAACTGAACAAGAGGTAGGGATTTTTAAAGGACGCGTGGCAGCTCGCGGTATCCAGGAGATTATCACACTGTCCACACCCCATTATAGATTATGGTGAGGTCACACATTGGACGACCCAGAAGTTACAGCTTCTGCTGCCTATGCTCAAAATACCCGTCGCTATGGGAAACAACAGCCTCTCGGCTCGGAACCTGGATTCTGAAACTAATAACTATTGATCTTATTTGATGTCATGTTATTGCTTTTGTCTCCATTGCGTCAACAGATTGTTGGTTGACCTCTTTATTGCTCTCCTGAAGATATTCTGGCGGTTGTTTGAAGAATTGCCCCCACCGACAGTTTGCATGAGACCATTGACTTTATATTGAACTTTATGGAGTCTCAAGTTGTTTGTTAACTCCCAGAATTGAGCTGAACTGGCGGTGACAAAGGTCTCGTCCATTGTCTGAGTCGTTTTGCCCCGAGTCTAACCTCCACTTGAAGGGTCGACCCGAGGAAGAATGCGTCTAAGAGCGGGGGGTTGGAAAGGTTGTCGGCAGAACGAGTTTGACAACCACGTCTGCAGAGACCACCGGCCTTTAACTTGCATTTTTATCTCCCAGTACATTTTATTTGCGTACTCCCAGTCCTCATTAATTTAATCTTGACGGATCTCAGCATGTTTTAGGTGCTTACATGTGTAATGAGTGTACCGGATAATGGACGTTCCCTTATGATGAATGAAATTTGTGAAAAACTCGGCCCTGAATTAGCATTAACAGTGATGTGTTGTATATTTATCATCACAAAACAAAGGTCTCCATATCAGCACCCCGTTAATGAAAGAATGCCTCACCCCAGTCCAATGACGCTCATCAGTAATGTCTCTGTTCCTGTTGCTAATTAGATCATTAAACCTGACTCTTTGGACAGATAAACACAGTCCTAATCTGATTTGCCTGAAACAGAATCTGCAGATAAACAGTGTCAGGAGCGCGAGGCTGTCGAGTGAGGAATGATACTGAGAAGAATCTAATGGCTCGTATGTGCCATGACTGGAATTTCTGCTTAAAATAGATGCTGTGATGTCTGGTTCACTGTGTGGCCATTGTGTAGCTTCACCTTTTAGCTTTTAGCTCTACAACTGTAGAGAAGAATCCTAACCTTTCTGTGACAGGCATTTGGGGCACTTAACATATAATAAACAACATTTTTGTATTTTCCTCATGATTTGGGTGGCAGCAGGTTAAATCCTACACTTTATCTTCATACTCGTGCGCTCCTCCTTGTGCTGGCCACCATTCGTCAAAGCACTGCAGTGAAAGAATTTTAGAAACTCCATTTCCCAGTTGTTGACATTACTGCATTCCTCCCTGAAGTTCACTGTCGTCCTGCTTACGTCACGCCGTTTCCGTCCGCTCCTGCAAACGCAGCCTGAAAAATGGGCTCCGGGGAAGGAGCGGGCGTCGGTGTCGCCGTGAACCTTTACCTGCGTGACGCAAAGGTGACGTTAGGCAACAAAAACAACACATTATAGACCAGTAATGCAGCATGTTGCGCCACAGGTGAGCGGCCGTGCGGCGTGGTCACCGTCCAATGTCCTCACTTCCAAAGTCCTGACGATTTAACCTTTAACCACGTGTTCTTCACCTTCCTCTCTGCATTCTTTGTGTCCGTGTGTCAGTCCTGTAACGTGAGAACCGCTGGAGCCCCGTGTCCTCAGTCACGTGACAGCGATTCCCCAGAGGCGACGCCTTTGTCACGTCCTGATGTGTAACCTCGTAATGTGGATACGCGGGCGTCAAAGCAAACGTTTCTGCAACATTAACATCGCCGCTTTCACACTGTTAATAGTATAATAAATGACTGTTATGACTTTTATTAGCTGTCTGTCTGGCCATCACTGGGGAGCGACTGGTTTTAATCTTCTTAGAACCTGCCAGTCAGCATTTCTGTCATGGCCCAGTTATTCTGGGATGTTTATCCAAGTCTACGCGTGTTTACCCGTTGTCTGCTCGGAGCAGCATCGAGTGACTGGCAGAGCGAACCTTATATATGTTGCCCAGCTGTTCAACACAAAACCAGAGGTTCGCGTAAACCACTGTGGAGCGTCAGAAAAGTCCTCGCTGAAAAGGTGCAGGATTTCAGAAACAACACGTTGATTGATACATCACTTTCGTTTTGCTTGGCACATTTTGTGAAAAAAAAAAAAATAATTAGTATTTTTTTTCCCCTGGAAGGGGGAAAAGCTTCAACATTTTGTCCTGCATCAGAATGCCTTATTATATTGATTGTTTTTAGGCAGTTTGCGGTGGAGTGAAAACAGTTTTGAGTTTCACAGGTTAAGCAGCTGCTCTGTGTCAAACTGCAGCTCCGAGCTCGGCCCCTGTGTTTTGATGAAACGTCTACCACTGGCCTTCGCTATGTGGCTCCTGGGCCTTTTGTTTGCAGCTGTCCACATTGATCCAAAATAAATTGCCAAGCACAGTGCACAGCAGTTGTGGGGGATTTCATAGTCGCTCCGCACCGACCAGTCAGTCCGTGCGCATGATACAACCATCTGAAACAACCCTAACCCTGTGGCCATTTGCATTGGAAATAAGGCAGACTGAACCACCCAAATCCTAAATCCTAAAAGGAGATTAAATACATTTGGTCTGCCTAAAGTGGAGCTGCAGCTATATTCTGTCATAGCAAAGCAGGTAGCACATATTTGAACTATTTACCAGCTTGACCATTTCATTCTTCAAACCTCATTTTCTTCACGCCACGCTCCACGAGGTTTGATTATTTATAGCTGTCGGACCCATTTTCCCTTCACAGATCCGTCTGTTGCTTATGGTTCTGCAGCGGCATGTTGCCAGTGACATCATCGGCGTTGATGTGGCCAAATCTGCTGCAGATACAGAAACTGTGTTTCACTGGCAGAAGCTGTTGAGAGATGCCAGCTGGTGCAGAAGACTTAGCACATCTGCTTTTAATATTTATGTCTAGTGTGGGATTAAATTCTCACCCCAAACGTGACACAATTTTGTCTTAATACAGTCAGATTAAAGATGATCTGTATGCTCTGGGTGTATCTTGATGACTGCTTCATATGCACGCTCCGTCATTTAGTTGGTGGTCTCTGAAATGGCTAAAAATAACAAGAGACGCTGTCGCTCTAAGTCTTTTACAGAGCAGTTTGTCTCATTGAAGACTAGATTGATTGGTTTTAACACATTTGAAATATATCTTATGGATTCTGTTATTAATTAGATCATGTTTTGGATCAGTTTAAAGGAAAAGCTGTGTTAAATAGATAGAAAAGGTCTGTAATCACCATCACATGTGGATTAAAATGTCTTCTAATTTCATCTATCACCACCATCCAGATCGGTTCTGTTTGCTTTGGTACGTGGAATGGATTTTTTTTGCATTTCCATTACTCCATTACTCCACGTAGGAAAGCTGTGGATGCTTCTAAAGTTGAATATAATGACATAATGATCCGATTCTGTGATGAAAGGCCAGTGGGGCATCTCGTAGTGGGGAAAACATTATTTCAAACTACCGTAGTTACATGTTTAAAATGATTCGTTATAATAATCTATTATTTTTGTATCCACAATGCTCATCAAGCATGGCAACGTGGCCTTGGTGGTGCTGGGAGACGACACTGGGATTGTTGCTCCCAGTAACACAAGCACCTTCCCCTGATTAGACTTCTTCTCCGCAACTTTTCTCCAGCTTCGCGCTCGCAGCTTCAACGAAGAAGTCTTGGGGAAGGAACTGTGCACAGGCGCTCTGCAAATGCCGGGATTCTTTTTACAGTCTGAACTCTCGCCAGGTCACCCACCAAACCACACAGTCGCAAAAACAAAAAGGCCATAGATGGGTGGAAATCTCCTACAAAGACGGAATTGTTGGTGTGAAAGCTGCCCGGTGGGTTCCAGCTATCATGGATGAAGACGTAGAAAACCCTCCTACTCCAGGAATTCTCCTGTATTTGTGCATACAGATTTTTTTTTTGGTTGATGTGGAAAATACAGCAGATGGATTTACGGCCAGCAAGTAGATGTTTAAAATTTGAAACATAACTTTTCGGACTATAATATTTTTCACTGAGCAGCTACGGGACTGGCTGCCTCGCAGACGCCACATCTGAGATTTAAAGTACTCCATATGTTTTCTAATTTAAAGCAGGCGACGGTGTTCTGTAGGTTCACAAGGCTCACCTGATTATGAGAGGAATGCCCTCTTGTTCTAACAGGCCTCTGTTATGTCGGGAACCTTGACCCGAGAGAGACAGCCACTGCAGGCTAGTGTGAGAGCGCTCGTGTCTAACAGGTTAACAACTACAGCATAAACATTCCCAACAGTGACACATTGTCTGCATGTTGAAACCTTAAATGCTCCCACTGTTTGGCGTGTGTCCCGCCTGTATCCTCTCCACATGGCTGAACTGTGGCACATCGCTGGGTTCCTGCAGCTGGATGAAGACCAGCACCGTCCCGCTCTGGCTCCCAAGTTTAGACAATCTTTTACAGCATGCTTTAGCTAATGGAAAAAGACGGCCATCTTCGTGGACAAATATGGTCAAAGAGTATTTAGAAGTGCTTCTGCCTTTCATGCTGTAATAGATGGTGAGTGTGAAGCCGAGCAGCTGCTGCTAAAGCCTGTAGTAGTCTATTTGGAAAAGTCAAGGATGTGTCAAAATAAATACACACTTCATTGTGTTCGCGAAGCTGCCGTGTGTTTTAACCTACATGTGTCTTCTGGCCTCCTATACATTTGCTACTCCAATGGATTTCATTCATCTTTTTAGCTGCTGTGGGACACAATAAATAATATAGATTAATGTTCATCAAATTATGGTCCCATATAAGTGAGCTGTTTATTTGCCTTTGTGTCATTAAATTAAAAAAAAACAACTCAGGATTTAAACGTCACGTGTCGGAGTTTGTGCAAATCTTTGGAAAAAGTCGATGTGTTATGATGGCTGACCAGAATTTTGAAAAGTACAGCATTTTAAAAATATAAATGAACCAAGGGAAGCGACTAAAATGGCACAGTGATGACATCAGCCTTTATTTAGATACCACAAAATTGACTTTTTCATGGCTCTACACGGGCAGATTTGCCATAGGAAATGTCTTCACTTTCCTTTTTGGAAAAGACAACTTTAGCTGTCATCTTCTGCCTCGGCCCAGCCAGCCCAGTCAACCGCAGTCCTTGATTTCAGCAAAGTGTCTGAGTTGTCCATGTTAAATTTAGGCAGCATCTTTCTGCTCCTGATGCTCTCTGGCTGGAGGAAAAACCTCTGACCTATAGGAAAACGCTCATAAATCAAGTCAACTTATTATATTCAGTAAGCTTCTGGTCACCAAGAAAAGACATCCAAAAATTCCTGCAGGTCAGTGCAGACTCTGCGGTCATGATCTTGGCATCAGGCTGCCGGGAGGGCGGCTGCAGAGCTGTTTTTGTCACATGCTGACAACACTGTATCTGTCACATCTCCATGTTGCCAGAGAGCAGAGCGCTACTTCATTCAATTATCCTTGTTTGGAGCTGAGCCAGCTGTGCCTGTCTGCTGTGTGTTTGCACAAATGTGTAGTTTGTTACGGTCAGTTCCTTTTTCTGATGTTGGTAGTGGGAGATTTGAGGTCTCCATTGTCTCAAGATGTGACCGTTTGTTTCAGTTTTTAGCTTTAGCCACAGAGCAAACTGTTGGTTTTTGAATTTGGCAGGACCGGACGCCCCAGATGTTTAATCCGAGGTAAAAATACCTGCTAAGAGATGACAAAGAGTACTGAAGCAATAAACTTCAGCCTGGATGGCAGCGAGTGGAACAATCAAGTTTTCTGCTTAAGCCAAGCGTGCAGTCAAGTTAAGGGAGATATGTTGGGTCCCCACGTGTAATTTAAACCAAATACTGTGGCCTTTCACGCAGTGAAACTGTCCTCTACCTCAACACAATATGCTCAAACAGCACGGCCGCCCCAAACCCTCCCATCTAATCACTCCCCATTATGTCCGTAGAGGAAAGCCGAGGCCTCACTACTGATCCTGGCACATGAATGGTGTCCGTTTCCAAACCATCACGCCCTCCCTCTCATCCTCGTGTGTAAATGATATATTTTCAGCGCCTACCCTCAGAGTTCATGCTTTGTTTCATCCGGCTTCTAATGACTAACAGTGCGGCTCGTAAAAGGTGGCTGTTGTATTTGTGCTGTGGGATTTGACATTTAAAGAGACCAGAAAGTTTGAATGTTTTTATTTAGCGTCATATAAAATATGGAGTGTTTATGGCCCTAATTATCTTATATTATACTGCAAATCTGTCTTGGAGGAAATTCTGACTGACCTACATCCGTCCGTTGGAGGAGTTCATTATTTCAGCATTTTCTTCCTGTCGTCCTCAGGAGTCTCTGACGGAGGCCGATCTCTGAAGGTGGAGGAGGCTGTACAGAGGCCCCCGAAGGTGCCTCCCACCCTCCCTACCTAAACACCCGGATCCGTCGAGCAGCCATGGCGCCTCGCAAACGTGGGGGCGGCGGCCGCGGCGGTCTTTCCTTTATCTTCTGTTGCTTTAACAGCAGCGATCACCCGGAGATCACCTACAGGCTACGAGAGGATTTTGCCCTTCAGGTGATGGAGCCAGCACTGCCGATGCCAGGGTACGATGAGCTGGACAGCATGTTCTCCGAGCTGGTGGTAAGAACAAACATCTCACACTAAGCCATTATTTTGGAAAATCAACTACATGCTTTGAAAATATTGTTTTCCCTCTTATTAATCTGATTCAAACCGTGATGTCAAAGGGTTTGAGGCAGAGGCACCATGACTCCACGTTCTTAAATTACCCCGCACAAATAATTACACTGTCCGTAACTTCAGAGGGACGTCCCTAACTGACGAAGACCGCACCGGCTCTGCTGCCAGCCTTCGTCCCGCTTTTTGATTCCAACATCTAAGTGAGACTTGAGCTTTAAATAACTTAATCTAATGACCTGGGTTTAGCCGAAGGCTGGCTAACCTGACCTTTGGACTTGGGGAAGGGGGGGAGGCTGCTAAAAAATGCAATAACTGAAGTGCATCACATTAAAAATAGATGAAAAGACAGTATGGCACTGTTGGGGGGCAGTCTTTTTATAGCGTTGGCTTCATCCTTTTTGGAAAGCCTAAAGTCATTGTTGTCTTTTTCTAGTGATCGTCAGAAATAGAGCTCAGTAATCACAAGAGCTTTGACCTGATAAAAAGATAAAGGCATGAAAACAATCGCTTAATCACCACCACAGTTTTAGTCGCAGCATTTATTGACTCACTTTTGCTGATAACACTAATCCTCTAAAACCTCCTAGAATTTTAAAGGCAGGTTGTGATTTAAGAGCCTTAAGTGTTCCGTTCCTCCCAGTTTCTCTTGAGTATCTGGGCCAGGCTGCTGTTCTTTCTCTGTCTTATTGTCACTTCTAATTTGCGGTGTTTGCCTCTCCCCTGCCCCATTTTTCTCTCCCGCGGCTTCCGCAGTAATCTAAGCGTGACATTTTTGCACATCAATAGGCCTCATTCAAAAACTCTTGATGGTCCGGCCCCCTCCATTGGCTAATTGCTTGTTTTTGTCTGCGACCTTTTATGAACACATAACTGAGTAAGTTGAGTGTGACTACAAGGAGCCTTTCAGTTTCTCTCTCCACTAGAGGAACACATCCACGTGCTTTTCTTTTCACCCAGTGTGAGTAATATGCGCCACCACGTGAGCGCATAATTACAATAAACTCGCCAGCCAACGACTCATGTTGTGAAAATTTGGTTCGTTGCAATTAAGATTTTTTTCCCCACAGACGTGTAATTAAATGAAAAACTTCTCGTAAAAAAAAACACACACAAATGCTCTCGGGGATATAAAAATCGAACAGCCCAACGGTGTTGTTTGTGTTGTTTGTTGTCGTTTCCTGCCAGCTGTATATTATTCTGCAATTTAATCTTTCGTGGGACGATCAATAATCTCAGCGGCCGTTTTCAGGACACTCGATCTCCGCCGTCGTCTGTCACATGGGCTCTGGCTCGAGGAGAGACGTCCCCGCAGGCACCTTCCAACAGTTGCAGTAAAACACATTAGCCATTTATATCTGGGGCTGTAAAGCAACCATAAACAACTAAACCTGTGTTCAGGCAATGCAATGTCGTATCTCCCTGATCGAAACTGGCTTTTCATGGTTTTCACATGAATCTCATTTGCACAAAATATGATGGATGTGAGAAAAGTGTTTAGACTTTTGCAGAGAACTTTGCTGGTGTTTATCAGGTCAACAACCCCCCGGGCGGCGCCCTTTATCTACCTCTGTCAAATATGTGTTGACGCATGTTGTCTCCAGATGTTTGTTGCCACGTGTCGAGCAGCCCACGCTTTCATTCCTCATTGAGTTAAAGCCTGCAAGACAGCTGATCTGACGCTGGTTAACGATGATCTCACACAAACTGATTAAAGCCCCAGCGTCAAACATGATTTTATGATTTTATGCTCTTGGTTATGCAGCCAAATTTAGCCGTTCACTCTCTTTTCTGTCATTTTCTTTTCTCCACTGTGCAGGATGAGCTCGACCTCACAGAGAAACACAGGGAAGCCATGTTCGCCCTGCCTGCAGAGAAGAAGTGGCAGATCTACTGCAGCAAGAAGAAGGTAGGAGCATCACTGCAGCTGGCTGCAGATTCGCTACCATTAAAAATCACCCTGTTTGGTTCCTCATTGATCTGGAAAAGACAACGGTTTTGTCTCACAGCAGTGAATCGACTGCATTTTCTTTTTATTTTGGTCCATCAATTTATGGATGTGCATTAAACTGCTAATTTATTGTATTGTCTTGACACAGAACATGAAAAGAACAGTTAGGAATCCTCATTTTGACAGTATAAATCAGATCAGAGCTGCTCCCAGGATTACTTACTTAAGTGGATGATACCTTAGATGAGTAAAGAAATAATCCTACAGTTTGTAGAGACAAATCCAATAACAGAATCCAGCCTGTACAGTCTGATAAGTCAGGAATTATTAAGTATTGAAATATCGTGTACGACATGAAAAAAGTGGAGAGTGTTTTTTTTTTGAGTTTCTGCTTGGCACTTAACTCTCAGGAGATAAAACATGTTAGTCTTTGAGACCACAGCACAGTCTACCTCCCTGTGCCAGTGCGGTAATTCATCATGTCTCGCCTTCATGATGAAAGGACTGTCAGCTGTTCATCCTTCCTCTGTGCATTAATCCCTCATCTGCTTACAGGAAATCACAGGCCCTCGGGCCTCGCGCTGATCGCTCCGAGCCGAGCGTTCCCGCTACCATTAAAAGGCCCCTCGCCTTTTTACAGCAGTGTTTTTCAAGGCCGCAGTGTGTGACGGATACATCCTCTCATGATGAAAATACAGAGTGTGGACACAGATTTATTAATCATTTCCCACATCTGCACACAAGATGATGAGTGTTGGATGGAAGTGGCATTTACATGTCTTTTTATAGAGGAGGTTTATGGAAAATGCAGCAGGAAATGAAAAATAAAAAGGATGGCGAGGACCAAACTGGGCCATTTTTAGGAAAGCTTGAAAGGGAATGCATTGAATACATTATGTTTTCATAATTTCCTTCCTTCAGGCTTCATATTTAGTTTCATATTGATCTTTATCTTCAGATGTTTAACATCATCTCCAAATATCCATTCAGTTTTTTTAAGGATTCATTTCTAATTGACATGAACCCATGCACATAATTCACTCTGAAAATCTCAATGTTCTGCTTCGGAAATGCCGGCATGTTGGCTACGGAGCCCAGCTAGCAGTTTCTCTTGCTTCCAATTTTAGTACAACGCTTAAATATTGATGCACTTATGGCTTACATTAGCCGTACACAGCATCCCCTAGCTTGCAGCACAGACAGCAACTGGGGAAGGGGTGTGTGTGTGTGTGTGTGTGTGTGTGTGTGTGTGTGTGTGTGTGTGTGTGTGTGTGTGTGTGTGGTGGGGGGGGGGGAAATTACAGGCTTTGCTCCAATTTTTACTGTGTCCCACTTAATTGCCTCTGTTATCCAGTGTTGGGTTCATGGAGCATTTTTTTCAGTATTGTTGTTAAGCCAGAGGAGAATTTAATGGAACTCTATCTTTATGAGCAGCATTGGGGGGGGGGAGGCATCAATATTGCTGAATGAGCATCAGGCTCTGGCCCCGGCCCAGACAGATACTAACTCAACATGTGAGCCCAGAGAGGAAGGGTGTGTGTGTGCATGTGTAGACGAGAGGCAAAGGGACTCGATGGGTTGTCCAAGTAAAACAGGAAGGCTCCGCTTCCACAGGTGCCGCTTTTGTGAGCTGATAGGGAGTGAGGTGGGGGATCATTATCAGGTCCCTCTGAGCTAAGTGATGAGGGCACTGCTTTTCACCAGCCCTTTCTTGGCTTCCACAGCCAGGCAGCCAATGAGGAGATAAGCCAGGCAGAGACACAGAGCCCGAGCTGTTTGGTTTGGCCAGACACCTGAGCCCATGAAATCATTCTGCTGAGAGTTAATGTAGCCGGCCCACTTCAGAGTTATCTCATCTGCCAAGTAGCAGATTTACTGCTCTTGTTCTTAGCAGAGATTTTACAGTCAGCTTTCAAATTTCAGCCAAAAAGAAAGTTCTGTCTGAATGCATCAGGATGATTCCTGCTTCCTAATGTGTCTTTGATTTTAATGCCTTAAATGTGGGCTACATACGCGAACCAGAAACACACTCCCCACTCCTGTAACTATAAATAAACTGGAAACATTGCAGCATATGAGTTGCAGACTTCCAAGTGGAACGATGGACTTGAAAAGGAAGCGGCCCCACCCCTAACCCACCCTGCTAATGAACTGCACGTCTTCCAACCCACGCCTAGTGTAGCTGGCACGGGCCTCCAGTGAAACAGCAGGATCAGGTCTTCCCTCCAGACCAGCCAAGGGTCCTGCAGCTTCTGCTGGAGCAGCCAAGTCTCTGCTGGCCACGTTTAATGACTGACGCCCAATTAGTTTCTGATGGTCTCGGCTCGCATGTGCTAAATGGGGCTGGAATTGGAATGAAAGCTGGAGCGTCCTTTATGTACGCGCCAAGTTTAAGGTCACTCTCTGCTCTGTGTCTCTCCATTAGAATGCTAAATAACATATAAAACCTTTTTATTATTATCTTCACTCAGGGCATTTGCGCCTGTCAGCAGATTAATCTCAGCATAAATCAGGGCGCATCCTTAATCTGCAGTTTTAATGTCCATTTGCTAATCTCAAGATGTTCCCAAGCAGCTGTGCTTTCTTTCCTGCACTTCTCACCAACCTCCTGACACTCAGCGAGGCACGTGATCGTGAAATGGGCTGGATATCTGTGTCGCCCTACTTTGATTTCCTGCTCCAATTTTGCCTTTTGGCTATTTCTGCCCAGCCCCTCCGTGACTGTTGCCTTTGTTACTGTTTGTCCATCGGATCCCGTTGATGAGGTTCTCCATCTGGTTCCCACTTTTGTTATTGTCAAACATAAGACGGGAACCTAAAAATAACAGCCCCGCTCCTCATCTTGTCACAGAAATATTTGAATCTTGTTATCTTTTGTTAAATTCCACACATTCTCAGTTAATACCCATTTGCCAACCACATCTTTATCTAATTATTTCTTTATATCCATTCTTTTTTTTCCCCCTCACGGTTGCGTAACATTCCTTGAAAAATATTCTCGGCGGAGCGCTGCAAAGAGTCATTTATTCTCCGTCACTTTGTTTTTCAGGAACAAGAAGAAAACAAAAGTGCGACTAGTTGGCCAGAATACTACATTGACCAGCTCAATTCAATGGCAGCTGTAAGTTCTAAAATTCCTTGGGGGGAGGGGGGTACACAGCAGTTGATTAAAAATGAATCGATTTTTATCAGTTAAATTCCAGGACATAATTCAAGATTATATTCAAGATAATAATTTGGTAGAGATGGGATTTAGCCATTAAATCGACACACTTTAGTTTTACAGCAGGTTTTATGATGAATAATATCACATGTCAGTTACTGTGCTTTTAAGACGGATGTAAAGGATGGAAAATCTTGATTTTTCTACAGAGAAAAACTCTCCTGGCTCTGGAGAAAGAAGATGAGGAGGAGAGGAACAAAACCATCGAGAGTTTAAAGACGGCTCTGAGGACGCAACCCATGAGGTCGCCCATCTCTCTTCTCTTTTATGTGAAATGTCATCTGTCATCTTCTCAGTTAACCCCGTTTCACCCAACCACACCCTATTTTCAGCTTATCTCACAAAATGGAAATGTGCCCTTCAAGGTTTCTATAGCTGTAAAAGTCTAAACTGCACAATGTCCTGGGTTCCTTACCCATACTGTCCGTGTCTGTGCCTGCTCTATATCACAGGTTCGTGACTCGTTTCATCGACTTGGATGGCCTGACGTGCATACTGAACTTCCTGAAGACCATGGACTACGAGACCACGGAATCACAGATCCACACGTCCCTGATCGGCTGCATCAAGGCTCTGATGAACAACTCGCAGGGCCGAGCCCACGTCCTCTCTCACCCGGAGAGCATCAACATCATCGCCCAGAGCCTGGCCACGGAGAACATTAAAACCAAGGTGGCGGTGTTGGAGATCATGGGCGCTGTTTGCCTGGTGCCTGGTGGGCACAGGAAAGTCCTGGAGGCCATGCTGCACTACCAGCGCTTTGCTTGCGAGAGGACACGATTCCAGGTGGATGGAAGGAAGCATGTGGTTTAAAAAAAAATCTGTGGACACTTAAGTCACTGTAAAGATATTTAAAGCTGTCTGGCCTGTCGTCCCACAGACCCTCATTAACGATCTGGACCGGAACACAGGGCGATACAGAGATGAGGTCAACCTGAAAACGGCCATTATGTCCTTTATAAATGCTGTGCTGAGTCAAGGCACTGGAGAGGTACAGTAGAAACACCACACAGCTTTTCTGCTTCACTTCCCGCTGAAAGGTCGTCACGGCTGCAAGACTCTCGCATTGTTCCGTGACTCTTCTCTTTTCCTTCACGCAGACAAGTTTGGAATTCCGTATCCACCTACGATACGAGTTTCTCATGTTGGGGATCCAGCCTGTGATCGATAAGCTGCATTCTCACGAAAACTCCACATTAGACAGGTGAGATGGGGCCAAAGTGCCACGCCATCGTAGGTCCTTTGATGTTCACGCACGAGCACAGACAACAGATGCTCCTTGTCGAACCTTCAAGTCCACGATCTCCCCACCGGCTGCCTCTCAAACCCAGTCTGTTCTTCTCACATGTTCAGGCATTTAGACTATTTTGAGATGCTGCGGAACGAGGATGAGCTGGCTCTAGCCAACCGCTTTGAATCTGTAAGAAGAAAAGGCAAATCAGTGCACGATCTCGAGAGTGCCGGATCTCATTCAGGACTTGTTTTTCTTCCTCTTCAGGTACATATAGACACTAAGAGTGCCACCCAAGTTTTCGATCTCATCCGCAAGAAGATGAACCACACTGACGCATACCCGCACTTTATGTCCGTGCTGCACCACTGTCTCCTCATGCCACGTGAGTGTTGGCAGTTCACAGAGTAATGAGACAATGAAAATATCAACCTAATGAGTCAATGGGCAAAAGAGGGTAATTACTGTAGAAAATACAAAATGCGTCCCGACTGTTTGGCTTAAGGCTGCGATAAGGATGTTGACTTTTTACAGATAAGCGAGCTCAGGAATCGGATAAGCACATTCCCATCTGAATGATTCGTGTCTAATGTGAGCCAGCTTTTCCCACATCCTTTTGACTTGAAAACAAAGAGCCACCGAGCAGCCACAATAACTTTTGTGTTATGTTCCTTCTCGTCTGGCCCCTTAAATCCATCTCTTACTTGGTGAAGAGCGTTTAATGGGGTTTGCAAATACAGACTTGTGTTATCCATCAGTGATCCGTCACTGGAGCTGCCTAATGATAATAATAAGGCTATTCCTCTTTACCCAGATAAGAGGAGTGGGAACACGGTGCAGTACTGGCTGCTGTTGGATCGGATTGTCCAGCAAATGGTCCTGCAGAACGACAAAGGTCACGACCCCGATGTCACGCCACTGGAGAATTTTAACGTGAAGAACGTTGTCCGGATGTGAGTGTTCTGACACAATGACGTGTACTCGGGACAAGTTATTCTGCCGTTATATAGAAGGGGGGCAGTTTTTGTGGTCCAGTCCAGTCAAACGTTGTAGTGTTGGCTCTAATATAAATCTGTTTTTGGGTTGAGAAAAAGGGTTGTTTTTGTGTCATTCACGCTGCAGGTTGGTCAATGAGAATGAAGTGAAGCAGTGGAAAGAGCAGGCAGAGAAAATGAGAAAAGGTTTGTGACACTTTGAACTAAAATGGTTGTTGAAGCGGACTCCCAATAAACCCGCGGCCGTGCTGTGAATCTCCATGGCAGAGCACCAAGAGCTGCAGCAGAAGTTTGACAAAAAGGAGCGCGAATGTGACGCAAAGACTCAGGAGAAAGATGAAATGATGCAGACGCTCAACAAGATGAAAGAGAAGCTGGAGAAGGAGAGCTTTGAGCACAAGAATGTCAAGCAGCAAGTGGCTGAGCTGTCGGCGCGCCTGCACGAGCTCAGCACCGTAAGACTTCCTCTGCACTTTCACACTCACTTCATAAAAACCTTAAAATACAACCTGCTGATCACTCAGAGGTGGTTGAGGTAACAGCTGGTTACATCTGCAACTCATTATATCACCTGACTGCGAGTCTTTGATTTAAATGACTCGTATGCCTGTTTGCATGTATAAAATTTAAGCGTGTATTTGCTGTAGCCTTCCAGGTTTATTCAAGCATTCTCGTGCAGTCGTTTTAAAATAATCATCTTAAAGGTATCTGTGGTATTCCAGTCTAATTGGTCCCTCCTGCTGGTTTCCTTTCCTCCAGAGACAGGCTGTGGTTCCTGGAGGTCCTCCCCTCATCCCGGGTCCACCCGGTGGTCCCCTACCTCCTCCACCATTGCCAGGTTTTGGAGGCCCAGCGCCGCCGCCGCCACCTCTTCCTGGAGCCATGATGCTGCCTCCTCCTCCTCCTCCACCGCCGCCTCCTCCAGGTGGACCCCCACCTCCAGGACGGCCACCCCTCAGCGGTGTCCCCCCGCCACCGGGAGCACCCATCGGACCGTCCCTAAAGAAGAAGAATATCCCACAGCCATCCAATGCTCTCAAGTCCTTTAACTGGTCCAAGCTAGCAGAGGTGAGAGGGCCGACACTACAGTCATTCATGTCGACAGTCATGAGTGGAGCACAACAGATGGCTGCAGACACACTGCTGTGGGCATTACTGAAGCTGTTGAGCCTCATACAGCCCTGACAGAAGTGAATATCCACCGAGAACCATTTGCTTTGGGTGAAAGTGTCTTGTTTATGTCGAAGGAATTAATAAGACTGCAAAAAAAACCCAAAACTCTATGCTTTAGATCTTTAAGAGTCATAAGAGCTTCTCTGGACACACTCTGACAGCCACAGCAGAATTGGACTAAATGTGGCTGTTAAACGAGTTCCTGCCATTAAATCTTGGATTAATTTTTTCAGTTTTGTGGTGGGTTAGTGGTGTGGGAGTTATTATTGTTATTGGATATTTTCGTGGCATCCTGAGCCCATTATTACCAGCTGCGTGATAATGAGTTCACTGCTCTCAAATGACCTGAAGTCAGAGACTCCAACTGAACAACAGTGGGAAGAAACAGCCAACGTGCATTATCAATGCGCGGCAATGTGAGATGCTAAATATCTGGTGTTCTCTCCAACTGATCATCGTGTATGAACGTCTTGTTCTCTGCTCAGAATAAACTGGAGGGAACTCTCTGGATGGATATGGACGATGCCAAGGTTTTTAAAATCCTGGACCTGGAGGACATCGAAAAGACCTTTTCAGCTTATCAAAGACAGCAGGTACAGGCGTTGTGTTGCAGTTGGCTTATTCTGGAACTAATGAGGCATGACATTTTTCAGCCATTTTCTGTTTTTATTTATAATCTCGATCGTTTTTGCAAGTGTATCTGATGAATGCATGAGTAAACCGCTCACACAGTCGGCCTTTATCTGCTGTCATGGCTACAGTTTGTAATTAATTCGCATACTTGGTGCTTTTTACTCACATTTATGTCTTAATTTAGGCGTGTGAAGGCGCGTTATGAATGTGATTTTTGTTCCAGTTTACCCTACTTTGGTAGGACCGTGCCCAGCGTTTAGCACGAGTTAGAAGACTTTTATAAAAAGGAAAATGATTAAATTGTAATTTCGTGTTCCTGAACCTTAAATGCTGCGATTAATAGCAGGCCGACAGACGACCTATCTGCACAGCATGTGATCTCTGAGCACGCATCGGTTACTTCTGCAGCTCGTGTCTCACTGCCGCTCCGTCGTTACTGATGGATCCGTGGAGGATCATCTTGCCGTTTGTGTTTATGGGCTGCGATCACGTAACTGCTTGACTTATTCTAATGAACGCTCACATCTTCCCTGCTTCCTGCCTGCATTTTAGGACTTCTTTACGATCAATAACAGCAAACAGGTGAGTGACTTTAACCGTACGGTAGATACATTTTGTGGATTTTTTTTTTTCCCCACTTTACTTGGATTTACATCATTGCTTATTTTCAGTTTTATTTCTTCTCTTGACGTCTGTCTAGGACCTTTTTTCTACAGTCAGCTGTCCTACATATGTTTATGTTTGCATGTGTCGTGAATGTTCCTTTACTGTGTTTTTACTCATTTGGGATCTAAGGGTACCTTTGGTTGTTGCCTGTAGGTGACCACAAATACAGATTTTGCACATCACATTTGAGTATTAGCATATTCTGACCTCTTCATCACTTTGCTGACAGAAAGAGGCAGAAGACGACACACTGAGCTCTAAAAAAGTCAAGGAGCTGTCAGTCATCGATGGCCGCCGAGCTCAAAACTGCAACATCCTCCTGTCGAGGTGAGATCACCGCTACAAGTCTTTTATGGGATGTTGCAGTCGTGGGCCGATTGTTCACGCCTCATTGTCGTTTACAGGTTGAAGCTCTCAAATGAGGAGATCAAGAGGGCCATTTTAACTATGGATGAGCAGGAAGACCTTCCCAAAGACATGCTGGAGCAGGTACAGGCTCCCCACCTGCAGGATCAGCCTCTCACTGTGCCTCACTGCAGCGGAATTTGTTTCTTGTTCAGTCAAAAAATGAGAATAAGTTACTGGTTTTGAGATTACTAGGGATTACTAGAAACAAGCGTACCCTTTTTCTGTAAGACCTCAGACTTTATTTTTATATCGCTGCGTGTGCAAAACTATCTGGAGGGAAGCCGGAGGAAAGTAAGGCTAATCAAAATATTGACATTATTTAAAAGAGGCTCCTTGGTTTGAAAACAAAACAAAAAGTAACTGGCACCATTGTTCCTCTGGCCCACACATGCATAACTCTATTATGACTACAATTAAAACAATAAGGAAGCAGACAGGAGGAACTGACTGATGGATGCTGTTTGAAGCATGAAATGTGCTTCTCATTTAGCAACTGCTCGTTCTCGATGGGCTGAAGTAATGAAAACTCTGCAGACGTCAGCAGCCAATTATGTTTCTGAAGCTCTCCCAAAGATGACACACTGCATTACAGCCCCGCGCTGAGCCGCTACCAAGCTGTTGCAGATTGCTTTGATATGCGAGTTTGCTAATTATACATTGTTATAAAGTTCTCCCCCCCCCCTCCTTCGCAGCTGCTGAAGTTCGTACCCGAGAAGAGCGACGTCGATCTGCTGGAGGAGCACAAACACGAGCTGGACCGTATGGCCAAACCTGACCGCTTCCTCTACGAGATGAGCAGGTGTGTGGCTGGTGTTTTAACGCCCGCCGGCCTCTGGCCAGCACGGCGCTCGGCAGGTCGCACCGGCTGAGCGGGCAGCAGAGAACAGAAGCTGTGTGTGGATCTTTAGTTCTAAATTGTGTTGGTAAATCCGGCTGTAATTTGATAAGTATCAGGCTTGTTGCAAACAACTTGGGTAGTGTTGTTGGGAAGTCGCGGTGGCATTTGAGGTCAGCAGAACGGTTCATGAGTTGAAAATAATGCAAAAACAAGCTTCATTACGACAATAAAAACAGTACATAAGTATTGCTTTTTCCCTGCAATTGTGTCTCATTGTTTGGATTTCCCTGTTTCTAATTTATTATCTTTGTCTATTCTGGTCTTCCTCTCCACGTCTTTTCTGTTCCCGGTCCAGAATAAACCACTACCAGCAGAGGCTGCAGTCGTTATACTTCAAAAAGAAGTTTGCAGAGCGAATAGCGGAGATAAAACCCAAAGTTGAAGGTGGGAAAACACGTTTCCTTTTTATTGTAGAAGAGCAAACGTATCGACTTACAAGCCACTCTGCAAGGATCCTTAATGGGCTGCATGTGAACGGTCTCTCCCCAGCTCTGAGCAAGGCTTCCAAAGAGATTTTACACAGTAGAAACCTGAAGCAGCTGTTGGAGGTGGTGCTGGCCTTTGGGAACTTCATGAACAAGGGCCAGAGGGGGAACGCTTACGGCTTCAGGGTGTCTTCGCTCAACAAGATCGCCGATACCAAATCCAGCATCGACAAGTACGACTGCGGCTCAGTCAAACAATGTTCACCTGTGGGAGGAGATGCCAATGAGAGGCCGTTTACATTTGCTGGCTTTACGCAGAAACATCACGCTGCTGCACTACCTGATCACCATCCTGGAGAAGAAGTATTCCAAAGTCCTGATGTTCCAGGAGGACCTGAAGACCATCCCAGAGGCAGCCAAAGTCAAGTGAGTGACCTCGACAGGCAGCTGCTTCGCTAACAGTCTCCTCATTCAGTCCTAACGATCGGTTTGTTTTTGCAGCATGACCGAGCTGGAAAAAGACATCAACAACCTGCGCAGCGGCTTGAAGAGCGTGGAAAGTGTGAGTCACGGCGATCCAAGAGACGGGCGACGGCGCGTAATGTCGCTCGCATCGTGAGCCTTTGCATTCATTCTCGCCGGTCCTTTACATGCAGGAGCTGGATTACCAGAAAAAGCGGCCGCAGGAGCTGGGAGACAAGTTTGCGTCTGTGGTGAGCCAGTTCATCACCGTGGCCAGTTTCAGCTTCTCCGACGTGGAGGACTCCCTCGCCGAGGCCAAGGAGCTGGTAAGTCGGCGCCATCGTTGCGGTATCTCTGAGCGGGCGACATCACTCTCACTCTGGGACCCAAACATGGAAAGCCGGCTTCCCGTTTCCTCAGTGCAGCTGTTGCTACACGCTTTTCTGACCCCATCGGTCACCTCTCCAGGAAAGCTCACAGTAGGAGTGAAGTGCTCCAGCTTCCTGCCACCGAACCGCCGATGCTTTATTAGTCAGACCTCTCATTGTTCGAGCCACAGAGGGCTGAGTATTGCTTTACTCCATTATTCTCAGCTCTGAAGGGATACAAGTTGGCTTTGGGAGTTCCTGTAAACTCAACACAGTGTTTAGTTTTTATCCTTCCGTTAATCTCTGTGCTGATTTATGGCTTTTCGCAAATAAACCTGCAAATACCGTCTTTCCTACCAAATTAAATTTATGCGTCCGCGCACACGGGAACGGCCTTTATCCCGACTTTCATCTGTGTGGTGTGTGTGCGCGTGGTGTTGATCCAAGTGTGCAGCCGGTCACATGGCAACCATTAGATTCCGTGAATCATTTACATTGTCCTGCAGTTAAATATTTGAGAGTGTTTACAGTGGTCTGCTGCACTGGGAAACAGAAACACTATAAAGGTCAGCGGGACACTTTAAACAGCGTTTACAGCTTTATGGGAGAATGTGGTTTTAATTCATCGATGAAAAAGCCAAATGCAAGAAAGGTGTTTTCCCCTGCGTCACAAACGGTGCGTTCTGTTGGAATGTGCTGCAGGAAAAAAACAATGAAGTTTTAATTCCACTGACCACACATAGGTGAGAGCCCTTCAGCACCTGGGAGAGTTTACACAGCGTAGGTTTCTCAGCAGGATCTCACATCTGGATGTTGTCATTTTTAAGTTACTGTGAAAATCAGTCCACAAACACGATGCCTTAATTTGAGCTCTGGCTCCGCTCTCTGGACCGGGCTATAATCAGTAGCTGGTCAGATTTGGTTAAAACAGGCTTTAAAGTCCAACTGCTGCTGCTCTGCTCTGATTTCAAAGGGCTGAGGCCTAATGAGTCTCCTGTAAACCAGTCAAACACTGAGTAAAACACGGCTGCACCGTGGCCCTGCGGTCCATCTAATCCCACATGCCCCCCCCCACACCCTCTTTGGTCTCGCAGTTCCTGAGGGCAGTAAAGCACTTTGGTGAGGATGCCAGCAAGATCCAGCCAGATGAGTTCTTTGGCATCTTTGACCAGTTCCTGCAGTCCTTCTCAGAGGCTCGGCAGGAGAACGAGAACATGCGAAAGCGCAAAGAGGAGGAGGAGCGCAGGGCCAAAATGGAAGCTCAGGTACGTGGGTCTTTCCTGTTTTCATGTCTTGAATTATGATGGAAACCTTTAGATGCAGATTAGAGAAGGAACTCTGACTCCATCTTCTCTCCTCTTCCCCGACGCAGCTCAAAGAGCAGAGGGAACGGGAACGCAAGGCCCGCAAAGCGAAGGCGAACGGCGAGGACGACGGCGGGGAGTTCGACGACCTCGTGTCGGCACTGAGGTCGGGCGAAGTCTTCGACAAGGACCTGTCCAAGATGAAACGCAATCGCAAGCGCATCAACAGCCAGAACACGGACTCGAGCAGAGAGCGGCCGGTCACAAAGCTCAACATCTAACGGACGGCGTTGAGGCCATCCCCACGCCATCACGCCATCAGCCCAAACCCTCGCCGCCCCGCCCCCCCCCCAGGTCGACCTGACACGCACATTCCTCCGCACCCTCCTCCATTCCCACCCAGCTCGTCCTCACGGCCGCAGAGCCACACACACGCGCCACATTTCGACCTTTCATCCTCTGAGGTTTTAAGCCAAAAGTTGTTACTAATGACCAAAACAGACTCGTTCCCACTGCCGGCTCAGCTTTGGTCAGCGTTCGTACGCAGGAACAGAATGTTTGTAGCGGGAGAAACATTTCCTTCACGGTCTTTTTTTAATTAGAGCCGTTCTGTGCTGTTTTTGTACGTCCCGATCTATGCACAGAGAGAAACGTGGAGCTGAGGGACTCTTGCAGAGCTCCAGGCTCGATCCAAACGGGAAGCTTGTTCCTCCTCCTCCGAGGGGCCATTTTGTACGCGGTCAAGTTGGAGATTGAGAGGCGCCCCGGTTGTCTGGGACCTTTTGGAGAAGGACCGAACCTGAACTTTACTTTGACGTTGCTCCTCTCTCGCAGTCAGAACCGCCGATTCGGATCTGGTTCAAACTGCAAGCGATGCAGCTGAGAGACAGAGTTTTCTATTCACCATTATTGACGTGCAGCATTTATATATCTGATAACTGTATGTTTTATTTGAAGATTTTCCTGTTAAGAGCTGGCCTTAACTCTGTTGGTATTAATTGTTGAGTGGGTACTCTCTAAGGCCTGGGCCTAATCTGCAATTTCTCAACAAGTGTGGACACTCGAGTCATACGGTAGATTACATTTATCTATATATAAGGTTGCGTGCGTGCTTGTTACACATGCACATATTAATTCATAATTACTATGCTAAATGCCATTAAAATCATACGCAATAGATGCAATACACTTGTTCCTTTCCGGAGGGCGTTTCCTCCTGGAAGTGGTTATTGAAAAAAAAGAAAAAAGAAAAAAAAAGTGCTCTGTGCACTGGCTGGATTTACACCGCGATATTAAAGGAAAAAAATGTATAAACAGAAAGAATATGAGGCAATTTTTCTTTTTTGAGGGACGTTCATGTATTCACCAGGGTGCAGGAGTGGAAGAAGTTTCTGACACCACAAATGAAACACTACTTAAGCCAGAGGTGATTGTTTTGCGAGCAGCCGTAACCACCGATGTCGGCCTGGATCTCCTCCTCCTCCTCCTCCTCCTCCTCTGAGCTTAAACATGGTAAAGAGAGCCACAGGCATGTTTGTAACTAAAATAATTCAGTTAGAAGCAACAGAAGCACTTGTTGATTGTGCTGCATTGGTTCTTTGTTGTGTGCAGCTCTGGGAAACTGGGTGGGATCACGTGGAGGATGGTGGATATTTAGGTCTGCAAACGAAGGTTGTTTAGAGTCTGCTTTGAACGTTGCAGCTCTCAGTGTGGTGGCATTTTATGTTTTAGGAAACTGCCCTGGGTTGAGCTGCTGTTCAGCTTTGTGGACTTAAATACTGCATCCACTCCTTCACTGAGATTTTGGTTGTTTTTTTTTGCCTCAGTCATCACTTTAAATTTGTCCCCTCAAACTGTGTGAATCCATCCAGTGCCAAATGTCTCCATTGGATTTTTATAATTTAAATATTTGCCTTTCGTTGTACAATACCTGATGATAATAAATGGAAGAAAAAAATGTTTAGGGTTTTTGTATTTAGTTTATATGCACAAACACATGTACCAGCTCTTCTGTATTGTTGACCAGTGCTAAAAAAAATGCATTTTTGTGCACAAGTAAAGGACTGAAAGATGAAAACACCTTCACGTCAGCGTCTGATGTTGTCCCCTCTCGTGTCTCCATCTAGTGGACAATCACGGGTACTGCACTTTATATACGCGCACATCGGATGTCATGTATCGTACATGTATAAATACATGCACAGTTCTTCCATCGTGTACTTATTTTCTGTTCAGAGTAGATTTTCGTGTGCTGCACTGGTCCAGTCGGACTCCTGCATATTTTATATTCCTTCGCAACTGAGCTTTCTGTCCAAGACTGCGTGTGTTTCCGTGTACGAGCAGGTGAGCCATTTGTCTCAATGACAAGTGCTTTCACATTCTTATCGTGAGTAGAACTGAAGTTTTAAATGTCTAATTTTTTAATGCATATGAGAGTAATTCCCTGCTGCAGTGTTTGTGTAGATCCCGATTCTTGTCAATAGATGGCGCAGTTTCACCAGAGGAAAACGAGTTTTCTGCGTTTAAACAGTGGAACAAATGTTCTATTCCTGTAACTTATTGTCTACTAAAGCTTATATTTTAATTATCGGCAAAATCGCCCGTCTGGCATTCAAATAATTAGTTTAAGGAGAGGTTTTCGTCCATCAGTGGGAGACACGGTGGCTAAACTTTCAGCTTCTGCCAAAGATCTTGCACCAAAACCTGAAAACGATCCTCCTGTTTGGGACGATTATCGAGGTTTATCATGATTCTAAAAGGATTCAAATCAAAGCGCCCCCTAAAAGTGGTTGCTAGCGCCCCCTGTTGTTTTGGAGGCTCGCTTGCGTTTGGTTAAATTGATATATAAATTCAAATTTAAATCTAAAATGTATCTAGATTAATATAATCCAAGATCCTTGCTGTTCAAACTGTTTATGCACAAACAATGAAATAACTCAATTTATGATTTATTTCCATCACAGAATTCAATTGGTGGTAATTTCATCACATGAGTGGCTTTTATTAAAATAAAACTGAAATGGTCCTATAAACTAGTAATGACTGCAGTCACATCGTGTGGATTTATCGGCTCAAACTCTTTTTAGAAGGAGCCAGTTTTACACAAAAAAGTGTACAATTATCTACAAATGAAACAACTTCATAAGATATTTTACTTCTTAAAAAAAATCCTTCAGCTCATTAAAACATGCAGATAAAAGCAAACCAGCCTGTGTTGAAGTTTTAAATGTTCACATTACCACCGTCCATGGTTACATAACCCGTGAGAATAAGAACAGATGGTGGGCAGGCATCAGTTTTTATAAGTTCACTGGATGCATGCATTTATACATCTACAAAGCAAAATTAGATTCAACTGAGTCACATGCTGACACCCCCCAATTCGCTCAGTCAACAGAAATTAAGAAAACGCCATGTTTGCTTGTTTATGAACAAATGTAAACGCCCGCAGTGGCAAGTGTTCATTCAGATCTGAAGTCTCCGGTCATAAAAACACGACCGCCCGCGTCGCTGCTTCAACCTTACAAACGCTCCAGTAGCATCGATTAGACCTGAGCTAAAGTCAAAGTGACAGGTGGAATATGCAGCAAATGTTTGTCCCTGTTGAAATATTTACACTCTACAAATAATCTCACCGTTTTGATCAAGGTCACAGGTCAGAAGTGTGCAGTTTAAGGAGCAGTGCATTATGTGAGGTGAATATTTCCACTATAAAAACATTGCATTTGTCAAAACTCCTAAGCAGCCCAGTGTTTGGTGTAGACCCCTGCCAAGGCTTTGTTACAGTAAGGCACCTGTTATATTATATTAAAGGGAAACGTCGCAACACAATGAAAATATATCCATATTTTCCATCTAATAAAGATCACGGTGGGTCCTTTGTCTTTTCTTAACAACATAATGGAACCAGTTATAAATTAATGTTAAAGGTTGAGATATTTTAATGGGGCATCTTCTTAAGTCGCTTCTGTTCCCATGCAGATACACTAAATTATTTACAACGTCACGTTTATGTTCTTTCATGAGCACCGACATGAGGAAATGCACCGAGCAGTGTTTCCTTTTGGGGAGAACGTGGAGAAATGTTTCCTCAACCCCAGCGAGGTCGGAAACGCCGATAATTACGTATAAATGAACTGCTGTGTAGTTTAATGAACGAGGATGGATAAATAGTGGAGCGGCCTGGAGCGGTAGCCTCAGAACTCCGGGTGCTCCCGGTACCTCCCCGTCCAAAAAACAGGATCAGAGACTCCAGGTCCTCCAATGGACTGGAGACCAGGGAGGCTTTGTGCCTGTGTCCCACTGCATGCTGGGACGGACGCCAGAACATGCACGTTTGGTTTGGTTAGAGGCTTTCAGGAAGTTGTGGAAACAGCAGGTCGCCATGACACCCCAGCATCGTGACAGGTCCGGACCGCCAGCGTTATCCAGGTGGATAAACACTGCGGCGACTGCGCACGTGCGCTGTGCACCGTGTGTAGCTTATGCTTGCACAAATAATTCTAGTACAATGAAACCATTTTGGAAAACTCTGAGTCCGTTTCTATATCAACACAACAGCGCTTCATTTGTTTGTATTAATAAGAAAATGTTTTCAGCCGATTTAGTTAAGTTGCCGTCATCCCTCACCTCCAGTGGAGCTTAAACAGGATGTGATGAGACTAAAATGCCCAGCTTACGTTGTTGTAACACAACCTGAAGGGAAGTCCTGCGTGCACTCGCCGAGGTCAGTCATCTGCTTCCGCCAGAGCCGGCGTAGGGGCGGCGGCCAAGTCCTGACCTTTCCCTCTGAGCCTCGGGGAGGAAATGGGCGGCAGCGACAGTCTCCTCCGGATGGACAGCAGCCGGAGGATCTCGCTCACCTGAGACTCCAGGATGGACAGGCGTCCGCTCAGGGTCTGGATGTCCCCCTTCAGCTCCAGCTTGGCCTGATGCAGCAGGGCCTGCAGGAGCGTCTGCTCGGACGGCGGCGGGATCAAAGAGTGTTTGAGCGGGTCGACCCCGGGTGTTTGCTCGAAGGGGTTCCTCTCCGCCGGGCTTTTCTCCATCGGGCTCTTCTCAAAGGAGCTCCTGGAATCTCCGGCTCGGTCGATGCGAACTGTGATGCCGCTGTCGCAGGAGTCCGTTTTGTGCAAGGTGCTGGTTTCAGCACCTTCCTCCCCAGCGCGGGTTCCTCCCTCTGCTCCCTCCGTCTCCTCTGGATCCTGCTTCTTGTCGGAACCCCCCAGCTGTTCGGAGGGCTCCTCTTCTCTCTGGGGCTGCTGTTTATCGACGGCAGCCGGCGGCGGAGCGGCCGACGTGGCGTTCCTGAACTTGGCCCAGCCTCGAGCGCCTCTGGAGCCCATGACCCGACCAGCAGCTCCGTCTCCATCTGAAGCGCTGCCCGCGGAGGAGCCGCCGACCTTCTGACCCTCCGCACCCTCCCTGGCCTCGCTCTCTGGAGGAAGAGCCGCACTTCCTGTTTCCGTTTCGTCCTGCTGCTGGGGGGGTGCGGACTGATGCGTGTGTTGGTGCCACTCCACCTGGACGCAGTTATGGTCGCCGTGAGCGGCAGATTCTGGTATCTGAGCGTCCCTCTGCTGCCTGAACTTCTGGAACAGCTTGCGGACGGGGTGGTCGTCCGGAATGGTGAGGGACACCTCGCTCCTCTGGCGCTCCTGCTCCCTTTTGACATCAGCAATCTTCCTAAAGATGAACTGGAGAACATGAAGAACGCGTGAAGGACCAGCGGGGTCAACGCTGTCGTAGCCTCCGGGGAGGCGCCGCCGTCTCCACCGGGGACACCGACAACAACACATTTAGGCCGCACAGATGTTGGAAGCCGTGCACAATCAAGTTACAGGTGGGTAAAAACAGAAAACCTGCGTCGGCACAAACGGTGTTTAAAGCTGCTCGGATGAATAATGGAATGCGTTTCCATGCCAGGTTATGAATCTTTCAACATGTGGCCACACTTTGGTCTGAAACAGTTGAGATTTAGAGCTACTTTGCCGATGCTGCTGGATTTCACTCTCTCACCATGTCAGAAATTAAAAGAATATAAGGAAAATTCCATCAATGTTTAGGTCTGTCCCAGCACCCTGGCCAGGCCCCCAGTCCATCACCAGGATGAATTTACAGTATTTATTGTAATTTAATACTAGAATATTTATTTCCAAGGCAATCAACGTATTAACAAATGCTCAATTAAAACGTAAAGGCTTATACGCGCTAGCCGTTAGCTCGCCATGACTTGCTTAACTGGAGTTGGCCCAATAATAATCGTAAGGTTGATGATTGTTCTTCCTCCAATATAAGCCAGCCCTGAACAAAGAGCACTGCAGCCTGTGGCACCAGATGGCCTTTAAAGTGAATATACATTAAGAATTGATGTAATGTTGATCCCATAGGATAAAATTACAGAGAACAATACAATTCACCGCCTTAATGGGAGTAATATGTGCGTCCCTGTAGAGGCCTGATCAAAAATTGATAAGGTTGGAACTATTTTGAAGAACCTTTTGATTGTCCCGCTATATTTACCATGAAAAAAACATTGTAAATTACAGCATATTTATGGTCAAATTAATAAACATTTATTATATTCAGCAGCGAGGACGTGTCAGTGGGTTCTGTTGCGCCTTTTTACCCGTTTTCGTAGGTTGCAGGTGAGGATCAGGTTGCGGGAGAAGGTGTTGGCGAACGCCGTGTAAAACTCCAGCACCTTCATCAGAGCCTCTCTCCTGATGACGTGAAGGTCGCAGTAGGTCAGCGCCCGGACGTTCGCACAGGCCCTGGCCAGCGTGGTCTCCTTCCAGAAGACGTCCCCAAAGACGTCCCCTTTGCCTGGACGGTATCGGAAGCCAGCGGTCAGCAGCAGAAATCGGCGCGCTCGGTGGCAAAAGTTGCTCGTTGGTGCGTTTTTACCAAGTATGGCGATGACCTCGTCATCCTGAATGACTTCGAGGGAACCGGAGACCACGAAGCAGAGAGTGTCCACGCTCTCCCCCACGTGGAAGATGAGGTCACCGGGGGCACAATGAGTGGTCTGAAACTCCACGGCCAGAGAGCGCAGGCAGCCGTCGCTGGCCAGGCGGAACGCCGGGTGGTCGTTGAAGACCTGCCTGTTGAGGTGGACGCAGATGTCCGCCCGCATGTCTTTGGGACAAATTGAGAGGACCTGAGAAGACAACGAGACCTCAGGACATGTCTCAGCACAGGGCTTTGTACCGCATCGGTCATGGTACCTTATCCGTGTCAATGCCCTTGGACATGGCCCAGGTGGAGACCACAAAGTCCATGACCCTCTCGCTCAGACCTTTGGGGACCTGGTAGAGCTTGAGGAAGTCGCGCACGTTGTTGAGCATCTCGTGGTAGCGGTTGGTGTTGGTGTACATCTGCTGGAAGATGGTGGTGACGTTTCCGAATATGGTCGCGTAGAGCAGCGCTGAGGCCAACAGACATGTCAAAACAGACCCGTTACCGAGGAAACGACGCCGTTTCATCGTGAGAAAAGTGTCGGATTGCAAGAGTTTTGTGTTTGCAGCTTCTGTCGGTGATATAACACCCCGGCGTCTATACCGCCGAGCTATCGGCAGGGCCCCTCAGATGTATGTGGTCCTGTACATCTCCTCGGCGAGAGCGTCGCGCCGCTGCTGCGGTGACCTCAAAGAGTCAGTCAGCATTTCCTCTCGTGAGGTCTTTGCCCACTCAAGAGGAAAGATCTCGCCAGCCTCCACAGCAGGACTCCAGAGGTTGGAGCACAGATCTAACGTGATGGCTCATTGTCCATCTCCACCGCTCCAGCCCGCGGGCAAACAATCCCGTACTCCTTTTTCTCATAATTACTGTATCTGTAGCAGGAGATTTATCCGGCGTAACCGGAGACGACGCTTCAGTGTGACTGAGGGATCTGGCTGAGCGGAACACTACCAGAGAACTGGGTGTTTACCAAGTGTAGACCGTAAAGCGTGGCTGTCAGTTCAGGTTTGCCCTCACTTTTTTTGCCCCCCCCCCCCCCCGCCTCCAACCGCTTCATGCTGTTCAGAAGTGGGTTGTAGGTTTGTACAAAAAGCGACGCTAAAGGTGCCACAGTGTAACCAGAGCCGGTGAATAAACGGACATTTTCATGAGGTTGTTTTAAGACTGTTTGTTCATGCTCAGTGACACCTAAATGAACATTTTGATTGAGGTATTGGGGGGATTTCATGGGACATCTGATAGCTCTTTATTGCTTTGATGTTACTCCAATATGTACATCAAAGATTGATTTTTCTTATTTCTTAAGTCTTAAATGACAGAACATTCCTCAGTATTTTAGCACTGAATTTAGATCAATCAGAGGCAACAACATCTCTGAAAATGAAAACTAGACATAAACGATCTGGAAAGACACATCAATGTGTTCTGATCCTCTTATTGCCTTTTTTGAAAGTTCTCCTCCAGCGTTTCGCCGGAAACGAACGAGCAGCCGAGATTCATTCATGAATTTCTCTGGCCGTATGTGCCGGTTCCCCTGAACCTGAGCGCCATATGTTGCCTTACTGGCAGCTGTCAGATCGCCAGCTGGGCGTTCGGAAGCACATTAGCGTGTCTAGCGCGCCGCTTAATGCAGCCAGATTGTTTCGGCTTCGTGCGAGTTTTTGCTGCCGAATCATGTGCGGATGAATGCGCGAACGGGACAAAAATGGCATCAGAGCGTCGGCCTGTGGTCTGTGACGACCTAAAATAGAGGTTTTTGTTTGGTTGTTGGTGAGACACCTGCAAAGGGTGGGAACAGGGAGCGGAGTACTCACAGCCCACCATCATCATGGCCACAGAGAAGATCTTCTCTCCGTCTGTCGCTGGAGCGATGTTGCCGAACCCAATGGTGGTCAGACTGGTCATGGTGAAGTAGAGGGAGGAGATGTACAGCGTGTCCTTGTTGGGACCGCCCTCCCACTGTCCCGTACCGCTGGCGTTGTAGCGGTACGGGGTCCCAATGCTCAGGGCGAGCTGGTAGAGCCAGCTGTCTGTCTTGATGGTGTTGGTGGCCTCGTCGATGACCTCGTAGTCGCCGATGCTGTACCAGATGCAGGCCAGCCAGTGGGCCACCAGGCCAAAGACGCAGACCAGCAGGACCAGGACGGCGGCCCCGTATTCCAGGTAGTGGTCCAACTTCCGGGCCACCCGGCCCAGGCGGAGCAGGCGGATGACCTTCAGGGAGCTGAACAGGCTGCTGAGACCCTGCGGGGAGAACGTCAGCCCAATGAAGCCGGACATGCGGGAGGCGAGGAGTCGCCGCTCCGTACCGGTCGTCCCATTGCTCAAACTGAAAACTATTGATTCGCTTTTTTGAGGAAATAAAATGTTTTTACCGGGAGCAACGAGTCTTCGATCCGTGTTGAGTTCCTGTGGAAATGTGAGGAGTCGCGGAGGTGATTTGAAGATGAAGAGGCGATGACATCCTTCAGAGAGACGCAAATAAATGTTTGTTATTGGGCATTTTTAAAGCAGAGGTTTTCGGGAAGGGGGGAATTCCCTCACGTCGTCCACGTGCTCAAAGGCATTGATGACGTCATAAGGCAGGCAGGACAGCAGGTCGATGACGAACCACGTCTTCAGGTAGTTCATGCGTATCAGCCGGGCGTCCGAAATGACCTCGCCGGCGGGGCCCACGAAGGTGGTGTGGAAGTTGAGCACGATGTCGACCAGGAAGATGACGTCGACGACGCTGTCCACCACCAGCCAGGCCAGGTTGTTTTGCTTGGTCTTGAAGGAGACGTTGTAGGGCACCATGATGGCGGTGTAGAAGGTGAGGATGAGGATGACCCAGTCCCAGGTGGTCTTGAAGGTGCAGTAGTGGAGGATGATGTGCGGAGGGGTCTTAGGGGCCTCCTGCTTGTACTGAGGGAGGATGTCGGACCCCAGCTGGAGAGCCTGTCACCAAAATAAAGCCTTCACCACGGGAGATCTCACCCAACCAGGTTCTTTACATGGTTCTTCTACTCTCCTGACCATGGTGCTTACCTCGGCCAGTCTGGAGGGCTTGTGGCTGACCTCGGCCTTGCTGAGCGGCGCCAACTGCTGCACCATGTTCCGATTGTTGGTCAGCGCCCGCGTCAATCTGGCAAACTTTGTCCATCCTGCCGGAGAGGACAGAGTTGAGCCCCGCAAACACCCTAAATATGGAAATGAGGCGCGAGCCTGTAACCTTCAAAGGCATACGAGCAGTTTTCATGTATTAATTAGCTCAGACTGAGTCCCCGTGTTTAGTTTTTACAGTGTGTCCCCTGGGACATGACGCCAACCAGTGTCCACTGACCCGCACACGCGACACCTGGACAGTTGTACACGCATACCGACGAACGTCTGTCCAGCCATGCGCCGGCTGCACGCCACCCTGCACGGCCTGCTTGGTTAAAGGACCTGATCCGGAACTGAGCTCTGAGCCGACTCACCTCTGGTGGCTTCATCTTCGATGGGCTGCTTGAAGAGCGTGATGTCCCTGAAGGTGCAGAGGAAGAGAACCACCTTGTCGTTTTCATTCCTAATCGGGGCGATTTGCATGTAAAGCCATATGGGTGTTCCTGCAGGACGCAGTCAGGACGAGAAAAGTCTCTTTTAATCCAACAATTGCAAGTCAACACAGCAACCCTGGGGGGTGGGGGGGGGGCACTCACTGTTCTTGGTATAGAGCAGCACCTCGTAGAACTGCGACTCGTGGTTGTTAAAGGTCTTTCGGATTTTGTCCATCATCTTCTTATCTGTCAGGTCACCGTACATGAAGCTGTAAAAGACAGCAGGACACAGTGGTTCATTCATTCATTCATTCATTCATTCATTCATTCATTCATTCATTCATTCATTCATTCAGTCAGTCATTCATTCATTCAGTCAGTCATTCATTCATTCATTCAGTCATTGTATTATACTGTATTTATTCTGTAGCCCTTCACACCGGGCATCTTACTTGCAGGTGCTGCTCTTGTGCATGACTTCCGCTCTGTGGTATCCAGACAGCTTGCAGAAACCCTCATTGCTGTAAACCACCGGCCAGTCGACAATCTGAGCGTTTCCCAACAGGAAGCTGGTCTCTGGAATAAAATTCAGGGGAAAGAAACACCTGCAGATGACTGGAGGTGGAGTTTTATCAATGAAAGCTGCAGCAGCTTCACCCCCACTACTACTGCTGGCTGGTAGTAAGCCGACGTTTGATATGAATGTGTCATTTTCTATTTAGTATTTACGGGATCAACAGCAAATAATAGTAATTATATGAAAATCTAGTGACAAGCCAATGTGAGGATTGTTTGTAGCATCGTTTGTGTGTCACTGAGCAGAGACAGAGAGTTGAAATGTTTGTGTTCCGCCCTTAATGTGAAATATTAATGAGGTGCTGCAAAGTTCCTTCACTTGGCAGCAGTTTAATGGAGCTGCAGTCCGAAGAAGAACGCCTTCAAACATCGATCAGATGTAACTGCATGTGGATCTGGAACTGTGGAGCGGTGCCTGAGAGACCATTGTGTTACTATTACATGAGGAATCCATCTCGCTTCTACAACAGAGCATCAGAGCGCCATCAGACATTTCCTTGTTTTTATTATAGTTAATTATAGCTTGTATGAAATTCAGCAAAAACATGAATGTCTAAAATGTTATTTTTAGTTTTGTATGGCCTGTGAGAATATCTGGAATAATAATAATAATAATAATAATAATAATAATTAGTATAATAATAATAATAATAATAATAATAATAATAATAATAATAATAATAACAATAATAATGTTTAGCTCTGGCATCTTCACTGACGTGTTAAATCAATTTTAACTAGTGCCTTTTCTGTATTTTGTCCTGATATTAAAACTCAAACTTACCGCACGAACGCCGGACAATATTTTCCAGAAAAGTGTTCTGTGGAGCCACCAGTCCTCTCTTGCCCCCATGCATTATGAGGGTCCAAGAACCAAACTCGGAGCTGCGCGCTTGTGCTGCTGATGCTGATGTTGACTACCCCCCTCAGCTCTCTGCTCATCCTGAGGATGACAACAGTCGGGAAGTCGCCCATATTTGTTTGAGCTAACCGGATGTTTTCATTTTCACCAAAATAAAAGGTAATCTGTGGGGTTTCTGGCGTCTAAGGAGAATTTTGTCAAGTTATCCAGCCCATCACATTCATTAGCACTTTAAAATAAAAGTTGATTTTCAAACATAGACGAGTAGTTATCGAATAATAGCTTGCGAAAAATTGGTTTGTCTCAATGTTATAAATGCTTTAATTCTGACAATGAATGTTCATTTCCAGTTTTTATTATTATATCTATCTTTCCTCCCCAGTGGCGTTCATTGGCAATCAGGTTTATATTTTTAACTAACATTCATTTTGCTTCGTTTTACAAAATGTTCTGTCTAAAACTCGCACCTCAAAATAAGGTCTTATTTAGGAACACAATTCTAAACTGTGGAAAAGCCGTCGATAAATATTTAGAAGTATGTTGGCCATCTCTCTTTCAGTCTTTCAAAATCTATATTGTATCGCAACTGCGTCGTATAAGATTTAATCGTCTCATTTCGTCACACTTTTTGGTAACGTACATAAACTACAACCTGTAGTTTGGTTCTTTCTCCGCCAGGGGGCGAACGTGCACGGATCCAAACATGCTCGATTAATACCAAATCAAACGAAGAAGAGACTGGGCCGAAGCAGCGGGCAGATAACGGCCTGCGCAGTTATGAACCCGTCCGGGATATTAACGCTTTAAAGTAATGGTTAACTGTGACGGACTTTGGATGCTGTCGTCCCGAACTTCCACGCTGATGTACAAGGTCTATGCTTCGGATGTTCTTAGCACCCCGCGCTCTTTGCCAGATCTCTCATTATTTTACGTAGAGAAATAGCGTTGCGTCGGTCACGAGTTCGCCGGACGATGGTTATTTTTTAATGACTCATCAGTAGTTTGCGTTCTAAAGTAACGTTTGGTTTTTAAAAAATGGCGAGCAACTACGTAAAGACGTTTGTAGATGTGTGCAGTTATCTCCAAGACCCATGCCATGTAGCGAGGTTTCAAAAGATTTGCGGCGTTATAGGGTCATTTCCGGTTAAACCGAAGAACCTGGGCAGTGGGGAGTCCGAACCGGACGTTCCTGGATTGAGAAAAAGGATCCAACAAGGGGAGCAATGCTCCGACGTTAATTTCGGGAATGGAGCGGTCGGAGACGCAGCCTCGTCGCAGCCCAATGGGATGCAGAGCGACAGCAGCGTCGGGCCCGAAGGCACATCGGCAGCAGCCGGCGGGGAGTCGGACACCGTCCGGTCCAAACCTCTGCGCAGAAACTCCCTGACAGAGGAGGTCGGCCAGGAGTTTCTGATCCACAACAAGTTTCTCTTTTACCTGTTCACCTTCGGGACAGAGCTGGGCAACGAGATGTTCTTCATCGTCTTCTTCCCCTTCCTCTTCTGGAACATCGACGCCCTGGCGAGCCGGCGACTCATTATCGTCTGGGCTTGGAACCTCTTTCTGGGGCAGTCCACCAAGGACATGGTCCGCTGGTCCAGGCCGGCATCCCCTCCGGTGGTGAAGGTGGAGGTGTTCTACAACTCTGAGTACAGCATGCCGTCCACCCACGCCATGACGGGAACAGCCATACCCTTCTGTCTGTTCATGCTGACCTACGGACGATGGCAGGTGAGCCGCTGGCTGCAGGGGGTCTTTAACCATTCTGCCCAACATGAAAAATCACAGCGTTCCCCTTTGGAAGATCAGGCCTTTACCCTTGTTAGGAGGCTCACTGGCCTCTTCAACTATTGAGAAATCTCTTCCTTTTGTCCATGGGAAAAAAGGAGCGGTTGCGAATGTTTCTGCACAGCTGGGAGCCCCAGATAATAAAGAGCACAGTGCAACTCTGGCATTTGGACAGCTGAATGTGGTAGAACTAGTTCCCCGTCTGATAGGATGAGCACGGGCGCCATCTTTCACCAGATAGTTAAATCATGGAGGACAGCAGTCAAGCTGCAGACGGGCTTTATATGTTCAGCACGTATTAAGATCCGGAGGAAAATAACTGATCTGCTTAATCCGCCTTGATGTGGTTAAGTCCATGGATTTCAGTCCGACCCTGAGTGGGACCGTGCGCGTGCCGCGTTCTGATCACAATCTGTTTTAGTGGCCGTGGGATTAACAGGGATGGACTTTTGCGTCTCGACCGCGATGGGCGAAGCGAATCCGTCTCGCCCCGCTTCTCTGGGGAGTTCGCGGAACCTTCAAATTTGCCTGCGAAGATCCTTAAATCAGGCTCATCAAGCCCGGTCCTGCCTGGCTCACAATCCAGCCGCGATGTTCTGTCCCTCCAGGTCCAGAAACCACAATGAAAGCAGGTAACTAGCTGGTTGGAAAGAAAACCCAGTCTGGACCGTAGGCCTTGTAGGATCAGGTTGACGGCCGCTGCCTTAGATGGACCCTCTGCCACATCGAGTCTAGAACCTCTGTGATTGTCGTGCATATTTGGATTATTGTTTCACTACATCTCATGAAACGAGCACAAATGTCAGACTGGCTCCGTGTTTCTGCGTGGACTCGTGTCGGTGATGGTGTGTGATTGTTCCCTCTCTCTCTAGTACACCTTCCTCTTCGGGTTCTCAGTGGCTCTGTGCTGGAGCGTCCTGGTCTGCGTCAGCAGAGTCTACATGGGGATGCATTCTGTCCTGGTGAGTCCATCAAGCTCCCAACGGTGAGAATGAGTCGGCGTCTCCGTGTGTCATTCAAGTGTTTGTCTGTTGCAGGAGGTCATCACCGGCTTCCTCTACACCCTCCTGATTTTAGCCTTCCTCTGCCCTCTTTTGGACACCATCGACACCTTCTACATGACGGACCGCTACGCGCCGCTGGCCATCGTCGTATCTCACGTTAGTCTGGGACTGGTGGCGTTCTCCCTGGACTCCTGGAGCACCTCGCGGGGCGACACGGCTCAGGCTCTGGGCACTGGGGCGGGCGCCGCTCTGGCCACTCACGTGAACTATCAGACGGGGCTGCTGCTGGACCCGCCGCTGTCCTCGCTGCCTCTGACGTCGCAGTCAGTCGGTATTAGCGCCGTGGTCCTCTCCGTGCTGCGCTTCGCCATCGGCGTGGCCGTGCTGCTCGTCACGAGGATGGCCATGAAAGCGGTCACCATCCCGTTCTTGTGCCGCGTCTTCGGGCTGCCCTCGGATAACGTGAGGCAGGCGCGGCAGCACATGCGAGTGGAGCTCCCGTACCGTTACATTGTTTATAGCGTCGTTGGTTTCAGCTGCGTGTGCGTCGTGCCTCTCCTCTTTCGACTCGTCAACCTCGCCTGAGCGTCGTCTGCATTCACGGCTGGCGCGGACGCGGGGCACTTGGAAACGCTCGGCACAAGATCAACCCGTCCTCCCCGGGTTTAAAGGGTAACCGTGGATCTATTCTATATTTTTAGTGTTGCAAATATGCCGTGTTATGTAGAGGTCGACCAAAAACTGTTAAAAAACAAAAACAAAACACCGTTGATGATTTCACAGGGTGATGAAATGGACCCCTCCCACCAGTATTTGCTCCTATAAACAGGCTCAATGCTTCAGAATTGAAGCTATTTAAACCTAACTGACAGTAACACTGTTAGCATCACCACTGTCATGCTTTAGGATCCACCTGTGGTCAGCGTATATATGTATTAATATACATGGGAGCTATCAGGTGTACTGTATGAGGCGCCCATTTATCAAACAATGCATCTCTTCTGCTTTTTCTGTAAATATTTACTGTATTATCACATTAGCTCATCGATTAAACTAACTATATCTTGGTAACATGGAGCCACTTCTCACTTCTGGAACAAATGAAATACTGTAAGTATTTATATTTGGGTTATTTATACTGTTTTCCCAGTTCTTGTGTATTCGTACCATCTAGTTCACTATTTAGGGTTTTAATTTTGAGTTTGTTTGTTTAAACATTTGTAAATTTGCTCCAAATGTAAGCACTGAATAATGGTGAACAAAATAAATCCTATTAATATATATTTGATAAATATTAACATGAGCTAATTTTTTTAATTGGTTTTCCAGTTCATGTGTGATTTGTAACCTTATATATGGAAATACCCCTGCTGCCCCTCCATTATAAAGCTTTAACCTCCAATGTTTATGTTGTCTATTGCTGTTGTAAATTGTCCTTTGTTCCACAGTTTTTATTGTTAAACCTGCAACATACAATACATGGAATATTTATGAGACCATTCTTGCATCTAGTTTTCTCTCATGGAAAATTTAAAAAAAAATCTGAAATGATTTACAAATTGAGACTTTAGATTGAGATTTGTTTTTTAAGCATCATGTGGATGAATATAGATTCTTTACACTATCTTTAACACTAATCTAAAGAACACAGTGGCCTCAAACTTAACCTTTGAACGACTTTGATAAGATTTTATCATTACACTCATCCTCACTCACCACAGGTCTTCTGTCTGCTGGTTTGGTTTTTCAGACGTCGGCACAACCAAACACACGTAAGTACAGTAGTAGTTGTAAAAATATAAATGCCTTTGGGCTCATTTTGTTTCCGTTTTATGCACGGTTATCACTATTGTGATCTAAAAAAAAAAATAACGCGACTTTTATTTTGAAAAGTCAGAGTCTTAAACCGGACGTCCGTTTTCTTCGATCAAAACATTCATTCCGGTGTGAGGCGGCAGCTGAATTTGTTCTTTTTTTAAGTGACGTTAAATATTATGTTGAGTCTAAATTGTATCGCGATATTTGCTTCGCTGTCCGCAGTTTGTTAGCTGCCGACCTTGAAAAGGAGTTTTCTGCGTAACATAGTTGAGGCTTTTACCGGGAGGACTCGCCTCCTGCGTCCAGAGCAGATGCCTCTGTCGCAGAAGTCAAAGGTCACTGGGAAGAAAAGGTAAGGCGACATGACCCGCGAGTGTGCGTGTGCACAATAAGAAGAGTTAGACGCATGTTGTGTCCGCTGTTTTTAACGTCAGGTTCAAATTGGACTGGAAGTTTGTGGAGAGGTTCTGCGGTATCCTGAAGGTCCTCTTCCCATCATGCACCAGTCAGAGTGCTCTCTTGTTTGGGACGCTGCTTGTTGTCACGCTCACAGGTGAGAGTCGCACTTTTAAATGCTACGAGTGGAAAAAGAGGTTTATTGTGGCCAGAGCTAAATTTAGGATGTGGGGGTGAGTGTAAAAGTGTCTCTCTCAAAGACTCATCACGAGACATTCACTTCTGCTGAGCGGTGTTGTAAACGCACTCTCTAGATAACATTAGAGTGCGTATTCAGGGGTTTTTTCTGCTGATCCGTGTTGCCTAATTTCTCCACATTGTTTTATGAGCCTTGGTTTGACCTGTCTCATGTCAATTCTCTGCCCTCAGAGCAGCTGATCATTTACCAAGTTGGAGTTCTCCCCAGCCGCTTCTACAATGTGCTTGCAGACCAAGATTACTCTGGTTTCAGAAGTTTGGTTGCCAAAGCCATGGTGCTCATTATAATAAACTCCACTGTAAGTTGTGGCGCGTAGATACCTTTGTTTGTGGTTGGACTTTATTTGATTTAATTTTCTATGTGATTGCTTTAAAAGAAGCACCCGCGGTATCTCTAAGACCTCTTTGTCAGTCAGTGATGAGCAGATAGGTGTTTTTGAGGGATAGATAACACATTTTGACCTGGATTAAGAGCCACACGGTTGTGCTATCTTAAAGAACAAGAGGGATTTTCTTTATCTGGACACAACTTGTGTCATCACATGTTTGAATTACAGAAAAATCTGTAATTTCCCATCATCATCATTAACAGTTTTCCCTCCATTTTGCAGGAAACCATTCAAGCGTTCTCTTTTATCAAACCTTTTCCTTCTTCTCGTTGGTTTTCTCTCTGTTCTCTTCTGAGCCAGCTGAAAAGCCTCGACCAGTTCATCTGTAATCTCATGTATGTGAGCTGGAGGAAAACGCTGACCGAGAGCCTCCATGCCGCCTACTTCCAGGGTCGGGTTTATTATACTGTCAACGTGCTGAGGGAGGAAGTGGACAACCCGTGAGTCATTAAGGACAGTGTACATACTGAGGATGAGGAGGAGGAGGAGGATGATGATGTATGGGCCGTGTGCTGTGCAGGGACCAGCGAATCAGCCAGGATGCCGAGCGGCTGTGTAAGCAGATGAGCACCATGGCGAGTCGTCTGATTGTGTCGCCGTTCACGCTGGCGTACTACACGTATCACTGCTTCTACAGGTGTGCGCCACCCTCTCAACCACCCCCCACCCCCCACCCCCTTTCCCCCCATCTGCCATTTTAACAACGTCTTCTGTTTTTGCAGCACTGGCTGGATCGGTCCCGTCAGTATTTTTGGTTACTTTGTGATCGGAACCTTTGCCAATAAGATCCTGATGGGGCCGATCGTTTCGACTCTGTTTGAGCAAGAGAAGCTAGAAGGAGACTTCAGGTAAAGGAAGGTTGTTGTGTGGTTCATGTGTTTTCAGACTCGAGGACGTTAAAGCGGAAGTTTCTTTGGCTCCTCCTTCCTATGGCGTAACTCAGGATATGTATCAGCAGTTTGAGAGGAAATGTGATTAAATGTATCTTTTTGAATGGAGATCATCTTGATTAAAAAGTTCCACAGGAAAGTAAAAATGTGCGTTTTGAATAAAATAAAGTTTTTGTTTGTTTGTTTTTTTTGCTTCCAGGTTTAAACACATGCAGATCCGCGTCAATGCAGAATCTGCAGCATTTTACAGGTCAGAGGGGAATTTGGGATTTATTCCTCCTGTTGTATTGCTGTTTTACTGCATCACATCTGTGGTAAAGTTGTTTGGAACTGCTGTGGTTATTGGATATGCTTAAAGTGGTGAATCTGTCACTCTGCATTTGAATTAGATTATAAGAATAAACTGCTGTGTATTTTTGAAGAGCTGGAAAAGTGGAGCACATGAGGACCAATCGAAGACTGCAGGCTTTACTGCAAATCCAGAAGAGCTTAGTAAAGAAGGAACTTTGGCTCTATAGTAAGCAAACCGGCTACACCTCGACTCCTTAAATCTCCTTAAATTAAATTTGCAACGTTACCTTCTGTCCTCTCTCGTCTCAGTCGGCGTCAACACCTTTGATTACCTTGGAGGATTCCTCAGCTACATTATAATCGCCATTCCCATCTTCACTGGCGTCTACGACCGTCTCACCCCCGGTGAGCTCAGCGCTCTCATCAGTAAGGTGAGAATGTCTGTTTCCTGTGGCGACTGCTTGCCTCCGCCGCTAGGGGGCAGCAAATGCCCTTTGAAATTCAAACTTGTTCGCGAGTCTAAAACAAAAGTTAAATTCTTGCTTTTGCGAACAAGGTTTTATACCTTTGACCGCGTTTCCTTCTCTTGTTCATATTCAGAATGCATTTGTCTGCATCTACTTGATAAATGGCTTCACGCAGCTAATAGACCTGTCGACCACTCTGTCAGACGTGGCAGGATACACCCACAGGTATCACCGTGCATACTTAGATGCTTTCTAAAGGACGAACGGTGACAACAGTGATTGTGTCTTATTCCACTCATCCATAAATCTGTGTGCGTGATCAGGATTGGAGAGCTGAGGGAGGTGATGGATGACATCTTACACGAGCAGTGCGACTATGACCCCGCGTCAGGAGAGAGCTACGACTTTGACAGGTTTCTAACAATAGATTTTGGGTTGTTTTTCACATAACTGACAAAGATCCTGAACCCTGGCCCGCTCAGCATTCAGATTTTGGAAATGACGACCAAAAGAATCGTAACGGATACTTTAAGTGCTTTGTTTTCTCCTTGAATTCTTCTTTCAGCGACTTCAATGTCCACGCAGGCCCCGTGGACACGGCCTTCATCGTCGACCAGCTGTCATACAAGTCGCCGTACGCAGATGAGCTGCTGGTGGAGGACCTGAGTCTGACAATCAGTCAGGGGGTGCATCTGCTGGTGGTGGGAAACACGGGCACTGGCAAGACGTCTCTACTGAGGGTCCTCAACCGCCTCTGGGAGGCGCACAGTGGTGAGTGAGCCTCCACAGGAAGTGGTTAAGAGGCGTATTACTGCATTATTCTTGATGATCTGGGGCACGTCGCTTGTCTCCTCAGGCTTTGTCCAGATGACCACATGCTTCGGACCCAGGGGAACCCTCTTCCTGCCGCAGAAGCCGTATCTGACGGACGGGACGCTGCGTGAGCAGGTCGCTTTTCAAATAAAAACAATAATCTTGCAAGTTTTAACGTGCGGCGTTAGGTGAGAAGGACGAGGCTTAACTGGCGCGTTCATCTGTCAACAGGTGATCTACCCGCTGAAGGATATTTACCCCCTGTCAGGTATCACAGCTCTGTCATGCAAACGATGACGACAAAAGCCAAGAAAATGCACCTTTGTAAACATGTTGAGGTATTTTTCACGATGTGGGCTTCACGTCTCAGGCGCAGTGGACGACGAGCGAATTGTTCAGTTTCTGGAACTGGCAGGAGTGGTCAGTACACATTCCTGAGTTCTCCATATTCTTCCATATTAAACACCGGTTTGGATACGAAACGGTTTGTAATTGGAACACCCGACCTTTTTCACCTGAGTGACACTTGTGTGTTCCAGTCCAGTCTGCTGAGGAGGACCGGTGGGCTGGACGAAGAAGTGGACTGGAACTGGTAGGAGACGTGCCCCCAAAAACAACCATTTAGCAAGAATATCTTTAAAAATGCCAACCGGGAGTTGCTCCAGATGTTGGAATTTGAAGGGATTTCTTATAATTGTGGCCATTTACAAAAAATGTTATGTGTAAAATTCTTAAATCGGCCCAGACGTTTCCACAAGTGAAGCCTGCTAAGAACAAGTTCTTCTCCACAGGTATGACGTTCTGTCTCCGGGGGAAATGCAGCGTCTCAGCTTTGCTCGGCTCTTCTACCTGCAGCCCAAATATGCATGTGTGTACTCTGGATTCATGCATTCATGAATGCATCGCAGCAACACCCACAGTCCTTGATTAAAAACATTTGCATGGTGGCCCAGCCCTGACGTTTCCTAAATCACCTTTTTTTTTCTGACTTTAATTTTCTTCTCAGTCTTGGATGAGGCCACCAGCGCCCTGACGGAGGAGGCCGAGGCACAGCTCTACCGGACCTGTAAGCAGCTGGGCATGACCTTGATCAGTCTGGGGCACCGTAGCAGCCTGGAGAAGGTAGAGGACCACCCAGGATCACAGCTCTACCCAGACACGGGGACATTGGCTTAGCTCCCATCTTTTTGTTTCAGTACCATGACGTCCAGTTGAGACTGTGTGGAGGAGCCTGCTGGGAGATAACTAAGCTAAGAGGAGGCAGCCTGAAAGATGAAGCCTCGTGACACCAGAAGCACCTCACTGAATCCCAGGAACAGCAAGACCCACCTGGTTTGGAGGCAAGATACACTCCGGAATAAATCACCTTGGTGCTCTTTGGTTGAGGTGACCCATTTTAAACTTTAAAAAATGTATTTATATACAGTGATCCCTCGTTTATCGCGGGAGTTGCGTTCCAAAAATAACACGCGAAAAGTGAAATCCGTGAAGTAGTCAGCTTTATTTTTTTTTATTATTTTACAATGCAATACTGAACTATAGAATGAAACCAAAAATCAAAACCTGTTTTAAAGCCCAAAATTTGTTTAAAACAATAATTTTAATCTAGTAATACAAGGTTGGAAACATTGTCACTGGCGTATTTCAGTCCCAGCTGTGCCTCTTCGTCCTGACTCCGCTCCGCTGGAGCGTCTGTTTCTACTGAAGGCGCAGGAGTCTTTCTCCGAGAGAAGAACATTGTTATGGGTAGTTGTTGGCGCTCTTTCTTTTTCTGAGCAAGAAGATTTTTATAAACGGATATGCCACCTTCGATTATATTTGAGAACTGCAATGAACGACTCGCAAAAAAAATCCGTGAAGCAGCGAAGCCGCGAAAGATGAAACGCGATATAGCGAGGGATCACTGTACATATTTTTTAAAATGACACCTGTTTTTTTTTCGGTTAAATGTGACACATAAGAGAAATCAAGCAAATTATTCTAGTGAGCAGATTAAATTCCACAATCTCGGCAACCAATGAGGATTCCTTGATGGACACATTTTCCTGAGTTTATTTTGGGTTTACATTCACTTCCTTTAATGTGAATTTCATCATCCATGATGAAAAGACAGATCATATCAATAAAGTATACAGTCAATTTAAAAAAGCTTAAAAGGATTAAAAAAAAAAAATTGGTTTAAAATTTGATGAAGGCAAGAACGTCACATTTTTAGAAAATTCATGGCTTGTGTTTATTGCACAGTTCAGAGTTTCCTTGGATGATCTCTTGGACCGCTGTGGGATCATCCAGAGTGCTGAGGTCACCTAAACCCTCCAGGTCTCCCTCCACAATCTTCCGCAGCACCCGTCGCATTATTTTACCCGAGCGAGTCTTTGGCAGACGCTTGACAAACTGCAAGGAGAGAGAATAAACGCGTTACGCCAGTGCTGCCCTAAATGCCTCGGTTATATTGGACGTCCGACAGAATCACCTGGATGTGGTCTGGGCTGGCGTACTTGGCAATCTTTTTAGACACCGTGTCTTTAAGCTGCTGAGAAACGTCCCCGTATTGTGTGTCGACGCCCTGTTTCAGCACCGCAAAGGCAAACACCCCTGATGCCACAGAGAGAGGAACTCAAACAACCTATTTTTTTCCTCTTCAATTGCACTAGTTACTATTTCTCGCCTACCTTCTCCTTTAATGTCATGCGCGTATCCTATGACAGCAGACTCAGCCACTACAGGACACTGATTCTGTCAAAGAAATCCACAATGAGTGAGAGGAGCCTGTTAATGTTTGGGTTTAATTCATAAAACCAGCTGATCGTCTCACTGTTGTTGCCACAAACGTGTGTAGTACCACAATGTGCCTCTGGAGGCAACAGTGAGTCAATGCATTCAAAGAACCTGAAGTTAAATGAATTTAAATGATTTCTTCAAATGCTTATTGACCTTACCACCACATCTTCTATCTCTGCTGTCCCAATACGATGACCGCTCACGTTGATGACATCATCTAGGCGACCTGTGATCTGGTAGTAACCTTCTTTAGAACAATAAGCGCCGTCACCAGTGAAGAAGTAACCTGGAGGCACCAATTTGAAACTGTAGCAGAACAATAGAAAGAGCCTTTTTTTTAACCCATCCAAGCATCATAAATAGAACACTTCATACCAGGATGAGGTTGGCAGTAGGTCTCTATGAACCTCTGGTGGTTGTTGTGAATGGTTCGGGCCATGCCAGGCCAAGGCTGAGCTATACACAAAGCTCCAGACGTGTCGCTGGAACTCTGCACATTTCCCTGTGGAGAAACGGCGATATTATAGCAACAGACAACCACAACCCAGCCCATTGTGTGTGAGCTCCAACTGTCTGCACAATCTGCCACAAAGTAGCAGGGCAGATTTTCAACGTGCAGGTTGGCACGCACACAACAGCCCTGAGCACGATCGCAGCGACGCTCTGGGTGCCGGTTTATAATCCTAATCCACCCTTTCCTGTGGGTTGGTTGTGACCACCACCACCACCGCTCCCTGCACACAGATGAGCCGCTCACCTCAGTGTCCATGAGGACAGGCTTGATGCCAAAGAAAGGTCTCATAGCCATTCCTGGGATGATCTCTGCGTCTGGGTCCGAAGGCTTTGGGCTGATGCAGATGCCGCCCGTCTCTGGGAACGCAGAGCAAAATGGCAGCAATTCATTTAAAATTTCATTATAAGGAGTTTGATCTCTTTTCACTCTACTGAATCTGTCAGTGGTGCTATGAAAGGACATAAATATTAAAAAATATCACCAGGAGCAGTGATTACTTAGGACCTGGCAGAAGAAAATCTGTATTTTTAAGGATTTAGAACATTCAGGATTGTATGAATAAAAACTTATTTGGCAATTTTAGCCTCTACTGACCTGTGTATGACATATAATTGTCCACAGAATGTCAAGATTTGCAAGATATGACATTTAAATGTGTTATAGCTATAAAACAGGAACTTTCTAAACAAAAAATATGGGAATTTGCCTTCTCCCTCTTATTAAATTGAAGGTTTGAGGACATCATTTAAATGATCAGGGCCAACTAACTAAATCAAATGAAATCACTCATCGTTGCTACAGATGTAGGTTGTGGAATTACAGCGACACTAAGTCCATTAAATGCAATTAGATTTCCCTGGAGGTCAGAGACTCTGGATTATGCTGGTTGGATGTGTTGGTGGCGTAGAAACGGCAGAAGGGACGCGGGGGGGGTAAAATGGGACACAACAGTTGATCCCCCAATAGCGTCAATGGCAAAGATCCGTGGGACCAGACATTTGTTATTACTACACAAGTCCTAGAACTTTAGATCAGTGGTCCATATTTCTAATATGGTGATAACACAGGCCAAAGGGTTTGAACAGGAATACATTTAATTAAAACAACAGCAGTAGGAGCGATCTAGCAGAACCAGCGTGATCCCAAACAGAGGCGGCGTTCCAACAGCAGATCAAAATCTGAGTTTTTCTGTAAACTGGCTACTTGCTCTCAGATCAACCAAAAGGCATTTATATGAATAATGCCACTTAGTTCTAATTGGAAACACTAATCCAGGAAAATACCATAATAATATAATCCCTTTGGGCCAAATGCAGTATTTGGGTCAGATCTGTGTGTGTCATTCTCCAGGTCGCGATGGTCTATAGTTAATGGGCTTCAATTCCATTTTTAACCATTTGTGTGGTAATTAATTAGCATTCATCCATCAGATTTAATTGGAAGGAGAGGAGGAAGAGTGTCAGCTGCAGCACCAGTGAGACGGAGCGTTGCAGGAAGAACACCTGTTTCACTCACAGGTCCCGACAGACAGAACAAACATTTCTTATCTAAATGGATCCACATGCTGCACCCTTCTCCGGCATACGTCAACCCTCTGGTGTTACGCAACCGTTCAGCGGCGTTCCCCTTTAAGGCAGAACTAGGGGCCGCTTGGATTCCTGCAGACGTGGCGGAAAACCAGTGGAGGGTCGTTGCCTTCCACGGAGCCGAGGTGGGAGTGATTTAACACCGGTTTGAAATCCCGAAGCAAGACGACGCGGGCGGGAATCTGCACATCGTTTCCTCTGACAAGCGGTAAAGAGTGTCAGTTACCAGTTTGCCACCAGGTGTCCACCACTGGGCAGCGTCCGTCTCCAACCACTGTGTGATACCACTCCCAGGCCTCGGTGTTGATGGGCTCCCCCACTGCACACAGACAAGGGTGTTGTGAGTAGTTAGAGTCCGCGTGATGCAGGGAAACCTGCAGGGACGATGAACGTGATCGTACCAGAGCCCAGAGTTTTCAGGGTGGAGCGGTCGTACTTCCGCACCCACTGGTCTCCGTACTTCAGCAGCAGGCGGATCGCAGTGGGGGCCCCGTAAAACTGGTTGATCTTCAATCTCTGGACCATCTCCCAGTACCTCCCTGTGGACAAGCCAAGCGTGTGAGGGCGGTTATCGTGGCCCGTGTCATCGAGAACTGTCCCTCAGTAACGGGAACAAACACAATCTCCAGCGCTGGGTCTAATTTTAGAACAGATGCTCAGTTGTAAACAGATATTCATAGATTCGCAGGAACGCTGAGCTCCTGGGATACCTAGAATGGCAGAATTAACACTGTAACAGACCCTATGATGTCAAACTCTAAAAAAAAATCCCATTCCAAATGGAAGGGAGCTTTTTTTTTATTTTTTGGGGCCGCTGTTCATACCTGGATCAGGGTAAATAGGAGTGCTTTCAAACAGCACGGTGGTTCCCCCGTTGGCCAGGGGTCCGTAGACCGTGTAACTGTGTCCGGTGATCCAGCCGATGTCTGCCACGCAGCCAAACACATCCCCATCCTGGTAGCTGAAGACATACTGGGGACATCACCCGGCCGTGCTTTAAGAAAACGTACCCGGCTGTCCTGAAATTAGGCTTCTTACGTGACCTTTACCCTGTGTGTGAGCGCAGCATAGAGCAGGTATCCAGCCTGTGTGTGAACTAATCCTTTGGGCTTCCCTGTGCTGCCAGATGTGTACAGCAGGAAGAGGACGTCTTCGCTGTCCATAGCCTCCGGCTCACACACCACGTCCTCCTTCAGCATCTCCTGCACAAAGAACCCATTGTTAAAATTCAGAGGCAGGTGGGGTTTTTTTGCCCCACCTCTGCTGTCCTCTCACCTCGTCCAGGGCGACGTCTCTGGCCGCCATCAAGACCGGATTCTCTGTCCTCGTGGCAACAAAGACCTGCTGCACGGTCGGGCAGCTCTGAACAGCTTCATCCACCGTCTTCTTCAGCTCCACCAGCTTCCCCCCTCTGACCCCCTGGTTCACCGTGATTACAGTGCTGGACTGGGCTGAAAATAACGTGCACGGACGCTGAGTTTTGGTTTAATAGAGCTTTCGCGTCTAATACAACACATGGCTGTATTTTGGCTATGAGAGTAAAGAGGCGGAGGTTAATAGTCGGTAAAATGGCATAATGATACTGTCTCACCGTCTCTGATTCGCTCTGAGAGGGCCTCTGCACTGAACCCTGCAAACACCACATTGTGTGCTGCGCCGATACGTGCACAGGCCAACATGGACGCCACTGCCATTGGACAAGGGGGCATGTAGATGGTGACACAGTCCCCCCGCTTTACCCCACGCCGCCTCAGCAGGTTGCCCAAGCGACATGTCATATCCAGTAGCTCCCTGTAAAGAGGGATGGGTGAACCCCACAATGGTACAAACACGGGGGGTGGTGGGGTGAGAGCACAGTCCAATTTGCTGACCTGTAGGTGACCTTGACCTCTGACCCTGGCTCATCTCTCTCCCAGATCAGCGCCACCTTGTCAGGACATGTGTGGACGTGACGGTCCAGGCAGTTCACTGCAGGATGACCACAAAGGGGGAAAAAAAGATGTGAGTGTCCATGTGGTATCACATGCTCACACATGCCTGTCACCCACCCAGGTCACATGGATCAAGAAACGAAAGGCTGTTTGGTGGAGGGTCTGAGGTCTGCATTGGAAAGCTCATTTATACATTTCCTTGGGTTCTGGCCTCAGGGTCTTCTTATGTGCTGTTTACATTAGCTTTCAATTATATCAGGTAAAGTGGACACAGGTGTCCACAGAATTGTGTGTGTGTGTGGATGTGTGTGTGTGTGTCTTATGAAAAGCCCTTCCCATCACCAGTATAATCCAGGACTAGTGTGATGGCTCTTTAAAATAATTTAGGTCAGTGTAATCCCACACAGGAAGTGTAATCTTAACGCATCGATCTGGATTAACAAATTAAACGATTAACAGCAGTTGCAATAATACAGCGAGTCACACTTTCCTCCAGAATATGACAGGAAAGCAGAAGTTTAGCGGGTGAACCTCCTCACGATGCCTTTAAAGGTCGCAGTAATGCTGGATTGACTCTACATGCCTAATACGCGTCTTATAAACGCGGAGTACTTCTGGTTGTCCCCGCTAAATATGTCCTTCAGAGACAGAGTCATCGGGGAAATCTTACCGGACACGTTCAGCTTTCCCCCCTCGAACCACTTGATCTTCCCTCGGCTCAGATCGCAGTCCCGCACCGCGTCAAAAGTTCTGATCCAGCTCAGCCTGTGACGCGCCGCAGCGGCCCAGAACTTCTCGCTGTTGGACACCGAAAAGTCCTGCAGCGTGGAGCGGTCCGACACCCCGTCGAACCCCGCAGCCTCCGGCATAAAGGCCGTAATGTTGCACCTCCGCCGGCTGGAAACACTGAGGTAGGAGCGGAACAACCGTCGGCTGATGGAGGCAACGACGCGCTCGGCGCACGGCAGCATTGTTGCTGTTGAAGTGCGAGAGATGGCGCCAAACAATGCGAGAGTTGAAGTTAAGTTCAGCGCGAGGACCAGAAGAAAAACACACACGTCACGAGGGGAAGGAGTCTCGAGGAGGGATGCCTTAAAGGGCGGTACATATATGTGCGCCGACAATATTTCTCTGTTTGCGCTCACAGAGAGGTGCGAAAATCCGATTTAACGAACGATTTAGAGCATTAAAAAGTTCCGTGGTGAGAAGATGGCGTCCGGAGTGAACCTCAGCGAAAGTAACTGCGTTCTTCCCACCAGCTTGACTTGAAATTCCGGTTAAATGTTTTGGATTCTCATTCCAGATGCCAGAATTTAAATTCAAAACGCACAAACACACACACACAAAATTCCACTTGTTTCCTCTGATACTGACACTAATGTATGTGGAAAAATACCATAAGTCCAGTAAAGTAACCAAGATAAATGCTTCCACTGGTCAGTGAAAACCATTTTTAAAGAATTAAAGCAAAACCTCTAAAGAATGCACAACTATCAGTCTGAGTGAAACTGAATTGCGCACGTCAATAACTTTTAATTATAGACTACAATTACATTTATACATAGACAAACATGGACATTTATTGCCAATGTTACATATATTTCCAGTATGTACATCTCATATCAGCTGGAAGAAAATGTCTTGTTTGACCTCCACAGCAGAAAGGTCATCCAAACGGAGAGGTTTTGCTTTCATGTATTGGTTTCCTTTTGCCTTGTTGGATAAAGTAGCTGCCATGTGTCCGAACAATCTCTCTTGTTTGAGCGCAGCTCTGATCCAGAAAAACGGTTCTTGGGCTTCAGTTTCCTGCTGTTTTCTTCATCTTTCCCTCATAAAAACCCTGGTTTCGTCACTGTGGTGTCCACTTGCACGACTTTTGTGTCAGATCTGCAGCAAGGGTGTCCACCTCTGGCAGGTATTTCACCAGCAGCATGTACCCCGCAGCCCTTTTGTCTCAGTTACTCATCTTCGCTGCGTCCTGCTGCGTCCTGCTCCATCACATCATGTTCCCCAGCCTCCTCCTTCTGGCTGCTCGCTGCGTCGAGGACCGTCCCGAGCAGCTTGGCGCTGTGCTCCTGCGCCTTGGCCCGCAGCGCAGCGATGCTGTGCTCCCTCAGTTCTTCTTTTGAAATGTTTGGGTTACTGTCTTTCCTGTGCTCCTCCGTCCGCTCCTCGGCGGCTTTGCCCTCCAGCTTCTCCGTCACCGGCGGTGGCGTCCGGCAGGCGGCCTTCCCCGGGGAGGGTTGTGAGTGTTCCACGGATTTCTTGTGCATCCCTGAAAGCAGGAACAGGTGGCGTCAGTGAGGCGGCACAGCAGAGGCCTTCCAAAGACTAAATGTGCTGACTCTTTTAATATCACACGGAATTGAAAACGAGCTCAGAGTCGCCTAATTGATTTAAAATAATCAATTTTTGTGAGGCCAACGAGGACATTTGGTCTAATCTGTCCTGATTAGGTGGGATTATCACTGCATTGACTGGCACCTCTTATTGACCGGTTAAGGCTCAACCATTACAAAAGTTTGATTCTGAATTTGACATATTCTACAGAAAAGAATGAATAACTTTCCCTTTAAGCAGCCTTAGAGCCCCGGATGTTGTTCACTCTGCACCGTTAGGGGGTTTGAATAAACAAATTAGTGATTTATAAGAAAATAGTTTAAAATTTAAAAAGTAAATGACTGAATATAACGGCAGACGTTGCTCTGCACTCTGTCTGGGCTGAACTCCACATGTTCAAATCAATCACAGGTCCGCCACAAGCTGCTGCCTATTTAACACCTACCTAGCAACCACGGAGCGTACGACTCTGTGACGCCCTCTTTGGCTGACTTGAGGATGGATTCAGGCAGAGGGATGGAGTGACGGACCATAGCCCCGTACAGGCCGTATTCTGCCATCACGCTGCTGCGGCCCCAGCATTTCTCCCTCTTCCTCCACTTGGCCCTGCGGTTCTGAAACCACACCTGTGGAGATGGAAGTCAGGGTTGAAACTCCAGGTCTGTCATGATGTCATGGTGTGAAATTTCTACTTTTTCCTCACGTGTGTGTGTGTGTTGGGGGGGGGGGGGGGGGGGGGTGTTACATTATTCTCATTTTGGTTCTTCAGGTGTTTGAATTGATTTCTGCCCAGCCTGGCTTTGTAAGAGCCTCAGACAGCTTGAATATTGATGAGGAAACTAACTGGAGGGGAGGGTGGAGTCAGTGTTCTATAATGGCCCTTAGCCTCAACAGTGTGTGTGTGTGTGTGTGTGTGTGTGTGATTTAAAACTGTCAGAAACATGCCTGTGCAGCTATTCAGGTAGATCTGATGACCCCCATCTCCTAAAAAGATGGGCCTCAGATGAGCAATCATGCTTTATATGACAACAGTAATGTGTGTGTGTGTGTGTGTGTGTGTGTGTGTGTGTTGTGTGTGTGTGTGTGTGTGTGTGTGTGTGTGATCCCTAGAGACCAAGAGGCTGATTGAAAAATAAGTTAATTTCCAACACCGATCGATGGGAGGCAGGCGGTCAAATATCATGGGAAATTAAAATGCTCCTATAGCAGCCAGAGAGGCCTCAGCTCAGACCCTGGCCTGGGCAAACTAATCTTTCTTTCTTTCTTTCTTTCTTTCTTTCTTTCTTTCTTTCTTTCTTTCTATCTATCTATCTATCTATCTATCTATCTATCTATCTATCTATCTATCTATCTATCTATCTATCTATCTATCTATCTATCTATCTATCTATCTATCTATCTATCTATCTATCTATCTATCTATCTATCTATCTATCTATCTATCTATCTATCATGTTCTATCAGGCATCATCCTTTCAGAACTGTGTTATTCCTTCGTCTTCAGCTCCAGTTAAATGTGTGTTTTGTTTCGTCTCACCTGGATTCTGTCCTCTGGCAGCTCCGTCCTCATCGACAGCATTTCTCTTGCGTACACATCTGGATAGTGGGCTTCATTAAAGGCTTTCTCCAGCTCATCCAGCTGATAGGATGTAAAAATGGTTCTACAGGCAAAAAAAGAAAGAATATTTACATAAACTAATCTCAATTCCAATGTTTTTCCAATACTTCCTCTTACAGATAATTGAGAAGGATTTTTTTCTAAATTGTTGTAATTAAGAAATAATCCTGATGATTTTGGCACTATATTATCAATGATAAATGCCTTTTTTTTTTTTTTTTTACAGTGGCCTGATTATATTAGGAATTAAAGAATGATTTTTATATGGTTTCACACACTCTCAACTGTAAAACTGGAGTAAATATAAAGGCAAATGGAAAATAAATTACTGCATTCCCTATTTTTTAAATTAATTAATTTATTTTACAGTTTTACCTGTGTCGTCTTTTCTTTCTTTTCTTATTCTGATTCACAGATTTGGGGAACTTTTGATCACCAGGAGAAAAACCCATGTCATCAGAATCTGTAAGAAAATACATCATTAATAATAATAATAATAATAATAAAGAGAATACATTAAAAAGGCAACTCTGATTAAAAAATGTAATTCACAAAAACAATAACAATCCAACTGCTACGTATGCTAATTATACGTATTGTGTATAATAATTATGATGTTAAGTATCCTGAATTAGCACTTAAATAGTGTGTTTTCCTTAAAGGATTAAAAACCTCCTCCACATGCAGGAGTCACTGTTCGGGGAAAACTGTATTTATGTTTTCCTAAATGTAAAATAACTGGGGGAAAAACGACATTTTGTGCCCATTATCACCGACACCCCAAATTCTCAGCATCACAAACTGCGACCCGGAGCTCTGCAGAAACACTCACCTGAGCTGGCGGAGTTGTGCGCGTCTAGCTGCGCGTCCATGTGCGTCACCCTGTGCAGCGGTTGCAGGTCCCGCACGTTTTGCGCCTCTGACAGAACCTCCATGAAAGCGGGCTGGCTGTAAAACGAGTGTATTCCCTCCGGCCCCAGCAAACCCACCCCGAGGCCACCGGGTCCGAGGGCCGACCTGCCGGCCAGGACGTGCGTCCTGTGCGCCAGGGCCTCCAGCGGCCGCCTGGGTGCCGCCGCAGGCTCCTTGTTTAGGCCGAGAAGCTCCTGGATCCCGAAGCCGGTGCGTCGGTGCACCGTGGGGGCCATTTTCCACACAGGGGCCGGTGCCTGGGATCCCCCGTGAGTTACACCTATTTGCAGCGATGTTCTTTCTTTATGTTCTCTGTCTGAAAGTAGAACTGCCTCCTTCCCCGCCATGACGGTGGTGGCAGTCTTTTTTTAAAAGTCCCCGGTGCTCTGATGCTCTTGTGCGTGTGCGCGCCCGCCTCTCAGCTTTTATCCAACAGGCAACAGGCAGCAGCCAATCACAGGACAGAGCAAGTTTACATTTGCTGCATGAATGGACCTTTCGCAGGTCCTGGCAAATACGCAGGGAAACAACCGTAATATCACTTTTTCCTCTTCGCGTCGCTTTACCAGGACACACATTTTAAGTTTTTGCCCTTTTAAATCATGCCACGTTGATATTTTAATTGAAATCACAAGTAATAATCCAAACTAAAATAGGTCCAAATTATTCGAACGAATGTATCTTGATGATTTTTTTTTCAACCACGCAAGGATGAAATGTCTTTAAATCAAGAGAAAACGCATAATACATATATTTTTATTCTCGTTAAGTCGCCAAATTACCTCACATTTTACTCGTGTGTATTATTTATGAGATAGATGTAGTTCTAATATCAACCAAATGAATCCACTTACAATTCAGTAACTTGTCGTGATGGGCAAATGAAAAGAAACACCAATGAGCCAATTAATCTATCAGCCGATTCATCTCTTTGCTTTTCCGGGGCTGATCGATGGTTAACGTCCCGCTCATTTGCATATTCTAATTGTGCACCAGACGCTGTGTCTGTGGCGGCGGTCTGCTCACGTCAACAGCTTATTACGCGTTTTTTTATTCTTTGACGGGTCACACGATACCAAACAGTATCCCGCAGAGTATTTAGGACACCGACGGGTGAAAGAAAAGCCGCGCCAGCGCGTAAATCCCCTGTAGAAAGTAAGAGCGAGGATGTCTACACAATGGAACCAAGTGAAACCACTCTTATCCCACAAACCTAATCCTCTAATTATTCAATTACTGCGTGCGCGGCTTCGCTGGCCCACGGAGGACAGTTTATGGAGATGAGTGGACGCGCACGATGGAGGCGCAGATGAGATCTTTATCAGTGACACATGTGATGGTGAATAAAGGCGTTTGGCAGCACGTCAGGATGTCCCTGACGCCGAAATCAACCGCGTCTGTGGGCGTGGAGGACACGCGTAAAGGCCCGAAAAGTGCACAAGGGTTTGTCTCGACCTGAGAAGCGCCGCAAGATTCCAAAGAAACGAAGGAGGAAACTTTGTGATAACGTGTGATGACGAGGACGCGTGCGGGTGACGTCCATCAGTTGCGGTTTTGCGTCTGAACCGATGGTTAATCACCTCATCCGAGTCTTGATCAACTCGAACTCGGAGCAGCCCGAGGTGAGGAGGTTAAATCGGGAATTGCGTTAATTCAGACATCCAAACAAAGACACATCATGAATAAATCTGAAAAATCTACAGAGTAAAATCTTTCCTATCTCCATAATTTAAATTGCACCGTCAGTTACGGTTTTGATCCCTCTTCTGTTCCATTTTTGGCATAAAAAAGACGCTAAAAAGACGAAGAACGTGTAAATTGAAAGACTGATTATTTTTATCTGTTTTAATCTACAGAAAACTTTTTTACCATTTCACCTTTATTCCACCTTTGAAATCAGTAATTACATCCTTGCCACTGACCCCCACAGAAAAGCGCGTAACGTTCCTCTTTGTGCCTGATGGTGGCGCTACGGCGCCAATTCGATTAACCTTTTAATTGTGAGCTTCAAAAGTCCAGAAGCCACCACACTGACCACTAACTGTCACAGTTTAGTCCTGCAAACCCAATAGCCAATATGGACACAGCTTCAGGCAGCATGTTGTTAGAATAAATGGAATAATAGAAAAACAGGAACTAATTAATTAATGTGATGTGATGTTTATTAAAATTGTGGTCCGTGCTTTCACTTCACTTTTCCCATACTTTCATTTTCTTTCCCTCGTTTGAAACTTTAGTCTCAAATTCAAGGTCACAAGTTCAAAACCCTGCTGATACTGAATGTCAATGCGCATAAAAAAAACAGCTAAACAGCAGCATCCTGGCTAATTACAATGATTAATCAACCAGTTTTAATTCAGAATTTTCTAAAATGATCAATAACTAAGGCTCCAGAAATATTTCCTCTAATTTTCCCCATTGCACTTTGAAGAACCAGCTCCCGACATGTGACTGGGAGTCTCCTCTGTGAGTACGTAGCATTAATTAGGGCAATAACGACGTACCTTTGCTGTTCTATAGTCTCCATTTCTGTGTGAGTCTATTTATGCTCTGGGGCTTTTTAAAGTCTCCAGATCGCCCCGTGTGCCACATTCCCCCTTTTCCATGTGCAGATATTTATTAGTGTAATGAGGAAAATGCTTTGGGAAATATGGGGAGAGGCCCCCCCAGCTCCCAAACTTTCTTTGCAAAATAATACACCTCATTGTTGTTGCTGCTAACCAGAAGTGACATAATTACTCGGGCCCATTTCTTTTCTAATTAGCACACTTCTAGAGTGGACAGGGACTAGCAGTTAGGCAGGAGAAGGGAACCGGACAGGCATGGCGGTGGCAACACAAAAAGGGGCCTCTGCTTTCAGCGTAATTAGGTGAGACAATGCCCCTGACTGTTTTGAGCCATGGCAGTGGCTCAAAACCGGGGCCAAGCAGGCGAGCAGACTCCCCGAGACCCTAATAAGCCCCTAATTGTCTTTTCTGATTCGTATGGGCAGCACCAGACATGAAGACTGGCTATTCTTGGTCCCCTGGAGAGAGCGAATTTGAGCCGAGTCACTCAGAAACTTCACTGTTTGCCCCTCAAACTCCAGAGAACTTGTGTTAACCTCCTGTGACGGCGTCAAACCTCGGGCAGCTGCCAACAAGGCGAAGGAATACGCAGGAGCAGCTGGGATTCTCTGCCCCAAGTGCAACACAAACAGCAGTTCAGAGCTTAAAGGACCCAAAGAGCTGCGGAATAAACCCAAGATCCAGAGTGACACCAATTACCTGGCCGCTGCGTAGCAAAACGCCTTCTGTGTTGTAGAAAACTCAAGTAAATACTCAAGATTAAGTGACATCAAAGGGAATAAGTGAAATCCTAATGGGAAATTGCTTCTCTTCTGATATGAGCTTCCCATTATCTGATGGTTGAAGAGACCTTTGGACTCTACAGGCTGCATGTCATAACTGCAAGATGTGCGCACACACACACACACACACACACACACACACACACACACACGCACACACACACACACACACACACTGTTGAGGCTAAGGGCAGGTGGTACCCTGAAAACTCAATATTCCATAATTTCCTTTTCAGAACATCCACCATGGACAAAGCTTCTCCACTCGGCGGAACGTCAATCCGATGTGCCCTCACTCCTTTAATTAGCTGTCAATTAGAGCAAACGAATCAACTCCTCGCCTAATTAAGCAACGCCACCAGGCAGCTCCAGGACTGACCATTGTGTGGACGGCATGAGAAAACCACAGCAGCTAGCAAACTCGCTTTGGATCAGATGTGCAACTCAATGATCCCACTGACACACTGTTGAGGGAGGGGAGTGTGTGTGTGTGTGTGAGAGAGAGAGAGAGAGAGAGAGAGAGTGTATAAATATAAGCGTTTTATCATTTTGATTTACTCATATAATCTTTCCAAACATTTGTGGGTTTTGTTTTTATTGTTTTTTGTTTTTATGATAATATTGGAATATAAAAACCTTTAGAGGAAAGTGAGGTACATATTGGGCAGTTTTAGTAGGATGATATGAATCTTTCCAATCTTGTCACTTTTGTTTCCCTGAATTTGATAGTTGTGTTTTGAAAATCCATTTTTATTTTTAGTGCCTAATTATTGAAATTTTTGGATCATCATGTAAGTTCGTCTGTTGGAATTTGCTAACCTATGACATAAAATGTTGCGTTTTTTTTGTTCAGCATCTTGAATCTGATTGATTATAGAAAAGAACTTAAAAAAAAATCTTTCTAAAATATATAGAAAAAATTATAATTATAAACGAATCTTCTTCCTCATTCGAGGACCATTCCTTACATTTGCGTCACTTCCCTAATCTTTTCTCTGAAGGTATGTTTCTGTACATGTCACATTTTTATTAACAGTTTAAATGTAAATTAGTCTAAATAATCCCTTAAATCACAGCTATGGAAAAAAACAAACCATCAGTCTGTATCTTTAATAATCCTTTTTCTTTTCCCAAAACATCCCGTAGTTGTCCTGCACAGGTACAGGTGACGGACGCTTGTCTTCGGGCTCAGGAGCCTCTTCCTCCATGTTGCCACCTTCCCTCTGCACCATTACGGCCTGTAATTGTTGTTTAATGGATTAAACATTCATCCTTCCTCTGCAACCCCCCCGAGGCTGCGTGACAGCCTCGCCATGTTCACTCTGCTAAACAGCTCCCTTCACACCCACCCACACACACACACACCCACACACACACGCACACACACACACACACACGCACACACACACACACACACACACACACACACACACACTTGTTTGATGGCAGTCTTTGTGCTTAAAATTCAATTATCCACTTATTGATAGCTCTCTAGGGGTGCAAGAGGAGTTGACAGTGTGTTGCTGGAGGTGCGGATGATTTCCCAGGAGGCTGCAGGCTCCTCCGCACATCTCCAGCTGGATCTATTTCACGGCTTCACTCATCAGCAGCCTGCACAGATGGAGCATCTGCAGCCATCGTACGGCAACACCCCAGTGCACGCGTAAACACACACACACACACACACACACACACATACACAGAACATAAGTGATTCATGAATGTTCATTGTTGATATTATGAAAAGTGTTCATATTCACAAATATTACATTTAATTTGCCGCTGATCCCTTATTAAATGTCAGCAAGTTGAACAATCGTTTCTCTCTTTTTTACAATATAAAGCCACCAAAATATTATATTCGTGATGTCGTGGCCTGATGGAGGGTTTGTCCTGAGCCGCCGCTGCAGCTTGGGTGGATCCAGCTGACCTGGTGCTTTTGCTGGTGGGGGAAACTGGAGAAAATCCCCCACAGACATGGAGAGAACGTACTGAACTCAACACAAAAAGGGCTGTTGTGACTTTCCTTATCCTGTCTCTCATTTATCTTTCTGAAACCAGTGAGCTCTATTAGTTTGGACTTTGAGTATCTTTTCTTGGCCCGTGGAAGCTCAAACAGTAAACTGCTTCAATCGATAAACAAACATAAACTCCTCTTCTTAAAAGATCAAACACTCACTAAAAATTTGCTTTATTAGTCTTGAAAACATTGCATTATTTAGAGTTTTCATCAACTGTGCTCTGTTTTCATTCCTTCAGGTGTAACAAGTCTGCACTCATCGGTGAAGCCACAGGTAGGACACCACGTGTTAACCACGCGTCCTCAGAGTCCCCTGAGACCTCCGGGGCCCCCGTGAGACCACTTGGCTCGCTGCTGGCCTCGTCCCTCCCTAATTACAACACTCATCTCTTCTCTCCCTCTGATGACAGCACTCAGCCGCGTTTGGAGGCTCCGCATCACAGACGGGCAACAGCTGGGGCCGCCAGCTGCACATCAGCACCCAGAAGGGTTAGAAGGAGTAATGATGTTGTGTTTGTGCTTGAGGGAAGGCGGTCGCCGCACAATGCGCCCATTCACACCATGCAGGCATCGTTTTGCAGACAAACACTGATGCACTAATCACTCTTTGTGTTTAGCAAAGCCAAAACCATTACTGGTCCACAACACTGTTTAATATTTGATTGGAAATATAGATGAACAGTGTTGCCCTTTGTAATATCGTGGTTCATTAGTCCTGCTTATAGCCTATTGAACCGCTTGAGTGTCAGTGGACTGACTGTTTATTAGCGTGGTGCAGCATGAGCTTTAATGGCCGTCAGCCAGCCTGGCATAAATCTCCAGGCTCTGCCCGGGTTTGCTTCCCTGTCTCATCGGATGGCCCTGAAGAATGAAGCCGGTGTGATGAAAGAGAGAGTGTGATTTATGTGCTCCACCATCCTCCTCATCAGCCACAAACAGAAAAATGAAGGGTGTGAGGTGCACTGAGGCGCACGCTCGGATGTGATGAGGGTGACGCGTGCTTGAGATGCATGCTTGGACTGTGGTTCTTCTCTGAAGAGTCAGGTTCTTCTATTTAGCTCTGACCTGGATGAATGACCACCTATGGACTTCTTGAGGGATTTTCTTTTATTACCTTGTGTTTGAATGGGATATTTAACAGTTGTAGCTGGATCTTAATGTGAATTTTCCACAATTATTTCTATTTATCTAAAAAAAAAAGTTCACAAGTAATCAGAAAAGATTGGATGAAAATGTTAAATTGAGATGCAGATTCAGACAGCTGCTCTCCGAAAGGCTTAATGGCCTCTTAAACATGTTTCGATGTGTTTGGCAAAACCTACAAATGTCACACTGCCAGTTGCAGCTCTTAATCCTGAGCAATTTTCTTTTCAGGGCATCTAATTGTTGGGAAATGTTGTTTGACAGTTGGATGATGTCATGGTCTGACAAGCGAGTGTGGCTCAGTGGAGAGTGAAGACATGTTGTTCTCGTCCATTCATTCTGACCTTTTTATGCTGCATTTCCAGGTCAGGAAATTTAGGTCAGAGAACAATGCACTCTCTCTGTTTAGCCACAGCAGGGTGCCAAAAATCTTCCTCTTACTCCTCGGTGACCCCCAGTCCAGCCCTCGCATTCTGGTCAGCACCAGTAGCACCAGCACCAGCTCAGTACAGACTCAGAACACGCTTCCTCAGATAGAGTGGGCTGCTACCTTGTGGTGAGATCTTAAATTACAATCTCATTCCAAATCTGAGGCTATTACAATTCTACTCCGTTATATCTAACCAAGAATATCTGAGGACAGCTAATTGAGCCGTGTTCAAATAATCTATACTACTACTACTACTACTACTACTACTAATAATAATAATAATAATAATAACAACAACCCAAACAACGCCCTCGTTAATGATGACATTCTATGGCAGGGGTGGGGAACCCTTTTCATATCGAGGGCCATTTCAATTTTTATAAAGTCCTCCGAGGGCCATACTATTATGAACACATACCTAGGGATGGAAAAAAAACAACACTGTGTTACTAAGTCTCATGATTGCTGCATTTTAGTTTGAATTATTTATTTAGCACACATGCATATAAAATCACCAAAAAAATAGAATAAAATGACAAGTAAAATATGTTTTCATGATCATACAAAACAATAAAAAGAGGTGCAGAGTTGAGGCAAGAGACCCGTAAGGGCCTGTTCGAGGCCTCTACTCACAAAAACTGCAATACAACAAGATAATCAAGAAAATAAATGAAAAAGAAAGAAAGATAAAGACAATAATAATAACAACAACAACTAGAAAGCACTCGGAGAGCGCAGACCTCCGCCAAGCGCAACAATTCCTGGCATATTGTGATTTCCACCATAAATATTAGTCCCACATATACTTTGACTACATATTTAGATTCCTTGACCATAAAAACATACCGTTACCCACTGGAATCATAACAATATATGTCTTAGTTCAATAGTTATTCACGAAAAAAATTCACGCTTTGAAACAATTTTACTTTGTACGGCGCGAGCGCCTCAGCGGCGGCTACGAGGCGCGTTCACGAACTCTCCTTCGGCGTGAGGTTTCAGCTTCGTGGCTGTTAATTCACTCACCACAAAACTTGCACGCGTAATATTCTCTCTGTCGGTACATGGTCGTGTGAAAGCTGCTTGTTGAGCCTCCAAACTCCGGCGAAGAGCGTTAATTTTATCCAAACTCATCTGTCCTTTCAACTCGTCGAGTTTAGCGTGTTTCGCTACGCATTTTTCGTCCGTGTCAATCAGTCCAACCCACTACGTACATCACATGCTGTGTTCACTGACCCTGACCTTGACTCGGACATAACATAACCGTCTGTTTTATCTCAGAAAACGGGAAAATATTTCCTCGTTACGAAAGAAATTTCAGGATACGAAAGGCAAAAATACGCTACCGCTGCTACTCGCAGCTCGCGGAGTTTAGCGAACGGTCCGACTGTATAAGTGCACATATAAAATATAAAAATCTTATTGCGTTGCGGGCCGGTAGAAATGGTCTCGTAGGCCGTATACGGCCCGGAGGCCGGAGGTTCCCCACCCCTGTTCTATGGGATACCTACATATCTTCAAAACTACAGTTGTAGTTCCATTATCTACCGGCGGTGTTTGATGACGTCAGACAGAGAAGAGAAACTCAAAATCACTGCGAGCTCGTGCTGAAGTCGCCGGGTACGGTGGCGCGTGCCTGTAATCCAAGCTACTGGGAGGCTGAGGCTGGCGGATCGCTTGAGCTCAGGAGTTCTGGGCTTCAGCGGACTATGTCGATCGGGTGTCCGCACTAAGTTCGGTATCGATATGGTGCTCCTGGGGGAGCCCGGGATCACCAGGTCGCCTAAGGAGGGGTGCACCGGCCCAGGTCGGAAACGAAGCAGGTCAAAGCCCCCGTGCCGCTCAGTAGTGGGATCGCGCCCGTGAATAGACGCTGTAGTTCAGCCTGAGTAACACAGCGGGACTCAGTCTTTTTGTACTCATTATAACAACACATTTACACGACTACATCAAATCTTTATGTGCATCAATAGCTTGAGCCACGTCCCTTTATCATTTTGTAAGTGAAAACCCCCCATAAACTTGCTCATCTGCTTGCTCTACACTGCCTCCTCCTGGAGGATTCCTGCAACTACATCAACCACAACGTTGCCTTTCCGGAAGGCTTGCAGGAATGAAAACACAAATTGACGGCATTAAGGAGCTTCCTGTTCCCTTTTTAAAACCTCCGGTTGATTTATATTCTCTTTAACCTATGTACAAAAATAATCGTGGCTAATAACTAATTTCATAAAGTATTAGTTGGCATTCTACCTCTTTGATGTAACTTTTCAAGAACATTCGATAGACTTAAACCAATCTCTGTCCAAAGATTCAACACAAACGTAAAAGGTAAACAATCTTTGTTTCTGATCAACTACCTTAAGTAATTAAACTATTACCCAGATTGTTTATTTAAAACTACAGTTGTAGTTTCATTATCTACCGACGGTATTTGATGACGTCAGACAGAGAAGAGAAACTCAAAAGCACTGTGAGCTCGTGTTGTAGTCGCCGGGTACGGTGGCGCGTGCCTGTAATCCAAGCTACTGGGAGGCTGAGGCTGGCGGATCGCTTGAGCTCAGGAGTTCTGGGCTTCAGCGGACTATGTCGATCGGGTGTCCGTACTAAGTTCGGTATCGATATGGTGCTCCTGGGGGAGCCCGGGATCACCAGGTCGCCTAAGGAGGGGTGCCCCGGCCCAGGTCGGAAACGAAGCAGGTCAAAGCCCCCGTGCCGCTCAGTAGTGGGATCGCGCCCGTGAATAGACGCTGTAGTTCAACCTGAGTAACACAGCGGGACTCAGTCTTTTTGTACTCATTATAGCAACACATTTACACGACTACATCAAATCTTTATGTGCATCAACAGTTTGAGCCACGTCCTTTTAACATTTTGTAAGTGAAAACCTCTTATAAGCTTGCTGCGTGCTCTACGCTGCTCCTCCTGGAGGATACTGGGAACATCTCTAAACACGGTTTAAACCACAGACGTGAGAGCGAGTTTGCGTCAACAGTAGCCACGAAAAAAAACAAGTAATAGATTATTATGTTTTCAAAAGATAAACTACTAAAACAAACAAAAGCATAAATAATGAAAACAAAAATGCTCTAAAATTATTTATTGCACAGATTACAATTCATGATCTTCTGGGTGGTAAAGTTCACTCATCAGCCGGTAGATGTATGATGGCGCATGACCTCCAATGTTTGAGATGAACAGTGTGATGAGCTCAGGCGGAACATAATCAAAAACTGGGCAGTGAACGTTCACCTTTGAGAGGATCTCACCTAAAACACAGGAAATAAACGTTACGCTCTTGCAATGTAAAAGTGTAAGTGTGCAATGTTGAAGTTACCTTCAGTAAAAGGAAGGACCTCGTGAGGGGAGACAAACTTATGAAAGGTGTCTTCTTCATTTGGGAACTAAAAAGACCAAATTTTTCCATGATTACTCACTTTGTAGAAATCCTAAATATGGATGATTTGAGGATATTCCTACCTGAGGAGAGAGCTTAAACATGGGAGCACAAACAATCAGAGGTGTGGAGTGATGTTTCGCTGCGAGGGCAAGCGTGTGCGTTCCATTAACTGCCCTCAGACCTCCGTTTGCCAGGACCGTCTGCGTACCAATAATGACCTAAAAGCAGAAAACTGTTTTCAACTCATCTGCACCAATAGCACTGTTTCCCATCAGTCACGATACTGCGTACTTTATTGACACGAGACATGACCGCAAATATGGCTGCATCTGCGATTACTGTTGTTTCAATGCCGGCTGTGGAGAGACTTGTTGCCATCTTATGTCCCTGTAAAAAAGTAAAAGTTTAGTCATTTCCCAGCAGGAACGTGCTATCTTAAATATGCCTGCCTACCTGGCAGAAGGGAGCACATTCCGCCACGATGACATGAAACTTGCGTTTGCGTGCAGCGTCTTTGAGGAATGCCTCAACGGTACGAGAACGTCCAACAGTCATGATGACTTCATTGGAGTGAATGTGCTCCAAGGCCTGCATGGCAATGTTGTCAGTAGTCCCCTCTGTTCAAGGACACGGCAAGGACAGATATTTATATGCAACAAGCCTTTACAAATTTCAGGGATTGTCTAATTCATGAACAGACTTGTTCTTTAAATTGATGCTTTGTTTATTGCACTACTGTCACGGGTGCTAAATGGCCAGTGCAGAATCATACCCAGCTCTGTTAGCAACTCATTGATAGCCTCGATGACGTTTGCCCTCAGCGCAGCAAAATGCTGCCTGAAGTTTTCCTCACTAAGTCCTCCAGAGGTCAGCAGCTTGTGCAGTGATTCCTGCTGGTCTGCCTCCTCGCTGCTACCGCGAGACCTGCAGAAAACAGAAAAGCACTCAAGCACTCCTTTTTTTGCATTTTGATAGCCATGAGTCTGTATATTTAAGTTAACATCCTCTACAAGCAGCATATAATTTACCAGCTCTTCACCCCAGCTCTGCATCTAACCAACCTGATCTAAAAATTAAAAAAACAAAACTGTCCTGCTCCTTCTGTTCCAGACAAATCCAGACTAAATTCTAACCTGTTTAGGTTTGCATACACCTCTTAATTTTATATGCAATTCTTCTATTTTATTTATTCCATTCACAGTTTAATAACTCGTAGTTAACTGTTTTAGTCTCAATCTTATACAGTATTTTTTGCATCTTGTGTATATTATCCCTTTCCTGTATTTAGTTGTCCCCTTATTTCTGCTTTGTATTGTCCATTCCATTGTACGCTGTGAAAATATCCAACAGTGTTACTAATTTAAACACAATGAGTTTGAGTGTTTCTGGACCTATGAGTGCTTGTATAGTGTTGCACACTTCCTCTGATCTTTCCAGGGTTTCTGTAATCAGTCTGGTCCCCAAGACCACCTTACCTGGCATATTCCTCTCTGATTATCTTCAACACCCTCCTGATCATGTTGCCAACAGTGGTCTCGGATGGTTGAGCAGCAATTAGCCTCCTCCCTTCTTTTCTAATTATTTCCATCAGATCCCCTGAAACAAAAGAATAAAACCATAAATATTTCAGTTGTAATACTACAGCCCTGTGATTGTAAATCTACTTCTCATTTAAATGTACCTTGTCTGTTTGAGTCACTTAATTTCTCAAAGAACATAGATTTGAACACATCTGACAGCTGCTAAAACACCAGACAAATGAGCCCGCGAAATGCGGATCAAATATTTTGCCACAGTTATTAACTTTAGCCCTGTTATTTGTTATTAAACGGGTGACTTTGGAAGGAAACTGTAACATGCGTCACCTGCGCTGCTCCACCGTGCCTGCGCTGTTATTCTGCGGAGCAGGGCTGTCGTTTCTCGGGCTGTTTCCGAGGAGCCCCGCAGTGGTCCAGTCCCGCTTCCTCCGCGCTTCAAGTCAGACAGAAACGCCTCAATTCGTTCGGTCAGGTCTACTTCTTTGTCTGCGCCCGGCATGGCTTTTATTTAAATAATCTGTTGTGGGACTGAGATAGTATTTACGAAATTTCCACCGTCAGGACGTTGACAAGGAAGTCTTCAGAAGTATTTCCGGGTGAAGGCGACTAAGCTCTCACGTGATTGGTTCACCAGCTATTGCATCACGCTTGTAACGTCGTTTTTAAAGTATATTAAAATATAATTATTATACACGTAATTCACACTCGATACTCAAACAGAATCAGTGGGGTATGAAAAAATATGTATCTCATCTTCTGACCCTATTTCCGACTATGGTGGCCGGAACCGGAAATAGTTTTGTCATTTGTCCTCCGTAAAAAGAAGTCGTGTTTATAAAAACCTAAACTTTATAAACACACACAGAGAGACACTATTAGTATAGGAAAATATGTATCTATAAGTATTTCGACATAACTAATTTAAACATTATGCAGTCTACAGGTTATGAAAATTTATGGGAAGTTTTTTTATATTAGGAACTCATGTTAATATTACGCTCTCTTCCTCCTACCGTTTTGCGTTCATACTCTCTTCTGATTACGGTATGTCAGATTAAAAGAGAGGAAATAGAAACTTTATTCATCTCTCATGAGAAATTCACATATGGTGGTATTGAAGGTCCAAACTATTCCATGAATGCCCAAAATATAAATTCATTACTTAACTTGTAACTTCTTAAACTTGCCTTACTTGCCATCTTTAAACTCATAAGTGTGCCCTGGGAAATACACATTAAACTGCATAACTAATGTAAATCCATCGAATATTTTATTGAATAAGAGCCCCACACAAAATTACAAAATGTATCAGTTAACATAAAAATAAAAAAAATCACTGGTGTTAAAATGTTTCCATGAAAGATGCCCTTATTGACTGTCAAAAACACCCCACATTCACAACCCCCAGTCGCACAGATAGGATTAAAGAATAGAAGCACGATGGATAGATCAGCAGTACTGTAATTGGGAAGTGACACTTTCAAAATTACAGGAGGGTTATTTGCCAGTCTGAAGAAAAATGTATGTGTGGAAAATGCTTCGACAGGGCAGACAACCACTTCTGTTAAAGACCTCCGTCCTGTGAAATCCCACAGAAGACACCTTAACATAACTCTCATTGGAGTGGGTGGGTGAAGTTAACCATAGCCATCAACATGCAGAGTACAACATTTTCAGTATCTGGCTACTTTTTGGCTTGTAACAATCCAATATTCAAGCGATCCAAAATAAAATTAGGATGAGCCACAGCTACCAAATGTGACCTAACTAATAACAGAATATAACTGAACAAAACAATACCTCCCAGAGATATACAGTATATACCTGCAGAAGCAACTAAGTGGCATTGAGAACACAATGGGGGAAAAAACAGGACACGGCTAACTTTAGTTACCAAATATGAGCAAATTATGTGACAAAGGAGTGGTTGCAAGGTTTAACAACCCACTTTTGAAACCACCTAAAATTGCTAAATGGGCAGTAAGGATTGTAATTCAGTTGCCATGGGAATATAACAAACTAACATTTGCTGATGGCACATCCATTCAAAGCAAAAATTAAACTGGGGGGGTACTTTTTCCGGGAAGAGGCAGTGCGGAGAAATGGACCTAAACCACCTATGAGACCTGGCGAAACACAAAGCCTCCATGTCCCACAATGCATTTCTCGCACTTTAATTTAATTATTCCATTAAATTATCATTTGCAGCATCACCACTCGTGCTGTCATTTACTAAAGCTAGTCCAGAGATGTTGGGATGTGTTTGTTGACTGTCAGGAGGTTTCCAGGAAAAGAGCGAGGACCTTTCTACTCGATCAGCTTCTTTGCCTTGAAGAAACGCCTCAAATAGAACACCTGCCATGTTGCCAGGCCGATGAGGCAGAACATGGAGAAGATGCTAAAGTACAGCACCCGTGTGTTGGTTGACTCTAAAGTGGGGGGAGAAGATATCAGATGTTAAATAAATAAATCACATTTTACTTATTTAAGCAATAAATTAAAGAAACTCCATTTGATTAAATTGGTCACTTGCTGCAATTCCTAACATCAAATACATTATCTCTGAGCAGAGCCTTTTAAATTTTATGTTCCATGCTGCAAAGTCTAATTTCCCATGACAATTTCAACTTGTGAAAAACAGTTCATTTCAGTAATTGTGCATTTGTCTCACCATTGGTGTCTCTCATTTCTTCCTCCCTCTTCTTCATATAAGCAAAATCATTGACAATAGACTCGGACAGGTCCTCCAGTCGCCTCAGCTCAACTTCCAGGGGCTTCAGTTTCTCCACCTTGGCAATCTGAGGGACAAAATAAATGCTTAAAAACAATCTACCGTGACCAACTGAACGGTTGGGAAAGAAAAACCTGAAGAAATGTCAATGCAAACATTGACCAGTTGGTGGCACTCTGAGACTGCATAGGCCTTGTAGGAAACTGAACTGGCCATAAAAGACACCAATAAACTATTGTCATCCAGAAATGTGGTTGTTGTTGAGTTAAACACATGATTGTGCATCATGCATAGAAGACGTGGTTTAATTATTGCAACAGTTTTAGTCCATTTAAATGAGACTTGCCGTTACATTTTAGGAGAAAGGCTCCATAAAGAATGTTTGCATTGGGCCCCTACCCAAATTTGAACCGTTCAACCTGTAAGCTTCCAGTCCAGCTCTGTGCAAACATCCGGGGTGTAGCTTGAATAATGACTGATGTATTAAGCAGTCTGCAGTCAAAACGAGAATTATCAAGCATCTAACGGAATACATTTTTTTAGCTACATCAAAATGCAGTGGAACTAAAAAAAAAAAAAAGCATGTGTGAATTCTACTCCTGCCACATGCACAGACAGTGCTTGCCAACTTGAATTCTCCATGAACATCCACCTACACACTTCCTCATCAGAACACAATGTCGTGTCCGTGCTGCATGTGTGGGAAGAGGGGTGATTCTCAGCTCCCAGTGGTTTATAACTTCAGCGCATACTTTTTTATGTACTACCACAATACCACCTGCTGTTCATTTACAAAACTAGACAAACAGATTATCGTGTTGGTGAACAATGACGAATACCTGAAAAAAATCTTCATTCTGGCTTCTCAACTCGAATTCTGGGGTGGCTTCCATTTTTATTGCCACAATGTGAACTTGACATAGAATAAAATGTGAGAAAAGAAAGAGCCAATCTATCTGTCACAAACTCCTGGGCTTATTAATTTACCTCCTCATAATTTTTGGCCTCCACGCCATGCTTCATGTCAAGATTGACCAGTTGATCTGGAACTCTTCCTGTACCTGATTCAAAAAGAGTCACAATATTAAGATCACATCCAATCAAAACAAGCAGAAAGTAGCATTCAGAAGCATATAGCATTAAAATACTTTCTGCATCACTTTCAACATAACAATGCCTATTCATTTGTAAAACATTCCTTCACTTTGCTCCTGCACGGACAAGACGAATCAGCTTTTGTGCATCTGTATAGACAACATAAAATAATGGCAACACTGGTGGAGAGGACTCCCATACATACCCATGGGTGATTTACTCTCAAAGCATACTTCAAACATATCGTAGTCTTCTGTGGTGAACGCAAATTTTCCTTTTGTTGCATCTTCCTTTGAGTACAGAGTGTGGCTTGAGGAATCTGTGATCTATAAATAAAGAATTTAAAAAAAAAAATCAGTTATAAAACAAGAATCGATCAGTTTCAGTTTAAGCCGGAAAGGCTGATTATAAATCAATCGTACTGATTGATTTCCTTATGTTAAAACCCATTGACGTAGTCAATACATGTGGTACAAGAGATTACCTAAAAGTAAGATAGCAACCATTATAGCCGCATTTATCAACTAAACAATACACATACACTGTTTTGAGCTGAAAACCTTAATGCTAACATGCTATGGTAGCTAGTTGAATGGGCGATTAACACTGACGTGTAACAGCAGCGTCCGAACCGATGACACATATTACTTTTTAAAAATAGATCCATCGCCAACAACAGTGGACGAAGTATGAACTGTTACGTCTAGACTACGAGTACGTTCAATCTGAATCCTGAAAATGTTCCCGAAGATGGATGATTTACACAAAAAACGAAAATCAGGCAGGATGGTTCGGGCCTAAACCATTGAATATCACAAGCCACCGGTTTTAAGACCAGTCCACTTAGGAGTGGCTTAAACACCGCACAAAAACAGTATTTTAGGACCCTGATGATATTCAACTAAGGCGAAAAAGCAGAAAACATAGTTAAGTAGTTAAGCTCGACACACTGGTGGCGTTAACATTCGCTACGCGCATCTCGGCGCTCACCTTCAGATTAGTTTTGGTGTTCGCCTGTTCGCTTATTTCATATTCCCCAGTGACAAGGACATCTTTGTGGATCTCTTCTCGTAAGCACTTTCTTGTGTTTACCGGTAAAAAGAAAGAGATGGAAAAGGCAGATTCAATAAGAACCGGTAAAAACAGCAGCGCAGTGAGTCGAGCCATGGCTGCTTGCAACTAGCTAACCCTAGCCAGCCAGCTAAACGTCGAGTTTCTACCGAACGGGACACGCAGCTCGCCAGCGCCACCCTCGTTCTGGAGGGGAACTGCACCACACTTACCGAATCAGCTTGGGTTACTTCATTCTGAATTGACTGCTTTGAAATTCCTTATTCGAATTACACTATTCAACTCTTGTCGCAAATCAGTCACGTGTGATGTGAATAATTAAACTATTATAGCATCATCATGTTTGCAGCTGCAACGCGGGAAAAAAATGATTAGCGCAATTATGGATATAAACCAAAGATAGAGTGAAAGCTGCTTTTATGGCTACATCTTGTCTGGACATGTGAGGCAGATTAAAGTCTATGTACTGACGTACAGTTGTATCTTAATGTGAGATTCAGTCATGATTGATAATCAGATATTACTAAAGTAATTTATACCCTAGGTTATGAAACATATGAGAATGTTGGTAGGTATATTCAGAAAATTCCATACATTATTATTTTTCTGTCAGGGTTTAGAGTAACATAACCGAGTACTTTGGTTTCCAGGGAAACATTCTTGATACTGATCATGCAAGATAAGACAGGAACACTCTGCTATGTGGGGGGTCTGAACAGAGAAATCCCTCTGGCATTGGTCTGTTGTGTGTTATACAATCTCATGCCACGTAGTCTTTACTGCGAAGGAAAATTTAAGTACGTGCAGATTTCGAGTTGCTCACAACACTCAGTATATTTCCACAGGTATTAGGAGTGACTACAGTTTGAATAATATTTACGCGCCTGTTTAATCAGTCTTACTATTGACTGACCAATCCCTTTTAACCACCTCCAAGGACCAATTGGCAGAACATCGTCATGAATGTTTCACATTACAGGGTAGCGTGTTTGTTAAATGAGAACTCATGCTGACGCAAGTGTCTACACACCCATCCACTTAACTCCGTCATTCACTGGCTTGTTATTACCTCCATAAACTGATCCATCAGACAATTGCTTTAAATGTCAGGGAGATTATTATCAAGTTAAGGTCAACGGCCTCAGTAAAAACACGCAGCCGTGCACATTATCTAAAGGTTTTCCAATTCTGGACATGTGAGGGTTGGATTTGTTAATTCTTGTCGCACAGAGGCAATCCCAGTTTCATCACCACCCCGCACACAGTTACAGAGACAAGCAAGGATCTCGTTCTGGCTCTGCTTTCTTCACACCCTCATCGTTCTCGGCTTCACTCTCCCAGACACCCACCCTCCCCTTCTATCAGGCATACGCTGCCTGCTTCCTCCCCTGGGTGGCTGCACCGACGCAGGTTCGCGTCACAGTGGTCTAAATTTACTGCTGTTGATGCTGATGTTAAAAGAAGCAATAGGCACCTGCTATTTCTGCTTTTACCCCCAGCTCCCGGGGGCCAACAAAGAGGTATTAATAGGTAGACTTATTAGACACTGGATGATGGCACACGGGGTGTTATTGAAAGAAGAATGGAGAGAAAAACAGACAATTGGAAATAAGCTGTTACGCAACTGCAGAGGGCTATATGAAACTTAAGAACAGGCGAAAAGGGTAAAAAACAAGAGGCTATGTAAGATGGGAGTTACAAGAGAAACACCTATAACATGTCTGTATTAAAGAACATCCCATTCTTTACCTCAGGTTGCACCTTGAGAACAGGTTTAAGATGTGGTATCTAGGCCATGTTGCACAAAAAAGGGTGTGGATACACTGGAAATGCTCCAGTATCACAGTAAATTAGTGATTGTGCCAAGTAGCCTTCCAGTGCGTACGCTTTGTACGTGATCACTCAGCCCGTTTCCTGCTTAGAACCGTGAAGCAATGGTTCTTCCAATGATTCTCAATGTGATAATACAATCAGGGAGAAACCTTACTGCATGTTTACAGAAAGAATGAGGGGAAGGAAAAATAGTACAGATTTCAAAAAGTGTGGGAGAAACAGCACTGTCAGCTACATATGGAATTTACATCAATTAAGTAATGGTGAAGTTACATCTTCCTGTTCCAGTTCAGTCGTCATACTCATTTAAAAGATAGAAGAGACCAGACAAAAACCAGAAATAAGCAAATACGTCATAAAACGTGTGGTTTATGGTGCTGAGGTGTGGAAGTGAAAGGATCGCTGCAGCTCATTACAAAATCTAATGCATTTATGAACAATACTGGAACAGAATACTGGTAATTACAGTACTCCTGATCTGCCTTAAGCTGCATCTGTAAATGTTGCTTCGATGTGAGAGAAAAGAGAGCTGCACGGAGACTGAAAAAGAGAAAACCTTTCTAGACTTTTGTGTGCATTTATCTGAATGTTTCTCATGAATTATTTTCGATAGCTATTTTCTTACTACGCAATAACTTGAGGCATCGTTAGACTTCCGGTCGCGATCAACCGGGCATTAACGTCTTAAAAGCACGAAAAGAACGCAGTCAGCGGTTGAAATACTGCTTTCGGATCCTGTTGGCAATTTCTCTTGCATAACCGCATACGTGTGCAGCCGTCGTGTTGCAACGAGCAAACACAGTCAACACGCCTGCTTGATCCAGAGCTGTAAGCATGACGTTACTGGCGACGGATTGATAAAGCAGAAAGACAAACTTGGATCCGGTCGAGCAGCTAAATAGGGGAAAACGAGCCTGTTTGGTTTCTTCTGACAGCAACGAGCCGACGCAGCAGCGTTGGGCCCGGAAGTGTGACGTCAGCGCGCTGTGCATACACATTAAAAAATGGAAAAGGAAAGAACGCATTGACGTAAAACGCCCTGACGTATAGTTAACCTTAGCAACAGACGAATCAATAAATAGAGCCAGTGGAGCTGGAAGGAAATAACAGCGAGCCCTTATGGAGGCTAATTTTAAACGTTAATTGATCGTCAAATGGCGGAGGAGCTGCTTGTTGCGTGGAAAATGCTTATGTAAGACAGAAAGATTAAGTCAAAACAAGGGATTTTTCTTTAAATTTAAATATTCTTTTTTATTGTTTACATAACATTCATATTTACTCCGTAAAAAAATAACTTTAAGTTTCTTAAATTAGAACCACGTATGTTTTCACAGAAAACGTCATACAAAGATAGACCACTCAGACCATGGTTAGGACAATGCACGTCAGTTTTTAAGGTTCACGAACACAAACACCCGCACGTCCATCAACCAGAAAACATAGAAGATAAATAGAACTATTGCTCTGGACATATCAGCACTAATACAGATTCTGTTGTCTCTATAGCACCATTAAATGATACATGAACTCATTAAACATCTAGGTGGTATTAGTTAAAACATGCTTTTTAACTTGCTACATTGGTGTTATAAGCAAGTAGATAAAGGCAAATAAAATGATAAACACTCTGCTTCCTGGTACAAGTCCCTTCCATAGCCCTGTGATCTGCACACATCTCATAGATGATGAAAATGTGCATTTTGAGAGGAAATATGTTTTTGGAAGAGTTTCTAGAGGGCTAGCAGGGTAGGGGAGCTGAGTGAATCAGAAGACTGGTCATTGCTGTTGCTTCGTCTCCTGTGGGCAACGCCGCAGGTGGGGAAGGTTTCCGCCTCTGGAAAGGTAAACACGAACGATGATGTCAAGGTGGTGCAGGCCGGCGTGCAGGTCACCACAGGCGTGCACAAGGGCTCGAAGTCACTGCTGCTGATTGTGGCGTGAAGAGGCTCCCAGTCCTGAGCAGCGAAGAGGGAGTTGGACAAGTTGACATCCGGGACAGACCTCGCCGTCTCTGCCTCCGTCTTTGCCAGCAGGTCCAGCGACTCCTCCAGAACGGACGAATCCAGGTCGGTCATTTTCACCACGCTGTTGGAGACGGTGGCTGTTGACAGGAGGGAGTCGCTGCTGCCGCTGAAGATGGAGTTAGAGGTTGAGGTGAATGTTGAATGGCTTGAAGTGACAGTGGTTGCCTCTGGGATGGAGGTCTGTAGCTGCGTGGAGACAGTGGTGGAGAGGCAGGCATGCACCGGAGACATGGAGACCACAGAAAAGTCTGTATCCATCTGTGAGGGGATTTTGCAGATGGGCTGGTGGGCAGCCAGAATGAACTCCAGCCGTTCCTTCTCCTTCAGAAGATTAGCAATATCATTCTGCAGGCTGGATTTCTCATCCTCCAACTGATCGGTTTCCTGCACAGCAGGGAGAAACGTTCATTAATTCCACTGTTGCATAAGACCGCTATTAAATTTGAGGATACAGTAAAATGAAAGAGCAATTCAGAGCCATGCTTACAGCTTGCAAAGTATCTGTCAGTTCTCGCCTCCTGTTGCGACACTTTGCTGCTGCCTGTTTATTTCTCTCTCTGCGGATTCTTTTCTTCTCCTCCTCCTCGGGTGTAGTCTGGAGGAAAAACAAAAAAGTTTAGGCTACATGATAATTAACATGCCATGTAGGTCGCTGCCTGATATGAAACACCTGGAAAATAAGGCTGGGTTCCAATTACCTGTTCCACTCTGCTCCTCTTGCCATGTGCCTTGGAAGCTGCAGACCTCATGACGGTCCTCTTGTAGGAGGGACTGGGACTGTAGGGGTGAGCTCTGTGAGAAGGAGCCACCGAAGAGATCAAAGGCTGGACCATCCACTGCAGATCTGGGCTGGTGGAGATGGCCGTGACGGTGGGGATGAAAGAGGCACTTGATGCTGTCAGGTCGGTGAAATCCTGTGGGCAATTAAGGAAACAGAAGCTCAGCGGTGCACTTTCAGGAGGAGCTGTTGCAGCTTTGCAAGGGTGGTTGTGAATGAAGACAGGAGAGCGTCTATAAAAAGCTAGAGAATTTAAAAATATCCCTGTGATGTCAGCTATGACGTTATACTATCTCTGAGGAGTTTCCAGATGAATGGATTTATTGCAAGGGGAGGTCAGTGTAATGTGCTAAAAAAATAAATAAATCAGATCAAATTAAATCTGGAAACCGTATTTTGAAGCTAGAAACCATTTAACGAAACCCTGGATTAGCTTTATCACAAAGTGTTGATTTTCCAAACGGGACATAAAATGCACAGTCAAGACAAACGTGCAGTATAACATCACATAAGCAATATTTATCCAGACATACCTGAGACTGAGGCGAACCCATGCTGGAGTAAGACCCCGCCGGTGAGGGATAGTAGAGATTGTCCCCGACGGGGGAGGCAGAGCAACGGGAAGAAGAGTCGCACTCTGCGTTAAAAGAGGTAAACATCATCGTTGTCCGGATTTTTTTATTTATTAAAAAAAGCAAGTTGGAAAATCCAAACAAATGTAGCAGCCAAGGAATTCAACCTCGAAGAGAAGGAAATCCTTTAGTTGGGTCCGTGTGCAACCCTGTAGCGTCGCTCTAGCTTCTCTCGTTCCTGTCTGTTCTGAAAATTTCAACCCAGACTCGGCAGCGCCGCGCGCTTATATAGCTCCAGATGATGACGTAGATAAAGGGGGCGCGTTCCCTTTCAAATACAGCGAACCGAAAAACACCAAAACACCGATTTAACAACGCGCTGCTGACACGATCTGTCGCCTGTGCGTTGTACTGTCCCAAAAAATGAACCTTTTTGAGAATTTGTGCCGCTTATGGCAGAAACTTCAACGTAAATAAATCGCTTAAACGTACCCTCAAGAAATGGAATATTCCAGAAACGGGATCCCCAGGACGTCATTTTCCAAATATGGTGCATCCTGTAAACGGGGCGGGGCCTGCTGGGAAACACACCAGCGACATCTGCACGACGTTACGTAAGACAACAAACACAGTGGCTGTTGTGAAAACTAAAGAACTGGGTTAATGGTCAGCAAAGGTACATACAATTCTGCCAAAGTACATGAAAAATAAACTCGAACACCAAGTATTGTTTTCTGTGTATACAGTTGCATTAAAACACACAGGGATCGTTCTTTTAATACTTATCATACCTTTAAATTTTTTGAAGAAATTATATTATCAAATATTTTTCGTGTTAAACAGAACCGAGCATTGTAAAAATAATGATAATATATAATAATAAAAAATAATAATTAGACACTCGCTGTGGCACCACCGGTTATGGACCGGAGACCAGATGAATTTCTTTCGTTGCACTTTTCACAACGCAATTTAAAAATCATCACCTGTGATTTGACAATTAACATTGTTTACATCAATATTAAATTGTTAAATGTTAAGACTTCAATTACTGATTTGGGTGAATATTTTGCATTTGCAGGATGGATATCTTACAGACAGTTGAAAGTCAAACTTAAAACAAATAAGCAGATGCTGACAGGAGGCGTGTGTGTACACGCAGTTGCGTCAGTCTAAGCTCTCTCTCTCCTTTCAGTACAATCTAAATGAGGGTGTGTGCAGTAGCAGAACAAGAATCATTTCTGGTTTGCGAAGTGTAATTTTCCACAACAGCAGTGTTTCATCAGGCCGAGGTCTTTCCCTCAGAGTAGGTCAGAGGGAATCCTTCGTGAATCATTCAAACGTTATATTAATTTACATTTTCATCGCGTCAGTTAACAGCTGCAGAGCATGTTTGGCTTCTCCTAACTCAAGATCAAAAACCTTTATTTGTAGCTTTGAGATAAATGACCCACATGTAACCATAGCCGAGTTGTACTCAGTGCACATGCTAGCATTGCATTACAGTTTTCCTTTTTCTTTCCATTTTTCAGGAAAGTCCGCTGAGATATTCTTCGCTGAACATTTGAGGCCAAAAAGCAAAATAACGAGTTCAGATAAGGTAAGATTATAAGTTTGAATTTAAATGCACGTTTAAATAATGGCATTTATATTTAGGTTAAAGGACTTGTATGCTGTACGCCTGTTTAGCCAAACATTCCTGGTTACCGTAGCAACCCCACCCCTTCGCGTCAGTGACGTATTTGATTTGCATAGCAACAACAATCGTTTGTGTTATTGAGACATATCACTCATCAGCGTAAAGCTAAACCGGTTCCCCCGTTGCTGTGTGGAAGGGAAGCCCCGTAGGGAACGAGCAGGATTTCTGGTTTCCGGAAATGATGTCAGAGTGAAGCCTCTGTCAGTGTTGTGGCTCTCAGACTGGCTTCTCTGTCTGGTCTGTGGCAGAGAGGGGGAAAAAGGAAAAGGGGTCAATTTACTTTATGCAATAATTAGAATCAGTAGTTGCTGAATAATCCAAACATTCCGTTTACGCCAAAAACACATTTTTCCTTAATAATTCTTAACCTGAGTGCATGGAAAAACGAAACACTTTACAATGTTTTTTTAAATAACAAAACTCAACTAATCTTTATTTTTGGGTGCTTTTTCCCAGGTCAGTTTGACAACATGTGCGGTATTACTGAAATTCGTATAACAGCTTTTGAGGACGTTAAAGTCTAAAAATAGCCCTAACGTCACCGGCCTGTGCACACTGAAAACAAGAATTGCCTGCAGAATGTCTGCAGTTATTATCGACCTTTGAACTCATTCGGCCATGAGCTGAATGGGCTTAAGTCGACCTCACAATGATGTGCCAGTAAATGAACCCCAGAAGGGGCTGTGACTGCCGGGAAGCATGCATCCCCTCTCAGAGGGGAGAGGCCCCCTCTTCATCTACCGTTTCCAGCATTGAGGTCACAAAATCTAAATATAGTTTATACAAAATCCTTTCAATGGGGTGTAATTAAAATGTGGGAATAACGCTCATGAGAACACGAGTGATGGGAATAAATTAGGCTAACACCAGCACAAGTGTCATGTAGGCTGCCCGTGAAAGTGGAAGAACAAAAGCGGTGGTGTTGAGGGATGTCTCATCCGTTCATCATTTGTAACTTTACTATTTAAGTGTCTGCAATGACGTGATGTGTTAGCATAATTTGAAATAGTCTCAGATCTGCATACCAAAGTACATTGTTGTGCACAGGTTTGACCTACGCCCGGTTTGTTCGCGGCGCCTACGCAGTCAGAGGTGCCCGCGTAATGACGCGCTTATCAGGTACAGTTCGTGACGGACAAAACCATTTGGAGCAGATTTCACTTTCTTTTGTGAGTGTGGGAGAGTGGGCCACACGCAGACCATGCGTCCTTCTGCGCGCCCTCAATGCGCGCACCTTTTCCCGGAAGCGCCATATATGGTTCGATCGCGCCGCTCCACGATTGGCTGCTTTTACAAAAGCGACGATTCTGTTGCTGGAGCTGCATACAGGGAAAGGTGAAAGGCAGTGTTATATGGTGGATTAAGCAGATCATTAAATAATCAGTGCGACGTGGGAGCTGAGTGTGAACCCATTAATTAAATGAGCAGGTCTATCCAGTAATTAATTTACATTATTAAAGCACAGTATATAGTCTCACTACTGGTAGTTTAGGGACATAGGGCAACACTTTATACCGTTTTATTGTGAATTAACGCATGTCTGTGCTCTCACTAATATGACCGGACAAATATAGAAGATAATGTATTTGATGCAGATGCTGCATACGTAAAATGACGTAGTTCATTCATGGCGGAGGACACCTCGGTGTAGGCGGGGGTGTCACTTGACATATACTGGCTATATTTTCCAATATTTGCTATATAGAGATGCATCAAATTAGAAAAACTAAGTTGCTAAAACGACTCTTCGGATCTTTGCTGGAATTACTGATTAAGTCGTTTTAGAATCTGCATTTTCTCTTTTTGTACTCACCTCCCCCCATTCGAAATGGTTCGGTCTCCCCACACAGATTTCATTCATAAAATTGCGGCTCACTATAAAAGGTGGGTCTCTCCACTATCTGCACAGTTACCATTTATGTATCTGGCAAATGGAAGATAGGGAGGCGTTCAGACGTCACTTCTATGATTGAATGCAATCGTTCAAGACGAGAACATGCATCCAGACTCCAGCACTGAGTTCGATTCGTCATCCAGCTGCACAGCATCTCCTGGCGGGGACACCCCTGGGCGCAGCCAGCAGCATCCTCCTGACTCGCTTTCATCATCAGTGGACAGCGCCGAGGTAACATCCTGCAATAACACATATAAAATGAGAGACATTGGTCGAGGTTAAGCAATTGTCACATAATTAAAATATAGTCAGTTTTAGTCGATGTACTAATTCGAAAATAGTCTTACTGAAGCACAGGGTGCAGGGATTTTGGAATTCGTGAAAGAAAAACACTAGTCTAATCTGTGTCTAGCGCACAGCTTGCTCGTGACCTTTCATTATTAAAGACTGATTGGGCCGATGATGATTTAATCGTGGGTATATTTCTGAATTCGCTGAAATGCTTGCGTTTACGTTCCTCCACTAATGATGGATTTCATCCATCATCCATCACATGTTGCCATCATTAATCTGGTCATCTTCAATTTCATGTGATGTTGTGTTTTGGCCATTGCAGGACATTGCAGCGGACGCTTTTGTGCCGGCAGTGAGTGTCATCTCAAGCTCGCCAGATCTACGGTGGACGGTGCAGCCCGCGGTCATCACATCTGTCTCTCCGTCCTCCACTCGCCAGAAGACCAAAAGTCATGGTGCGACCCAGACTGCAGCTACACACAAGGCAAAGCCCTCCAACAGGAAAGGGCACAAGGAAAAGGTATGTAGGAAAACACGCAAGAATAAGAAGCGTGAAAATAGCTCATCCAGAAATATTGGGAGCAATAGACGGTTCAGTTAATTCAAAAAATACATTTCTAGAGTTTAGTCAAAAATAATTTTCCACATTCGTGTATTTTTATTCCCTGTTTTAAAAGAAATAGATAAAGCTGCAAAGTAATGCGCAATGTTGCGTTAATCCGTGCAGCGTAAGCGAGCGCACGGTTGTTTATGAATGAAACGAGGAGTGCGCGTTCACGTGTCTGACTAGACCGTGCCAGTGGCGCAGCGTTTTAACGCATGAACTGAGAGAGAGAGAGAGAGTCCGCATTGGTCAGATCAGCATGTCATATTTAAGACGTGGTTTTAAACATGTTTTATCGACGGGTAGCGAGTGAGGCTATTTGTGATGGATTTTTTTAGCCTTCCAAAGAAGAGGAGGAGAAGAGGAGGATCAGGAGGGAGAGGAACAAAATTGCTGCGGCAAAGTGTCGCAACAGACGGAGGGAGCTGATCGACACTCTGCAGGCTGTAAGTGGGCTATTTCATTAAGAAAATGTTAGCACAGAAAGGGGAACCATGAAACATCTCAGGCTTCATCATGTTATTTGTCCTTCAGGAAACCGACCAGCTCGAGGATGAGAAATCTGCCCTCCAGGCAGAGATAGATGAGCTGCTGAAGGAGAAGGAGCGGCTGGAGCATGTCTTAGCTTTCCACGGACCGTCCTGCAAGCTCTCTGAAAGCGAGGGAGAAGGCGACGGAGAGGAGGATGGAGATGCTGCTAGCGCGATGCTACAGGATGCTCCAGCCTCCCCACAGCTGCTGTCCATCTTAGAGAATGGAAAATCCCCAGAGAGCAACGCAGCTGGTGGAGAAGCCCCGACTGGTCAAGACCTGGACAGTGTCAACTGCATTCCTGCTGCGGCCATTTCGGGGAATTCCAACATCCTCTTGTGTTCCAGTGCAGAAGACAATGACATGGAGGACTTAAAAGGTGAAGACCTTGATGACCTGGTGCCCAGTCTAGAAATGGCAGGGACCTCTGAGTTGGCTGCGCCTGTCCCTGACATAGACCTGGACGGCCCATTCTGCTTTTCAGATTGGGAAACCCTGTACAAGTCTGTAGCAAATGACCTTGATTCCTTGTGCGCCCCAGTAATGTCTTCCAGTCCCTCTTGTAGCAATTATCGCACCGTGTTTTCCTTTAATTACTCTGAGATTGATTCCTTGGCTGAGGGCTATGAGAGCCTCAAAGGCAGCTCTAGTGTGTCTGAGGCGATTAAAGACAGCCTTAACTCTCCAACACTTCTGGCCTTGTGAATGCAAAGATGTTATGCAATGCAATGATAATGCCAATGAACACTAACCAGCCACCAAGCTAAGGTCACTATGTCAAATAACCTTTTGTAGTGTGAGTTTTGGTGTTGTGCAAGCCTAAAATCATGAATTGTGTAGCTGATGTTTTCTTTGGCCGTATTGTGCAGTTCTCTGAGCAGAAATAATGGAAATGCATGCATACAAGTCATCAGAGGTGGTATCTTGTGTTTCTAAAATCTGTATAATATGAAATTAGGTCATACGTGTGTGTAACGCTCTTGACAAAATTGTGCTGTAACACGTGAAAATTACAGGGTTACTAATGTGCAACGTAAAATCTTGTTGTTTTTCCATAAAGTAACACCATTTCATTTTACCAAGATGTATTTTATGATATAGTTTATTTTTTTACATATTGAAAACAAATGGATGCAAAAATGATGGTGGAAATAAACTGACAGCAAATTGCCCATAAGTAGTTCCTCTTTTCTTAGATCAGTTCTCAACAGGGCAACTCTTTTAAGATTAAGAATCTTCACTTTCATTTTCTAGGAATTTTAAGGTAATTTTTCTAAAGGTCTCATATGGGATAATCATCTCCCAAAATATGAAGAGATGTAGAATGTGGTCTAGTTTTATAAGCATATTAGCTCACAGATTTGCTCAGTATCTTACAATAGATAGGATATCATCTCTGAAATATCACCTATGCAATATTATTTATAATTACTATGACAAGTGATAATAAAACTATTAAATGCAGAACAGACCTCAGATCCTAAATCTATAGACTTAGTCAATGGGCTCAAACATACACGTGAACACATAGAGTCAAGTACAGGTAGATACCCTATGTAGCTTTCGAAATTTCATGCTTATGAAGGCGATTTGAAACCTATTTTCCACTCAGCGTCGGGCTTTAAATATGTCAGCCTGCCTATTTTTGGCGTCAGGATTATGTAAAGTCGATGCATCAGGGACCGAATCGTGTTTAAAACGAGCGAGAAAGGAACAGGAGCAGGTTAATCATTTATTCACGGCTCGTCCTCGGTTCCCTTGTTGTCATGGTCGAGGGATTCTACAGCAGTACTGTGCGTACCAGCCGTGACGTCAACACGCTGCCAACTCGCCGCCCACTTCCGTTGACCATATTAGGTAATTGCGGCTGTTTTGCTTCCAAGGCGACGGGTGTCATATTTCGGGGGTTGGAGGAAGTTACCGGAAAAAGTCGAAGCCGCAGCGACCGGCGTAAACAGACGGAACCGGGCGGGCATCACGTGCATGTGGACAATTGATGATTTCACGGTACTGGAAGGTTTCTCGGAACTGCAAAGCATTCGTTAATGGCCACAGCGTGAGGAGACGTTTTAGAACCAACAACAACAACAACAACAACAAATACCGCCCAGTTTAATCCAACGCTAACTCTTAAATAGTTGCTGTAATAGCTATGGAATAAAACAACACCTCCTTATCATAAAAGTACAATTATGATAAATCATCTCATGAAAAAGCGAAAGTGAAATAATAATTTTAATAAATTCATAATGCAATGGCTCTAATGATCCAGTTACAGCATCCTCTGTACCTTCCGCCCATCGAACGGTCTTTTGACTGCTAGTGAATGTCAGATTAAGACCTGAACAGTGACGGTTAATCTTTCTGTTTTCAAATAAAATCAGTCCGTGTGTTCCATCGCTAGGGGGCGCACAACGCGGACAGCAGGAGGGACAAAAGCATCTCTAAATCTATTGTGAGGTATAAGATGCGTTGAGCGTGTATGTACATGGGTGATAATAGAAAGAGGAGTCAGCAGCTCTTGTGTCTACTGACTCAACCTCTTTGTCCAGCAGTCTGGTACTTCTCACTTTATCAGAGTGGTAAAAATACACATATCCACGTCCTTAGGAGATCTTGGAGAGGGGGTGGGGGGTTATTTTAGGGCTGTGATTGACGCCAATGGCTGCTTATATTCAGTTGTGGAACAAATACTCACATCTTTCACATTAGCCAAAATAACAGCGGTGTGTAGAAGTGAGGTGTTAAATGGAAATGCTTTGGAAATGTTGCTGAGGTAAAAGTAGACAGAGGGCATGCTTCTTATTATTACTGATGTGAACTTTAAACCTAAAGAAATGCAGGCTTTATTTTGCCCAATGGCTCGTATCATCAGCCATGCGTTACGTTGCAGGAAACCAAATCTGGTTTATTTTTAATCTGTCTTTAATCTGTTTTCTGTTGCTGTGGATATTCACGACTTAATGAAAGACACCCCGTGTTTCCCTTGGCGACTCGGTGCACTCGGACAATAATTTAACTAAAGTGGCACATTTCCAGACATCATAGTATTTTGTGGCGATACCCCAGAATGATGCGGAAGGCTTGGGAGTTCCTTTTTCTGTTGCTCTTGTTCGTCTCTCCATCCATCACCCCTGAAAAGTATGTTCCATTGTTATTCATTTTGCTGTCACTGTTTCCACTGCTCTTATCTGCCCCCCCCCCCCCCCCCCCGACCCCCCCGACCCCCCCCCAGCCGCTGTGATATTTCCGAGGAAGTGCTTTTATTTACAGGGATACATCATTGTCAGGTGGGATTTGATTCAGCTCAGTTTTATTTATATTGTGTCAGTGGCAATGAAAAGTTAAACCAGAGCTGGATTCCAGGGGAAGCCTTTTCAGGCAACAGTGGTGGGCAACACTGCCTTTTAACAGGAAGAAACCTTGAGCAGGACCAGGATACAGGGGGTTGTTTACGGGAGGAAGATAAAAGAGAGGATTTGAAGTGATTAATGGCTTTAGTGGTGCGTGAACGCTCGAACGTCACCATCTGTAGAGTTTTATTTTCTGTGTTACTGATAAATTCACAATTTCCACTGGTTTCTTGTTTTTACAGAAGGGAAACGTTGATGTGTGGCAACGCAGCATTTCCAAATCTGTCAATTTTTCTATACCGAAGTCTTGGGTACATGTTGTCTGTCTGAGATTAGAAAAGAAGGAAGGAAATTAGAATGAGCTGGTATAACAATATTTTTTTTAAATGCCCACAGTGTCTGTAGTGGTGTGTGTCTGTACAGTGATTCAGGATTCTGTCTGGTTTTCTTGGGTACTTCCCCCCCAAAATTTTATAGTTTTTTTTTTTTTAAACAAAAACAGAAACATCCTTGTAGAGTGTTTAATAAGTCATGTTAAATCTGAATGTTTCTGGTCTCAAATATCATCATAAACACTCGTAAAAGTCTGTTCAAATCCAATAAAAGGAGAGAAAAAAGCAAATTTTTGTTTTGCAAAGAAGACTTTTAGTGTTTTCACCTTCTGACACCCACGCAACAAGATGTTTGGCAACACTGCAAAACCACAAACTGTTCTCTCTCTTTTAAAGTCACCCAAGGTTAAGTCTTACTAGAAGCTTTAACCCTTCAGAACAAAGACCCTCAGGTTGGTAAGCACACTGGCATGCCCTTGTAAACGGTCTAAACTCTTCTCACAACTTAAAAAGAGCCGTTTGATGGAGATAATTGTCATGTGGTGCATCTGGGTCATCAAATGCAGACAGGTGTAAGGTCCTTATCCAGCATCATTGTTCCTGGCACAGCGCAGGCTGGCCGGGCCTGGTATCACGTGCGTTACTGTCACACAGGAGTGGAAGAATTCAGCTAAAAGTCCCCATCTTCAGGGAAAATCTCTCAGCTTAGGATGCGCAGAACCCCCCTGCGTTATGAAATCTGTCTGCTGGTCGAGTTCTGCTTTATTAAACCCAAACGGCTCCTCTAAAAATTGCCCTCTATGTAAAGAGTGACTATGACGCACGGCAGCAGCGCCCTCCCGACTTCTAACCTTCCATCAGATGCGAGCCATAAATCGTTGCTGAACCGAATTAGAATCTAAAACAGGGAGCAGAGTGGGGTATTTTGGTGAGCCTGTAATGGTTCAGCTGCTTGTTCTGCACAGTTGAGATGACTTTGTCAAATTCCACTGAGGTGTAGCAAAGGTGCACACTCAGGGTTCGTCCTAAAACGCGATGGTGCGTTTGGGGACAACAACCTAATATTCATGCATATTCGCCGTAGAGTAGCTGTAGTTACAACTGTTCACACTAGAGGGGGCCTGCAGGGAGAATCCGCACCCTCTTTCTGGTACCTAAATCAATTGTTTAAGACATGACTTAGTTATGTAATTTTACGCGCCACGGATCAATCTAATTATGAAAGCGAGCTTAAATCACATCAAAAAGGTCACTTCACATGCAAAACAAGCCCTAGCGAGACTCACGGCTCCCTTTATGCACCAGATCTGCTCTGTCCAGCTGAACTAACGTGTTTTTGAGGTCTGTGAACGCTTGTAGCCGTGCCGAGGATGGTCTAGACCAAATCTGGTTACGCAGATTTGAGTGTAAATGTGAGTAATTTTGCACTTGTTGGCAGCGACACATATATTACACGTGTTCCGATGATTGTTGTAAAGACATCAGTTCATACACAAAGACACCAAACAAGGGGTCAAAACCGATGCGATGCTTTATTTCTGACACCTTTATGGCCCCGGGCGTGTGTTGTGCACAAGCTCCCTATCTGTCCCTCATCTTAAACTTTCCTTCCCTCTAGTCTGTGTATGTTTTGTGTTGCTATGGGTGGAGCAAAGCGAACTGTGCGTCTTGAGCACCTCCTCTTGCAATTATTTTCATCGATGCTGACGTGCGCGCCATCGGTTCCGCATTCCGGAGCTCTCACAGACAAGATCGGTACTTAAAACGGGCTGATGCAACGATTCCAGCCAGTCCCGAAACCATCCGAGTCGTCACTCTTACGCCATCCTATTATTACTCTGGACGTCCAACAGGTAAGTCTCTCTACGGGACATTTTTCATCGTTTACGCGCGCGTAATTTGTCCATTTTCCCCCATCTCCCCTCCGCTATTTTGCAGCTTTTCTTCCACTTTATTCCCCCTATTGTGGAGACTCTGGTTGAATGGTGTTATGTCATTCATCTGGGCGACATCTGTCTGAGCATATACATGTAACACCGCGCGTTTTGAAAGTGGTTTAAACCAAAACTATAGTTTGAGCCTTGACAAAAAGTTTGAGGTGCTTTTATTGCAGAAAGTCCCTCCATCGTAACTACGTTATCGCGAAAGGCTAGCTCTTCGGTCACAGCGGCGCTAGCTAATTTATACCTCTCCCGGCGTTTTAATGGTTTAATCTAACCACGGTGGGCTTTGAATCGATGGTATAACTCACAAATGGAGTGTCTTTTACTCGGGTGAAGACAGTTATGTAACGCGATCCACGCCGCACTGTGGGTTTTCAGGGGAACGGCTAACCGAGCTAGCCGACTGCGCCAAACTGCGTTCACAATGCAGCGTTTTTATTATTTACGTTACACAAATATGGTAACGGAGCGTGAATAAGGCTCCGGTTCTGTCATGTGCTTTAAGATCATCGTGCTATACAATCGGCTTGTTTATCGACTTTAAATACAATATATTTATGGCAAGATAGATGATTTGAATCAATGTACGAATTATCTAGACTAATATGGAAGAAAAATAGTTATTGTTTATTGTTTGTGTACTGGGTTTAATCTACCCTGTTTCAAATGTCACTGACGTTAAAAAACTAATATTAAGAAAACAGTGGTCCCGTGATCTGTTGTTAGAATAGTCTATTTTACCCATCGGTTCCATTAATCTACAGGACCTTTTAACACTTAATCTTAATCATCATAATAAAGAAGACTGTCACTTCTTACAGCGTCCTGACACAGTTGCGTCACTGACCGAGACAACTGACAAGCTTGGAGTGAGTATTGTGTGTTTAAGCTATTAGAAAGTTTGCTTTGTCAGAACGCAGCACTAACGCTTCCTCCAGCGGCTTCACCTTCAAACTTAACAGCTTATGAAGAACTGGGATGTTGTGGATAAAAAGAAACGGCGTGCAGCAGCCTCACATGATTCCACACACCGCTTGTGTCTGATAGAAAGCTTCCCCTGATCGCCAACACAGCTGCTCTGTGTTTTCTTGGTGCTGTTGTGTTTAGCCTGTAAACACCGTCCCCCCGGCCTGCATCGGGCTTTTGGAAAGATTTGCGCTGTACTGTATGACAGTAACTCTATCTGTGCCAGAGGTTGCTGCAGTCATCTGCCCCTGTTGCCCTGCAGGTTAAAGCCCGATGGTGGAATGGGAAACATGGTGGCTGGGAGCTGGATCGTGTGTGTGTGTGTGTGTGTGTGTGTGGCGAGTTCATACAGTAGGTTCATGCTGAGAATATTTATGCCTTTTCTTCATCCGTGTTTCCTTTCGTGTTTAATCTGCGTGCATGTGTTTATTTGATGCAGCCTTCGTTGCAGGGGGAGGTTTAAATGCCCTTTTGCCTGCCTGGGTACGTCTTTAGGATGGCTTCGGCATAAGTGGAACGCTGCAGCGGATTAATGGGGAAGGGCCGGCGAGCCAACAAGCAGCGCAGGGCTGAGAGGCTGGACGTGGGTGCACAGGGTTTATTTTAAGTAGAAATGCCTTCCAGTGCGTCTCTGGAGAGCTGGAATTGCCAGGCTGCACCCCAGCACAGCAAACAGACGGCAGACGCATTGCAGGCGAGCGAGCCAACTATGCAACAGCGAGCTGGGCTCAGTGATCCTAATGCTCGGGGAGACGCGGCGCTCCGCTGCATGTATCATGTTATCAGTATCACATAGTCGGCATAAGTTTTTCCACATGGGTTGTGAAAACAGGGAGCGGGGACAGAGCAGAAGGGGATTTGTTCTCCTCCAACAGCGCAGCAGATTTTTCTAAAAACTGATTTCCTGCATTCTTTCAGTCTCATCATTAAAGCTGAACCGACCTTTAGTCCACTGCGTTGGACGTGTAGTGCAGCGTCAGGGCAGCGGCTTGTATAATCAGGGAAGCTGTGAGTGACGCGAGGCAGATGAGGAAATACCAGAGGACAAAGTATGAAAGAACATTTAAGTGCGGACGTTGCCCAATAACAGCGATTGCTTCAACAGGCAGCGTTAAATCAGATTTTCTGAACTCTGTGCTAATATCCCTTCCTCTGCTCTTGCCTCAGATTTGACATTTTGAATCCTCGATGTATGTAATCCCGGGCTGAGCCGAGCCAAAGCTCTGTGTCGTGCACGGTAAGCCTGACTTAAAAGTGCAGGGGAAAATAGCCACATATCGACTGGAACCGGACCACCCGGACGCAGAATATAGCTGCGCGACTCCGAAGCGGCACGGGGCGCGAGGGCGGCCAACGTTGGACGAACGCAGCCGCGCCGCTCGCACCTTGTGCGATTCGCTGGCGTTACGGCCAAATGTGCAATCGAAAGCGACCGATAAGCGTTTGTAATTTCATTACGACCCAAACAGAAGCTGTGCACGCAGGATTACTCACCGCTGAAGCGTCCAATCTGCCTGTGACAGGAAGCTGAAATTGCTCATTACGCTGAAACTCTTCGGCAATAGAAACCTAGAGCCTGACCCCTGAGCACGCAGTCTCACACCACAGTGGCAGGGAAATGCTCCCGTTAACAGGAAGAAACCTCAGACGGGACCCCCTGCTGATGTCAGATCTGGGACGCAGGGGAGGAACAAAAATTCACCATATGTCGGGAAATATTGCGACGTGTTCTTGGCGGCTCCCCTCCCGAACACGATGGTCTGTGGGCTTAATGGCCGACGGCTATTATTTCAGCCTCGCGTCCCTCCAATGAAAACATAATGAGGGGTTTGAGGAATGTTGTTGCTGTATATTTAGACTGTCCTGTTCTGTCCCAGAGGGAAGCTGTTGCCAAATTCCCTGGTTTCCTCAGAGGATTGCGAAAGGCTGTAACTCAACGCACGACCTGGCTGAGCGCAGACGGTAATGATGATCGCTGAGACCTTGGCCGGAGATCGGGAGGGAGCGCATACTTCAGCCCGAGCCTCTGCGCTTATTGTTCATTTTTCAGCGCCGTTTCAAAGACGCCGTTGTGTTCGACGTTCACTTCAAATTTGCACTTCCACCTAGATTTTTGGAAAGTGCACACCTCTTTCCCGTAACGCCGTGATCTAGTGATTAGAAGCGCGGTTGACTGGAAGCAAAACTGAAACTGTGCGAGGACCAAAGATTAATTAGCAGAAAAATACTCTGGCCTCCTAGTTTCACTCAATAAAATTGCTAGATTTTACAGCACGGCGCTCCTTTTAAGCCTCAAAAGAAGATGACGGTAATGAGTTTACCTTTAAAGAGGGCCCCCTAACCCCCCCCCCAACACCTCTGCTTCTCAGCGTCTCTATAGGGGATGAGAATAATGGGGCCTCCAGTTGTGCTGTGGGGTATCGCTCAGGGTCCAAATTCCTCAGCAGCGCTAATTACCCTCAGGAAGGACTCAGGAAATGGACACATTTGGTCGCACTAAAGGTAGATAAAGTGTGCGAGCAAACACGCCGGGACTGTAAACACACGGCGGCTAATCCACACACAGGCCCCCCTCACATGTGCGCTCCTACACCGGTGCTTGTTTTGGGTCAGGGCCAGGAGCCAACGCCAGGTATGCTTCTATATTTCATAACTAATACATGACATTTCCACTCCCCGCCCTTGGCTTCGGCTCGTCCCTTCTCGCCAAAGGCCCGAGAGGCGGCAGCGCCGGGCTGTGTGGGCGTCTTTGTTCGAGGGCAGCGCGCGCCCAGAAGCGGCGGCGCTGGCTTTTCTGCTCCGCTGCAAAAGCACAGTAACGGCGTTGCATCATCAGATGCTGACTGCTGATCCTTGGCCGGAGCGGGAGGGAGAAAAGCGTCCCGCTGAAACGCGCTCCTGCTTCTGGGTGCGGTAACTCATCGGGAGACGGGCCGCCGTCTATGATGAGGCTCATGTCTGCCGGGCCCGATGGAGTTCATTAAGAGGAGAGAAAAAAAAAAGAGCCGGATCAAACCGACAGTAAAGAAAATAATTCTGCTCGGCTTTAAAGTGAGGCTGGCCTCAAAAGCCACATCAGTACGTTTGAATTCCCAGCAGGAGGAGAAACGGTCTGCACCAGCCTGTAGCTGCGTTTTATGTCTGCTAATTGATAGGCACCTCGCTGTCGACATAATTTCACCTTTGTTCCCAAGGCCGGCGGCGAAAATGCCTCTGCAGGCGGTTGATTTGTGCGCTCTGATGTCATGCGGATAAATATGAGGTTGGAGCGTTTATGTAGGGGTTGTGTATTCCTGCGTGTGTGTGTGGCGGGGTCTGGTCTGGGGCTGCGTGCTTCGACAAGCTGTGGCGAGGAATGAAGGGGGGGGGGGGGGGGTTTCCTCGCCGTGACACAAACTGGCCTATTTCTTCAGGCTTCAGTTTCAGTTGAAAATGAGCGCGTGTCCAGGATGGAGCCCCATCTGGGTCCACACACAGGTTCAGAGCGTCTGGGAAATGGGACTCCATTTTGGCTCTGAAAGTGATTTGCTCAGTCATTCCTAACGTGCACCTCGATTCCTGTGGCCGTTCTGTCGGCCCGGGGGGGGGGGCAGGTTAGACTCCAGCCTTTCAAATTCCACCCCTTAGATATTTTTAATGGGATATGAAAGATGGGACACACCAGCTCACGGTTCCAAGTCATAAATAAATGAGAAGTGCGTGTTTTTAATAATCAGGATTTATCGTAAACCAGACGTTTAATTCACTTCTGCCCAGCGATTTCTCCTTTTGCTCTCATTCCCTGCCGGATTAACGGCCATGTGTTTCCCCTTGGGCCTCGGCACCTTCGACCCCCCCCCCCCAGGACTTCTGAGACAGAGACGGGGGATTTTTGTCTGCAAGATGTAAAGGTATATTTTGCAAGACTGGAGCTCTGTCGCGTTCTCTTCCTCTCCAGCAAAAACACCCGGCTGCTGCCAAGTGCAGCGTAAATGGGAGTATAGATGCAGCCGGAGAGGGGAGAGGGGGGAGCCCTCATCATTTCAGTAATAAAATGCCTCATTGGGCCCTGGCTCCGCACCCGCGCCCGTCCTTGGGCCGCTGAACCGTGTCTGGAGGCAGTCACGGTGGACTGGTCGACGCACTGTAGTCCTGCGTCTTTTGCGGCACTAATGCAGAAACTTCTGTGGTAAAAGGAAAGCGAACGTGTCTGTGGGGGGGGGGAGAAAAGGGAACTCTGGATTTTTAGAAATGAGTTTTTTTTTTTTCTTTTTGAACACGGGCGGATTCGGTTTCAGCCACAGTCGACAGTAAACTCCAGTTTAACTGCTCAGAACCGGAGGCCAGCCCATATGGAGGAGGGTGGAGTACATCAGAACACGGTTATATAACCTCGCCTTTTTTTTCATTACCTCGTCGCTGTCCTTTGTAACACCGCGAATGGTGAAAATAGGAGGGGGGGGGGGGTTGAATTCTAAGTCAGGCAGCAGCTAAGTCAGCTGTTTCTGCAGAGGCTCACAATGCACGTCTTTGTTGGTTCCATATGAGAGGCGTTCTGTTTGGTTCACGCCAGAACCGCCGAGGTTCAGCGCCGGGCCAGATAATGGCGACGCCGCAGAGGAGCTAATATCCCTTTAGAGTACTCTTCATGCTAACGTTTCTCCAGAAATGGCCACTTTCCGGGTTCCTGGCGTGAAGCTCGGCGTCCGGCAGGGTCCACTCAGGTCATTTTTCACTCTTCCCATCCGTAACATTTGTGTTTTATTTAGCCATCAGTACATTTTCCAACAGCAATCAGAGAGGCAGCTTAATTCTTTGGCTACTTCCTTTTGCTCCCCCCTCCCTCATTCCTTCTTGATTGCATTAGAAAGTGCTGCGGTTGACCAATCTAAACTACCCCCAAATCGGGGGGGGGGGGGCGATGGTGGAATGCATGAGTGTTAGCCTCATACGAACGCTTCCGATATCCTTTTGAACCAAAACCCCAAATGGATGCTGAAGACAAAACGGCCATTCTGTGGGAGCCGCCAGGCAGGAGCAGGAAGATTGCCCCCGGTTAATGAGATCATGAGGCAGAGTCACAGTTTCCTTTCACAGAGGAACTAAACAGATGAGGTTTGAGGTGCCGACAGCGTGCCGTTTGTTTCTTTTACCGGCTGCTGACTAAGACGGTATCCCAGCTGTCAGAGCGGCGGGCGGCGGAACGCTAACCCCTGCTGCTGACGAGAAATGTCAGCAGGGCCGGATGACAAAGGAAGTGGGATAAGGCTCAGGCCAGAACCAGGACAGAAGTACGATTATACAAAAATCCCCTTTAAATAACCTGATTGGCACTGGATGACGAGCATTTTTTTTTTTTTTAAAAGCACATTGCTTTAATGCGATGGTCTCTCTCTCTCTCTCTCTCTCTCCTTGCAGAGGTGGTGGAGGCCGGGTCGGAAATGATGCCGGGACAGATACCTGACCCTTCGCTGGCGGCGGGCTCCCTGCCCGGCCTGGGCCCGCTGGCGGGCATCTCGGCCACCACGCTGACCGATCAGCTGAAGCTGGCTGACTTCCGCCAGCTGGGCACCATGCTGTCGCCGCTGCACTTCCTGGGAAGGCTGGGAAAGAGGCCGCTGGCCATCAAGACGGAGGTGGGCAGGACGCTGGGAAAGGATCGGGGTGGGGGGGGGGTGAAGTGTGTCGTCATTTTCCGTTCGTGGTGTTTTAATCCGGTCTGTCCTGCAGATGGATGAAGATGAAGAGAGGAGGAAACGGAGGAGAGAGAAGAACAAGGTCGCAGCAGCTCGGTGCCGAAACAAGAAGAAGGAGCGGACCGACTTCCTCCAGCGGGTGAGTCCCTGAGCGGAGCGGCTCCGCCTTTTAAGCAGGAGTGAATTCCTTTTCCGTCCACATTCAAGACGGGAAAGCTAACGTGAAAAATGTCGTCCAGGAATCGGAGCGTCTGGAGATGGTGAACTCGGAGCTGAAGGCCCAGATCGAGGAGCTGCGTCAGGAGCGGCAGCAGCTGATGGTGATGCTGAACCTGCACCGGCCCACCTGCATCGTGCGGACGGACAGCGTGAAGACGCCGGAGGGCGAGGCCAACCCTCTGCTGGAGCAGCTGTCCGCAGACGACAAGTGAAATCGGAGGGAGCCGGGGACGCGCCGTCCCCTCCACGCCAGACTAGAACCTCCGCGGCAGCCATTTTTAAACCAAAACTGGCGCTACATTTCAGAACAAAGCACTTGCTCTCCGAGCTGAAGCCTCTTCTGGCCCGACAGACCCGAGGTTGAACTGCTGCCCAGCAGCGCCACACGAGCTGGCTCTGTCCATTGGAAGACTGGAAATGCTGGTTTCATCTCTGCGACCGGCGCCGTCGCCCCCGCCCACTGTGCCTAGTTGTTACTTCAACCATCTCTACATAAAAGGGACCAACGGAGCCAGTAGAGTCCTGCTGGAGGAAACACACTAAGATGGTTATGGTGCTCTGTTACAGCCCTCAGTAGATTGTGTGGCATTGTTTAACCGCAGGAGCCCACAAAGGTTTAAACCTTCTGCAGTTTTACTCTTTATTCTAGCCAAAATATACAGGTGTAGAGTTGATAGTGTTCAATACTCAGTAGGAATACGCCGGTTGGAGTTGTTTGATTTCTATACCTGCCGCTGACGACGGCAGTTACCGGTTGATCCGTATCGTCGTGACGCTGGCGTCATGAAAAGCACATATACAGAGATGTTTACACCCTTTTTTGAACTCGCTGACTGTCCATTGTACTTGTTTTATACTGCTTGGTACTCATAAACATATATGAAATGCTTATGTGCTTGACGTGATCGATCTGTGAGCTTGTTTGTCCCCCCCCCCCCCCCCCGCCAGTTGCGCAATATCTCGCCTATTTCTCGGCCGCAGCAAAACGAGGCGCTTCGTTAGTCGTGACACAACAACGTCAAGTGACAGAACTTATGCAACCAGGCTTTTGGCACAGCGTCAGAATCCGGCCTTGCAAAACTCGGAGAAAAAGCTCGGCAGGGCTGGGTGGGCGCTCCGGTCGGGCTGAGCTCAACAGGAGGGACTTTTCCCGCCTGGAGGGAAAACGGCGTTTAAAACTACAGGTGCAGAGTTATCACCGACATTCATCATAGAATAAAAGATAAGGATGACGTCATTGTAGGTGTTGGTTTTATCAGGTTATCTGCAGTGACGTCCAATTATGGTCAAATTAGAGCATCCTAAAGGTCACATTTTCAGGTTATACATTTCAGATTCACATATGTGGCCATATGATCAATACAATGACTCTTTTCCTGCAAGTCTAAATTTGAAAATCGGGTAATTTTCAAACCGGCTGGATGTCGCCACCTAGTGGCAGCATTTAGAACGACAACACCATAAATCCCAATTTATAGTAGCTCACTCTGCTCCATAAATTAGAATAATCGTGTAAATATTCAGCTTCATATTCAACAAAGAACAAATCTGTGCCTATATGACACATAATGCTCCTATTTCTCTGCCACAGTCAAATAAATCCTGGCGTTTCCTTTAAAGGTGTAATTACAGAAGGTGCCAAGACATTTTTTCTACGCAGGCAGTAATTTACCTGCCTTGATAAGTAGGAACAGATGTTTTACATACAGACCAGCAGCCAGTGCACTTTAGCTGGACTTCCTTTTTGGCTTAATCAAATCTCATTAAACTACTCTTGTTTTTCCAAAAATGGCATCAGCAGAGGCGCCTTCTGCAGCTCTCCGGTGGACCCGTTTTAGTCCACCGAGAATACTCGAACTTCTGACCCCAACCAGCTGCACCCACCTGAGTGCTGCCAGCTGTGTCCCCCGCCGGTCCACAGGGTCCTCCGCCTCCCAAAATAATCTTCTGGTATGACAGGACAACAGGGGCAAGAAGAAGAGAGCTGGCATCCACATCAAAGAAGCGGGAGCAGGAAAAGAATGGGCCAGATGCGAGCGTCCGGGTCAGCTTTGAAAGAAACGAGCATTTATGCATATGTATGAGTGCCCCCTTCTCCACAGGATGGGAATATAAAAGGGCTGACACAAAACAGTGGTTTCACATTAAAAACCGTTGTCCTGTAAAGAAGATGAGGCTCATAATAAGTTTGAACAGTTTTACAAACAGAGGATTTAAACTCTCCGGCGTGTTTGCAACCTCTTTATTCTAAAGGTCAATGGTGGCACAACATTCACTTCCTCCTAAAAATATAAAATCCACCCAAGAAAAAAAAAAAAAACAGACAAAATTCCAAATCGAAGAACTTTGACACCTCTCAAAATACCCTGAACTCTAAATGTATGCAAAAAAAGAAGAAGAATAAAATGCTTTTTTTTTGCTTTGAATTTCAAGTCTGATACAGCGCGTATTGTTGTGCGTCAGTTACAATTTTAAAAAAAAACCCCCACAAACAGAATAATTTAGGTAAATTTCCCCTCTGATGTAGCTTAATGAAAACAAACAGCGAGCTGCCAAGACATCTTCATCTGAATGGACACAAAGACTTGATACACACATCTTATTGAGCGGCCCTGCGCGCAGATTTGGTTAAATTTGGACGCCGGGACAAAAACCTGCTAACAGACCCTTCAGATAACTGTGCACCCACTGGCACACGCTGCCAATTAGCATGATCTCAAAAGCGCTAATGGAATCTTGAGGAATAATACAAACAACAAAATTAAAGGAACCCTCGTATCACTGGCTGCTGCATTCAGGCCCATTAGTATTTTCATGTTAATCCAAATGTTGTGGTTTTTGTGTGCTCCTAATGAATTCTGTGTTTTCGCTCCGAACGCTACGGTCGAGACGTTTGTGTAGGTGCTGGCAGGCAAACAAAGACCTGCATTAGGAGCCATTGTCTTCTGTGATTATTAAAGTAAACAGAAATACTGAAGGGGATTCACACACAGCTGCACACACTCCAGATTGTGTTCATCAAGTGGGGAGAAGGGCCGATCAAGCCTCAAGATTTTGTCCTAAATGATCCCATTATTTAGGGCTTCTGAAGAGGCGAGCGTTAGCCTGGCTAATGAGGCCCTGAAGATCGGTGCTTTGGCACGAGATAAAATGGTGGAGCCAAGATCAAGCGTGAAGATGCTCCCCAGCATCGGGCTGCGCTCTCAAACAGACAAAAGCTGCTTTCTTTGATTAAAACAAGTGGGCGAAACAGAGAACCCAAGACACCCACCCGAGGCTCCCTGATCCAGCCAGACCATCAAACAGATTCAGGACAGATGAACTAAAGGAGAAGCTCACGTCTAAAGAGGACCAACGCAGTTCACACATAACTGCTACGACAAAATAAAGTGAAACCCGTGGTTCCATCAGCTTCATAAGAGAGATCAAATTATTTCATAGATCCTCTTAAACAATCTAAATATCAGGACGGGAGATGAATTTGTGGATTTTGACTGTTAATTTCAGACCTTTGCGAATAAAACCAACACCAACTGGATATTTTGGGGAGAAAACTGAGGTTTGTTGCTTAAAGCTCAGAAGAGTTTGATGACGCTGCCGCAGTTAATCAGACTGGACTCCTGAACCACACACACACACACACACACACACCATAATCAGTGGTTCATCCTCTAATTCCCACATTCATCGGAAAAGTAGGGCAGGTATTTGTGGAATCGTAGGTCAGATTTGAGGATGTTCTCAAACGTTTGGAGCGTTTCGGTTCTGGAGTTGCTGGCGAGCGTATCGGGGAGACCTCACATGTCCAGCAGCAGCGCTCTGGGATCTTCCACCGCTGCTTTGATCTTGCGCAGGAAGGTGACGGCCTCCCTGCCGTCCACCAGGCGATGGTCGTACGTCAGGGCCACGTACATCATCGGCCGGATCTCCGCCTGCCAAACCATCCACGTTTACTGTGACGCCTCCGGGTTCCCGAGCACCGCTCCAGAAACATCGCTGCCCTCTCTCTTACCTTGCCGTCGACGGCCACCGGGCGCTGGAAAATGCCGTGCATGCCCAGGATGGCGGACTGTGGGGGGTTGATGATCGGCGTGCCAAATAAGGAGCCAAAGACGCCGCCGTTGCTGATGGTGAACGTGCCTCCGTCCATGTCCTCCACGGCCAGCTCGTTGTTACGCGCCTGAGACACACCAGCAGACGTGAGACGGTCTCCAACGGGACTCGTTGGTCCCCACGGTAACACGCCTCTCACCTTTTCCCCCAGGGCGTTGATGGTCCTCTCGATGTCGGCAAAGTTCATCGTCTCAACGTTGCGGATCACCGGCACGACGAGCCCCTGCGGGAGGTTCAGCGTTTGAAAGAAGCGGGATTATGAAGCCAGACGGTCAAAGTCTAACCTTCGGAGTTGCCACGGCAACACTGATGTCCACGTAATCTCTGTAGACGATCTCGTTGGTCGCGCCGTCGATGACTGCAGATAAAAACGCGGGAGAACGTTCAGGTGTGGCGCCGCGTTGGCGGCGCGAAGCCGACGCGTGTGCGTTGTCTGACCGGCGTTGACAGCGGGCTGGTCGGTCAGCGCGTGCGCCGCCGCCTTCACGAACGCAGACATGAACCCCAGTTTGATGCTGTGCTTCTTTAAGAAGGCGTCTTTATGCAGCGTCCTCATCTCCTGGACGTTGCTGGAGACAACGATTTGTTTAATTCAGAGAGGCAAACGTTAGAGAAAAAGAAGGCGACACAAACTCCGCGGACGCTTCACCTCATGTCCACTTCGTTGAACGTGGTCAACATGGCGCAGGTGTTCTGAGCCTCCTTCAGCCTTTGGGCGATCCTCAGCCTCATGCGGCTCATCTTCACCTGCAGGAGAAAGTAAAAAATAAGCCTCCACCTTCAACTTGAAGGCAACAACAGAAACAGAAGGCAAACAGGCGTTGTGGGTGTGAGCAGTGGGTGTTACCCTGCTTTCGCCTCTGCCTCCCAGTGTTGATGGTTCAGGAACAGTGGGAGCAGGAACTTGATGGAGGAGAGGAAAAATGAACAAGCTAAAAACTGGAGACAATTAAGGGATGAAGATTAGCAGCCCGTGGGGGTCCTGGAGGGGAAACACACCTGGTTTGGCCTGGACAGCCTGTGTCGGCACTGGGGGCACTGAAGGCATAGCAGTGGGGGCTGAAACAGGAGGAGGAGGAGGAGGAGGAGGGGCTGCAGTCACCGGTTCTGTGACTGAGGAAGGAGCAGCCTCGGCAGCAGCTGAGGTACCAGAAGGGAAAATGGACATTAAACACATGGAAGACATCAGCAAACAAAGACCCGAGAGCTCCCTGAAAATGACCTCCTTTGCGCAGTTTGAACAGCGGCGTCCCTCCTTCTACTTTCCCTCCATCGGGCACCAGCAGCTCCTCGATGACCCCAGCAGCTGGAGAAGGGACCTGAACTGAGGTCTGGAGGATGGAACACAGGAGTCTGAGCAGCAGGAACACACCGCGCGCCTGGTTCTGGGATGTTTCGCTACCTTGTCCGTCTCAATTTCACACACAACTTCATCTTCAGTCACCGAGTCGCCCACGGCTGAAACGTAAACAAACAGTGTTGAATTCACCTTTAACGTGCCTGGAACACCTAAAACTCTTCAGCGTCTCCTAAAACCAACCTTTCTCCCACCTCACGTCCCCCTCTGTGACCGATTCCGCAAATGCCGGAGTCTTGACCGTGACTAAATCGTCCCCTGCACGGGACACAAAAGCAAGAGACGCTTCAGGCAGAGCTGAACCAGTGTGGCGACGATGGTGCGACACGTACTGTGGACAACCGACGTCCTGAAGTATCTGACATGGAAGGAATTCAGCGAAGACGCACGTTCACCTCTGGGAGAGAAGAACAAATGCAAGTTTGCATAGAATTGTGCCGGTGTACATCTGTAGGAGACGCCACTCACGGCCGAGACGTCCGGAATATCAGCCGCCTGCAGACGGATGAGCCTGACGATGACAAAAGAAAGAGAAAGGGAATCCATTAAAAGCTGGAACTGTGGTTTCTTCTGAGGAAGCATCCAAAAATCCCCCCTTAAAGATGCATATAACCACTTGTTGATTTGTGAGGCGTCTTGGTTAATAAATAGCCACGATTGATGCACTCTGAATACAATAATGAGCTAAAGACTCAAGCTGCAGCGTCAGATGTGTCAGAATTGTTACAACTTTACCACGAAAGATCAAGTATATCAATGAAGACCACTTGCCTGATGCACTTTGTCTTGTCAGCACATTATTGGCCTGCAAAAATACATAAACACGCTGTTTACATGCAATTCTGGTCTGGATTGTAAGAGTAAATAAGTGAACTTTTATTGGACAAACAAAAAGAAAGTCAATCACACAAATGACACAAAATCCTACGACAGATGCGCCAACTGGGTGTTTACTGGCACCAGTGACACCGGTTCCTGACGGGGGTGGAAATCCATCACCATTCTGGTTTTACTACCTGTCTGAGTACCGACAGCTCATGTTGTTCGCCTCAGCGCACATACATGTTCAAAATAACATGCAGAGGGTTATTTCTGTCAAGACAGCTGCACTCACCTACAACCCAACTCAAATAATCGGGGAAAACTCTCGTTACGGTGGGGAAAACACCTCTTTAACGCCAGTTTCTTTGCTTTCCCGACAAAGTTTTTAACTGTGGGCGTAGAGCAAAAGCATCAGGGGTTTTATTGCCGCTCTAAAAACAGCTATTTAACTGGGCCTTTTCTCAGATAACTCGCAAATTTAAGCAGCCTGAGATCATATCAGAAAGTGCGCGTCCTTGGCAGGGGAGGCTCAGCTTCTCAAGCTAACAAACATCTGCTAATTGCTAGCTAACAACAGGCTGTTTCACCCACCCATTAAGCTTCGTTAGCAGATTATGTTCCAACCCACCTGAGTCACCGCTGACAGCGAGCGGCCAACATACTGGTACACGTGTTTAGTCCGCAATAACATGGTTATAACCAGCGGCAGCGTCCCTTAGTTAGTGCGGCAGCGGTCGACAGAGCAGCCCGACGGCTCCGAGGCGGACCTGGGAAGTGGGAATCCGCCTGGAAGGAACCACCGCGAGTCGCTCGTAGGGGGGCACCAAAGTCGAGCTGGCAGTGGATAAAAGTCATATTAAAACAATGACGTACAACGTAACTATGATTAATAACATAAAAGCACGGTATTTTATGTTTGTTAGTATAATTCGTCATTTATCGTAACTTAAAAACAGTCAAAAGGGACACAGGGCAACACAATTTGCTACAATAAATAAAACTGACTATTTAAAACGTGTTGCAAAGAGTATACCGTGATGTTTATTACACGGGTTTTATCATCCTCTTCTGACGGTCAATTAAAAGGCAGCTTCCGTCATGATGGTTATTATTAGTATTGTTGTTATTATTACATTTTGAGGGGAGAGTGCGCATTGGTCGGCTCCGTAGGCCACGCCCTAACACACACCACGCCACGCCTCCTCCTGGGTCAAGGAGGCTCCAGGACCAGTATAAGTGCAGCCGCCTCGGCAGCTCCAGGCTTGTGCACCCCACCAGCTCCTTTTGAACAGGTGAGCACATCGGTAATTAAATTTTTTTGAAAAAAGGACTGTTTTTCATCGATATCTGCATATCTTATGGTAACCGTGTTCTGTCAACTGCTTTTTTCTTTTGTAGCCTCACAAAACTTCCGTGGAAAGTATGTATTCCTCCAGCAGCTACTTCCATGACGGCTGCACCTCAGATTACCTTTCCTCTTTTCAGACAGACTGTCTGACATCTAACTTAAACTTTCTGGACGCTTCTGTGAGTTTATATGAAGGCAGCGAAAAGCAAAAATGTCTACCTGAGAGAGACTACTGCAGCCCCACTGATGTTATTTCAAGCTCTGTCTGTTCCAGCCGTCCAGAGTTCTGTCCCTCCAGAGACGCAGGACCGTTACTCACAAAACCAGATCCGTCTTCTGGATGCGGTTCCTCCGTTGGTGACTGGTTTCTGAACAGTCGGCGTGAAGCCAAGCGCGCCAGAGTAGAAAATATAATTAAAGGAATGAGCAGCACCACTGGTCTGTCAGAGAGCATGCTGGGAAATAAAGAGGTCCAAGCCCTTCCTGAAGGCTGCAGATCTGATCGCGACTCCTCAGTGACATCCCAAAGAGATGCCTGCACAGATTTGCACGGTGAGTTTGACCACAGCGCGTGTGCGACGCACGACGGATGGAAGAGGCTTTTGAGCGCCACCCGAGCCAAATCTGACAGGATTGAGCTGATGACAGACGTCCTGAAGTGTGAGCTTTCCAGAGCCATCGGCAGGAGCATCGACTCCATATTCAAGAGCGCGCCGCCGCTGCAAACATCACCGCCCGACCAAGGTTCCCTCCAGGCTCCGGTGTGCAGCAGAGGACGCCAGTCACGTCACGCTGAGGACGTTCAAACTGAAGCGCTGTCGCTGGTGGTGCCGAGAGCTGCACAGGAAACCACTTCAGACCTCAGCCTTCAGTGTGGAACCAGAGATGCCGGACCTCCACTCTCTGAGTCCAATCTGAAGAAGAAAGCCCATCAAAGCGCCCAGGGGAGACCCAAGGTGAGCTCCAGATCTCTCAGAAGCCTGCTGGTGGATCCGCCGCCTCGTCCTCTCATCAAGATGGAGTCTGACGCCACAGCCAATAATTACCTCTACAGGCTGAACGTATCCTTACAGGAGAGCGATCAGCTACGGTTCAAAGAAAAGTGGTCCCCCCGTTTAGTCCTTAACGTTGCCTTTAGGAGGGCCTGACCACCAACCATCTGAAGAAAGCAAAGCTGATGTTCTTCTACACTCGCTACCCGAGCTCACAGGTGCTGAAAGCCTGCTTTCACGACGTGCAGGTGAGTGTTGAGCACATTACAGTGCGCTCCCGACGGCAACTAAACGTCACGGTCGCTGTAAGGAACCAGCAACAAAGCAGTTATTACTCAGCGGGTTTTATTTGTCAGAATCGCAGCGTAAGTGAAAACAGTCTGTTGATATTTTACTGACCTGTTTCTCGTCCGTCCACAGCTGACCAGATGCGTCACCTCTCAGCTCATCAAGTGGTTCAGCAACTTCAGGGAGTTTTACTACATCCAGATGGAGAAGTCTGCCCGTCAGGCTGTGGCTCAGGGGGTGACGGACGTGAGGAGCCTGGCTGTGGAGAGAGAGTCAGGACTGTTCAGAGCGCTGAACACGCACTACAACAAGGCCAATGACTTCCAGGTAACTAGAGCTCTGCTAATTCTCCCTTCTTCACCTTCACTCAGGCCATGTTGAGGGGAAACAAAGCACTGATAGAGTTTTAAAGCCTTGACTGCACAACTTGGTATCTCTCTGATGTGCAGCTGTTTTTCCAACCTAATTTAGACATTTTTTATATTAATACATTAAGAGGGTGAAAATCAGGATTTTCTCCAGACTCTGTGTTGCTACACTGAATAAACTCATCTTCCTCCCTGCCAACAGTTCTGGCATCACCTTTGTGTTGCTGTCTAACAGCATTTCTCTCCCTCACACACACACACACACACTCACACACACACACACACACACACACACACACCTTTGGCCACCCTCTTCGCTCCTCCGTTTGTGTAATTTTACATCTCTGACCTGCTTTTATATCACAAACATGAATAAGTTCAGCGTCGCAGACTGAACTTTAACTACTTTAGACAGAAATAATCAATCCCATATCAACCGATAGCATCAAATAAGAGCAAACTTCTAGAAAAAAAAGGAAGTTTGATTTACGCTACATGTTCACCGTTGCAACCTGCCACCAGGTGCAGCTTTTCCTTCATTTTTAGCCACAGTAAGAAACACATCTAACCTTAATGGAACCTCTGAGCAACACTGGAGAGCTCTGAGGAAGGTCCCAGTAGTTTAAGAGGGCAACAGACCCCAGGCAAAATCACCTGATTCATGTCATTAGATAAAAGGAGAAACAAAAAAGCAGTGGTTAACAGTCGCACACTGCAGGTGCAATTGTGTCATCTTCCAACAGAACTTTAATAAGTTGCTTAGAAGCAGTTGCTGCTCGGGTACATTCTATTCAGTCTTCCAAATAAATGATGTCATTTAGACAAATTTAACTCAAGAAAAAAGCAAAATAATCAAACACTATTTTGCTCCCCCCCCCCCCCCAACTTTTAGACTTACCTGACCAGGCCTGATTCACATGCTGTTAACCCAACCAGCTATTCACCTCTGCCCCTGCGTTAAAGGGCTCAAACCTTTCCTGCGGTCTCACAGGTACCTCAGCGCTTCCTGGAAGTTGCTGCGATCACACTGAGAGAATTCTACAGCGCCATTTCAACGGGCGAGGATCGCGATCCCTCGTGGAAGAAAGCGATCTACAAGGTGATCTGCAAACTGGACGGTGACGTACCGGCTGAGTTCAAACATCAGCACTCGGGGTGAGGAACGATGCCACAGTGGTCGCTGTCACAATGTGGACTTACTTGGTTAGCAAAACTACAGAAAAGGACAAACTACAGTCGGCACCAGGTCTGATTTGTTTTAAACCTTTGGAGTGATTTAAAATGAGAACAGCACACAAGTCAAAATAAATTCCACAAGCTAGGAGGGTAAAATCTTTAATGGGGCATTTATACAGTTAAGGATGTTATTACATTAGGAAAGACTCAAAGTCTGTCTCTTGCATACTCACCACGACTCCTTTCCATCCTCCAAACGATCCGTGTTCCAGCTCGTTCAGACTCAGCTTTGTCTTCAGTGTTGAGAATCCAAATTTCACCGGACTCACGTGTTTAAAGGTTGTAAATGTAGAATCAACGTCAATACACACGTGTAACTACAGCTTGAAACAGTTGATGAAAAGTATGTTGTAAGTTCCCCAGCCATCCAATTTTAGGACGCTACCACACGGTAATAACACGAAACTACTGAAATGTTCTCACTGAGCAGCTATTTTGGTACAAATGAAGTGGAATAAACCAGCTTACTTTTTATGATTAATGGTACAAATATGAAATGAAATTTTAAAATTAAAATAAGACACTATGTAAATTTTTCTGTTAGTACAGTTGGGTGTTTTCAGCTTTAGGCACAAGATTTCTGTTTTAATTTTAGATGTTCAAAGTCAGGAAATACAACAATAAGCAAATATTTACCTTCAATGATTAGTGTCAAACAGCTCTAAAGACTTACTGAAGTGACTAAATACTGAACATGAATATTTTGCCCGCTCAAAGTGTATTCAGCAGAGAAAAATATCATTTTATTCTTCCCCAAACTTTCAGGAACTAATATTTTATTATGAAAGTGTGCATTTGCTTACTGTTGTAATGAAACGCAAGTCGACTTTCAACAAGATGCAAAAAAAACATCTTAATAAAAGTTTCTAAGTCAGTGGTTTTTGGAGACTTTTATTAGTCTTTTCCAAGTATGCATGGAGCAAGAAACGGTGCTACAGGTGTACAGTACAGAAAGCATACGGAGTACAAAACAGCAGAAGATTGGCGGTAACATGATGGGGAAGCAGCTTTCATGTACAAACTACAACTCCACTGTGAGTTAAAAATAAGAACTAAAAAAACTATACTGCCTCTTGAATGAAAATACTAAGCATTTCGTTATTTGTTGTAGTGTTGCCACGACAACTCCGTTGACTCACATTCTGGAAACCTGCAGAAAGACACAAAAAAAGTAAAAATAAATCACAGATTTCCACAAATTCACGAGCACCCTTTGAACATCAGTTTAACTATAAATGTATGTTTAGACTTATCACAGAAATATTGGACAGTTTCTTTCAAAGAAATGGAGGAATAATAAACTAATTAAAGAACAGAAGGCTAAAAATCCCTTCAGTTACAGTAATATTAACGTGCTCATGATCAAACCAACCGTACCTGTCAGTGAAGGGAACAAGTTTACGTGATCTTCTTAGAAATACTTGGTACGGTTGAGAGCTCGCTGCGCCAGCTGGCCGCTCTCGTCCGTTATTCTGGCCCAGTCCGTTTGACCCACCACGAAGCCGATAGCGCGCTTTCGATCCGCGTCCTTCTGCTCTTCGAGGTCAGCCCATCGAACCTTGACAAGGACGGCGAACGGTGTTTATTCATGACCAGTGAGAATCATCTGCATATCAAACGTTTCACATGGAACCGGGTATTCCTGAGGCGCTCTCTGGTTAGCATGTTCCCCTCTCTGTCCCGCAGCTCAGCATTACCCTTTTCTTTCCTGGCTCAGACATGCGTGTGGCGTAGTCGTCAGGCAGCTGCAGGTAGTCGTCAAGGCCGACGTCCTCGCGCTTCCTCTTCCCGCTGCCTCCCAGCCCATCCAACTTGTCTGTACAAAGGGAAGAGAAGAGCTCAGATCCATGCTGAGCTCACAGGCTGTACAGGGACATCACAACATGACTGACTGCTCCTTTAACATGTCTACAAAAGGTCTTTCTGAAACGTTTCCATATTGTCTGGTACAAAACTATACATGCAGCAACAGTTGGCCAGATTTACTGTATGTACAGGTGACAATAAACATGGAGGTGGAGGTACGCCAACGCTGGGGTGTGTTAGAACAGGAGATTTAAAGACAGTAAAATAAAGTTTTCAGGAAAACAGGAGGTTGGAAGTCTGTTTGATTAGTCACTATTGCTGCATGCATGTTTTGGAGCCAGAGCTGCAGAAGCAATAAACTGTGCAGCTAAATATTCCCTTCCTTCACTTGTGTGATGTGTGTAGAAAACACACACAGCAGAAAGTAAATATTCAGCTGAAACCTTTTGCCCCTTCTCTGAAAGTGATTAAATCTCTACTTACAACAGGTCAACATAATTCAAGCTTCTTTTCTAATTCTTTTCAATAATGTCACAAGATTGTGTTTCCGTTAACAGCAATGAGGTACGACAAGGACGGTGGATGTAAAAAGTTTCATTCCCATTGAAAGCCACCTTAAATATGACAGCTTTGCATTAGAATGAGTGATGCAGCGTGGACAGAGTGGAGGACCACAGATGGTAGAACCGACAGATATGAACCACACAGCCATTATACTAAACAACTACCCCTCAACCTGGGCTAGATACTGGAAAACATCGAAGAAAAGGGAATACTTACCAAGTTTAGCCTCAGAAGTGTCCATCTCCCATTTGCTTTTTGGAATGTAGCCCTACATTATATAAAGAAACACTTCAGTGGTTAAAGATCAGAGGGAAACAGAGAGAGAGCAGCAGGAGCTGAAAGACAACAGTTTAGCAACAGCTGACTGACACATCATGACTTTCTGTGAGACACAATGAGCATGCGCTGGTTTGGATGCTGCTTCGGAGAAACTCCGAGGTAGCCGAGCTGGAGGAGCTCAGAGGTTCACCATCCATCAAATACAGCTAAGATAAGAGCAACAGGTTCCTAATTGGGGTTTAAATGGTCCATTAAGATGGAGGAAACCATTAATATTCATCACTTTCATTCAGGTGAGAGTGTATAAGTTCATTTATGTAAGTAAATGGTTTATGGGATCATCATTACAGGTGAGATTAAGAGTTTGCTGCTATACATAAAAAAGAAAAACTTCTTCAAAGCCAAAGTTTAATTGCAGCATGCTTTATCCACGTAGTGCTACTTTTACACTCCTCGCTGTTTGTGATGAGACATTTACAGCCATCTTCCTCCTGCTCAACATCATTCTCCCCCACAAACAGCCACAAACAACAGACGATCTACAGACGTCTGCGTCCGTCTCTCATCTACGGCTGCTCCCACGTCCAAGGACCAGCAGATGCTGCTGCTGCTTACGTTTACCGTCCTCCTTCATGTATCCAGCTTTTTCTTTTTTGCCTATTATAGTTGACACTCGATCTGTCTGTAGTCAAATCTCAGAAATGTCCCTACATCCTGGAGAAAGATGCGCTCAGGTGTGCCACGTTTGATAAGGAAACAGGGTGAAACGTGATAAGGTGCATTATAATCCTGTCCAGAGACAGCAAACGTGTCCGTGGGCACAGGAAAGAGTTTAGGAATACATAAAGGTATGATCATACTCAGAAATTAACTACGTCATTTGTAATGTCACATGGAGAGATCTTGTTTTTTTGTTTTTTTTAGAACTGGTAAAAACATTTGTTGATAGAAAATACAAAGGAGAGGAAAAGTTCTCCACTGTAAAATCTGAGACAAAAGCAAATTAAGAAAGTTAAAGGCTGCAGATTGCAGTTGTAATAATATTAACAACAATAATAACAGCAGTCTTCGTGTAAGCATGAAATTAAGTTTAAAGAAAATCGGTTTAAAGAAAATCAATTTCCACTTTAAACCTGCTTGGAAAGAGTAGAAAGGCCCAGTGATGACACACTATAAAAGTGTGTGTGAAACACTGTTCAGCATTTATTCATCTCTTTGAGCGCGGTCATATCCTCAGGAAGGCTTGTGACCAGTGCTGTTGCGGTCGAACTGGGATTTCATACATTTAAAAACGTCATTTAACCAGCTCAGTGACCTCAGCTCACTGAACCAGCATCCGTACTGGTACCAGGAATAAAAGCACAATGTGTCTGATTAGAAAGGCTGCTACAGACAGATTTGAACAGCTTGAATGCTGTTAATATTTTATCACCAGGTTTTCTTTTCCAATTTCACGCGTGTGCTGTTTAGTTAGATCAAAATTAACCCTTTAAAAGAAACAAGACTGATATGGCTTAAAATTGTACCATTTTAATAAATATTAGAGCCCCTAAATACTTTAGTCAGGTGAATAAAATGTACAAGTACGATGGCGATGCCAAAAATACGTCAGACTGAGCATTTAATACATCCACCTTCACTCCAGGGTGATTCTGATGCTTTAAACCAACTTGAGGAAGCTTTAGATGAATGTTGCTAAAATAAATTAAGTTCTTCTCTTTATATTTCCTGCTTCATGATGCACAGATGTGTAAATCTCTTATGGCTGACAGATTAACCGCTGTGGGAGCATCCTGCTAATCTGACCACTGCTCTAACAATGGCACAGCGCCACGGTTCTTTAGTATCATCTCTCGATGATAATTGTGATTTATGTTCCACCTATTGTTAATAATAAAACATGAGGTGTTTCCACTTCAGGAGTTCCTGGTAAATACTGGGGGCAGGATCTTTACAAGGGTTGTGTTGTGATAAGATACAAAACATGCACACCAACGGCCCCGTAAATTTACCCCGAAGTTCCTGCAGTGGAAACGTGCCCTCTATAGTGTGTGTGTGTGTGTGTGTGGCTGCTATGAAGTGAAGCCTCTCAGAGACCATATAGGATATGAGGGACATGTTAGGTGCCATTAAACACACGATAGGTTCAAACAAAACAAAACTTGATCGACTGTATTTTGAAGAATAAATAATAGCAACAAAACCAGCAGCCAATGCTGCTTTTGGCGACCGATGATGGAAGTGTCCTTACTGAAAACTAAACACAAATAATAAAATGTGTAATAAACTAGAACTGAAAGAATAGATTAAATATTGTGGAAATGATGCCACAATCACAGGACAAATGTAAGCTGTTTGTGTCCTACCAGATCACCCTCTTCTTCCTCTTCTTTTTGCTCCTTCAGCTCTTCATCGGGATTGAAGTCTTCCATTTCCACCTGTCAAGACGTGGACGACAGTTTAGGGGTCACGCTGGTGAAGGTTGGCATCATTAAACCGTGACTGTTGCGGTAGAGCACCGGACCTCTTCTATAGCTGCATCCTGGAGGAGGGACCGGACGTCCAAACGCATCATGTGACGAGGTGACGGCTCCCAGCTGCTGGACATCTGTGGACACAATCTGTGTTTAGAAACAGGCTGCACATGTGCTACAGAGAGGTCAGCAGTCGCCGTTTTAATGTGTTTCGCATCAAGGAACCTTTACTTTATTGTTGCTGACACTTTTAGAGACATGAGGAAGCGAGAATCTATTTTAAATTCAAACATTTAAGTGTCATTAACATGGACAGACCTTCATTATATCCTTCAGTGAGCGTCCATGGACATTTCTCTTAGCACAGGTCTGATTTTCTGCTGTGATTTCAGCCACATACACCTTGAAATAACAAAATAAGAAACTTCAGACTTTAAGTCCCATTTAGGAGAGGGAAAAGAATCTGTGACTTTATGACGACCACGTCTCACCTCAAACCCTTTGGTTTTAGCGGCGCTCCAGAACTGTTCGAAATGTTTAACTCTGTCATTAATCGAGTCTAAAATGATGAAAGGGAAAAAGCCATCGTCCAGGGTTTTCTTGAACGTTTTAAGCATGCTGCTGCGGTAGGTGTCCTCCATTTCTGGCTCATACTCAAATTCCAGGACCTGCAAGAGGTATTGTTTGGAATATTTAGAACCTTACAACTAACACAACAGGGTAAAGGATTCTAATTAGTGTTGCTGTTAATGTTTGAACTCACCTTGGTTTTGACCTTCCGCCCCGTGTCTGGATCTTTCTCAACTTTCTCAACCTCTGTCATGAAATAATCATCCAAAACGAGAACTCTGGGGGGCGCGCCACCACATTCCACTTCCTTGTCCTTAAGATGTTACAGATAACCACAAACAACCGTTTAACCATATGTACATGATTTAGTAAAATGTGAACAAAGCATTATTCTTAACATTGAATCAATAAATTGACGATTAGACATGATTTCACTTACACGTATGAGCTTTGCAACGTGGCTTTTTCCACTCCCTGGAAGTCCTCTCATGATGATAACAATCTGTACGAAATTTCATGAAAATGAGCACTTGTACATTGTACAACACTATATTCTGACTTTTATTTTCCAGCCCCATTAACTTGCATGTGTTCTGCACCTTTATCAATAATGAAGGCCAAGATATAGCAAATGAGTAACGTACCCTTTCAGGTCGAGATGATCTGCCGGGCAGCTTCAGGATATCGTCGATGTTCTTGATTTCTGGCTTCTTCTCCACTCGTGGGGGCGGCTGAGGTGGCGGTGGGAGGGGCGGTGCAGGGGGAGGCCCTCGTTCCTCTGGGTAATTTCTTCTGTCCACTGTAGCATATTTTGAAATTCAAATATTTGTTTAAGTCGACTTCACTGGTTACATATGAAGGGTGACCTGACGTGAAAGTTTTGGACCATAAGTCTCCAGTATTTCTGATCAAAGAAGGAAGGGGGGGGGGGTTGCAAGGCTGCACAGAGAATTTCCCCATCACATCTTTGCTGATTTTCTAGTCATTGGCTTAAAGAATTGGACAACGAGCTCAAAAATCCTGTTCAGGATTTAGACCCTGGAGCTACGCAATGTCAAAAACAGCAGGGACCCTGACCGGCTGTTACACAACAGCTGAAGGTATACACAAACATACACGTCTATGATAAAGGATCGATTATTTCTAAATTTCTAATTATTCCTAAATTGGGCGTCAGTATCAAAGCAAAGTTTACTCAAATATTAAGCATTTTAATTTATAAAATGTTAACCTTGTACAACTCAATTCTTGCTGAGGTAGACGAGCTCGCCAAACATACCGTATGGTGACGTGCTGTGGCCAAATCGCTCAGGTACGATGCGATCATATGGGGGTCTATCGTAGCCAAGTCTTCCAAAATGCTCCTCTCGGTCGTGACTGCTACTTCGCTCCCGCTCTCTGAGATCCCGATCTCGTTCCCTGTATCCTGGGCGTAAGGACGTTCCCAGCGGTGATCTGCAAAAAGGGGGAGAAATAACAGCTAAAGTTTGGTTTTGCCAGTGGAACTACTTGCCTTTAACTAACACACTGAGGTCTATTCACAATGGAACGGTACCTTTCTTCAACCATGGAATGTATGCTTGAATTAGAGATAGACAAATAGAACAAAACATGACACATTCTGACAATCTAAATGTCCCTACAATATGGGAGGAAGATGTCAGAAGCACCCAGGGAACATGGTACCTGTCGTCTCTCTCTCTTGGGTAGCGATCCCTCTCGAATCTCTCCCTTTCATATTCAGGCGGGAGCTTCTCCCTGTACAACTCCCTCTCTCTGCCGTACTCTCGGCGGTCCAAGTAGGGGTCCGGACGTCTCTCATAATACGGGTCTCGGCTGTAAGGATCTCTTAGGCCAAGAGGTTCTAAGAAAATAAAAGCAGTGTTAATTGGAGCTGAAAGAAAACTGGAGCCAATTCAGCTCAAAGAAAGAAGAGTATTTAAAAAAGTGAAGCGTACCTTTTTCGTAGCCTCTGTCCATGGGCACCGGGTCTGGCCTCAAAATTATCCTCTCACCGTAAGAGATCCGCTCAACAGTAGCTCCGGGCTCTGAGACATGGAGTGATACCATCAGCAGCGTTTTAAAAGCACACTAAATGTGAGGCACATTATCCATACCATGTCCATGCCCATAATCCACAGTTTTTGGCATCAATGTCGATATCGATGATGCAGAAATAGGTGGCTGGTAATCGGTAGCAATGGGCTTTGAATCTAACGACTCAGCAGTGGTGTGGGTAGATGCAGTCATTCCCTAAAGGTGTGAGATTAAGGGAGGTTTAACCGACAGGTATAATTAGGATAGAAAATGACTGCCTTTATCCCACCTTCAAGACATCTCTGACATCTGGTGGAATTTCCAAACCGAGAAGACCAGCCGGAAGCTGTTCAGGCAGGATATCAGCTGATGCATGTTGAGGTTCAGGAACAAGCGTCTTCCCCTCCTTCATTTCCCTGCAGAGCCAGAATAATATAAATAAAAGCTATGGAGGTCGAGACAAAATAAACATTTCAAGACTATAGTGCAATTATCAACGACAGCAGTCAAGTGACATTTTGTGTTAATGGCAAATAATGTAGGAATTAATGACAAAAGATGAAACAGTACCTGATTAGTTTAAGCTCTTGGGCAGCTTTTAAAATAATTTCGTGCTGATGCTGGGACAGAGCGAGCACTTTTGTGTCACTTATTGCTGCGGCAGAATCAACAGTGTTTTCTGGCAGGTTTGTTACCGGTAGTGCAGGAGGTATTCTGTCCAAGGGAGGCTCTTCCCTGCCCTCCCCATATCGCGCTCTGTGCTCCTCATAATCAGCAGGATACCCTCTCTCTGCTGGTGGAGGGATTCGCGAAGATCTTTCCCACTCTGAAAGCCGTGGGGGATACGGGTGTTCGGCCCGGTATTCGCGGACTCTTAGTTCTCCCCTACCCCTGTCAGGCTCACCATGTGCATAATCTCTTACGTTTTCCTCCCGCCAAGGTCCATCTCTGTAAGGCTCTGATGGTGGTATGCGAGGTGGGTAGTCTCTAATGGAAGGAGGATCTCTGTCCCATTCCGACTCGCGGTGCTTGGGATCATCCCGATAGTCTTCTGATGGATAGTCTTGTTTTAGTCGCCGACGATGATAATCATCTTCCCCGTGACCATAATCCGCAAAATAACCCTCCTTGCATCCTTCTTCAAATCCCTCGGGTTTTGAACCTGGTCGCCACATACCTCTTGCCATTCCTCTGCCCACAGGCCTCCTCCTCACCCCTCCTGAATCCATCATATCATGTGGAGCCCCGGGACGGCCTCTGCCATGTGGCGGTTGCCAACCTATATCGCCCTCTATACCTTCATCATACAATGGCTTCTCCATAGAATTTACTATTTCATGAGGTGTGGGTGGGATGCGGCGCCTACCTCGTCCATCAGGATGCATTGGATGACTATTGGGTTCGTGTTCATGGTACATGAAGGGTCTTGTTGGAGCCATCTCAGGATCTTCTACATCACCTTCATGCCCTAATGATTCGTGATTCATTGCTCCCTGTGCTGGGTGAGAGGGGCGCCCTCTTCCTTGGTGCATAAAGCCAGGATGACCACGAGGGGGGCGACCTCGACCAGGAGGAAATGGGGGTCTCATGCCTCGCACTGGAGGTGCCCATTCTCCCCAATAAGGGTCCATTTCCTCCTGGAACTCAAATGAGTCATTTTGTTCCCAATGTCCCTCCATTGGCTGTCCTCTTCCAATTGGACGTGGTCCTCCACATCCGCCAAGTAGCAGTCCTCCTCGAGCCATAGGTGGACCTCCACGAGCCATAGGTGGACCTCCGCGAGCCATATGTGGACCTCCTCGAGCCATATGTGGACCTCCTCGAGCCATGGGTGGACCTCCTCGAGCCATGGGTGGACCTCCTCTCAACATTGGTGGTCCTCCTCGTGCCATTCGCAGTCCACCTCTTCCCATTGGTGGACCCCCTTGACCAAATGGAGGTCCCCCTCGACCAAATGGAGGTCCCCCTCGACCCATAGCTGGACCACCCCTTGCCATTAGAGGACCACCACTGCCCATAGAAGGCCCTCTCCTCATCATGGGTGGCCCTCCTCTCCCCCTAGATTGTGACCCTATTCGTTCTTCATCATAATACTCTTCCTCTGGTGGGAAGTATTCTTCTTCTGGCATCCAATATTCTTCAGGAGGCATTTCAGACTCTGCATCACCATATTCCCCATATGAAGGATCTTGCCAACTGTAATTCTCATGTTCTTCTGACGTCTCCATGTCTTCTTTAGGTGGCATATGTTCATATGAATTGCCCATGTTCTCCCCGGGTGGTACATTTTTTGGTCCCCTGATCTCTCCATAACCCATCTGCCCACAACCACGTCCTCGTGCCTGGGGCTGGCCGCGCCCTATTCCAGCTGTGTTTATTGACAGATCTGGCATTGATGACACCTGGTCTGAAGATTGTGGTCGTGATGGAGCCATTGGGGGTTTGTTGTTGTTTGCCAATATTGCTTCCTTCTGCTGGGGATTCTTCTCAGCAGCTGTACTAGCAGCAGCAGGAGTGGTTACTGTAGGCTTGGACTCAGTAAGTTGAGGTTTTACAGTACTGTTCAGAGCAAAACTCTTTTTAGCGTCACCAGGCTTTGTGTCTGCCTGTAATGTCTGTGGTATAGGGTCACTTTGAACAAAGAAGTCATCACTTCCCAACAGGTTATCATCCGTCATATCCTCAACTTTGATCTTACTGTCTGGCTCTGCCTTGGTCTTTCCTTTGTCTGACAGCAATTCACCAGGAGACTTTCCCGTTGTCTTAGAATCCACAGACTCAAGCTGTTTCGGGACCGAATCCTCCTCAGTTTTTGGAGTTTGCTGGGAGATGACTGGGTGTTCAAATCCATGTGGCGGTGCAGGGTGCCTCGGGGGCTGTTCAAATCTGGCCTGCTGTCCAAATCGAGGTTGATCAAAACGCTGTCTGGGTTGGTCAAATCTCGCGGGACCATCAAAACGGTGTTGCGGTTGGTTGAATCGATGCGGGGTGTTAAAGCGCTGTTGGGGTTGATCGAACCTCGGTGGACCATCGAAGCGCTGCTGAGGCAGGTCAAGTCTTGGAGGACCATCGAAACCTGGCTGCGGTTGGTCGAATCTGGGGTTGTTTCCACTATGATCAGGGGGATAATAAAAGTGATAAATGAATCATTCCAAATATATGGATTTTCTAAAAACATCCGGCAATAACAGGAATATATGTTGGAAAAAATTACCGTGGAGCTCTGATATTATTGAAGCTTTGCGGTTGAAAGTTTGGAGGACCCTGGGTTCTAGGTCCACCTCCTCTAACAGGTGGCCCCGCAGTCGATTCTAAATGTTGCCCAAACCCAACACTGGGTCGTGGACCTTGAGGTCTGGGTGCAATAGCAGCAGGTGACTGTTGCATATCTGGCCTCACCGGCTGCTGCTGCATGTGCAAGTCTTTTCCTGGAAACGGACCGTACTGTCCCATCATCCCACCACTATACTGGCTCGAAGCAAAAGGCACCATGGCAGTGAGAGTGGCCACCCGCTCCTGAATGTGTGCATTTGTGGCGTTCATCTGCTCCTGCCACTGTTTCCACTGGAGCTCATAGTCTTGCAGTTGGTCTTTATGCTGATAAGTCTGGAACTGCTCATGCCAGAGAACAAAGGAGCAATTCCACTGTTGGAATAAAGGTGTGAACTGCTGCTGCTGCTTTTCGTAGTGCCTCAACTGCATTTCAACAGACATCGACTGTAAAAAAGATAAATACAAAGTTGAATTATTCTTATTATTATGGTGTTGGGCCACAGTAGCAAACTACTTCTGGCTAAAAAAGTTCTACCTACCTGTGGATTGAAAGGCTGTTGAATCAGTTGTTGGTATTGTTCCAAGATTTGCTGGAGCTTTTCATGGTGTTGCATCAGAGCCTGGTACTGCATGTTTGCCCTCTGCTGCTGCACCTGCTGCCATTGTGCTGCAGCAGCCTGTAACTGCTGGAGACGTGCAGCTTCCACTGGGTCTGGTGGTGCTGCTGGCTGTGAAAATATAGAGTAGGACTGATGCCAAACAGTATATCCTCAATCAAATGTATTATAGTTGGTGCATTTTGTTGAGGGGGAATGGTACTACTGATGGCAAGCACCGTGTTCAACTGTAATTCAACTCAGAGAGTACAAGGGTAGCAGATGTTGGTGGCAATGACATTGCTTTCATGACAACAAACCAGGGGCGCACAAGGCATTACAGTACTTTAGACAGAGTTTTTGGCTAAAGCTTTGACATAAGCCCTGTAAATATTCCTAAAGGCTTGTCAATCAACACTGTTAAAGGTTAGGGTTATGCCACATGTAGGATCTTAATAACTGCCTTGGGGAGCCGCAATATTCATTAGTCCAATAAAGAATTGGTCGATCAGGGTTTCAACAAATCATTTTGGGTGATCTTGTCACAGGGAGCAGGTAAGTGTCAGATATTGGCATCAGCTCAAAAATCCTTCATTGGGTATCACAAACATTATCTTGTAATTCGGACTGAGTATGTGGGACAATGAAGATAATGCAGAAAATCATTGTTTTGATTTTCAAGAGCAATAAAGGTGAAGATGAGTGAAGAGCATGATGACGGGCGACTGGTACTGAGACTTACTGTGTCCGTTGTTTTTTCTACATTTTCTCTCTGTAAATTCATGAAATTGACACAATCAAAGTTTGGAACCATTAATCTAACAGACGATATACAATAAACTTTGAGTAAAAACCTCTGTTTTAAGTGACTGTACAGGGGGACAATTTCATGATACTGGAACTGGACCTACCTTTAAGTCCTCGGGAGGCAGGGGTGGAGCAGGGGGCTCTTCCTTTGGAGGAGGTGGAGGAGGTTTTCCTTTCGTTGGCTCAGATGGAGGAAGAGGAGGAGCAGAAGAAACCAGTTCCACAGGCAGAGGTGGTGGCCCAGAACCATCACCATCGTTCTGGTTGTGTTTGGATTTTTCTTGCTTTAATTTCTGGAGATTGTCAAGATGCTTTTTGTACCAAAGATGTTGTTGCTGCTGGAAGAAGAACCAGACAATATGCACTCATTTAGAGCCTGTACATTTAACAGGTTGCTAATCTTAAACCATGATTTGGTTGGCTGCCACAGATTTATCCTGATGTTTTCACCCTGTAGCTCATGTGTACAAATATAATAATGGAATCCAACAGCAACTTCACAATAATCTCACAAGGCAACACCGATTTACAATAATCAGATTTGTTCAAATACCCATTGCATGATGTACTGTAAACTTTTGTAGCATCTATCAAAGACTACATTTAAATTAATCTGTTTCATGTTTAACTAATGGTGACAATGCATGGCTTCCCTTTAGTTAGATATCTTATTTTATGGGGTATTTCAGCACAAATCACAACCATTTTCTACACTTAAACACACTGGCAGATGAATGAAGAGGTGGAGTTGATGTTAAATAAAGATCTGATGTGATTTAATACACGATGTTACCTGCAATGGTAAACTCTTGTCATCTTCTATCTTGGACAAATGGCCTATGGTTGCTTCAATTTGATGACAATTGTTATCCGGTGATTTCAACAAATGGGGCTCTGGAGGAGGAGGGGGGCAAGGTTGTGGCTCATTTGGCTGTGGTGGAGGCGGAGGAGGCTGCCGTTGAACAGACGATGGAGCAGCGGGTTCGTCTTGCTTATAGCCCGCCTGTCCCGGTTGTTCTGAATTCCACGAAGGGCCCGGAAACCCAGCAGGGGCCGGGGCTCCAAAAGGACTAGCGTGGTTACTGTGGTGCAACACAGACTGGAGTTGTTTCTGATGCATCATTTGCAGCTGCTGCATCTGCTGAAGATGTTGCTCCTGTAAGCTGGAGAACAGCGAGCCACCGGACGGCGCCTCGAAGCCGCCGAAACCGGAGCTTTGCTCACTGGTTGGACCACCCGTCGGCTTACGAGGTCCAGGACCTCCATAGTTCTGCGAAAATTGTCCTCCAAAATTTCCCCAGGAGGGGTACATCCTCTAAAAAGATTGGTAGCGTACAAAGGATCCGTGCTCGCCCACAGCTATAAAAGCTAATGCTAAACGTTTATAAGGGTTGGACTACAGGCTCTACATTTTCATACCCTAATTAAGTAAAATTACACTAAATAACACAATAAGCAATATTACCGCAGCTATTATTAAAGCATAAAGTGCCGTTATAGATATAAACTATCCAGGATAGCGTTTTTCCAAACGCTTGAAATAAGGTACATTATACCACCGAAGGCCATAAATGTGGCGCTCAATGATGACGTGTACCCACGTCATATCCCAGCGACTTCCTCCGGACTGGTGTTGCTCCAATCTTAAATGGCCCCTATGAAGCCAGGGCGATTTAAGTGGATAAATAATGTGCGTCGTTTTTAATGTCATGTTTTTTCATAAACCGAGCAGTAACTTGTTCATTACACATTGATTTTAAATAAAAGGACGAGACATTCAAACAAACATCCACCACTTTGGCAATTGTCAGGTTGGGTTTTGTATGAATAAACACTGTTAATTTTGTTGTGATTTCCAAACGCCTAAATGAATTTAATTATTATTTATTAAAAATGATACACAGCGAGAGCTCGGATTCTTCTGCACATTATAAGCCACAAGAGGGAGACATTTACAAGCACTTGCTGCAAGGACAAAGAAAAAAACTGGAAAGATAACACAAGAACAATATAGCATAACAACAACAATAACAATACTAATAATAATAACTTTTGTTATCTTATGGAAGGATACAAATAGTAAACTTAGTTTCATTAATAAATGCAATTACTTAGATTAAAAAGATATGTTCCCTTTTAATCTGAAATAAATAACTTCCATAGAACATATTCATAAAGTATTTTAGGACCAACTGTTTGAGTTCAGATGGTTTGTTATTGGTGGGAGTGAAAGTACTTAGATATAAAAGACCACTGACTTTAGGCTGCCCTTGATGTCTGATACACATAATAGTATTTTTTCTTAAGATCACCAGTAAATCTGTATTAATTTTGACCAGAACCACTTAAAAAGAATCGTTAAAGCGGATTAATCAGGCCCGTCTTGTTTAATGTCTTGCGTTAATTAGTTTGTCAGCAGTGTTTTAATATCAGCTAATGACTTCATATTTCACTGATGACATTAAAGGGGTGTTAAAAGAGGGGAAATGGCCCATTCAGGATTCCGTTCTTTCGCTTAAGACGCCCTCAATGTATAAGACAAGGTCACAGAGGCCTAGCCTTTAGGGAGAGACACATTATCAGGGGATGGGAACCGGGAAAAATCCCATAGAGGAAGCTCTCTCCCCTCTAAAACAGCACGGCGGGCACAATGTGATACAGTAAGAACAATACACTGCAGAGGGAATTCATGATACAGCTTAAGGCAGTCATGGTGTATTGGATGGCAGAAGAGTCCCACAGTGTACAATAATCTGAGGTATGGGAGCTAACGCCTGATGCAGGCTGCATGAAAGAAGCCAGCCACATTAAGGTGATTATTATTATTATTTTTTTAAAAACACAGGCCCAGATATTCAGTCAGAAGTTTTCCCCTTTTCAATCTTCATCAGCACTTTCTAAAGCTTTCCAGGGGAGAACAAAGAAATCAGAAATCGTAAAGTTGTAGCTCACAGTATTGAGGACACTGCATTTTCTCTGTGATGAAAATCCTATGTTAAACAAAATGCTCAATGGAGGCTAATGGATCCCGAACAAGCATGCACTGCTTCCAAAATGCTTTGTTTGACAAATCAATTTTCCCATAACCCGGTGAGGAGAAAAGTGATGCAGATTGATCGCCCCCCCCTGACTTTGTTTCCAGAATATTGTTTGATGGCTGGATAGATTAATTGGTATGACATTTGAAAGCCTTCTCCTGACTGTCAGCATCCAAGCCTGCACACGCCAATCGAACCCTGGTCTAATTGTCTCCTCTGTAATACCTCACTTCACAAATTAGACGCTGCCTCCGCAAACTATTCCCAATGTTAAGACTGGAACACCATCACACCGCACAATCAGGGCCCTGGTTTGAATAGGAGGTGATGCTGTGCTGATAAGATAGAGAGCATTAAAGGGCATCACACAGAGTGCTGCGCCAGCATCTTCCTCTCTGCACAAATAACAAATAAAACCCCTGCAGCCGCTGCAGGTAAACACGCCTCAGACCTGGCGTGGAGAAACAAGAGGAATCATCATTTACAACAACGTGTTGTAGATTTAATATGCTCTGAAAGCTATTTAAAGATTGTACCCAAATGTTTTTTAGTTGCATGATGGGTGATGGAGTTTGTTTACCTCATACTTATATTCATCGGCTGTACAAAGTTTCTGATTCTCCAAATTGAATCTACTGTAAATGTGTAAAGCCTAGTTAAAAGAGTGTAAGATTTTAATCACCTTGACCTTTTACGATTAAAATCTTCCCTCAAGTCAGCACCAAACCAAAAATGGAAATGAATTTAAAAAAAATCCCTAAAACCGTCCAAATTTTTTTTGCTCCATTTGGATATGAAGCCAAAATTTCACTATATCAAGCAAAACCGTAGTTAGGGGATAGTGTGAGTGTGTGTGTGAGTGTGTATGAGGGGGTCTTTCATCTACAATTCATCACCATTTATTTATCACTCACAATGACTAATTGCCTGACTTGACCAGGATTTCGTAGGCCGGGTCCCTGGCAGGGCGCTCTGCTCGGCTACCCGCCTCCTTTGACTCGCCGCGCCTCCCTATCGCCCCCCAGCACACCCACTCCCCATTGAAAAACTGTAATTGAATGAGTTTATGTCGTCAAATTGATTAATCATATTAATTTGTACTTATTAGCTGGCCGGTTGAAAGCGATGACAATTAGATTAATGAAATGACTCCGTTTCCTCTGTCCACATCATATTCTCCACCATAACGAACCACAAGAAAAAAAGCATAGAAAAGGAGACTGTTACGACAAAATTAGCAATCAAGATTTGCCTGCTAATTGAATGTCCCCCTTTATTAATGGCAAGGTTTGTGAAAAGACCTTGAGAATATTAACAGATTAATTAAGCGATCCACATTAAAGGGGTAATTTTTGCTCACATTTGATCTGAAAGTTTACACTGTAAATGCTAAAATAAATCTATTACACATTATTTTTTATTAAAAGTGGTTTATCACAACACCTACACCCACCACACCCTTTATTACAATGTAATAGATGTGTTATTTTATCTCTGTATATATCCCAACAATGCTTTGACAATATCTTTATTTGTCGCAGCTTGTTGAGATGATGAAGAGGCTCCACTCATAAAATGTTGCCTGGTCGGAGGAACTTCCCTGACCACATATCCCTTCTGCTGGGGGGGGTGCATGTCCCCACGTCCCCTGAGGGGCCATGACCATACATTCATCATGCCCGTTTGGCTGATGTGGAAAACAAAATCCATATAAATATATGTAAATATAAGTAAACAGAGTGAGAGATCTCTGCTGCTGATAAACTGCTTTGAATTTCATTACGCAACAAACTGTCCGGCAGTTACAAACGACACTGGCGCAGGAGAGGTGATCGCCGGCTATGATAAAGATGAAACGCAATCGTTTACGCCACTATGAATCTGATGGTAATGTCCACACTATTAGAAAAGACGATAAGAGCATTTATGACTATTTGCTTTGTGTCAGGAAGGGAAGTGGGCTGCCTGATTAATATGGCCGGCCGGCCTCGGGTTTAACAGACTCAACTGTTAAATACAACTTACACAGGTTTTTATATGCTGTCGCGCAGGTGAGATAAGCAGAAATATGAGCAACACCTTCCCTATAAGGCAGGATATGCAGGCTGTGCAAATGTACGTGAGTAATGTTTTTGTTTTTGCTCCATGGCAAGATGCTATCTGCCCCTGTGCTCCACGCTAAAGTGTTAAACAGGTGGTTAAAAACATATAAATCTTGCTGCAAAATAAAAATACATATTTATATCCCAACGCACAGGGAATACCACTCCTGTATTTACAGGCCCGGGAGACAAAGGTTTGGGTATGGGAAATGTACAGACTTGGGGACAGATCAAGAAAGTGCTAATTTGAGCTAATTGAATTGAGGCCGGGTGGATGTGGAGAAAAAGACGCTGACTCGGCATCCACGGTGGTCCTGGTGTAATATTTCAGTCCCGATGTCCTGCGGACAGGGTCCGAACAGCTCTGTGCAGAACGTATCGACGGGCGTCCGTGTTAGACTTGATCACATGCTACAGCACCAGTCAAAGGCCATCGGTGGTCCGAGCGTCCTCATCGGCAGCATCTGTCTCCTCTATTTACACAGTCCATCCCCTTTAAACTGGGCTATTGATCCTGGCCTAGGTCACGGAGGTTTGGCATCAAGGTAGGAGTAGAGGCGGAGGAGTGGAAGAGCAAAGCCAGAGGAGGATGAGAGGACGCAGAGGAAGAGGGTTCCCTGGAGGATCACCATCGCCAGCTCCTTCTTATTTAGCATTTGACCCTGGTCTTGGCTTTACCGCTCAATGTGGCTGCATTATTTCCAGCATGTAGTCAATGGCTGCCGATATTTTAAGTGAACACTTGTCACTGCTCCTCAACAGAAGCTTAAGGGCGCTCTCTACAAACAGAGCAGATCCATGTGAGGTCAAAGGTTTTATTGTTCTCTAACAGATCATTATTTTCCTACATATTCGATATTTAAAAGACACCGACAACAGGCAGATTTTCACACGAGTGGCTCCGGTCCCCCCCAGCCTCCCCGTGCGCGCCTCTGCACCCGCCGTTTACGAGGCCTGTTGCTCCGCTCCATTAGAAATGACGCTGCCAGCGCAGAGCCGATAAACCATCTGGTCAGGCTCCGGAAACAGATCGGCTCCTCATAATGGAGTGAAGAAATAAAAGCAATTAATGTCACATTAGCGCATCAGGAATAAGGCCTGAGAGAATCAACCCAGATGCATCCTGGTAAACTTTCCCTCCTGGATAATTCAAGAATATTTTTCAGAATAGAAATAACGAATGACTGATTTTTGGCCAGTGGCCAGTCTGGGGCAGCGAAACAAGCTGCTGTAACACTGATATGCAGCATTATCAGGCTATAAAACTGACCTGCTAAATGTGTTAGCTGCATTAGCATTTATTTACACGCTGTGTTAAAACTGCTTTGGCAGGAGAACAGCTTATCCATCATGCACTATGTTTGTGCGTTAGCTGCTAATTTTATTTATGTGCTTTGTTAATGTTGGTTAATCTTTCAGGTGTTTACTGTTATAAACACCAGTGTGACGTCTGCAATTAAGCGCGTCGTTGGAAAGCGTAGCTGTGGCGGTAGCTAGGGACTGAGGCTGTTGTCCAAAACAAAAACAGTTGGATAAGGTAAAATCAAACAAGGTAATTTAGATAGATTTCATTTATGGATAGACCTTTACACAAGAACAACAAAGTCTCTGTTTTAGCTCAAAAATGGCTGATACACTCTGTTTAAAACCCGTTTTTCATTGTAAAAACAGCGCACGTGGACATTAATAACTTGCCGAAATGACCTTTTTGGTAAACTTCAGATCGGCCGTTGTTATAACAGTTTTGGTGATCGTGGTTATATAATAGCTGCTCGTCCTCAAGCCCACACATTACCGTCCTGACCTCCATCACTCTCCGTTCTTTAAACTTCACAGGATAATGGCCTTTTGTCTCAGGAGCCCTACAACAAAACAATGCAAGTCCTCGCTGAGTCGGGGGCGTTGAGAGGCGCCTTAATTGTTGTCTTCCCCCGTGCTTAATCGCTAAAAGCACCAAAGCAGTGTCATTGCTGTTTAATTCCATCATGCTATGCTAATTACGCCGTGTTAATAGAGGTTTTTCTGTTGTGGCGTCACACTCGTTAACTCAGAAGTGACGCTGCCCTTAATTGAATGGGAGGCCAACGAGTCACTTTCCTCTGATTAAAGTTTATTAGCTCTTCATACATCAGCTAACACAACACGTGTGTTCACCACAGCGTGCGTCTGCTACCGGCAGGGACACGTGCACATCGAGTGACCTTGATGCCACGGCAGCTTGGGCAGCGGGCAAACTGGGACGGACTGGTTTGGGATCACAAACAATGGAGACCAGTGGGATGTGGAATGGAGGTTCTCCAGGTCCTCTGAGGAGGACAAGTCCATACAGAAAACCAGTTTATAGTTGAAAAAAAGACAAGAAACAACTGTGAAAGTTTGCAAATGAAGCCAGTTTTCCAAGACTGGGAGGAAATTCTCAAAACTGAAGAATTTCCCGAGAAATTCAACAAAGATTCCTGGAGTTCTCATACCTTAAGGTGAAGGAAGGCTTATAATCTCTGCATTTCATTGATAATAAATGCAGAAAAATGAACTGGGAGGGAAAACAAGGAGTTTTTCCCTCCAACTGGCCTTTTCTGGCCTCCTTAAACACAGCAGCAGAAAGAACCTGAGCCACTAAAAAAAACAATTAATAAACTAAATTAACAACAAGGTGGTATTTGCTGAAAAACGATGTTAAGACCTGAAACTGTGGCGGCTGCTACACTCAAGTAACAACCACATGTATCAGAAAGACAAACACGCACAATAATTCCTCCACCTTTGCCGGAGGTGCTGCTGAGCTCTGGTGCAGATGCTACGTGTCTCTGTAGGTTTAATAAGGATCAGTCCGCAAAGGAAGCTCCACAAATCTCTGAAATGTCAGACACTGCGGTATCATCACTCACAGCAAATGGGCTTCTTTTCCCGGCGTCTCTCTTTTGTAGTTTTTTTGTTGCGATCCTCCTGGGACCCGCAGCCCGGCGCCGATGCCGCGGACTGATATGCAATTATTTAAAGCAGCTCTACAGAAGGAGAAACTTTCGGGTCAAGCGACGCGGCAAACAAACTTGAACCAACTTTATGTCGGAGCCGAGCCGACTCGTGTTGGGGAGGAGCGGAACCCCTGGTCCTCACTGTCGCATCTCCCACGTTTAAACCAGTTAACATCCGGCAGACCTTCATTTAACACCGGGCCCAGTGGAGACGCCGCTGCAGCTTTACAATCCCCAGCACCGCTGGTCCCACACCCACACGTGCCCCCAATTACCCTGCGAGCGCCACACGTGCAACATCATTAATAAGATCTACTAATAATGGCGGTGGGCTCCGCTGGCCGTGACTGAGATTTGACTAATTACTGTAATTGTATTGGAGTCATGCTCATTAAATATGAAAATTACGCTCTGTGAAATGGGTGGAATCGGAAGCGGGGAGGGCGAGGGATGAATTACGGAACCACTTCCCGCCAGCAGCTCGCACAGCTAGCTGCCACGCCCAGCGGCCTGGACGCAGCACAAAGCCTGGGCGCCTGTTTGCTGTTACTTGTTGCTCAACAACTCTCTTTAATCCATCACACCAGCGTTTACTCAAACACATTGAACGTATTTTTGTGTGCAGACCGGTGAAACCTTTAAGGGTTGCGTCGTGCAGTGTGAATTGGCGCAACTAAAATCCTCTTTATCTCACTCAGGGTATTTCTGGCAACAGTTTGTGATGGATCTACGCTCGTTGCACAGCAGGATGCGCCGGTGACTCTTCCCTGCAACTTTCCCTCGTACTTCTTGCCGTCATCTCGGGGGATTTGAGCAGCTGTCAGGAATCCAGAACCTAGACGATGGCGTCTGGGAGTGGCTACGTCCCAGAGGAGCAGAGCGTCATCTCCCCCCCCCCCTCCCCCTCCTCTGCCCTCCTTGAGTCTGCATGCTCAAGTTGTTTGGGAAACCTTGCAATGCAAATGTGATGCTTACCTTCACCGCCCAGCAACAGAACTGTGTCACAGTCTTTGGGGTGAAGTCGGCGGTTTTGTTGGAGGAGATATCGGCGGGTAAACAAAGCCTGATGTGGAGGTCAAATGCTAATGAGCGCTCCATTTGTGACGTCTGGCTCGCCCTAAAAGGCAGCATACCAACATAAACAGCAAATAAATCACCTAAATGTCCCATGAAGTGCTGGATTCAGAGAAGACTTTCAGTTATTTCATTTTTAAACCCTGAGGCGGCGACATACAGACATCTCCATTTTAATTTCATAGACTCGCACGACGCCACCGTGACATGTAATGTTACTAGCTTTAGCCGCGACCCTCGAACAGATGCACTGCCATGAAGGGTCTGCAGCTGTTGTGGGGCTTTAAGCCCCCCACACCCCCCTCCCACAGCTGTCCCCTCTCCGTCTGAGTCTGCCATGCAGAGCAGGCCGAGGGACAGACGTGACTGATGAAGTGCTGAAACACACCACCAGGCAGGTGGATAAGGGTCGCCACAGGTAGCCTAGCACGCCACCTCAACACCCGACACCCTCCTCCGCCGGTGCCTCCCGCCTATAGATGGTGCTACACTCACAGTGATGACACCGCGGCCTCTCTGAGGGCTGTCTGTCACCGGGCGCCACAGGCTGTACGGTCGCAGCCACAGAGAAAGGCACCCTTACCTGCCCTTGAGCCAGGCGACAGAGAGGGGGGTGGTTGAAAGAGTAGATTCAGCATGTATGCACGCCACAGGGGCCATAAATCACGACCTTGTTCATTTACACAGGGAGCATATTGATGGTTTCCCATCGCCTTCGCTCACTCACCTAGTTACATTGTCTAAGACAACACGGCTCAGGGTAAACGTGACTGACAGTTTACAGCCGATTCTCAGAGGAATAATCCCACCCCATGAGTCACAGCGAGGAGCGAGAGCGCGGCGCTGGAGCCGGGCCCGGCGCCGACAGCACAAGGTTGCAGCAGCAGCCATCGTGGATTCTCTGAAGGCTGGATGATTAACAGACTGCTGGAGTACAGACACGGCCAGGATTTACTGAGAAAGAGAGACGATTTGGAAGACAGAGGGTGGGGGCCGTATCCCGTTTGTGGTCTACAAGCCTGGAAACAGAGGAAGAACAGTGAGAAGAGAGAGGGAAGTTGGAACCATCCAACTATATGTGCTAAAAGACACCAGGACATCAGGTGACGATGCTCAGAAGACCTCAAACCCCCCCCAAATTTGCTCAGCTTAATGGCCAAACCAACAATCCATACGTTGGTCTCTGCTGCGCGTGTCAGTGATGATATGGGGTGTCGGGCGGAGCGGCACCAAGAGCGGATAAATAAAAACAAGGTCCTCCATATGTTTAATTCAAGCTGCTGTGCAGAGATGTGTCCACCGGTCATCATATTTGATTTTGTGGAGGGGAAGGCTTTGTAGCAGGCTGATTAAACACAGACGTCGCCCCCCACCCCCAACCCCACCCCCACCATCGAACCCCCTCCCGCCTCTGTATTGGCTGAAGTTGAAAGCCCCAGTAAATGAAATGACTTCCACAGGATTGCACCACAAAGGAAGCGAGTGTGTCAGATGTGCATTCAGGCCGGGCTGGAGCCGACACAAGGTCAAACAGGACGCCGCGTATGGACGGCGGGCCGACTGTCAGCCGGGGCGGGAGGATGCCGTTACACCCCAGGGCACCGTCAGAGAGGACGGGCGCGTAGGTGCACAAGTACGCATGAGCTGAATCGGGCCGATCCTGCCGGGTCACGCCTGAGGGACAACTTCAGAAACACACAATTAGCTCGTTATTATCAGATTATTACAGAAATCCTTACGAAAATGACTTTTTTTAGACATTGAAAAAGTCACATTTAATTGTAAAAATTGTAGTTAAACTAGGTGGTTACTTTTATAAATTAAAAGGATAATCCACTCCCTGGAATACACATTAACATTTGTAATTAACAGGTTACTAAGATTACATTAAGCTATTTAGATGCATTTTATATTTCTCAATCAACATTTCAGTAATAGAATTATATTTGACGGTTCACATTGTGGAAGAAAATATAAGTGTTTCAATAAAAAAGTAGTTACACCTATTGAGGATTAAATGTCTTATAATTAAGGAGGAACATCTACAGTCAATGCCGCCAATATTTAATTTATTAAATGATCTCTCTCTCTGTCTGGATGTATATTTCCGGTTATGAAGGTAGCGTCGCCAAAACAATGTGCATAAAAGTGCATGTTGGAACGATCCGATAGGTACTTAATGAAATCCTTCAAAGTCTTTACATAAACCATGTGATTTTATTGTCACTGTACATTCAGTGCACTGTTAGGAGTCACCCGAAAAAACAAAAAAAAAGCATTTATATTTACACGACTACATGAGGCAATAACAACAAAGAAAACACATGAAACTGCCACACAACACCTGCCCAATTCACCAAAACTGGGTCTGAACTTGGCTTCTAAATTCCAGCACTCCCATATTTTCCCCTGTGTGTGTGTGTGTGTGTGTGTGTGACCCTGTCCTTTATCTCAAGCAATGGGGCATGTTTATAATTAAAACGAACCAAAGCTCCCTTTTAACTCCGTTCCTATATCACAATTGCAAACATATTGTTTTTAAAGGGAGCGAACCTTCTGGGTAATCACTCCGACGCCACGCGTGCCCGGCAGGGTCCTTCCGCACGCCGCGGACCACAACAGCCGGGGAGGTTCCTCCGTGTTTTATGTAAATCTCGTCATCTCGGAGTGCACGGAGATAAGTCCACAAATGGAGCAGCGAATAAGCAGCTCTCTCCTCCGAGGGATGTGCTCCCCAATCGCAGCAGGTTCATCTACATTTTTTTTTTAATACCCAGTCAGTGATGTCACTTTATTTCTGTGCCACTGATTCCCAGGAGGCGCCCATGGCCCGTTTCCAAACCCTGTGTAATTTTCAAATGTGAACTGAGGTATAGGTTCTGCGCCGCTTTGCTTCGCCACCGAGCAGTGAGAGACACGCAAACACCAAGACGTGGAAGAAAACCCCCAACTGAAAGCCCTCGCGAGGGCTTATCCTCACTGAGACGCAGCTACTCAGGTGGGTTTCCGACACGAGGAATTTATCAAACTTAAACAAACGGTCACACTCGCGGGAGTGCACAGCAGCTACAGTGTAGTACAGTGAAGTATGCACAATACATTTAGACTGTACAGGACGTCCCCATTGTAAACAAAGCACGACTACATGACAGTCAAATGCCACATGAGGACCATAGGTGGCCACATCTGCCTTGCATAGCCCAGTGATCACTCTGGTACGACACTATTACACGTGCCCGTGAAACCGCCTTTGTAGAGTTTTCGGAAAAAGGCGCCTCCTGTCCCCGAGGTGGAGCCGAGCAGGAATTTAATTGCTCCATTTCTATTGAGAATTTCGGAGTGGAAGACAATTAGAATTAATTAGATGCAGCAGAACAGTTTTAGAAGTCTGAAAATAAATTACAATTTCTTTTTTTTTTAAATATTAATTTGAAGAGAAGGGGGAAAGTCGGAGAACCTGCGTGTCTTCAAAGTGAACAGAGGAGGTCCCAGGAGGAAGTGATGGAAGCTCTCTCCTATGGTTAGAGGTCCGTTCAAACCCAGATCACATGTAAACAGCGCTGTCTGCAGGTGCTCGGCTTTGGTTTGCTAATGCAGAGGCCCCATATCCCTCACTTCAGCCCGGGATAGATTTCCTGGTCTACAGAAGTGCATCATGGGAATTGTATTCTCTGCCATATAGGTTCTATAATTATCCACGCATCACATTACGGAGTATCAATAACTTCTGTTCCTGTGGGGATCTTTTCAAGCGCAGCGTGATGTTTTCTTCCCGCTCGGGCAGAGGCTAATGGCACTTGACGCGGCTGTTTTCAGAGTCTGTCTCGCTAAGAGAAGCTGATTATTATAACAGTATTCAGAATGTTCTGATGGCACTCTCTTTGAATCATTTGGCTACTGGTTTACGGCCGGTTCTAAACTACAAATGTCGACCACATCTGGAGTGCGAGGAGATAGCTTCGCGTGTCATCACGCTAATATTTAAAGATCCACTAATATACAGGCTGCGTGGTGATTTGGTGGCAAGTTTAGAATAGGAGTTCTAATACGCTGAAAAGCAAATACCTGCTCTAGCTGCCATCTGCAGTTCTATAATTAAGGGCTTCAAACCCATGTGTTAGAAAAGTGCGTTGCTTTTCAGTCAGAGGGATCGCGGGCGTTGAACCTTCTGCTACGCTAGCTGCGTGGAAATCTGTTATATATTCAGCGATCTGAAGTTTAGTTCACACAGATGAAGGAGGAGAAATATAAATAGGACATAAGAAACAAAAACACAAGGGAAGAAAATACACCTGTACAACCTAATGCATCCATGACAGAAGCACCCGAACTCAGCGAGTTAGCGTTAAAGTCAGCGCTGATTCGACTGCAGCAGGTTGTATAGGTGATCGTTTACCTTCTTTATCAGAGGTTCAGGATCAGAATAAAGCCTGGTTTTCACAGTTCTCTTAGTTGCCGCTGTGAAGAATGAGGAGGAGGGTAGGGGGGTTAGTTTTTACCCACCGGAGCTGAACGCAATTATTGCCAAGTTATTCATAGATGCTTAGTGCAAAACCTTTGTGAGCCGTGATCACTGGCCAGCTGTTGTCCTTCTGTGAGCACCACGCTGACTAAAACCGCTGATGGAGGCTGCTACGAGGTCAATTCATAACCAGGTAAAGTGAAACCGCGGAGGGATACGTCTAACAGTTTGTCCCCCAGCCCAGTGCAATTTGACACAATATACAGTACACTTATATATGTAGACCAGTTAGAGACTATTGCTTCAACAGCTGGGATTAAAAAATACGAAAGGAACGGAAACACTTGTGGCTACGCAGCCGTACGGCTCTTTAGGACATTTATATTAACACGCTTGCAGTTTGAGATGAAAATAAGATAAGAAACAAATTCACAGAAGCTCCAGGTGATATAGAACAACAGGTCTGTGTTATAACAAGACCGCCTGATTTCTGTACACAACATCTTTATATACATTAGTGTGATCCCATCAGGTTGATATTCACCCTTTTTAAAAGCACCTCAAGTCCCTTTTTTTGACATTTTTTAACATTTAAAAGTGTTAAAATGACCCAGGAGTCCCAGCTTCATCCTTCTGCAGTCAGTTGGCACACCAGCTTCATCCACAGCCTCCCACTGGCTGATTGATGTCTGTCAAACATCTGGCCAGAAGTGTCAAGCCTTGGCCTCCAGCATCTCGAGGAATAGTTTGTGCATGGGAATTTTGCCCTGCATCTTGATGCCATAAAAGTGCTGCACGGCCTTGGTGGCGGTCTGCCGGAGCAGAGGCAGGGTCATTAGCAGCTTGCCTGCCCGCCGAGGGTCCTCCGGATGCTGGGAGCCCTCAAAGTCCTGCAGAGCCTCGTGGAGGGAATCCTGGAGCCTTTGGACGGCCTCGATGTTCTCTATGTGCATGGAGTCTGGAGCAAGGAGCAAAAGACAGGAGGATGGAAGGAGTTACTTATATTTTCAAACCCTCACAATCGATTCATTCGAACATTTTTAAATGCAGATCTGCAGCGGCTGCAGCCACGTGTAATTTTGGAGAGAGGTTTTCTCCTCTTAATGGTTAATGGCGCTCCTTTAATAAATGCCTATACATGCCGGGACTCTAGGGAGGAAAAGAACCAGGTACTGTATAAATATATGGCAGGGGAAAAAAAAGGATTCATTTCTTTTGGTATCACAGACCTAGTACCCCCCCCCCCCTAATGAATTCAGATGGCTGCATTACCAGAATATAGCTCAGCTGAATGATGGCGGCAGATGGCCTTCATTTCCATAAGAAAGAGCAGTTGGCCCCCTTATGTATGGACTCTAAAATAAAACCAGTTGAGACTTATTAAAACTCTCTGCGTGCAAGTCTAGAAAACCAAACCAAACAAAAGCACACAGCGTCCTGCACAGGACGAGCCGCCGGCGCCGGCCTGAACGGACGAGCGGCGGTTTGTTTTTAGCCAATTTCACTGCACAGTCATGCAGTGTCAGATCTCATCTGCGGACGCATCATATCCACAATTCATTAACCGACAGATAAAATCGTGCACCACACAAATGTGGATTCAATTCCGCGTTCTAATTGGATTGAAGCGTTCGGCTCGGTGTATCTAACGGAATGAGATGGGGCTCGCCTCGTCCCGGCCGCGCTCTGCCAGAGCTGAAATGCAGCTGCTGATTGAAGCGCCAGTGAATTAGATCAGCTCCGCTATGCGTCATGAAAGTTGTCAGGCAAAGTAAGCCCGTGTACACATATGTAAATGAGGCAGAAAAAAGGAAAAGTACAAGGCTAATTATGTTCCTAACTGACTGATTAAGTCTCTTTTACCAGTCGCCTTCTGTGTAAATTGCGTTTCTATCTTGGGAAATTAACTAGGCTATGTGGACCGCACATGTGTTCCAGCGCTCTTCATTTGAAACCTTCATGTTAATGCTGAGCTGATCCGGGTTTGGCCGGCCGAGCATGTGTTTGTGTCAAGTGATGAGAGGCGGCGGGGGAGGCTGGTTTTAAATGTGTGTCACAGAGAATATTCTGATGATCCACGTTCTGGTTACGGCAATACTCAGAATATTTGGTTTAAAGCACTGAGGATGGCAATTATCCCTATGTGAGTGAGTGTGTGTGTGTGTGTGTGTGTGTGTGTGTGTGTGTGTGTGTGTGTGTGTGTGTTGGAGGAGTTTAGGGGCGGAATGCAAAACTAACTTTGAAGAAACAATTTCCGTGTAATCCGTCAGCAGCCTGGCGTCGATCCCGTCAATACTCCGCTAATTACAAAATCAATGGCTATGAATTTCCACAGCTGTCACACCCACCAGGACCCCTGGAGCCCGGAGCTCTGCGAGACCGTGTTCAAACGAGCCGAGGCTGCCCCCACGCCCTCCGCGAGCTTCCCTCTCGACCTCTGCCTTCCTCTCTCACACTTCTCTTTTACCTTTATACATCCCAGTCTTTCCATCAACCCCTGCCCCTCCCCTCCTGCCCACACACACTCCCGCACACACACACACACACACACACACACACACACACACACACACTCCCTCCCTTCTCTACTCTCACAGACAGTTTGTCATCAGAAGACTAAACCTCTGGGCTCAGCATTTTTCATTTTTTCCAGGCAGGCAGGAGAAAAGACTCCTAACAGGCATTGATTAGTAGGGGACAGGCCCGGCCTCATGAAAAGCAAACTGTCGATACGGCCACAGCATCTTCACATTGGAACAAACGAGGCCCGTCGCTCCCCAACGCTCATTCCACTCCACTTAACACATTTTATTGACAGCCCCTGTTTTCCTAATGAAATGCTAAATATATCTCCCTCGGCTGTGGCGCTCTGGCAGCTACTGTTATGGAGATGGAGAGAATGAGAGCGCGATGTGACACACACACACACACACACACACACGCAAATTAAACTATAGACGCACGCACGCTCTTACACACAGGGTTGGCTTTAAATTAAACAATCGTGCCTGTGACCTTTTTGTCCCCTCTTATCAGGTATCCTTCACCGTGGAAGTGATCGGCTCGCCAGATAAACACAAGCGGCTGATATTTTTGGGTGTAATTTCTTTGTTTGCTTTAATTAAATGCCAACAGTTTAGATTCGTTTAAGATTACCATAGAGGCCTACCTTCCTGTCACCCTCATGACGCTATACATTTGAAAAAATGTACCCGGTTTCAAAGGCGGAATCTTAATCTTATGCTCTTATTTCGAAATGAGAAAAGAACTAAAAATAAAAGCATTTGTGATCCTGCAACCACAGCGCGGCTGGAGCATGTCGCTACCTGAGTTGGCGAGGGCGATGGCTTTGAGTGACACAAACTCCTCCTTCTCCATGCGCAGCTTCTTGTAGCGCCTCACCAGGGGCAGGATGGCCACATGCAGGTCCAGCAAGCCCGAGATCCTGGCATGCTCCTCGTCCACCACGTAGTCCTCCGCGTACACGATCTCCTCCTCGCAGGGCAGCGAGCGGAAGACGATGCTCAGCACCAGGATCTCCATCCAGGCGCTCTGCAGCAAGCTCATCTGGTCGGCCAGTGAAAGAGTGGAAAACCCTGCAGAAAATGAGGATTCCTTTCATTTTTCCTGTGGAGGTTTTTGTTTACAGCCACGTGACAAATGTTGAGACCGACCCATTAACCCCGGGGAGCTGTAATTGGCTGTCTCAAGCTGTCCTTATGTTTTATGGGCTGTGTACTGTATATAACGCTGCGTAATCCCGGCTCAAGTCTGACTTGAAACGGCGGCCGATGCTCGCCCATGGAAGCTTAAAGAAGAATATAAATCAGTCAAGTGTAAAAGCCTTTGAAACACGATCCGGGACGGCTTTCGCCTGCCAGCAGTCAGCACCTCTGCTGCTCACTACATAAGCACATGAGACGGCGCTTAGTGAGGACAAATCCACCCGTAAACCCAAACACCTCCCTGAAAACCAGGGAGAAAAACCCAAAATACCAACGCATGTAAAAAAAGTATCAATGTATGTTTAATGAACTGGGCAGTGGACCACAGCATTATTGTTTTTGTTTGGTCGAGATAAGTCCACAAATGGAGCAAAGTCATTTTTGCTCACTTAGCAGTAACATATTTAAGTAAATATTAAGGTCTCCCTCCAGGTTGAAGGAAGATTTCTTGAGTTGCGATATGTGGACATTTCTAAAGTCCATATAAACTGATTACAGTTATCAGATTACTCCTGCTCATTTTAGGGTCATGTTACCTCGCTTGTAACCATATAAGGATATATATGAAAAATATACATATATATTGGGACATTCTATTTGTAATATATAGGGGTAAACAAGGCTGTTATCTGGAGAAAAATGGCATTAGTATAGAGAATTAGAGAGAATTACACACACTCATCAAACTGTGGAGCACGTGAAGGCGCCTAAATGGAAGGTGACCGCAGGACTTGCCTGGGCCCTGAACCCACCACGAACGGGAACAGGGCAGGTTGTCTTAGGAAAGGGCCTCCTGATGGTTTTTATCAAGCAAAGAGAGAAAATGGGAGAGGAAGAGTGCTGGGGATGTCATTGATTAGTAGATTGTAATCAGTCCACCAAATGCGAAAGAGGAATCGATCAAAGCTTCAGATCTGACAAACAGACGGCTGATGGAGGACATCCGGTACACGTTTAGAGGGGGGTGGAGCGACTCGGTGTGTGAGGGGGTCTAACACACAGTTACTGCAACAGGAACATTGCCATGATGCGTCAGATGAACGGGTGTGTAATCATCAACAAACAAATAATAAACCAGATTCCGTTCAGCTTGGAAGCATCAGCCGTCCCTTTTGCCTCATTTCCAATATTTTTCTGGCACTTCCACATCCAGGAGGTTCAGGTGAGTCAAGAATCACTGTGGAGGGTGATTCTCCCTGATTAAATATCAATACATCACTGTGATTTACTATCTTCTGACCAAACATGACATAATATTGAGCGCCCTAAGGAATGTTCTCCGCTATATTTTTCTCTCCCTGTGACGACAGAAGAGAAAGATAAATATGTGAAAAGAGACATGAAAAATCGAAGGTTCCCACAGCTCTATAGGAAAAAGAAATAATTCAAAAAGGCACTTTAAAATTCACAGGCTTATAGCCAAGCTGGGTATGAGCTGGAAAAGTTACATTGCTTAATTTCCCACCCATTTCCTGTTTTTATACAAGAATGTACATCCTGTCCCTATTATGTTTTCAGATTTTCTTCAAATTTTGCACATCAGGCATGATCAGTGTGTAGTTTCCATGTTATCCTTGCTTGTTAGTGTATTAATTATCAGAAATTGAGGGATTAGAAAAAATATATACTGGTAAGTGGATTGATTCTAGAGGTCAAAGGTCATAATACACCTCTTGAACGTGATGAGTTAAGAAAGGTTTGGAGGGTCTGCCGAGAAATCAAGATAATCTGTATGTAAATATTTAAAAATGTATCCATGTTCAAGCGAGCATTTATTTTGTAAGAAAGGAATATTAACTTATATATTCCAAAACTATTACATTTATAATGAAATTCTTGGTTAATATCGATACAATTTGACCCTGTTTTGCTAAATGTGACGTTGAATATTATGGTGTTAATGGTTGTTTGCAGGGGGTGAAACACACTGTGGAAACTACAGTACAGACACAGATCAGATAAGCGATTGTTCTTTATCCAGAACAATGAAGAGACCGAGTGGTTTGCAGTGAAGCTTGAAGCTGTCGTCGAGAGCTCGGTCTAAAACAGACAGCAGTTCACTCTCTATTCATTTAGTATCATTACAGGCCTCCTAAGAGCCCTAATGGGCCTAATAAAAAGACAGAGGTAATAATGAGACTAGAGAGTCCTATAGGAGGAGGAGGAGAAGGATGTGGAGGTGGGGTGGGGGGAACCAGGGGAACAGGAGAATCAGGCAGCCTGAAAGATGTGATTGTGAGTGAGAACAAGAGAAGAAGAAAGCGCAAAGCTGTGTGAACATTTCAGAGTGGAAGGCCCGAATGCTGCTGCCTCCAGTTCACTCCCATCTGTGTGAGCAGCTGGATGGAGACGTCTCCACCTCTGGCCTCTCACCGCACCGCCGCTTCGGCCCCAGGGGGTCAGCTCAGCTCTCCAGGGCACTTTAACGTTAAAACCAACTTTGATGTTTGAACGAACAAAGCTGGTGCGGGTAAGTCATCCCGCTCACCGCTCCAAGAACATTCTTATCTTTAAAAATGTGTAACAGAAAACCAGTTCAGTGTTACATGTTTCCTCCCAGGGCTCCCAATTTGGGTGGTGAAGGACTCTTACATTAATGGGACGATTTGCAGTAATGACTCTTATTACCTCATCGTTAAAGCCATTTGCTCAGTGGGCTATGAGTGTAATGGTGGGAGTGGACTGTGAGAGTGGAGGGACCCTTTTTGTCTTAATCGTTACTTGGTGACACCCTGACCCGCGGGCCCTGGGTAAAATGTCCCCAGAGTGTCACATGTCCCTTTAATAACTCTGTCAGCTCTGGATATAGAAGGATCAATAGTTACAAACGAAAGGTGTAGAGTGTTTATGAATTTTGACATTTTTGTGCCGGCGTGTCTAACATTAAACGATAAACATGGAGTACAAGCATCTGGCCGGCTCTATCAATCAATATCAAGACTTCCAGATGGTCCCAAATTTGTAAAACCTCTTTGCTTATGAACATGTTAAGAGTGCCCACGTCCTATTGCACTGCTCTCTTTCGTAACGCACGGCCATCCAACGTGCGTGCTCCTGCTGATGAAGACAACAAAGATCTCACCACATTTGCCTAACAAGACTTATTTAAGCATTCGCTAACAAGCAGCAGGGAAACCCATCAGTATTTCCCAAATAAATCAATTTCGGTCCTGTGTAGTGGCTCTGAGTAAGTAAGAGGATTGTGGGTTTTTTTAAGTCTAGGATTGAAATGGAATACATTGACACAGGGGCCGACCCACCCTACCCCACCCCCAACACACACACACACACACATGCGCGTGCAAATGCTCCCATCCTACCCAGTCAAATCAAAGGTTTCAGCTGCTCTTTATTGATTAGATTTTAGAATATGGGACTGGCTTCTCCCTTAGGTGCAGATGAGTAGCAGATGTTAATTATCCTGTGTGTGTGTGTTTGTGTGTGTCTGTGGAAGAGGGAGGAGTGTTTATGCATGTGCAACAGTCTGTGAGCTGCTTTGGTTGTCTAGTTTGTTTCAGTAAATTAAAATATGATCGGGGGGGGGAGGGTTAATGGTAACTGAATGTGTGCAAGAAGGCCAGAGAAATTTCAAGTATTAGGTTCAGCTAAATCACTGGTAATTGTCAGACAAAATATCTTGAAATTACTTAAATTATTTTAATACTGTCTAAAGGGCATGCGGAGAGTTTCAGTGTAATTAATTTTACCTGGGATATGTTTCGCCCAGCCGATGATGACCACCAGCTCACGGTCAGCCAAATCGCACAGCGTGGTCAGAGCCTTGATGTCCCCGTCGGGCATGGTGGGGTCGGGCATGGCGTAGATCTTCTCCGGCTCCACGACCAGCAGATGTGACACGATCTTCGTCACTGGAAGCAGGAAAGGACAAACAGATAAAAAGGGGGAAACAGGAGGGAATATTGGGAAGTGGGATATGTTCAGCTGTCACTCACGTGGCTTTTTGGCTGGAGGTGGGATGGTGAGGCCGAGGTAAGCGCCGTTTTCACTGTCCAGCCTCCGTTTGTACTTCTGCCGGCCCCCCCTCACCCGGTCCAGACGTACACCTGCAGGACAAAAAAAACCCCCACTGTATTCAAGATTTAGGGACATTTCTATATTTATGAAACCTTTTTCCAGTGACATTCTTGAAAACTGAGTAACTACTTATCATACAATCAGACACATGCGGGATTATCTCCAAAGCCCTCCCAGAGGACGCGGCTCGCATCTGATCTGCCCGCTGTGCAGGATTTACGCTCCGGTATTGAAAGCTGTTTGAGCACCGAGAGCGAGAGCAAACAGATTTTACATGGTCAAGTGGAATGGAGTCGTGCGAGATTTCTCGGTGACTCGTATAAATTCCTTTGATTCCCCTGGAAACAAAAGAATCCGATTAGGATGGTCTTTCAATTTCCTGACACCGACTATCCACTAACCTAATTACCCAGCATGCCCAGAGGGAGCTCATTCTTCCCAGCAAACACAGTGAGATCATTTTATGCCTGGCAGATTGAAGCTAAATCGAGATCCCCTCTCCTAACACGGCTTTCCATTTGTACGCCTTAAAGTAATCAATAAGGCTTGCAAATAGACTTCTTGTTCTTTGAACACATGTGGATGCAGTTTTAATTAGTCAGTTAGGCAGCCAGGAAGTTGGTTTGTGATAGATGGAGCTTCAGTACTTCTTCATATCATTATTCTTTGTTAAGGTAAATTCAGAATTATAAATTGCTCTTCAACAAGCTGCGTGCACGTACTCCAGATATTAAATTAATTCAGTGGCTTCTCTCTGCAATGGCTCACATAGGCTGAATAAATATACACAAGCCCCCAACAATTGGCTGGTTTGCTGCAAAAACATATCAGGCAGGTTTTCCCTGTTTTTCCTCAGCGTTCCACAGACTCATCGGACGAACTGAGAGTGAATCGGCAACTAGAAGCACCCTCTCACGTGCACACACACACAATCACACGCATATATTTCACTTTTTCTGTGCGTGTGGGGTCACGTGGGCAGCAACAGGCGACAAGTGACCAAACAGCCGGAGGTGGAATTCCAAGATCTGCGGGGGCTATTTGAAGTGGAACGTCCAACTGGCTCCTAATTAACAGACGCTGACAAGAATTAAGCGCTCCGCGTTAACTAGATTCAGTTTACAGTTCGGAGACAAAAAGCCGGGGGTGGACGAGGGGGGAGGTCGGGTAGCGTTGAAGAATGGGAGATTTAGGGAATGAGGCAGAACAGGCTGCTGTTTTGGGCAGCACGCACCGGGTCACGGCAACTTCTCATTTTTCTCCTCTCCCCACTGACAACCCCGCTCGCCCCAGCCAATCCCTGATCCAACCAGTGCGGGATTAACTCTTCCCCATGTGATACGGCGCAGTGCTGAGAATCTGACCACAACAAGACAGCTGGAGCTGGATGAGTTCCCTTGTAGAGGGGGAAGGGGGGGGGGGGGAGAGATTCATCGTCAGGACCACATTCCACACCTCAGCCCCCCAAAAACCACAGCGGCCTCTGATCTTCAAGGCAATCGTGCTTGAACTTAGGTAGTGTGAAAGGTTGTGACATGCAAGGAGATCATGTTAAAAGCGGATCCATTTTTTATGGTGGCTGGCAGTTTGTAAAGTGCAGCGGGCAAAACGCGGCTGCCCGCGATGGGGTAATGGGGTAAAAGAGCACGGTGAATGGGAGGCGTGTGCCCTGGATGTTTTGAGCTCGGTAAGATCGCGCGGTGCTGACTGACCGAAGCAGACTGACACAAAGGCAGCGGCTTTGTGCGTGGACAGATGCACGGGAAGACGATGAGGTGTGTTTGCATAGTGGCGATCTTTACGGCCACCTGACCCCTTTCACGTCAGATATCCTTATTGATTCAGGCGACCTTAAAGCCCATTCCTGACTGAAGTGGGGGTGGGTTCCTTTTACACGATGTTTGCCGCATGAACACGTATTTATTATTCTTTTTGTTTCCTCCATTAATGTGCTTTATTAAAAATTACATCAATAAATAACAGTGCTTCCAACACAGAGGCATTCGTGCTCGTACATTTATTGCAATAATTATGCACATTTTATAACATGATGATGTAAAAACACATGATAAGTATATGAACACGTGTGTATCTCGTAACTATTTTGAGCCCCTCACCTGTCAGAGGGGCTTCTTTGTCGAGAATGTGTCAGAATTGGCCGGCAGGCGAACGCTGCCAAAGGGAGATTAGGAGCTCCCTCTTTTAGCTGGGAAAAATCAGAGGGGTAAAACATGCCCCCCTTCTACGCTGCTCGCTCAGACCGTCCAGGGCTTCTTCTGAGACCCAAATCTGCAAGTGTTTCACACATCAGGCTGCAATTTTTTTTCTTTGCAGTGGGTGAGCAGCACAAAAAAAATAGGAGGTAAAGGAAGATTTGAATGGGACATTTGGAGGATCATGACAAATACTGGCAGGTCTCCCTTTATCTTGTTGAATAAGCTTCCTCTGAACCAGAAGGGTGGTTATCAATAAAAACATCTGTCCAGCTGGAGGTGAGAGGGTTAATTAAGGACACCCAGTGCTTTGGCGATGTGGGTGGTCAGAAGGAGCTGTGTTATTGGCGAGAGTGACCGAGACTAAGGCACAGGGAGGGATACCAGCGGGGAACACCCGCCGCTAACTCCGACACCATGTCAGGGGTGCTATACCGTACATTTAGCATGTGTCTACAGGAATGTGTGTATATGGTGGGTTATAAAGAGGTCAGTACTTTGCTAAATCCCCTCCTTGATGAGAACACGTGTGAGCCTCTGCGCCTGATGCATCACCTGCCAGACAGTGAGGACGGGCCAACATGGAGGCCCTGGGTGGCCGCTCTCAGCTGCAGCCCGCCTGCTAAATTTGACGCCCAGAAAGCAATCAAAGCGTGTGCCCACCATGCTCTTCTCCAAGAAGAAAGCCATCCATTAGAGAAGTTGCGGTATATCTCTATTTTGATCATGTAATCTAAGCTTATAGTCTGGTTTCAGATCTGTGCCTATTGATTGAAAGGGGCGGCGATGGTTTGTGATATTAGATATGGCTTTACTAATCTTTTGTGTATGTGGACAGAGGGAAACTCAGGCTGTAACGTTACCCCAGTAGCTGCCTTTGCCCAGAAGAGTCTGCAGATCACTATCTGTGGTCAGGCAAGGGCTAGACAGCACTGAACGTGGCCAAAATAGTCTGGCAACGTGCGCATCACCACATTACAGCAGCCTCAGAAAATCCCCACAAGCAAAGAATAACACCACACAAACAGCGCGCTAACACGGCTGTGATTTTAATAATATTGTTAGGTGATGGATGGCTTAAACACGCTAATTTTCTAACATAACAATTAATAATAGATCAAATAAACATGTTAAAACCTTATTATTACATGCTAAATAAAACAAGAGCTACTCAAATCAATTAATTCCACAAGATTCCTGCAGCATTTAACACAATGCTGGAATGTTATTGGGACTCCGATGAGCTGCGGGCAGCAGACTTCTGGCCAGAGTGACACCATATCTTCCACGAACCGCAATTACGTTGGAGTTTTTCCACTGAATCGGTGACCTTTTATTAACCTGAGCTGCAAATTTAAGGGGTCAGCGAGGGTGGCTGGTTTCCTCAAACGACCACCTGCTGCTTCTTTCCACGCGGCTCTTACAGGCGCTCTACTTGGGGCAGGACGGCTCAGGAAGGAAGCTGGTTGTATAACCGTATTTTTTCCAAAAAGTTAAAGGGTGAAGCTCACTCCTCTCACTTCTATCAATGTTTGCATTCTAAATAACCAGGTCCAGTCCATGGATCTCGGAAAAGCCTCATAGATTTCAGGTTTTAATTAAACAATAATTCTACACCTCAACTAAAATGATCTACATTTGGGATTAGGTAATGTGTGTCTGTAGAAACAATATGGTAATGACAACACATGGTAATGACGGGCCATCATACGCGTGCACAGCCACGTCACTCTGTAGTGAAACTATTAGTAGAGGTAGACCAGGTGACACTCTCAACTGCTGCTGGCTTCTCCTGGGCTCCACGCTGGCAGAACACGACAAAACTGAGTGACCACATCTTTATTTTTGGAAACGAGCGCCTGTTGTGTCTCCGAGAGGAGTCATTAACAAGCTGGTGAAAGACTCCCTATAACGTTTGCCTATATCCGTCAGTGCGGGCACAGAACCCAACCTGCTCTAATTCGTCTTTGAAATTAGAGTGGAGTTTTGTGTCGCCTCTAATTTTATTATCGCTTCCTTTGTCAGGGATTTCAGCAGACTTGTGCTGCCGCCGTATTCCTCAGCCTAACTCTGAGGGATGTTTAATGTCTGATCCAATGGTCTGCTCCTCATACAAAATCAAGACAAACCTACAGCCCCAACCCCTGCCTCCTTTATTATTGTCCTCCTTAATACCTTTAAAATCTGTTCTTGCTATTTGTCTATAGACATAGAAATAACTATGGCATTTTTACATTTTTTTTTAAGTGTGGTTGCATAAAAATCCATTCATACAAAATAGATGGGAAAGTTCCCGGCCAGGACTATATGCTATGTTATAATGTGTAATGCAACATTAAAACCTCTTCTCTTCAAACAAAGGGGGCAAAAAGGAAAATCTATTGGCTAGATTCTCCCCCTGTACTCCCACTGGAGGAGAAACAACACGTGCAGGAAGCGAGGTGGGATGTTCGGAAACCATTTAGCTGATCAATACGCCAGGAGAGAGTGGGGAAGGGAGAGAGCCGGAGAGACACCCAGAGCCCCGGGGGACATGGAAACCTTTAGGGAACGGCCTGTGCTTTTCCAAGAGTACTGTTACACTCCTCGGAGCGTTGAGCAGCTTTATTCAGCCGCCTCAGTGATGGGCAGTGAGGACATGTGGGTGACATTTTCGGTGTTTCCCCATGGCTGTGAGTGATTCTAATATCTGATTACCAGTGGATACAATAACACCAGTAACATTTGAGCGGCTCTTCTATGTGTATTCTATAATATGGTACATTAAAGCCCAGTTTATGGCTGTCCTGTTATTAATTATAATACATACTGTAATGTTAAAACTGTTCCGATCTAAACTTTGGTCCTTATTTTATTCAAAACCCAAATTTTGTGTGGAAGAAAAGAACAAAAAACTTCTTGTTCGACAATAAAACAGAATAAAATCGATTCTGACCTTCTTTCAACATGCCGACTTTGAGGCATTTCATGAAGCGACACGCCTGGCACGACTTGCGTCTCCGTTTGGTGATCTCACACTCGTTGGTGGCCGGGCAGCTGTACTCAATATTTCCTGCCGTGAGACAAACACAAAACCGGTGAGCAGAATGACGCAGAGAGACAGTATGAGAGCAAATATCTGTGTTTACATGTACGCACACACGTGCGCGCCCTGTCCCAAGGTGACCCTACTCCCAAAGGAGAGGAGGGTTTAGTGACATTTTGATGGGACGTAGAAGAAGCACCTCCCGCCCTTGAGTCCCACCCCCAATTTGATTCACAGATAAATTAGCTTCATTAATACAGAATGTCCTCCCTGTGAACGCTCGCCACGACCCCTTCCAGCCCATCCTTCTTCAGCTAAAGGATGATGGGAACGCTGCCCTCCTTCAACAACATGGGGGCTGAGAAATGGACGCCAAGCCAACGCTTTGCATAATGTTCTCCAGTAAAGACCCAGAGCTGCTGTGAGCGCCCACAAGCTAAAGCCCCCATATCATGTAGCAAAGCTTGATGTATTATTCAAGTGTGCCTCGGCAGTTGTTGGCTCACTGAGGAAATACCTCGGTGCAATTGAATCGCTCCTGTCCAAAAAAGGTCAGAAATGCTGATGTATTACCTACATTTTTTTTTTAACCATGTAATGGTGGTTTGAGTTTGGTCACCATGTTCTTGTTAATAGATTTTCCTGGGTCAGGAAAGTCGGGCCGCTTCAACGTCACGCGACCAAAGAAACCAAAGACGAATCATCCTCACCAGGCATCCAAATCCCTCGATTAAACGCTAAGGCATTGTCCCACAAGACGGCAGATGTATTAATGGTAGCTAAAAACAGCAAACCAAGTGTTTTGTGTCACAGCCAGAGCCACCCCTTCCCTAAAACAAACACACACACACACACACACACGTACATGCTCAAACACACACAGAAAATCCTCTGTTGGTCAAGGAGAAGGTGCCAACATTTGTCAGGATCCTTGGCATCGGCGGTGCCAGCAGGGTCACATGCACAGCAAGAGACTCGGGGCATCGTGCCACGGCGCTGGCAGTGGCTGCTGGTGGGAGCGGGTTAATTCTTTGTAACTGAGCGACGTTAGCAGGGGGATAACAACAGCGTGTAGTGTGGTGTGGTGTGGTGTGTGTAACTTAGGTCCATAAAACCATGTTGAGTAGTTTTAAATCCTACTTTTGAAAAATGAAATAGATCACATACTTATTTTCTATGACAGTAAACATGTTGGACCTCTTCTCTGTCATTTGTTGTTTTGATTTTAAGAAAGCAATTAGAGGACTTTCATCAGTTTGGAGGTCATAGTCTTACGGTTTATGCCTGAATGGATCAAAAATAAGCCGTGTGTATGTGTTCATGACTGTGGGAGAGGAGGGGTTGCATTAGGGGTCTACAATAGTCTTAAATTGCCTACCTCTAAAAGCTCACTGTCGGCATAGCCTCTTAGTTAATCAGGTCTTGTGTCCACCTTTATTTCTCAAAGGACATTTCAACCACTCTAATATCCTTCCTTAACCTCTCTTATTTTCCCTCTAAATTTTGATATATTGTTATGCCATGCTATTATCCACGCGCTCATCTCCACTCAGGCTGGACCTCTCCTTGTCCTCCTCCTTTACCAAGGCCGGGACCCCCCTTCCTGATTACCATTCCATTAAAGTGGTTTCTCCTTTCAGAGGATGACCACGTCCCCTGTCCCTCTTCCTTATATTTGGAGGACTCCTCAGTATCTCCTTCCCTCTCCTGTACCTCCGTTATTGGCCCCGCGGACACGTGCCTGAGCTTCTAATTGGCCCTGATCTCCTCCCTCTTGGGTGTGGGCTGGAGAGGCCTGGGGGCGAAGAACAGATCCACACCTCCCACCCTGTCTCCTGACTTTCTCCCAATGAAATGTCTGATTCTTAATTACAGTCACCCAACACTGATTGTTATTGACTGAGGCTCCCGCGGCTCAGGACGAATGACGGACAGATTAGGTTCATTATGGGCCTGTCCTCCACGAAGGGGAGAGGGAGAGGAAAATGAAGAGTGGGGATCTGTGCAAGACAACTCAAAGTCACACAGCAGCACTATTTACAGTCACCGTCTGGACTGTTGCCGGTCAGATTAGGATACAGGCGTGACTTTAAATGGCTGAATAATTTGCTTTAATAGTATTGTATCTAAAGTTGTGGCAAGAACTAGTTTGGATCCTAATTGTTCAATACTTCTGGAGGAGGAAACATGCTATTTTTATTTATTAAGTCCAATAATGGAAAACAGTGAGTTACCGATGATACTAAAAAAATTCAAATTTTTTCCAGACATCCAGAAAATGAGGCGTGAAATGAAACTATCAGAGCATTTGTGATCACCTGTTACTGAGATACTGTTAAGTGCTTCCTGACATCGTGCGCTCTTGTAGATGAAGCCACTCTTTAGACACAATGGCTCTTAAAGCACAAACCCAAAGATGTGACATTGGTAAAGTGTGTTTCCAGCACCAACGAGGACTCTCAATTCTTACCGCCTTTGTCAAAAGACAGGAATCAAAGCCTTACAATCCTGCTTCATGACACGTTTACTTAATAGAAAAGTCAAAAGTTATGCATCTGCACGCAAATAGTTTCTGGATGTAAGCTGTAGACTCATAATCTCCACCTTTACTCCCTCGAGAGCAGGAAGGATCACCGTGAGGCTCTGGAGATACGGAACAAATGTTTTGATGAAGCTACCACATGTGGGAAAAGTGATTTTGTACTAACAGAGAACACACATATTACAGGATACACTGAAATCACTGGGGAAATTACAGAAATTATAATTATTCTCAGATGAGGGGGGGAAATACCTTGTATTGTCCTTTTGAAAAAGGCTTTGCAGGCCTCGCAGGAGGCCACCCCATAGTGGTACCCCGAGGCGATGTCGCCACACACTAGGCACAGCCTCTTGGGAATGGCGTTCAGCATGTACTCGCACTTGATCGGAGAGTCGTCGACCACGCTGCCGGAGCAGTCCTCGTAGCGGCGTAGGCAGGTGGTGCCGCCCCCCAGCATGCCTGGGTTGAACATGGGTGGGGAGTCCAGTGCGTGCGAGTGCCTGCCGCTGCCGTTGATGTAGCCGCCGCTGGCGTCAGAGTTACCGCTGGGACTGTGATGGCTGCCAGTGTCTACGAGCGAAGAGGAAGGACTGGAGGGCTCGGTTTTGACATATGAACCACAGCTGGAGGTTAGATGCCGGTCATCAGAGGGCATTCTGGTTAGCAGCCTGCACAAAGACACACGAGATGGAAGAAATATTGTTCATAAGCGATGAGCAAACACCATCAGCACGCAGAGTCCTAAAGGTCTAAAATCTAGAGATGCTACTTCATTCTCTAAAAGCCAAGGAGCATCCAATATTCCAAGAGTCACCAAAATTATCCCCGCAAACTCTGCCGAGATATAGCGGGCGTGGTTTTTCCTCTTTCATCGCCTGATCATCCTGTGAGAGATTCATCAGCCGTGATGGAGTATCTGAGTTTGATAGATTAGGTTACAGACGCAACCATTTACTGCATGTGCTGGAATGCCGGGTGACACACTACTGTAGCTTATTCCTCCCAGGCAAAATGTTAACTAATGACCATGTCAACAGATGCCCCATACATCTCGCAAACAATGCCCACAATTGGACTGCTGCCAGCTGTAAATGAATGAAAGAAACTCCAGAAGGCTGTTAATGGACACAGAGAGGTGTTACACTCAGCATATGGAGGATCATGGGTAATACGTGAGCCAATCAATAGTCCCGGTGAGTTGGCCAAAGGACGGTGCTGGGTTACGGTGGACATCGGTGATGGTTTGGGAGAGGTTGCAGTCTGGTCTGAACAGCTTCTCTTGCTCCTCTTTTCAGATCCAGCACTGTTAGGAATGTTTTTCCCCTCGGCTGCCTCTTTGCAAGAGGGTTTATATAAAGCCATGAAGTCATCAGCCTCGGACAACTTGAAACCTCCCTTTTAACTGCTAACGGGCAGCAGGTGGAGGGAGGAAGAGGAGACAGCTTCTACCCCTGGGCCTGGATCAGATCTATTGATCCTTTGCTTCCTTCCTGTTGCAGATGAGGCATGAAAAAAACAAACCCTCCTCTTACGGGTCCCAGACATTCCTTATGCATTTTTAATCAGTCAGGACTGTTAACACAGTGCGAGATGGAGCGATAAGACATTATGTTAGTCTTCATTCTCAGGCCGTTGTGGTTTATAGGATTCACAGCGCTCAACTTAAATCTCGTTAGCAATCAGCATGCGCCTATAGTCAATTGCGAGGCATATTTCCTCCCATCTGAGGGAATTGGAGAGAGCGGCATGGTAACAGTTAATACATCATTGCAGCCAGATAGGGGGGGATTCCCAGAGGAATTGTACATTGTGGCATATGCAAAAAGTAGTTCATTCCACACTTAGCGCACAGTGGCGCTGGGGAGGTGTTTTCTCACATGGTTTAATAGAAATATCTAATGGGTCCTTTCATATCTGTCATCATGAAATAATGGCACCAAGCCACCAATTTGCAAAGATACACTTTGATAATTTGGTTCCCATTTTAGTATTAAAGAAGCTGAACCTACCTTGCTTTGCTTGGCAACAACTCTCTCGCATGCACACACACTCACGCTGGCGCGCACGCATGCTAATGTGCACAATTGCTCCAACGTTTGCTCCACTGCGCAGAAAAACGGTCTAAAATGAAGGAGACAGGCAGGTCTCCTCAGACAGATGTGAAGGTCATCTGTCTTCTCTGTGCTGTCTTTCTTAAGGGCCAAAACGGTCCCACGGTTGATGTCCGTAAGCAGCAAATACACAGTCCACTCACTTTGATTTCACAGACAGCACATCTGGACACCACTGCGTATGATCTCACCCGCACGAATCAGCAACCAACACTTTTTTAATCCCCCTCCATACACACAGACACACAGACAAAATGTGTGCGTGTGTTTTTGTATGCTGGCAGTGTTGCACTTTTCCTGCCTCCCTACATAAATCCTAGATTCGTCCACCTCTTCTGAGACGACTGTAATGTTTGTTAGCCTCAATAGCATTTTACTTGCATAAATAAATAATATAAAATGTGTGTAACGATGACTCAAAGCGGTTTTCCACGCTGTCCTCAGGCTTTGAATGAAGGGTTAAAAAATTCAGCGCTTTAGGAGTATTTCCCCGACCGCGGGGAAATATTATTGTTCAGCTTTGGGTTAAGCTTGTAGCACGCAACACAGCGTAAATCACTGCGCCGAACACACAGCCGGAACATAGAAGCACGGAAGGACAGAGGCAAGGAGCCATGCATGAAATTAGTTCATTAATCTTTCTATGATAGGCTGTCCTTGTTTGGGGCAAACTCTATCAGCTTTAAACTGAGTGCCCCTTCCTGCCTGACACATAGATTACACTGTTAGTCCGCCGCCAAAGTGTCTGGGAAATGAATGGTCATGCGGGTGGGAAAATGGGGTAGCGCATGTCGCCCAAGTGTTAAGTAGCGACAACAAGACATGTGTGATGCGGGCGCAAATGAAGGTCACAAAAGAAAATTCCCATCAAAATGCAGTCAAAAATTCATGACGATTGATTGACTTGGCTTTTGTTTTTGAGAGTAAAATCATGAAAAAAAGAAGTAAATTTACATAGAATATCATGATTATTGACTATCAATGGTTGTGCGTATCAATGTACAGAAAAATCATTAATTCCTTAATGTACGCTTTGCGTCGAATTCTGAAAATCAAAACTTTAAGGGGGCACCTGGGTGTTGTAGGCAATTAAGATTTAATTAGAAATGAATTGATCAATCACTTACTTAGCAAGAAAACCCCCCAAAAACGTTTTATTGCTTAAGCATACATTTTTTTAAGTAATTAATTTTCTGTCAAATGAGTAATCGATGATTAATCATTTTTTCCTGTGGGCCTAATTGTCTCTTCCGTGGTTATTATTCAGGCCACTTGATCAAGTTCAAACGCTGAAGAAGGCCATTAGATATGGTTGAAAGCTCTGCTGAAACTGGACCTCTGAATATTTACCACATGCTGCCGGTCCTGACAGTGATGCTCCGCACTGCTGGGAATATTCCTTTCTACTTTAGCAGGACTTTGTTAAAGTTCCTGCATGGCGGATGTGCAAACGCAGGCTCTGCTTCTGCTCCGGCGTTTCTGTAAACACCTGCGCGCTCGAGCCTCCAGCTTCTTCAATGTCAGTGCCACGAGGAGGAGAGATTGCACCGATTTCCCACATGGATGATGTGTCCTTACCTGCAGTATCAACCCCCATCTACATACGCGTCCACCACCTCCAGGAAATTGCTCTCCCTGCAAAGTCAAACACACCCCTAACTGCCTTTTAAAGGGAGGGAGACAGAGGGAGGAGGTTATGTGGGGGAGAAGGAACAAACGAGCGGAGACTTAAGCCGTCATTGGGAATCAGAGGGGGACTCATGAGGGACAGTTGCGATATTGATTTCATAAATAAACAGAGATGGCCATCGATCCTAATGTTATTTTGCATTTCAATTACTGCCCAGAAACATAACCTTCAAACGTCTGCTTCTGCACAGTAATAACATCCACTGATAATCACAAGCCAGTCTTGTCCAGGGCAAATTGGCTTTTCTCCCCCCCCCCACTCCACTTTCTTTTTTTCCCCTCTCTTCAAATGTGTAAATGACACAACTTTGCATTTGCCTAATGGTATGAGGGCATGGGCTGAATTTTAAGTGGGAATGGAGCCGATACAGTAAGCGCTTTGGTCAATTGACACAATGCAAATTAACGCGGTGAAGAGGAATTAAGTTCACGGTGTTGGACCGCGTGCAGCGAGGATGAGGCCCATTAAATTAAATATGCTGGCTGACCTGCACTTCATGATGAGATGCACTTCTTCTTCTTCTCCCTCTGTGTTAATTTCATCTGATCAATGAAATCAACTCTAAGAACTCCCCCCAACCCCCCGCCTGGATCCAGCCAGAACACAACGGCGGCAGCATCCATGCAAAAAAAGAAGAAACATATAAACCCTGATCATCCACATCCTGATAAATTCCTCCACAGGCTTAATATTGATATTAAGAGCAGGTGGTGACATGGGATGAAGTTACTTCTCCTCCCTCACGCAGCTCCACACCACCAACGATCTGGACAGCGCTTTTATCCAGCGGCCACTGAAATGGCAGCAGATTTTTGAAATTTGTTTTTTTACTCGGCGGGTTTGCTTCCCAATGCTTCTGGGGGAGGGAAAAAAAAAAAAAGAAGTTGGAAGGAAACGGCATTTTTTGGTTCCCACAATATGAACACAGCACAGCACTGTCCCAACACCTGCTCGCTCCATCCATCAATGGACTCATGATTTCTGCTGGCATCCCATCAGCACCGACTGTACGGCCTCAGATATGGGATCCATCACGCCACGGTGCCACAATTTAATAGTTTTCTTTGACCTCTGCACCAAATTTTGACATTGTGAAAGAATTTGAACTGATATTGCTGCGAATTATGAAACAGCTTAAAAGTCAATTAACCAGCTTCCTAATTAAATCAGTAAAATAAAATATTTTGTTTTATGGAATGCGAAAACCTCAATGCCTTTTTTTTTTGCCCCCTTTTTAAGTTGCTTCCTCAGCAGTTTCCACTTGAGCAAAACCTTCCATGTCATTTAAGGAACTCTGGAAAATCTAATTAAATTGAAATAGTTCATTACTGATTATTGAAGAGGAAAGATTTACGCGTGTATCCATTAATTCAACTGACAGTAACTCTTTTTTCCGTAGAAAAGTGCGGTCTGTACTGTGATAAATTCAGATTTACTGCACGATTGGTTGATGCTTCGCTCCTAACAGACACAGTCAGGTGTTTCCAGGGAATGACAACACTAAAATTAGACCCCAGGTCAGTGTGTGATTCTTTGGTCTTATCCGTATTGTGCGTGTGTGTGTGCGCGCGCGTGTGTGTGTAAATTTGACTCCTTACGCATATTTGGATGTTTTTTTTGGTTTTCAAGGTACCTATGGGGACGACAGCTGGGTGTGATTTATACGACTAAATTGAAAATAACATTTAAATTGTGAATAAAGTGTGAATAATGTAGCCGTCCAATCATGTAAAAATCAGCCCTGATAAAATAATAAAGCTGTCAGAGCAGACTAAAGGGATTTATCATATTACAGAAAGGAAAGGAACAATATCCTCGAGTTTTATTCCAGAACGTCAAATTTGGGCTAATGATACGAATGATTTGACCATGAGAATATAAACGGGTGATGTCAATTTAGATTCTCACATGATAAAAACCACAACAATGAAATCTATATACTGCGAGAATTTCTATATATTCTCATGAAATACAAGTAAAAGTGATTCATTTAATGGCAGAAACGCTAAACTGTGACCAGTTCTTGTGGGTAAATGTGAGATTACTCCTAATCTGATTGGAGTTGAGCCATCGCTGGTGAGATAGCGTGAGGGTTGGCCACCAACAGTGGCGGGACCTCTCACCTCCTGGGTTAACAGACTGCTAGTTGCTTCTCCTGGGTTTATTAATAGGATTCCATGAAGACGAATTAAACTCAGTGTGGATTTATGTGACACTAAAACCAAAGATTTAGAGATTAGTTCTTCAGGGTAGTGAAGAACTAAACTCTAAATCATGTCCTCTGTCTCTGCTCTTTGCAAGCATGTTAGGAGAACTAGTTTTATTTGAAAATTTAAGATCTATGAAATTAGACATGATTATCAGGCTCTTGCCTTGTTAACTGTCCAAATTTCCCAGGAACTTTTAAAAGTGGAAAAGTGCAGTTTTGGGAAAGATATCAGTCAACAGAGGAGTCTAAACACACACACACACACACACACACACACACACACAAACACACACACAGAGCTACATTTACTGTCTACATAATTAGATGTAGCAATAAAGTCTGTATACACACACACACACACACATGCACACACAGACGCACACACAGACGCACACACAGACCTAGTTTGTTCACATTAATATAGAGATTAGAATTTTTTTTTTAAATGTTGTGTTGATAATATTTTAAAGAGTGTTAATATAAATGCAATAATTTGTTTCACTTTAGAACAAAGCGCTGAGGGCAATTAGGACGGTTTAACAAAAGAAACACAGGAAGTGCAGCCGGGAGTCGAAACTTTTCAAACAATTCACTAAATAAAAAGGTCATTAAAAATACTCTTATAACTCCTGATAAAATTAATGTAAATATTTGGGGGCGACAGTTAGACTGCAGTCTGGCCTTAATGTCAGAGGTTTGGATTATCCGATGGGTACATTTAATCAGATGTACCAATATAAATTTCAGAAACACAAACAAATCCAAACCTTTCAAATTACTGTGGGCAATTTTGTACATAAAATTAAGAAATTGTAAAACAAACAAACAAACAAAAAAAAGAAAACATGATCAGACTTATATATTACAGAATTTGCTTAGAGTTACACTGTTTAGTGTCAGGTCATCAGGTTAAATCTCTCCAATCTACATCTTATCATTGAGAGGATGCTTAAGTGTCTCCTTGTCCAGTCAAAAGAGGACCGTCCCTTCTAGACATGTGTGGAGTGCAGCAAAGACTCCTGCATCTGAGCTTTTTTTTACTTCATTACCTCTGGGTTACTGCCTCATCTCTGTGTTTACTTTTATTCACTTACAATTAACCTCGTCTCCCACTCAGTATCTGAATCAGGAGCACAGGAAATGTTACCAAAGCTTTGATTAAAGCCATAACTTTTTCTGCATTTCTGCAAAACACAAAGACACACTCATTTTATTCCCTAGTGAGGTGCAACACACACAAGCTGAACGCCTCCTGGATATCCTGGAAGCTTTCATTTGTCCCGAGCTTGGATTTTAAACCCTAAATCCCAATGCGAGGAGGCTGTGTGGACGCCGGTGAGGACCCCACACTGACTCTGCTGCAGCCTCACTGAGGCACCGAGCCCTCCTGTCCCATTCGTGGATGACTGTTTAATTTTTGTAAACTTCACATGTGGCTTCCTCACTTTTTGACACAAACATGAAAAAAAGATGTAAAACACAAGATTTAACCAGGTGTCAGAAAAACAGTTGGTTAAAAAAAAACACACCTAAACTAAAAAAGTTAAAAAGATATACCTACTGGTTGTGGTAGCAGAGAGGGTCGGGAATGCAGAGTTCGGAAACATCCATCAGTCCACGTTAAGCATTCCAGGTGTAGCAAGAAAAAAGGGATTAAGAGCCGGAGGATCACTGGAGGAGGAGATCAGTTCCTAAATCTCCACATTTCTTCAGGAAATGTTGGTCAGGTGTCGGCTGGGCTCTCCCCTCCCTCTCTGTTCAGCACAAAAACACTTTCTGCTTCGGCCCGACAAACTCCAGCCTGCACAGGTGCAGCGCACAGGAGAAGGTGTGGGGAGAGACAGAAGCGGCGGGTACAGAGAAAGAGATGAAAACAGGAAGTACGGCAGCGAGGCGAGGCAATTAGGAGGAGCAGATGATGGACAGAGCAGATGTAGAGAAGAGAGGAAAGAGCGCGGCAGTGGTGCGAGCGCGCCCGGGCTGAGGAAGTCAGTGACGGGACTGAGTCTCCATTGACGGTGCGGGGGTTCTTTAAGTGCAAAGGGGCGTGGTCTGGCACAGATGGAGCGACAGCAATTGGTTGCTGTCGGAAGGGGCGGTCCTGTGAACGGGCAAGTAGGAGGAAGGGTGGCTGAGGTGGGCGGGGCTTACCAGCTGGTGTCCAGTCATTCACACTGTATTGGAAAACACAGACAGACAGACCCCCTGGAGAGACAGATGGACAGATGAGGAGTATCTATTTGGAGATTCTCTCTGTTTACATCTGCAGTGGCTGAGGAAGCAGTTGAGAGCGCAGAAGAAGCGGCAGCAGACAGAGGGCGATTTACCGCCGCTTTAATGTTTCAGAACCAGATTACAGAGCTAAACTCTTTACCCTTTCATCCTCTCCACCATGGATCTGCTGCTCCACAACCTGCCCTGCTTTCATGGCACCTAGTTCCCACGCTGGGTCTCTGATCACATGAAGGGGTGGGGGTGGGGGTGGGGTGGGGGGGCATTCTGACCATACCCAGCAGAGGAAATACAGTGAGAAACTGATAATGATCCTGACAGGAATCATAATGTGACGGCTCCAGTCCAGTTGGATCACATGTTTATCAGGTCAGGCTAATGTGGCAGCCATCAGAGGAGACCCAAAGACACCCCCCCCCCCCCTTTCATCCACCAAGCCCACCATCCCACTTCATCAACCCACATTTTCCTGATCGATGCAAAACCCATCACACGCTCTTATTGATCACCGCATTGCTGTGTCGCCAAAAAGCCTTGGGACAGACTCTTTTTTTCCCACAGTCGTTTAAATAAAACAGAATTACAAATTTGAACGGCTTCTTTTCATGTCAGCCCGTATCAAAGTCATGGGAGCAGAGGCTGATTGCCTGATAAAGGAGCCACGCATTCTCAATTAAATTTTTGATCAATATTTTAGCATTTGATGTACTTTCCTGTGAAGGAAAAGCAGGATATTCTGGCTGATCTGATTAAGACATCCAGACATAATCAATAGAGATATTTCTATGTTTTTAACGAAGGAGAGCGGACGCACGGCTGCCCGGACGCCATGTATGATTTCACATTCACTGAAGCCGTTTAATAACAGCAATCTGGGGAAAACAAATCAGATTTTTTCATCCATCAGTTAAGGCCAGAATTGCCCTTTTATGTCATCTTTCTGTCCGGGTGGGTTGTACGGTCCCATGGCCGGCTCCCGCCCTCCCAGCGCGGCGGGACACCTGGCTTCATGGTTTCATCTGACAGGAAATCTATTGAGCTCCCAGTCTGTAATCCCACAATCGCACTATCGCCGCAGAAAAAAAAAACACTAATCCAGTCATTAAGTCTTTATTTAAAGAAGACAGATTTTCAGCCCCACCACAGACGGTGTCTCTTTAAGAAGCACCGCCGCTCGTTCTGAGGCTGCTCTTCCTTCATCAGTCATATTTGCTGTTTTTCATTGCTGGTGCTGTTTATCTCTAATTGACAATGGATGGATTGTAAAAGAATTGCCTCCGCTTTTTTTTGTTCAGTAAAATTTATGCTTGTACAGTGCACGTGAACAGAAGCTGGGCCGTGTCAAACAGCACAGCCCAGATTAAAATGTCTGTGAACGGCAGCAGCTTGTCGCTGAGAAGTGACAAAGAGTCAATCGTTATCTGTCAATACATAGTAATTACATCGTGTGTTGATTTGAGGGGCACTGTTTCCCCCCCTCACATTGGCTGTATGTAATTAAATTCATGATTCATGAGGTGTTTTATGTCAGACCTCGTGACCCTCAACAGACCCCACACTACGTGCAGCACATGCTCACTCAAGCACCCGTTTACACCTTTTTTTCTTCAGCGAGTTACAAATTTACTCATGATAAATGTCACAGTGACTTTTAGGAAAGAGATATAACACGTCTTCATAACCGCAGGGATCACAGTTAAGCTGGAGATCAAATTAGGTTGTGGTTATTACTTTGTTACGACAATGAGATTATTTGTGAGGTTGTGTGTTCCCGTAGCGACACACTGGCAGTTGGGTGTGGATTTTTGATGCCCTTATAACCATAACCCTTCCTGTGCCATGTAGCCTGGAATTGAAAGAGAATTGGACTTTTCCGCACGCTTTGGTGCCATCTGACCATTCAAAAGGTTTCAATAATAATATCAGTGCTTAAAATCTTGAACCAGCCTTTTGTATTTTCCTATTTGCTCTACAGTTTGTTTAGCTAGAGCATTTTTTGCTGCCAAAAAAGGACCAAAGGAATTTAATAGAAGTAATAACTATATAGTTTGTCACCGTTAATATTGCATTACTGGCTATAAATCTATTGTATATTTATATATAGTTGTTTTTTCTGGTTTGTGGGCTATAGGGATACAGTATAATTACGATAGTTGCAGTAATGTAAAGTGTCTGTAATTGAATTTGTGAGTGTAATTTGGCCTGAGCTCTTTGATTTCCCGTCTTGCACTTCTTATTTTTTAAATTAACACCAAGTTAATGGTAAAATGTACCATTAATAAATGCTTCCTGACTAATTTTACATCAAGTATTCTCAATATTGATCTGTAGATAAATGTAATTAAATGAAAAATTTATAGGATCATCTTAGAATCCATTTTTCTTTTTTAAAACGACCAAACACGGGCTTTGGAAAATTGAAGTGGGAAGCCTGAACGCATCCACGCCGGGCGTGTGGCTACTCAGATGAAGCATGATCTAAAGAATGACTCACACAGACTAGTCATTTGCACGCTTCTTTCTTTCCGTCACACACTTGTTTGGCTCCTGTCGAGGAGTGTGGCGAGGGATAATTAATATAGCCACGGGGCTGCTTTCATCAGCTGGGTGCATTTGTGCGTGTTTTTTTTAAAATTTTAATTATTATGTTCAGCTCTCCTCTCTGGCTGAACCATCACTGGAGCTGGTGGCGGACGGTGGTCGCCACTGCCCGCCCATTCCTGCTGGGTTAATAAATGCCATTAGCCGCCATCTCTTGCTTCTTCATTTCTTGTTTAATTGGGGGCATTTAAAACAAAATCACACAAGCGGGGTGTTAATCAGGGACTCATAGCAGGACTCGGACACTCTGATTATTCCAGATATTTTCTTTGCTACAGACAGGCTAATCTAAAAAAAAATGTAATGTTAGGATTTATTTCCATGGAATAAAAGTATTGATTATACCTGAACTCTCACTGTTTTTTTTTTTTCCTTAAAAAATTATGGCTGAATGTGTAATAAAGATTTATTACGGCACTTTTATCAGGACAACCTTCATTAGAATCTACCTTTTTTCCTCCCCCCAAGATAACGTTTTTATAAACTCTTAAAATATTGTCTCCTTGCACTGGTGCTCCACCAACACTACCACAGTTGCCTCCGCTTTCATTACTAAAATGCATCTGATCATGATAAGACACTTTGGTTAAATGCAATCGCCAAAATGGCATACATTAGGCCGAGGACATTTCTCTACCCCTGCGTTGCTTCTGCACTTTACTGAAAGCCTTGATTGTGATTCCAGCAACCGCAAATGTTCTCCACTGTGTCTAATCACATCAGATATAAACTGAATCAATTGCACCTCCCGTGCTCTAATTTTAAATAGCTCCTTGACACCAGACGGGGTCCTGGACGACTCGTCTACATCACCAGCATAAGACGAGAGGGTCTGGATGGAGTCACCTCTAAAGCAACAGCCGGGCTGTGTCATTGCCATCCCGAGGCAGGATCAATACATTCCTCTCAAGTTCATTCCAATAAGGCGGCTGGTAAAAACAGCTCACGTAGTGTCAGCTTTTTACTACTTTATGACGCCTGTGCATACGTAGCGAGCCGCCCGTGTTGATAGCCTGCAGAAAAACAGCTAACGCTAAGAAAAGGCGGTAACTTTACACAATTTCTTTGAGTCCATGCTGACAAACAAAGCCTTTTTTTTTATCTCAGGGGAAAGACGTGTAACGCAGAATCCTATTTTTGCCAGGAAATTCCAAAAGGAAGCAGCAAGGTGGCTCTTAAACGCGTTATAACACCTGCAAAAATAACACCAGTGACTGAGAGGGGAACTGAAAAATAAAATATGAGTCACGACACGACAAATCTTGCAAAGCCTCGGCGTCTCAGAACACCCGCAGGGCACTCGTAACTCTTCAATTACCAGCTTCGCTCCAAGGAGCACTTAACTCGGAACAAAACTTTCCATTTCAAATGAGCGATGTTTGTTTGATAAGGAAATTACCCTCTTTTGCTTGTCCCAATTCCACAAAGGAAGGAGGCGTTTCTGTATAAATTACCCGCGCGGAAGAGTGGATCGGTGGTGAATCAGTGGCTGCGCAAAGAAGAAGAAGAAGAAGTCACCTGAGCGTAACTGCTGAAAACACGCCGCCGCAAAAAATAACACACTTGAATCGGTCTAGCGCACGTGTGAGGAAGTGTTTGATGGATTTTCAACTGTGTTTACACTCTGCTGATGAATATCACAGAAAAAACAAAGAGTTATGTAAAGCGGCATCTGTTGGCAGCACAGCTCATTTTCAAGAGAGCCTCGGTATTCCAGACCTGGCTCCCCAAAGATCCAGGGATGACTTTCATTTAGCCTCACCTCTCCATCCAGCTGGGGTCACCCCTGTTGGTATAGCAAGCACAGCAGTCACATTGCTCCACCATGCGCGCAGATTGCTTACTAGAACAGCCTGGAACCTTTCATATTTCCCGGTCAGCATTTTTACAGGATAATTTTGGCAGCCTTTAAGGATATCGCTGCCTTAATAGAGGATAAAAATAAACGGGTGGTGGAAGGGCTATATCAGGCTGTTATAATCTTGTATTCTATACTGTGGAGCTAAATGTCTGGCTTTGGCTCCATTCAATGAGATTAAACTTCTCCCCAGTTGCTTCGAAAGACCATTTGTCCTATTTTTAAAACCAGAGAGAGCAGTTTGAGCCAAGTATATCTAAAAAAGCCAGTTAAATCGATTAAAATACTATGGTGTAAAGGGCATTATAGAGCATCTTCTAAGAATATCGTCCCTTTCTATCTCATTGAAGGATTCCGGTCAGCAGATTTCCCAGAGTATTCTATGTACATTTGAAGTGCATGTGTTCACTACAAGCATTAGTGGGTGAGTGAATGGGCCCTCAAGATTCCAGCTGTGACTGCCTTTTCTACTAGAAAGCTTGTCAAAATGTCCCAAACAGCTTAATTCAATCAACTCCGCCACTTTCAAGCCCACCGGGGAGCCGGCTAACGTATTAAAAACTTGAAAAGTTAAGAAATAAGCTCGAGGAAGTTCTCACTACCTGGGAAAAAGGCGGGTTCCTTGAGGCTTTCCTGTACTGTATGATAGTAAAAGCTCCACTCTTCGGGGCCTTGTTGCTTCTCTGTGAGCTCAAATGCTGGATTTTAGCTTGTGCTCTTCCCAGGAGGGCTAAAGCTTTGCAGAAGTTGGAGGGAGGGTTATATGAAGTTCAGTGGAAATGCTTTTTTTTTTTTTTTTTTACAGTACTCAGCCAACTTTTAAAATAAAAGACAAGTATGGTCTGAGATGTTCTGCAGAAAGCATGTTTGGAAGTGAGCGGATGGGGAGTTGAGCAATTTCTGAAAAAAATTCCTTTTGGAATTCCGAAAAAACAAAACCCAAATATTATGCCAGAATCTTGAGAAAACATGCCAGCGTGGCCGCGCTATGCAGGAGCGCACCGCAGCGCCACTGTACAAACCTCGCTCCCCGTTTGTTTTATGCGTCCTTCCCCCCTCTCCGACATTCACCCCCATTAATTCTGTGATTGTGTCTTCCTCTCATTTTCTCCCTCGTTATGCATTTAATGTTTCCAATTTGCCGTCATCACAGGAAAAAGCCACAAGAAGCTATAAATTCTTTTCTAATTCCAAATAATTAGGATTACACGGACCAGTGGTTTTCAATCAGCGAGATCATCTCAATGATAGATGGTGGGATAACTGGTCATTGCCGAGACATAAATATTGTGTCGTTCAATTAATCTGGTCTAATGAGGTGTCAAAGCTGCCACTCATCCATCAAATACAATTAGGAATAAACACATATGCATGGAGATGGGTAATTAATAATTAGCAAAGCAAAGAAAACAGTATTGGTTTCAGCAGCCACATTCGCAGAGCAATTTACCACAGCCCCCTCTCCATCCCAGTTTTCAACCGAGTGAGACAATGCCACATCGCAGGAATTTCAATCAATTTTTGCCTGCTTTCCCGTCTGATTTCCGCCACGCTCGCTGATTGTGCCCAGACGCGTCTCATTCTATAAAACTGTTCAGAACCTTAAAGAGGCGGCGGAATCACATTAAGTCAGTTTAACCTCAGAAGAACCCTAATCTACATACAGTAGGTGCCTTTCATCCACGTGAGCTGCAGCTAGACCTGGAATCTAAAGGGTTTGGGGGTGTTTTTTTTTGGAGGTGTTCTGAAAATGTGATGGATAGAGGGTTTTTTTCAGGACCAAGAGGAAAACATTTATTCTAGAACATGGGAATTGTGGACCGTCAGCGATAGTTTGTCTTCATCTCCCTCTAATGCCCACAAGGATCGTTGTCCTAAAAAAAGACATTTCATACAGAGTGCTCATTGTCTACCAGACAGAAGCTGACAGAATTAGAGTGCAGTGCCTCCAGTAGCACAATATTAATGATAATAATAATCATTCATCCTGCTGCTCACCTTGTTCGTTAATGTCAATCTTGACACCCGTCAAACGTGACTAATGGATGAATTTCAGTTCAACTAACTGAATTAACACCCACTTAATAAATATGTGTACAGTAATAGTATCTGGGTTAGAGTGTCCCACGTCAGGTCAGAGGTCTACCAGCAGAGGCGCTGTGGTTTAGTTGGTTAAACCGCCTGGAAAACAACCTGGGTTTGAATCCCAGCAGTGCCCTAATAATACATATATATAGGGGTTGGGAAAGGTGTTGGAAATGCTTGTAGAGGCAATCTTTGCCCAAATTTGGGGCATTTTTGTGTTATTGGACTCCGTGTCAGAGGAGGAGTAAAACTGCGTTATGCAAGAGTAATTATTTCTGATGTCATTTTTCTTAGACTGCTGCTAAATTGTTGGGACAGAAAGGTTGGGGAGAAGATTTCTGCAGCCGCTGATGGAATCTCACCGTGCAGTGGAAACCTCCACCAAAGGTCATTGGAATAAAGTTTCCTGCATGTGCCTGCTCATCCACAAAGATGCAAAGTAAGCGTCCTCAAGTTCCATTCAGGGTTGTTTTTTTTTCTCAAAAAGAAACAATTTTCTTAGCAACAGCACCGATGCAAGAACTAGAATATTTTCCTTTCTCAAATAAAATGTTATGAAAGATTTAACCAACACACAAGTCTCTGATGATCAAGGAGTGAAATGGAAAATACAGTTAATACGTCGAATCGTCCCGCGCGGTTGCACTCGCAGCACGCCATCTTCCATTTTTACCGTCTTGCCCCACAGTGTGAAGGTGACGCAACAGCAGAACGGGGTGTCCCTGATGTTAAAGTTTAAAAAAACACAGGCCGGACACATCTAGAGCCTGACGGTTCAGTTCAGCGGCAGCGAAAACCCAATTACCCAGAGGCATCGGGGCGAAAGACAGAAGGAAAATCAATACATAATTTCAGTATTTCAGGGGGGTGTTTCCTTCAAACGCAGAACGTCTCCATTCACCAGCCTCACGCTGCTTTTCAAAATAACCAATGACGATGGTAATGATCTATCTGTGATTTCTTCATCCGTGCGCTGACCGCGTCAGGCGGCTGCATGCAAACGCGTCAATTAATAAACTGACGGGCCGTTATAGATTTTTCAGCCTGTAGAAGGTTATTTACATTTCTTTTAAGGTTACACAAACACCTCCGTGTGTCTTGTGAGTGGCGTATTTGGGAGGAATTCACTTCAGCTGACCCCGAGGTTAAGTGTCTTCGAAGCCTGTAATCTAGTTGGAGGGTGTGCGGCGCAAGTTCACACAAAGTTTACCGCCACCGCGCCGCACCATTTTGTACCCTGTCACATTCTGTTACGGCGGCGGGCAGACGGGCAACCCCTGCCCGCGCAGCACTGAAATGCCACGCTTAAGTGACAGCAGCCAGACACACACACAAAAAATGAAACAAATCAATAGTGGCGTCTCTTATGGAGACGACCGAACCGAAGCGCAACATGATAACGTCCACAAATGCACTCAAGCGTTGAGGCGACCCCCGGAGAGGCGCTTCTTTTAATGAATGTAGGTTAGTATGATTGACTAATCACCTAATAAATTAGAAAAGACAATATCAAACAGCTGTCTGCTCCTGCCTGTTTCGGCCTATAGGAGCACCTATGGCCCACGGTGATTGTTAAAAGCAATAGCGCCTTCCCGCGCAGCCTGGCAATTACCCTGCCTGCGAAAACTTCAGGCTTTATCTCCTTATGAAACTATAAAAACCCATTTTTAGGATTAGATATGGCCAACTTTAATGTTGTGGATTTGAATATGAAAAGGAGACTGGCGGGGAGTGCAGAGAGCCAGGGGACCCAAACACAGACTTCCTCTAAAATGTTAATGGTTTGGCTAATTGAAGGTATGTTCTTTGTCGGCGCTGCGTTTTGGAGGGTCCTTTCTGTGGACCGAGCCAGCACAAGGTAGCCGGGCTCTCAGATGTTATTGTATTTGACTGCTGCTGCGCCAGGGTGCCACTGGAGTTTGTTGCTTTTAAGATAAGTTACGGGGACATGCGCGCAAATCGACTGAAGTGCGCAGGGACGTGCAAATCCGTATGTACTACCCACCCACCAACAGAAAGGCGTGCACGCACGCACACACCGACATGAACGCGCCGAGTGTTTTGCATTTCAAAAGACTGAAATTGCCTGTGGCGGTGGCAGGGGGACTATGGCCTCAGGAGTCCCCAAGAGCACCTGTGAAGTTAACGAATGACGAGTCGAGAGTCAGACGAAGCTCTTCTTTCCTGTAAGTATATTCACACCAACACCCTCCTGAGGAATAGGCAGGTAGAATACACACACACCCTCAATTATCCTTTTTGTATCATTAAAAAACAGTTTTCTCTTACAGGAGGATAATTTTACTGGTGTGAAAGGTCTTGCTAACTTGATTTGCATTTAAGTCAACTTCCTGTGCCTGCCATCCCAGTAATATTATAACACCATTTAAACTGTGTTAGGTGGAAACTGGTTTAAGCCATAAAAACCTTTTTAATCTTGACGTGGCAGGATCGGGGAGGTCACGCTCCTACAGTAGGTGTTAGAAATGGCTTTTTCTGATGCGTGTTGTCCATCACTACTTACCTCCGTACACACAATCATGGTGGATGCTAAAGGCCTTTGCTAAATGTCAAGTCACTTCCAGATGTTACAAAGACACCAGGACACTGATGTTGAGGTTTGCATGGACAGGGGACGCCAGAGGACGCTGAGCTGATGCCGAGTTGATGGACAACAGTCAACTCAAAGGTAAGCTGACTCGTTGGTTTAAAGACTGATGTCCTGGCAGACGTGTTATTTGTCTTGCATTGCTGGGTGAGCCCTCAAATCCACTCGGGGGGAGATGAAAAAAGGGTGGCAGCGTGCATGTGTGTGTGGGGGGGTGTCTGTCTGGGACAAGCGCTACGATAGGACTGTGATGGAGGACGATCTGTCAACAGGAGTCATCACTTAACTGAGCCCAGAGCTGCAGCACAGGTCCAGAGACTTGATTAAAAATATGCATGAAATGAAATGCATATTCCTCATTCTCCTCACCTGAACGCAGAGGGGCAGCGGGCGTAAAGTCTCATCCAAACCACAGTGGCGTCACACTGTCCACAAAGGTTAACAATCTTTAATTTGGGGGGGTTGTTTTACTACAGAAGACAGGTTCTGATGCTGCGTGTGGGGGTGAAGGACGCGCGGAGGTGCGGCCCTGCCCCACCACACAACAAATGACTCTGATTCCAGTTCCTGCAAAAAAAAGGACTACTTTTGAATTCTTCCTCTTTTAGCCCATGAATGATGAAGCCGAGGGAAGAGCAGCAGCATTGTGGTATTAATATACATCAGGGGCCAGGGCGGCGCACTACATCAGGAGCATTCGTTATTCTGCTGCGGCAGGACGGCCAAGCGGAGGGAAACCCTGCGAGAACAAAGTCTCTCCAAAAGTTCTCGCTTTAATTCTTCACTGTATAAACGTCTCCAGAATAACTGATGCAAATTACACACAAAAACAATCTTTCTGAGTGCTAACGTTAAAAAAAAAAGAGAAAACGGTGAGTGATGAAGCATTAGCTGAAAGTGAGCCACTTTTTAAAATCAAATTACAGTCTCTTTACTGCGCGGCGCGTTTATTCATCTCCGAGGTGTTTTAACCAGCGGCTGCTCTTCTGACCCGATGGGCCATAAATCTGCTTTCAAAAAAAGATCGAGTGAAAAGGAGATGAGAAGACGGACGATTCTGGCCAACTCTCCAGATTGAAGGATCAATAGCGACAAAAATAAATGGCCGGACTATTTATCACAGTCTGCGGTCGGCACTGTAGCTGAATTCCTGTAATGTATATTTCATACACTTTTATCCCCATTGATTACCTGCCCCGTAGTTTGTAAATTACGTGTATATTGATCGGCTCATCAGCCACTGATGAAGACATCGGGATTGAACCCCAGAGTAAATCTAGAGCGGTTTTCTGACAATATCATGTTATTGTCCAGTAAAGGTTCTTACAATAAAAGGCTGACATGTTGTAAAAGAGTGTAGCATTATTGCTCGTTTAAAAAAAATCTGTACACATCTAACTATTTGGGATTTCTCTAAATTTTAGTGACTTTAAATCACAATTTGAGGGGTCAAAAGGAGCTATTTCTTCAGCCCCGCAAGGTGATTCCAGCAGCTAAAGGCCAACATATTGATTAAAGGTGATAAATCAAACAGTAAGAGATACCAGCAGCACTCAGAAGTGTCATTTATTCTCATTATATGAGCTTTTATGTATATTCCACAGGGAGACGCCAGTCATAGGAAGAGCAAGAGGGCTCTCCTGAATCGGAACAGATAAGCGCCTCGGAGTGGGAGGAGGCCTAGTTTGGATCGATGGCGCCAGATCAATGATCAATAGGTCCAACCAATACTCTTCCTGCTGACGCTCTGGGGTCTGGTTACACAGATGAAAATGGGTGGGCAGGTCCAGGGTGTGATGATGATTTATATCAGTGGGGCAGATGGTTCATTTTGGAGAGAGACTGTTTGATGAACGCCTCTGAAAGTCCCCGCCTGGACAGTGAGTGAGGACTTCCAACGTTTATTCCAACAAACCGGTTTGACTCGAGTTCTGCGGCTACAAATCAGGACTTCTAGGTAGCGGGACAATGGGATCGAGGCGTCGTTACAGAGAGACGGTGAATTTGGCCTCAGAAAAGTGGAAGGCATTCGAAGGAACATTTTATAGTTATATTAGTACCGTTTAAACAAGTGTGTCCTGTTGCAGGTAAAAAGAAACACTGAAGTGGGCAGTTAAATAAAAGATCCAATTAAATCCCAACCGAGAAGAAAATTAACCAATTTCCTGCAGCCACACTGGTGCTATTTTAATGTGGTAGATTCTAAACAGATTATTGTCCAGCTAATGTGTCAGTTTCACCATATCAGCTCTTTTAAAAAAGCCCTTTTTAACAGGAGCACATAAACGCACACCCAGACACACGAAAAGGGGCCCGGTCTCAACCTGTCACTCACCCATGCCTCTCACATCCAAAGGCTAGTGACAACTGTTAAATCGGTGCATGCCACCACCCCCTCCATGGCTAATGCTGTTAGCCATACAGCAGCATCTAAGCTGATGCATCCCATACCTCCAATTACACCCCCACCCCCCCCCCCCCCCCATCTTATGTGAGCAGAGTTGACCAGAAGGGTTCCCGTTTCCTGAAAATGTCAAATTAAGAGGACGGAACCTTCTATTTCAACCCGCCCTTCAGGACTGGATTTCAATGAAAACGAGATCCCTCCCTCCACCTCCAGATCTCACCTTAAGTCACCCCTCGCAACTGTGTCCACCAGGCTCTTAGCCACGGTAAATTGGGTTAACGCTCACTAAGTGTTCCATCGTTAGCGTTGTTAATTGACTACTGCGTGCGATAATTAACAGGGAGCGGACTGCCTACCTCGCTAATCTTATTTAGGTCATTTGCATTTAAAATGGTTTTGATCTCATAAGAAAAAAAGCGTTTGATGGGCAAGCTGAACTGAGCAGCCACTTAACATAAAAGCGGGTGAAATTGCAGGGGTGGGGGGGGGGGGGGGGGTGTATGATGCTGAGTGCAGGATTCAGTCCCTCATCAGCACATTTTGCATAGAAAAGATGCTGCAAAAAATCCCACCAAACAACAACCCAAAAACTGGTTTAACCTAAAAGAAAAAGAAAGCGGAAGCACAGACACCAAAGGCGCGCCGTCCCCAAAAACTTTGCTTCTGCCGCCTCGCTGGTGCGTGGAGGTGGCTGTTGTTGTTGCGCTGTGATACCTGCAGATGAATGCTTCCTTTGTTGGAGCACCTTCTGTCCTATTTTGGCAATGACACGAGTGCTCGGTAGCTACAGGGGAGACACGCGACTGAGCACTCCTCCTGATTCACACAGGCATTAACACAGCACATTAGCTCAGCGGAGGAGTGGGAATGAAAGATGGGCTAACGCCGCTGCCCCAGGCAAAGTGAAGACGTACACTAAAGCCAGCTGCCATCTATTATGGATAGCCGGCGCCGACCCCCACTGTTGGTGTTACGGGGTGACGGTGCTGTCCTTGCCGAGGCTTTGACCTTCCGTCGTGGGGAGAGGGCGGCGGGCAGATTAAAAGTGGACTGGCTCACCGTGCAGTCCAGGCGTGCCCCTGATGTTCTGCCCAGATGGTAACCACGCACACTCTTGAACACACAAGTAAACACACACACACACACACACACATGTTCCACAGCATCCTGGGATGGCAGATGTGGGGTACGGACGCAGCCACTCCTCAGGGCGCCCAGCCTTCAGAGTCTGTACACACTACTGTTACTTTTTCCTCCTGCTTTTCGTACACGGAGCAACATGTGCACACACACACACACACATACACACACACACTCCCCTCAGAGGCCTAACCAACCCTCACCTCCTCCACTCTCCTTGTGAGTGTTTCTCCGTCACTTAATTCTGGCTGTATGTATGTGAATCATCCATCACTCACTCAATCAGTCCATTGAATTTCATTTAGTGCAGTGTTACACAGGGCATGTGATTGATTCACTGGTACCTTTTCACTGAAGCTTGAATGACACACAATGCTGCCTCGGAGACGTTCGCGCACGCACAGACACACGCTTGCACGCTTGTATCGCTCGCTCATACCCTGCTGCGCTGAGTCTCCGTTGCCAGGGGGGGAGAGTTGGGTGCCGACGCTGCCAAAGAAGACCCCCTTTGAGATTGTCTCAAGGTCACCGTGTCCAGCTGGCTGTGCCAACATCTGTTCAGAGTGGCCTAAAGACTGGCATGAAAGAGGCCTGTCGATGCTGCGTGACCTTGGGTCTATCACATGAAGTCCAGAAAAGCGGGATTTTTGTTGTGGGGTTTTTGCGATGTTGTTTACATTTTGATACATTGATGCGTGTCCTTCATTTACAGCTGACAGGTAACATGAACATTGTAGCCCAGAAATGTCAGATGAGCTGTGTGTTGATTCAAAAACAGCCTTAAAGGTTTGTTTTTTATATCGGCTCCTATCAACATATTAACACACATTGCGGTTGAACAATCGACGTCCCAAATACGTATTTTACAATTTGTTTCTGGGACAAATATAACTACTATGTAGTCGCTGGTTTTAAAATCTCGCTTGATGGCAGCAGGAAAGATGACATTTAATCGTCAGTGCATCAGTAAGTGAGGTGTTAGTGGACAGAAAATGATTGACTGATACCAACACTTTCCTTGTTTTAATTCTTCATGGAGGTTGTTTTCTGCCAGCAAGGCAATCGATTTTTCTATCAAATACGAAAACAGGCATTGTGGAAAGGCCACAGAGGTCAGTGTGAATTAGAAGTGTGTGCACGGGCGCGCGCGTGTGTGTGTCCTCCTCCTCCCCTACATCCTTATTGTCACTCCCCAAAGGCCTCTCTGTTAAATTGGCTGACAGATAATAAGATCATACAGGAGAGTACAACCACAGAGACCTTCGTCCCACAATCCAACAGTCTTACTTGCGCCATAACTCCTGCGCTGCATCTCAAACACTGTGAGGATGCACCAAACTCCCAGATTTGCCTTTATATACATATTTGGATTACAAAATCCAATTTTCCCCAAAGCAGCATCCACCTGGTTTACACATCCAACGGGGATTAAAGGCTATACTTTCAGGGTCTAGCATGGGTGTTTTGGGGTTTTTTAACTCACTTTTCGATGGCTGTTAACCACATGGTTAATGAGCGTGTATACGTGTCATCAGCAGCGGATTTTGCTCACGTTTGTATTTCTCATTATCTCACATTCTCTTTGCTAAACTCCCAAACGGGCCAATTCACTTCATCATCTCCGTATCGAGACGCGCAGCTCTGCAATTTCCCGCAACAGCCCTCGATTCCTCCCCACAGCGTGTCCTCGGGCCTTCTGCCCCAGGGGCTCATGGGAAAGGGGTAGTCCCTGGGGCTCCTGTTTCCACAGCCTGAGAGAGAAACACTCCAGAGAGAGAGAGACAGAGAGACAGAGAGGTGGTGGCAGCAGCAGCAGCAGCATTTCTGCGTTTGCTTGATGTCACTAAAATAGAACTATGCATAAGTGAGAAAAGGCATCGTGGGCCTTTGGGGCCCATGAAGTACAAATATTTTAATAACAAACACGTTCACTGTTTGCCTCCTGTAACGACACCTGGGTATTATTTCACATTGAACGCAGAGAGTCGCTGCTGGATTCTGCACGCGTATACAGTGGATGTTTTCTTCTTTTCCTGGAAGTGATTTTCATGTGGAAAGTTTTTCCTGCTGATATGTCCTTTGGAGAACTATCATTAATCAAAAGTCAAAGTCACCTCAGATCTCACATTAGAATAGACCAGTTTAGCTACAGCTGAAATTGCAGCTGACCCCCTTTGCCCTGAGCACTTATTCAAAATCAGCAACATGGCCATAGGGGGCTAAAACAACTAAATTGAGTTGGGTTGCAAGACGCCAGTAAGAGAACGGAGGGGGGAAAACCAAAAGCACTGGTGCCAACTGGGATCTCTGGGGTTTTCTAATGTCCTGATGGGTGACTTACAGCGCTGAAGACCGTGTGCATGACACACTGTAGCCACGGAGAGAAGAACAGCTGGCCTGCTGAAAACAGCAGCTCGACTTTATTAGTGTTTGGGATTTACCTTCACAAATATAGAGGTGTGCTGTAACGCGACAACCATAAAATGCCCCTTTTTGAATTTGCAACTTGTGTTAGAAGATTTTTTTAAAATCTAACTTTAGTTTCAATTAAGTGGATTATATTACATTCTAAATTTTATTAGCTAATACAGGATTATCCGGGCTTCCGATAATTTTAAGCAGTATAAGCGAGAAGTTGCTTCCCTCTTTGTTTCACTTTTGTTAACGTCAACAAGTGATGAAATAACTCACTAATTACACCAATCTTCTTATTTCCCGGAAACATTTAAAAGCAGGGATAAAGGAATACATCTAGGGCTGAAACGAGTATTTTCAGAAACAGAAGTCAATTCTGCAGCCTATCCAAGAGAGGAATGTTTCATATCCATCAATTTGTCATTTGCCGGGCAGAACAACTTAAGCCAAGCGGTCGTTTGGGCTGCAGCGCTGTCCTGATGCAGGAAAAACACACGCGGCTATTTTTAAAACCAGCACACAATAAGAAAACAGACACACACGTCTAAGGGAGGAAAATCCGCACTAATTACACAATTAACACCCCCAATATTTGCAACGTTTGTCTCTATATTTGGAGTGTTTGAGCCTGGTGATTAGAGAAGAGGAAGCAGTTTGGCAGCACAAGTTAGACTCCCCTCTTGGATTTTCATAATGAGCTGTCAGTCATTTCTCAGCGCCCAACAACTTTCATCTGCCCTGATTCCTCCCAACCTCCCCCATTTATCACTCCTCTCTCTCCTCTGCGACACACTCCTCTGACGCCCTGTGTCGTTTATCACGTCCGGTGGAATAGAGTTTCTCCAGCTGTCAATTTAGGAAATGCAGTGACGAGCGAGACCCTCGGGACCCTCGCACTAATCTCAGACTGCAACGTTATGGAAAATGATGAGCATTTGCAGCAGCTAGTTACTCTGGCCTCCGCACGCATGAACCATCACCTCAACTACAAGCAGCAGCAGCAGCAGCAAATCAAATCAGTTTTACAGACCTGAAATATTTGTCGCTACTCTCCTCTTTACCCCGCTGCTCTTTCCTCAGTGGCGTTCGATAAACTGCTACCTGCCCCGGGGGTGTTAATGGTCAGTGCTGCTGTTGCTGTCAGAGTCCGGGGTGAAAAATGCCGGTGTCACGCAGTTGTGCGTCTCGCGAGGAAGAGATATCACAGTCGGTTACATGACAGGTGTGGCGGATGAGCAGCGAGGAGGACCTCAGCTCATCACTCTGCTGACCGGCTAAAGACGCAGCAGAAATGTGCGATCTGTGGTCCTCTATCGGGACGACTGAAGTTTGTAACATACCATAGAACCGGTGCGAGCGAGCCTGGGCGATGTGGTTTCATGTCTTGAGGAATAAGCATCATTTGTATTCATTTGTATTGTGTTTTTCCTCATGTATTGTCCGTGGTTACAGACCATAATACACAAGTCATGTTTCCTGTGCACTGAATGGCACGGTATCGTACAGGCTGTGGAACAGTATCACCGTTGTTCTGTCCGGCGGCCACTTGTAATCACCCTTGTGGTTTCAAAGGTCGAGAGGTCAGAGGTTATGACAGATAGGGACCCTAGGGACCGTCATAAAACACTTGCGACACTTTAGCCCTCGTTTGTCATGCCAGAGCTCGATATCACTCATTCATCTTTGTTAGGAAAGTCTTTCCCTTTAATAGACATCTGACGTCATCCTCCTACGCCGTGGCCGCAGTCTGCCTGCTCTCGGATCACTCCGGGTTTTATTTTTAAGCTTGAAACATTGTTTTTACTGCACAGCCAAAAAAAGAATCCCTGACTTAGCATAGCTTCAAATACATGTGTGTGTGTGTGTGTGCGTGTGTGTGTGTGTGTGTGTCAGCAAGCGTTAGCGCTGCTACCTTTTTCTGCCCGGTGCATACACAAGTTTGAGGTTTTCAAAGTCAAAACTCACGTCCTCGTGCTGGGTGGCAACAGCGGCTGCTCGCCGTCATCCACATCTGCATTGGACCGCCCAGAATTTGCCAGCGCAGAAAGGTACAATCAAGCAGCCCACAAAACAAATGAGATTTCCTTACATTAGGCAAACTGTAATCACATTTCCTATGTTGTCTCTTTTCCCGTGCCGTATCCCGCCACAACTGGAGCCGGAAAACTGGCCGTGCATCCGGGGTGGGGGGGTGAGGGGGTCACGGTGTAGTCCGCAAGGCCTCCCCTAATTTAGCTCTGCATGCAAAGAGAGGCGTTCGCTCCCACTGAGACGTCTCATTTGGTGCGTCTGCAAACAACATTACAGGTGGAAAAGCTTTAGGAGATGTCTTGCAAGCATTAATCCCATTTGTGTCCTAACCCATTTCAAACGTGCATGCCGCTGCACTCATGAAATGAGAGAGACGCTGCGGTGATCAAATGGATGCAACATTTCCAAGGACTTTAGTGGACACACAAAGGAGATGTCATCGCCACAAGATCTGCATTCAGTGAAAAGAAACGCAGCCGGGCTTTTAGAACGTTGAGCCATTGAGAGGCTGATTTGATAACCCGTTTATCTACAAATCTAATACTGCAGAAATTTCTAAAGGCTCTTGGGTGTAAGGTGTAAAAATACAGAACTAACAGGATCAGGAAGGTTTAACTTGTGCAAAATATATATGTTGACAGAAACAGTTGGCCACTTCAAAACAAGTCTCAAAGTATAAAATTAGACAGAAGTAGGAATGAGAGTACCTGTGTATCCCCATAACAATGGTAGTTAGGCTTTACGTGTCCAGAAATCATTTTTAAAGTAATCCAAAAATTACAAATTTGTCAGTCTAGTGGATTTTATTAATGGTGCCTTGTTTTACCAGCAAAATGTAGCTGATAGTACTTTGGATACTTTGCATCTGTAGCATTAAATACATTTGTTAAACAAACCACAGCCGCTTCAAGCACTAGAACTGAAGCAGGATCCCAACGGTTGAGGAGACAGGAATGAAGAAGAGCATTGAGAAGACGTTCTGATTGAATAGATGATGCGCTGCCTGAAGTCAAACACTACCCTCTAGTGGACATCACAACTGTCGGGACGCAAATGAAACCTAATTATTCGGTGCGTATTTCCTTGGTTTTCTCTTGCGTTGCAAATTCATAAAATGACCGAATGTGATCGTCTTAGGCTGCTCTGACCCGACCCGATCCTAAAGAACGCAGAATGTCTTTATGGCAGAAAGACATCACAAGATATGAGCTGATGCTGCAGCCCCGAAACTGATTAGAACCAAGAGCTAATTAATCATTTTGGTTGTCTGTGGTGATTCCTAATGGTGATTCACTCCTGAGTGATTCTGCCCTGCTACAGTGTTGCACACTTATCCTGCCAGTGAAGCAAAACAAGCAAACTGCAGACATTATTCTGGCCTTCTTCCACTGCTTCTAGTTTGAGAACTTAATGGACTAAACAAATAATCAGGAAAATGATCCACAGGCTAATCCATCACAGGCTGCAGCTCTGCACCGCTGTGCTCTCAGCGTTGTACTTTGATTGTCTGACATTAAATACTACAGAATGATATACACCGCCCCGTCCCCATCTCTGCCTCCTCTTAGCATTCTCCTCCTTGGTCACGTCCAATTAGCTATCCCCCAAACACTCTGTCTCATTAGGCCAGCCATAATCCACTCATCGGGCCCTGATTTGGCAAATAAATCACAGAGGTTTTTTTCCCCCGAACTCTTTTCCCTCCTCTCCGCCGCCACTGCAGCTGTCTTTTAAAACTCAGCCTCAGCCTCGTTAACCCTGTCCTGAGTTTCTACGGTGACAATCTCTGCCGCGCGCTCTCATTGGACATGGCAGTCGGCAATTTGCATGCCTGACCATTTCTCTTCATCATTGGGCCTCTTTCTCGCTTTCTCATTCTCCCTCTCCCTCTCTTTCTATGCTAGAAGAATAGAAAATAACTCAGCAACTGACGGCAGACGGCATGCACGTCCTTGTCCTACAAGGTTACGAATCCATTTCATCTGTGCAAGAGGGGAGTGAATTAAAATAAATGATGGCTGGACATTTATTGCATTCTGGGGGTGAAGGAGGGATTGGGGAGGAGAGGCACGAGTTGCGGAGTGAGACTTGTGTCTCATACTGAAGCAGACTGGCAGACGGGTTGATAGTGACTGGCATACAGTACAGAGAACGAAGGCAACATGAAGCCAATGGAATCATTTAGCGCAGACGAGTTTGTCTCCGGGCAGAATCCCGGTGCAGGACCATGAAACTATTGACGTATAATTTCTCTGAATTGTCCTCTGTTTCACTTGGGTCTAACATAGGTTTATTTTTGGCACTTTCTATCGTTCTGCTGCATCAACAAGCGTGTACAAGATGTGTTTAGGTCCAGCCTGAGTGTGGGGAAAAGGGGTTTTCAGAAACAGGAATGGCCGCTGGGACAGTGGAGGGTCAAGAAAAGGAACGGCTGACTGGTAGAGGTCTGGATTTTAACTGCTTTGAGTTAAATAACAGTAAATAATGAAAATGCTTTCATCCTTGGGCGTTGATTGACCTTTGACCTTCGGGTGATCCTCGAGTTCAACAAATGAACAGCGAGATTAATCAAAGCTGCACAATTATTAATATTATTAGTCATGGTTTTTAGCCTCTTCAGTGCTTATTTGCATTTATTTTTCACCCATTAATTTCAGTTAATACCAATAGTTGATTTTCTGTATAATTAATAGCTGGTCACCGGGGCTTGTTTTTGAACACTGCTATAGAAATAAAATCACGACGTTTCACAGAGCGGCCACAGGCACCGAATCCTCCGAAGCGTCTGTTTAACACGGTCACTCCTCCAGTCCATTTCCTCCGGACATTTAACGCAATTTATAGTATTTCCAACCTTGGAGCCATTTCAAATTAAGTACTTTGATATTGTAAAAAGGACAAGATAGTATTTATGGATGTCATTGGAGAAGCGCATTGCATCACTCCAAAATGCTGTGTGTTGGCGCGTTCCTGAAATACATCTTTGGACCCAGAGGATCTCCAGCTAAGTGACTTTTTTTCCTGTTGACCACAAGGCTATCAATATGTCTGCCTCCTGACACTGGCCGATCTCTCTCTGGGCTCTGAGGCCGGAGTCCGAATGCTGACAACTGCTCCCTGCACAACTCCGCTGGACCCCATCCAGGACACTCCATTATAATACAGTTATTTTTAGACAAGCCGACGCAAATAAATATTTATAGTTGTTTGCAGGTCAGAGATCTCCATCAACAGCGGGGTGGATCACGGTGAAGGGAGCACAGCGAGAGAGGTGTGGAGGGTTAAAAAAAGTGTTATGAATGATTTTAAAGACAAAGTGTGTTGCGGATTCTGATAAATGTGTAGGTTCCAGCCCCAAATATTAACATTGAAACTGGCAATTGTTCAAGAGTACAGAAATAACGGACCTCCATCGGTCCAGTTGTGCTGATTTTAAACTTCATTTTAGATAAAGAATTGCTGATGAAGACAAAATAGTGACTGAATGGTAACGTTTAATGTGTTTTTTTCCAACCAGCTTTAGGACAGAATGAAGGAACGTAGGATTCATTGTTCATCCGGCAAAGATTTCTAAAACATGCAAACTCCACATAAAGCCCAGAGCGGGAATCAAACTCAGAACCTTCATGCTAAGTGGTTCAGTCCAGTTGATCTCTAGGAAATGGGAGCGGAGATATGATGTACAACAGCAATAAGCACTTTTTTGGGGACCGCAGGAGCCAGTGTGGTGGCACAGATACCCCAGCTGCTTAAACTTGTCACCATTGAGCATCAGCAGCTTGACGGCTGCGGCGGACAGATCAGATGGAACGGCCACATCGACCCCACGGCCTCTGATGCAGTGGCGGTGCTTTACGGCGTGGCGAAGCGAAAGCCCGTTCCCCTTACCTTGACCTCCCATCAGCCCTTCCTCCGCTGCCTCCAGCTCTCTGGGCTGACCTCGTCCTCTCGGGGCCTCCGGCCTCGCCTCCGACGGTTGAGTTATTACCATAATTACCCGAAAGGTGTCGGAGGAAGCAGCCACATGGCAGAGGCCGCTAATGTTTAACAGAATATTTGGGTGTTTTATTGACTTTAACTCAACAGGGGGGCAGGATGATAAGAGAAATCACTCATGTGAGAAATGACGAGCGGCCAGAGCTCACGTGTCATATTTCCCCAGGACAAGCTGTAAATATTCCCATAGAGGAGGACTTGGATAAGGGTGACTATGACCGGAAAATGCACTTTAAACAAAGATTAAATCCATAAAAAGTCCTTCCTATCCTGCCATAGTAAACTTTAGACATGAGTAAAGATGTTTTCTTCACAGGGAACAGAAGGGTTCAGTTTGAGGGGAATTCCATTTCTTTTTTGATTTCACTGTAATGTTTCTTCAGAATGACTTATGTAGACCTTTCTCTAAACTGTATGTTTTTCTGAAGCCTCAGAAATCTGTTGGATCAAACAGCAGCTGCTCCTAAAAACAGGATGGGGTCATAAAAGTTGCCTTGTCAAAACAGGAAAATTCACCGGGAACCGAACTATACTTTAAAAGAAATCTTCTCTCTTCCACAGTCATGTCTGTAATGGCACATCTAAGGAGCCAGGAGGCCATGCATATTCAAACAGAGGAGCCCAGGCTGCCATACGCAGGGCACCGGGGCCATTGGCCTTGGGCCAGCAATTCACAGGAAGACAAAGATTTTGTACAGTCAGCACACATTTCTATTAGCATCTGTATTTACACATAAAGGCCCATTCAAACACACACAGAGGAAAATAGAAACACACACTCACACGTGCCCCCTTAAGGTCAAGGCATTAGCATTCCGATATGTTCAATATTCAGGCTTTGCCGGTCCTATACAGCTTCCCGTCAAACCCGTCCAAGATGGCACTTAACCGCATGTGCCCGTGTCTTATTATGCAGACCCATCTGTGTGGGGTCAAAGGTCGTGGCAGGGCCTGGCAGGGGCTACAGGTGAGCAGATGAGAACAGTAGGGGTTCGGTTTAATTTAGATAAGCGCTACAGGATGCAGAGCGACGCTGTACCCAGAAAGGACGGGATGAACTTTTCACACTGTGCCTCAGACTCATCGTTCCAGTGGGTGGAGAAAGAAAAACAAAAACCAATCAAAGAAAACCCTCCTTTTTCTTTCGGAGGTTTGTTCTGCACTGACAAACAACAGATATGTATACTCACAGGGTTGTGTCACCAAGTCTGTCATTACTGCCATCAGATCCCAACACACAGCAAACACTCAACAAAAATGACTGTAGTGGTGTGTGTGTGTGTGTGTGTATGTAGCGGTGTGAAAGAGAAAATCCCTAATCTGGCATGGATTTACTTCCCGTCTAGACGGCGCATGTGAGCGGAAGCCAACATGCTTCTGTGTGTGTGCATGTTTGTGCGTGTTGATGCATTAAATTATGGTCCATCCGGATTTTGTCTCTGAGTGTAGACCCTAGGTTATGTCTTTAAGAGAGAGAGAGTGTTACGCACTCTCATTCCTCCAAACCAGAAGGCTGACATTAACCTTTGGCCTTCCGGACCTACTGTCGGATGTGTGTTTTTAACTGGACAAATCCCAGTAAAGCTCATGTTTTCACTGTTTCGACGGTTTGTGACCTGTGCCAGCACAGTTGTGATTCCGGCCAATTTCCTCATTATCCAACTTGCAGTACTTACGGGAATACCGAAGCGGGGGTGGTGGTGTGTGGAAGGGTAAGGTTGGAGGAAAGTGGAAAAAGGCCTGATGTGATTTTCTCTTAAACTCCATATGAAAACAAGCGAGACAGAAAGACTCTTTTCCCATATTCCATGATCCTTCATCAGCGAAACGGTCGATAAAGCAGTTCAGTTTGAGCAGTTTAGTCTAGAAAACCTGGCATAAAATCTGCTACCCAACACGTTTAGTCACTGTTTAAAAGGGCTGAATCATCACAGCCACATCACAATTGTACATTAACAATCTCGACACACTTTATTGAACTTTCTCCCATCTGTCGCACACAAAGTGCCAAAAAAAAGTGTGTTTAGCTCAGCTTAGCTTTGACAGCATCAGACAGAGGTGTGAATCAACATCACGCTTGTCGCTATTTCATATTCATGCAGGGGCCCAATGACACTTTGTCCTCTGCCTTCTAAAAGGGCCCTAACTCAGCAGATCAGCACCTCTTCAGACTTAGATGGAAAGTGAACAGTCGTCACCTCTGTGACATCCCACAACATTGGAGCCTGCTCGCCAAAAAACATGGCGGTCGTAGAGCCAGGTATTTCAAACAAATAAATAAATAATGACAGGATGGTTTTAGATAATAAAGTAAACAGTTTGAGTCCGACAAAATGAAAAGTGAGCCGCCAGCTGGTGAAACAATGTCAAGAAGTTGATTTTAAAAACTTTATGTCCAGGCCAGCCAGAGGCGTGATTAGGAATAGTCCATGCCCCCCCCCCCCAAAAGGCCATCACCTGTTGACAAATGAGCCACATAACAGTCTTGTAGAAGTTTATATTTTCCCCCAATGTCACCGCAGACATTGTGTTGTGGGTAGATGAATCCAGAAAGTTAATAAATTAGTTAATAAATTAGGTTTGTTTCGATTTGGCGGCAAAGATTTATTATGAGTTGCGCCTCGGCACGCGGTGAATGGAGGAGATTGTGAAAGGAGAAAAATAAGGGCAAATATCAGTTTTAGTCAATAAACACTTTTGGTAACAATCCAAAAACTGACCGACACATTTAGCCACCGTAATTTTAGAGCTTGCTCAGTGCGCCACACCTGACAGGTTCTTCCAGTTAGCCTTTAGCAAGGCCAGTGCCTCAATAGCCCACTAGGCTAACAGCCATCAAAACACAGCCAGACCCAACAAAAGTGACAAACTCTTTAAGTCATCGTCTAGCCAGCGTGGAATTCCTTTCATATACATGTATCGCAGGAGTCAATGACTAACACAGATGGTGGACAAGTCCAATGAATCACCGGGTTCGATGTAGCCCTGACATACACATCATTGTCTCCGCTGCTGAGGGTTTTAGGGGTCTCCTGTTATCGTCTGTACCCAGCCGACTCCCCACCGGATGACTCAGAGGCTTGTTACCCCAGATGAGGCAGACTTTACTGGGCTGGCTTGCCCTCGCTATTGCGGGGAAATCTGGCAGGCCGACACGCAGCATTTTGGGGTTTCTCTGTCTAGTCAGCGCAACCCTGCGCCGGGCCCTGTGGTTGGATGGGAAATATGATGACGTCTCTGAAACGATGGAGGAATGCTTGTAGACTTTGAGAGGAAGTTACATTTAATCTTAAAGCGACTACCCCAAAAAGTAGAAGTCAGCAGAAATGTAACCAACATCACTGGGCCGGGGGGAGGGGGGCATGTCTTTTTTAGGACGGCTGCCCCGGCATGTGTTTTTATTTTCATCATCTGGTCTTTGAATGCATTCCTTTTCTGTGTGCTGCACTAGACGGAGAGATTGCCGGGGAATGAGTCACTGGAGCCCCGACCCAGCAGTGAGGTAATCACTGGAGGACGCTGGGAGTGAAAGGCGGACTTTGATGGCGGTGATGTCTGGGATCGTGTCTAGGAATCCCCAGACGGTTTCACACAGTGCGTGCACGTCTGGTGGACCGTGCGCCCACACATACTGTGCGCTCCAGACAAATTTGATAAAGATGTTTACATGCAGAATCTCTCCAGAGCGGCCGGAAATGGACTTCCGTCTCTGTAGAGAGGTTGGAAGTGATTCTGAGCAGGAGGATTAAGAAAACGGCAGTTCAAACGTTCATGTTGGGGTTCTGGGTTTGACACGAACGTGCAGCAGCTATTGTTTGTTGAGCAGCATCACCTGCTGGCTTAATGGAGAACTGCCAACATCAGGATCACCGTCCAAGAATGAGTCAGAACTGGCCAGCGCGCAGGAGAGTGCATGTTAACTGCAGAATAGCACGGTGGTTACAGAGGGAGATCAGTTATTTATGTAAGACTGACATAACAAATGGGCAAAGTCGTGCTTGAGAGAAATCATTAGGGACTATTTAAAGAGATGTTAGAATCAATGGATTTATGGATCATCATTTAAGGATCTTTTATTCAGCCAAAGGTTTATGTAGAATTTCCAGCCGATATTTTCAACTAACACAGCCATAATACAGTTACATTTTATTCAGATTCCAATGAGTGAAAATTAATAAACTGCTTTAATTGTAAATTGTTCTTGCATTTGAAGCAAAGTCAAATGCTTTTTCTTTTTACCCGAGAATGATTCATATAATCTATATATACAACAGAGTTGGACATTAATGGACCAATCTATGCTATGTTAACGTTTTAAATAATAAAATGCCAGCCCCTATGGTGTATAGACAGGCCTTCTGGTTTTAAATAGAAGTGTCTGTGTGGCTTATTTTAAATTTTTTAATTGAGTTTATATAACGTGAGCCGATACGTGTAGGCATTACATAGATTGCAATATTAAAAGATGTAGTGAATTTAAGTGATTTAAAAGGAAATAAATGGAAAATTTCATCAACTAAGGAGTTTTGCCTCTGAAAGTACCACAACTCGCCACTAGAGGGTACGCGACTCGGCTCACATATGAGTTGTTTTTTTTTTTTAAAAAATCGGTGATATTAACTCAGTTTACTGTGCTTTGAAAATAAATGAAAGATTCCAGTAACTTTCCAACTTTCCGTGCTTGTCGTGGTTAGAAAGTGAAATCACACCATTGCAGTTTTCACGTGTCACGCTTGATGTGTGGTGCATCCCACATCGCTCCGGGCTCTCCCCGGTCTCTGCGGTCCCTCCTCCACCAGACGTCAGAAACCAGGGTCGCCTATAAAACACCCGAGAGGCCGTGCAGATCAGTCAAATCCTCATACATATCGGCATCCCGACAGGCTCCTCCGCCACAGTAGAGAGCAGAAATCCGCTGCGGGAAGACTCGAACCTCTACTGGACTGCGCACAAGAATGCAAACGAAACCTTTGTTTGTTCCTGCAGGTATATTTTATGCCGGAGAAATTTCAGAAATGCTGTAAATCTGGAATGGGTAAACTCGGATTTCTGCAGATAACTAAAGGGCTGAACAAAAGAAAGCGAATTCAATTTCTGAGTCTATAAAGGAAGTTAGGAAAAGTTCGATTTAAAGTCATACCGACCTTATCGAGTTCTGCACGCTGCGCACAGAACCAGATGCACACAGTAAGATGCATTTGGGCAAGGCTTTACTGTTTGTCCTGCTCCTCAACTGCGCGACTCTGAGCTCATCTTTGTCCACTTGTGCCACCGTGGATATTGACCATGTGAAAAGAAAGCGCGTCGAGGCGATACGGGGTCAGATCCTGAGCAAACTCCGACTGACGAGTCCTCCGCAGTCCCTGGGACCGAGCAAAATCCCCTATCAAATTCAAGCACTGTATAACAGCACCAAGGAGCTACTGGAGGAGCTCAGGCGGGATCGGCAGCAGAGTTGCGGTCAGGAAAGCACGGAGACAGAGTATTACGCCAAGGAGATATACAAATTCAACATGGTCTATGGTCCGCCGGAAAGCAGTAAGTATTGAAACCCTTGAAATAACTGTTTTTTGTTCTTGGTTGTTGAAATGCCATCGGTCAGTGCGTCTGGGCTGTGCGTAATTACGCAGAGATCTAGCCGGTGCCAAGCAGACGTGCATACTTTCCAAACTCCAGGTCTACAAAATCTGTTCTTGGTTCTTCGAACCAAAATGATCTCAAAAATGGATGAGAATTACAATATATTTGCATGTTTTATTACTTTGGCATGCCAATGGGACGTTGCTTTGTGCACGCTTGTCAGAGTTTGTCTGCACTTGTTGCCCAGGCAGGTTTGAAATCATTTCCACAAAATTCTTCTGCACAACGAAGCTCAAAAATCAATTTCCAGGTCATTAACTGAAAACCCGGGCTTTAACCACTGCAGCAGTGTTTCAGAGAAAGTCCCTTTTCTTTCCCTCCTGACGCCACTCTTCCTCCTGTTTCAATTATTCTATGAATCTTCCCTCTCTTCACGTGCTCCTCCGACCCTTTGAGCCAGGCCCAGATGAGGGACACATCTGTACGCGAGGGCAGGGAAAGGGCTTATGGACAGGAAAGAAATGGGCGAGAGAAGAAGGATTCGGTGTAGACGAACGTCTGTATGGTGGAAGAGTGGGGTCGGGGTCACAAGCGAAGAGTTCAAGCGAGATGAGATCTCAGTCTGTGAACTCTCACTGTAAACCGGGAGCTTAAAAAGCTTTAAACATATGAGACTTCAGGCAGTTTGCCAATCAACTCAGGAACGGTAGCTGGATGTGAAGGAGCCCAAACGGCCCTTGTGGTCGAAGGCGAAGCCAAGATCATTGCATCACACAGGCTTTGAAATCAACAGGTGCTTAAAAGAATCCACAGACGCGCTGGCAGAACACTGCCTGCAGACAGAGTTGACTTTTTTCCACGATTATTGTAAGAATACGATTTCTTCTACTTTTTTTTTGCTGACACTTAATCAGCTGCTTCTGGTGAACCAGGGAACATCAATGCGGGTCGACGTGCTCACAACTGACAATTTTTACTTTGTCAACACTAAGATTATGGTATTGGGATGGCGGTGGCTGGTTTTTTTTATTGAGTCCCAGATGACCTCAGTCTTGGAAATATGTATTCTGTTATTGCCTTGTATAGCCACACACATGCACTCTGCCTATACACTCAGATTATTGCTGATTGGAAATAATAAATCAAAATTCCAAATAGGCTTTTTTTTTCAATGAAGACTTAAAATGCCAGAGGGTTGGGCTCGTACTATTCATATATCTTGACTCCATTGGTGGAGACAGGAAGCTGACATGACAGATATATTAGCGCTCGTTTCACTGGGGGAACAACAGTTAAAGCAGCAAACAGGAAGTATTAATAGACTGTTACTGAGTGATCTGTCAAATCTTTTTTTTTTTTAGACTTCCCTTCAGTCTCCCAAGAGGAAAGACAAAAATTGGCAAGACATCATTTGTCTTCTTGGTCACGAGTTAAAATGCCTCATAGGACTGTTAAAACATATGGCTAAACTATAAAGCCAACTAATTTTTTTTTTCATTGAGGCTATAGCATAATCCGTTCCTCCTTTAGTGCAATTGTTTATACAGGAAACCACACATGAGGTGTAGTGAATGTGACTTAAAAGGAGACTTTTTAGAGCTACATTGTGCTGCAGTTTGTAGCATAATGCTAAGAAGACGGTGTTATGAAGCCACCTTAGCTGAGATTTGAGGTCAGCTGGAGCGAAGATATCAGGAGTTTTGATACCAGGGAGGTGATATCACGCTACGCTGTTTCAAATACATTTTCATTTTCTCCAAATATAGCCAAAACATGCTGGAGTAACTGAGGAATTTTAAAAAAGCAGGAAAGCTGATAAACTGTATCATAGAGCCAGATGACAGTTTGCAATGTGTGGCAGGAAATAATTAAATATAAGGTTTTTTTTTAATTGCCACATTACAGGAATGGGAATTGTGGCATCTACATCACATTTATAGTGAATCGTATTTGTTGGGAAACCATCTAACTGCTGCATTCATGGCCAGTAAATCTCTGCTTATGTGTGATTGCTGAGGTTCAGACTTACATTTGTTTAAACCCGTTCCTGAGAGGAACTTTTCACGGTGTTCTCCTGTAACATTGTTTCTGGTTTTTCCTCTTCCAGATGATCTGTTCTACTGCCCAAAAAGCATCACCTCAAAGGTTTTCCGCTTCAACGTGTCTGCCATGGAGAGGAACTCGACACACCTCTTCAGAGCAGAATTTCGCGCCCTGCGGGTGCCAAACCCGGATGCCAGGAGGAGCGAACAGCGAATTGAGCTCTACCAGGTGTGTAAAGGTACCGTTTCCTTGTCCTTTCACAGAGATGAGACGAAAATCCCACAGTTGAGGCGACGAAGAGCTACCGAGCTAGTTTAGCCTCACGTTGTGATGCTCACAGAATAATTATGTCCTTTTGTGGTCCAGCAGAGAGAAAATGTGTCAGAGTGATTGTTGTTGCTTTGCAGATTATCAGGCCAAATGAACACATCAGGAAGCAACGCTACATTGCTGCCAAGAATGTGCAGACCAGGGGGGCCAAGGAGTGGGTCACCTTCGATGTGACCGAAACCGTGCGACAGTGGCTGATGAACCGAGGTGAGACTCGGGTCACCGGACCGTGATTGCCGACGATTTCCCCTTAAAGGCGCGGAGTTTGCCTTTCTAATTATAGCGACGTTGCTTTATAATTGCTTCTAATCAGGCAGCAATCTGGGTTTGGAGATCAGCGTGCACTGTCCCTGCCACACCTTCAACACAAACGGTGACATCATCGACGGTGAAAAGGAGGTCCTGGAGGTGAAGTTCAGAGGTGGGTTTGGAAAGTCGCCTCAGCCACCAATGTCCTCAGTCTGCTGCCTCGTTTGGACGGCGTAAACATCGGTGCTCTAGAGACGTATCAAAACAAAGACCTTTTTTTCCATTACTTCAGACTTTTGCGGTTTCAGCGGTTGTTTTGTGGAGGAGAATTGCAGGGAAAACGGCTTTGCAGTCAACAATTTCGCAAATGCTAGAGTCGATTTGAAGCTACAAAAGTAACAAAAAGCCACCGAGCGGCTGGAGCTTGACCTTGACTGTGTCTGTAATTAAGGCGTGGATGAGGAGGACAAGCGCTTGGACCTGGATCACCTGAACAAGAGGAAGGAGCAGAACCTGCCGCACCTCATCCTCATGATGATCCCGCCCCACCGCCTGGAGACTCACTCCTCACGTCGGCACAAGAGGGCTCTGGACACGAACTACTGCTTCTCGTAAGCCACACACACACACACACACACACACACACACACACACACACACAAAGCTAATGTGCTAACTTTTACACACTGCAACTGATTAATGTCGGTGCTTGGTCAAAGAAATACAGAGGAGAGCTGCTGCGTTCGCCGGCTTCACATCGACTTTCGCCGCGACCTGGACTGGAAATGGATCCACGAGCCGAGTGGTTACGACGCCAACTACTGCTCAGGGCCTTGTCCCTACCTGAGGGGCTCGGACACCACGCACAGCTCGGTACGAGTACACCCAGAAGCTCTTCAACGCTGTTGTCTGTGAAAAGTTGCAGCTATATTGTGGCCTGTTTTTTGTATTATGGGACTTTCTGAGACAGAGAGCAGAAAATAAGTAAGTCAGAGAGGATAATAATGATGATCTGGGCTGGAGGTGGTTTGCATTGTGGTTTTCAGTGGAGGAAGGAGGAATAAGCAGCTTAAATACAGTAGCGTATCCTATAAGTGTGCATGACTGTGGGCTGACACTGGCTTTCTGGTCTGATTCAATCACAATATAATTCATTAAATATAACGTAGCTGCTTTGTGCCGTCCTGCAGCTCCTGAGCCTGTACAACACTCTAAATCCAGAAGCCTCCGCCTCCCCCTGCTGCGTCCCTCAAGACCTGGAGCCCCTCACTATACTTTATTATTCTGGACGAACCCCCAAAGTGGAGCAGCTCTCCAACATGATCGTCAAGTCCTGCAAGTGTAGCTGAGAAAGACGTGACCCTTGATGTAGTGCAGCAGGTTTTTTTTTGTTTTGTTTTGTTTTTTACCCCCACGGTACTGACGAAATCTTTGCCGTTAGCTGTGATAACTGACCCGAAACGCCACTCCGGAGGTCACACCTGCACGTTGTCTGTAAAACTTGAGGTCATCTTTTTTTTATTTTTTTTAAATTCTCTTCCTTTTTTCCATCTTTAGTCCAACTAATGTTCCATATTTCCTTCTAGATTTATGAAGGTGGACAGCTAATTTGTTAACAATTGATTACGTAGCTCCTCGAACAGTTTTCTTTTCTACCTAAAAAGAACCGTGCTGCTTCACACTGACTGAAAGAGACCTGGGGATATTTTTCACAAATATCTTGGCCTCGCAGTTTGTCCCCCCCCCCCCGTTTGGGACGATGTCGTCGACCCTGGTTTCTCCGAAGGGCCCTTTCAGGCCGGATTACCTTCAAACAGTGGACATTATCTTCAGACACAAAGGAGAAAGGACAGAGCCGCGGCTGTAGCCAAAGTCATAGCTGTGGTCAGGGGAAAGGAGAGATGAGAGAATGCCTGTTGGATTTGCAATGGAAAGTGAATGAACAAAGAAGTTGAGCCAAGCTTTTTCTCTTTGTGGCCGGCCAGCAGCAGTGGCCCCCTTTTCTCTCTCTTTTTTTTTCTTGCCGTGAATCTATTGAAACGGATAGAAGATGAAGAAGAGACCTGTTTTGTTTTGGGGTTTTTTTCAAAAAGGGAAGAACTGCGATGGGAACAAGCCACGCGAGCACGCTGCCGTTCACTGGAAGTCTCTATTCCGAGCAAGTTCATATTATTTCTGGGACATCAAAAAATATACTGGAAAAGAAAACATGTGTTGCGCAACAGGTTTTATGAGATTTCTTTTACATTAAGAGCAGATTTGGTTCTGTTATGCAACTTGTGATATAGTGATTGTTTCCCAAACTGGGACAAAAGTTGATTTTTTTCCTTGTTTCTCTGTGGTGTAGAAAGAACCAGACTCATGTGTCCATGTTTATTGTAGCGTTGCCAGTTGGACAGTGCGTGATCCTGGATGTGTTGTGTAAAAATGTGACCTTTGTCCGGCGGTGACGAGACGTCTAAGGTGATATCCAATGTTCCTCTTCTTCTCCACCCACCTGCCCACGGACAGGAGACCCATGTTACCTCTTTTATCCCTCCTGCTCCATCCCTCTGTGTTTCAGCGCTCTTTCCCAGTGAGAAGACTAAATGCAAGGAGGAAACTTTGGAGCGGCTCCTTTTCCCCTGAGTCAGGAGATTCTGAATCCCAGTGCCGTCTCACTCTCACCCAGCCGGCTGCCTTGGCCAGAGTTGGCACTTTCGCTGGCCTTTTTCACAGTAGTATAACGTTGTATGATTGACGGTGACGACGATTAAAATTTACAATGTGCAAAACGTGTACGATCCCTTCAATAACTGCGGCGCGTTTTCGTCAAATCGGCTCAGGAAACCTTGAGAAAAGTGGGGATTCAAATTAGGAAATGATGAATTTCCCCCACTGGTGGTGTCTGCCATGTTGAAATGCCATTTTTTTCCTCAGTGTTTTTGTTCCATGCGTGTATGATTTGTCTTCCATGAATCTCTGCAGCCCCACCTGTTTCCTGTAGGCACACTTAAATGCCCCCCCCCCCCCAACACACACACACACACACACGCACACACACACACACACACAAAGTAATAAATTCAGCTTCTTTCTCTGGGAATTGCTGCTGAGTCTTCCCAAAGCAATGGATCTTATATTCAGTAGAAATTAACGGGCAGATGGGAGTTTAAATGACACATAAATCTGAGAAATTTAGTGCACATTCAGCACCTTTGCTAATGTATTTATGCTCCTGCAGGGTGACAGTTTGTCAATGCAGCTTTGATTCATCGAGCACTCTGCAAAATCAAATTTAGCATTACAATTACACAGTTTAAAGGACTGTTTATGCTTTTATTGCACTATTTTACAACCAAATTAGACAGTATGTTATCTAAAAAAAAAAATATTGATCTAAAGAACCTTAAGCAAAGGTTTTTAATGTTAGCGTCTGACAGTCGGTCGCACAGATTTCAGGTTTGGTGGGTTTGAGCTAACGTGGACTGACAAGTGGGCAGAGAGAATTCCCTTTTCCTGTGTGCCCGTTATTGTACCCTGTCACAGTCAATCAGAGATGAACCATGATGGAAGCACAAAGACCAGAGGGCATGACCACGTCTAAAAACAAGGGCCGGTGCTTTAAGGGCTTTGACGACAGGCCTGTACTAACAAGCGCACATTGCTGGTAAAGAGCAGCCCCACGCTCCCATGCCTGGGTGACTTCTCACCTTCAGCAACAGCAAGGACGGGTCAGGTCACTCAGATGCATCGCTCGTCCCCGCTGGGCAAAAAAGCTTTCACAGCTCATTACGACAAGCTGCTCTTTATGAAATACTGAACTGTGTTCAATAGTAACTTCATAAAGGCGTCCCAGATGAACCTAAGCAGAAATCTGGAGCTCGTCCGGCCAACATTTCCAAACTAAAAGGACAGATCAGGACTTCTGCTGAGTCTGGATTTCTTCTTCTTTACAGTAGGAGGACGTGCGATCTCAACCCCAAACCTGCAATAAACTCTTGTCTAGCTACTGGATGAGCAAACCACCTTCTGAATGGAAGTTCAGGGTCCATTTCTGGGGCTGCAGTCTGACTTTCTCAGAATTTGCGCTCGTCCAAGTTACCAGTGATGAATAGCATGACACGTAAATGCACAGAGGTTTGGAAAAGTCTGTACGCTGCTATTCCCTGAGCAGATTAACAGATGTGGACAGAGGGAAAAAACAGTGAGGGGGGAAGTGAGAGACAGAGATGGAGAGCGTGTGTGTGTGCGTGTGTGCGTGTCGGTGTGTGTGCGTGTGTGTGTGTGTGTGTGTATGTGTGTGTGTGTGAGTGAGACAGAGAGAGAAAGAGAGAGAGTCCACAAAAGGACTTTTGCCGCAATAAAATCATCAGGTCACATCAGACCAGTTCTCAGGACCCAGGGTGGAAAGAGTTGTGTAATTCAGCTATGAGAAGATCACACACACACACACACACACACACACACACACACACACACACACACACACACACACACACACACACACACACGTAGATATACAATCAGGTCAGCAGCCATAGTGACTGGAGCAGAGTTAAGAGGGTGAACAAATATGTAAACATGCATCAACTTCATAGACCTTCATAACCAAACAAATGGATGGGAGGTCTGGATCAAACTGCAGCTTAATTCTCCAGTAAAAGTGTGTGTTTCCGTGACAGTATTCCAATAAGTGAGGGAAGCACAAGAGAGGGTGTGAGTGAAGGCAGGAGTGACAGAATCTGCAAACTCATTTTCTAAAATGTATTGATCCGCGATGAAAATAGCCAATCGTGCTAGTTTGAGTCCCATAAGGGGAACTGTTGCTGCAGAGGTCGAGGGGGGGGGGGGGCAGAAATACGAACACTCACCAGTCTTGAGAAAAATGTTGAATCTAAAGGCAAAGATAAGCGCTGGCTTCTTTGCATACTCAAATATAGATTTCTCCATCGTTCCTGGTTATTTCCTAATCTTCTGAATGAACGATAAACTTATTCATGTCAGGACAATGTCCAGGGTTGTAAATCCAGCCCGGGGAACAAAAAGCATTGTGCAGTGGTGTGGTGCCTTTCAACGCATGAATCTGTCATTGCTGGACTTTCTGGATCGTATTTCATTGTCTCGCTGGTGCCTTAAAAACCCGCCCCTGCGAACAGAGTCTCCTGTGGCTTTTTAACCCCGGGCTGTTTTCACTCCTAACGCTCTCTGGGCAGATATGCTGCTACTTCACAAATACCGTGCTGCCGAATTGTCCACCTTTGTTTCGAAGCCCTTCCTAAATATCCTGTAATTATGGCCTGCTTTCATTATGTCCCTCAGAAGTATATTTTCAGATGCAGTTTAATTGGCTTCTCAGTGAAGCCGAGCCAGACGGGGAACGGCCGTGGCCAAAGTCCTCACATGTTATTCATGAACGCAATCTGCGAAACGCTGTTTGACAACAGCTTTGTTCCGGCCAACATAAACAGGTCCAGAGTTTGCCTTGTTTTGAAGATTATATTAATGCGTCGGGGATTTGTTGTGCAGTGGTTGCGGTTGTGGCTGTGTTTAAGAAAGCGAGTTGAGGCTGGAGGCACGAAAGGATGCGTTTCATTTCGACCTTTAAATCAAAACCTCTCTTCCGTGGCCACGCTCGGGGAAGCGGATCTCGGCGCTGGTGCTCACATCATGGCACGCGGTCGCGGCGCTGAAACAAACTGTCCTGGCAATAAAAAGGATAAAAACGGCTCCTTTGTTGGAGGATCTGGCTTAAACTGCCAGCAATGAGGATCCGTTTTCCTCTTCTAGCTGGTTTTGGTCCCTCTGTTGCGGTCCGCACCTTCTCCGTTTACACGGCACCATGATCTTTTCCTTATAGCCCTCACAGGGACCAGAGCGCTGTAGCGGCATCCTTTATGCCACGAATATATGTTTCCCAGGCACTCAGATAGGGAATATTAGGATACGTGCACACCTGAGTGGGTGGGAGTCCTCAGGTTTATGCTAGGTGAGGGCAACACCCCCCTGTCTCCCCCGTGTGGGAGGATCAATGAAGCTAAATGCTAACAATGGAGGCCTGACAGGCTCCAGCGTGAGGACTGAAGGGTTTTTTGTCTCTAATTTAAATCTTTTTTTTTTTTTTTTGGTTCTCATGGTTACAGCAGATCAAACAGGGAACAAGGGATTCATTATGTTTCCATACATGAATGCAAAAGCCTGAAGTCATGAGTCAACGAGCTGCTGGAGGCCTCAGCAGAGATTAAAAAGCCGCTTTGACCCTGGAAAATGAGTCGCTGTGTCACTGATCTGCTGCTGCAGTTGCACATCATTAAAATATATTTCACCTAATGTTGGTTTAGACCAACAGAAATCCGCAGGTGTTTCATTTACTGCAACGATAATCTCCCCTAAGACCATTTTAGGATCCATAAATCAGCTTTTAGATGATGTATCATTGCAGGATTCTTAAATTTAACTGCTGCTGCAGTACGTTTCTGCTCTGATTGACTATTCAGGAGTGATTACTGCCTTCCGACCTGCACGCAGTAAACTAATTGCTGCACACTTAGCCTAGAATGTGACTTATTAGCAATAGCCTGTTCACTAATATCATGCTACCAGTTAATGCGTGACTGAAGTGCACTCGTAAAGTGACTGGAGCGAAGTGTATTTTGACAAAAGCCATCTAAGTCTGAACTACAGTCGAACGACTTCCCCGTCTCTAATGGTCAACCACGATCCAGCCAAGTTCCTCCTGGATACAGGAAACTGCACACTTGGCTCTTTGTCCATTAACACACAATTTAATGCCAGCATAACTCAACAAAAGTGGAAAAAAAAGTGAAATTTGTACATCTCTAACAGCGCTGTAATTACTCTTCTATTAGTAACAAGATATTTCAGCCCCCGGTGTTGCCAAGTTACCAGCAGAAGCAAAGACGTGCTTTTCATCCACAGAGTCAATGAGAAACATGTTTGGTTTGTGCCTCCCCATTAATCTGCACGAGACCTCACGACTCCTATGGCTGGCAGGGCTCCATAGGCGACTGGCTGCTCTGTCTCACACAACGTGTGCGTGAGTGTGTGTGTTTTAATATACTGCAGGCCTGAACTCCTGCATGGAAGGTTCACCTACGTGTGCGTGGGCTTCACTGGCGTCGGGATTTTTATATATGAAGGTTCGTATTCACTGATCTGAGAAACCATGGTGATTTTCACCACAACAAGGGCCTTTTCATAGCAACACTCGGATCCTCCACAGTTGAATTCAAATAAATTTGCCGGCTTCCTGGCACAGCGCGGGTTACAGGTTCTTGACGGGGTTAAAGTCACGGAAGGACCGTTCCAAATCGTTTATTTTGATGTGATCTTGTTGGAACACCCAGCTTTTTTTCTCTCTCTTTTTTTTTTAAACTTCAGGAGGATGATTTGAAGTTTAAGTGGAAAATTGAAAATAATCTGCTTTCATTTGTCAATGTTGCTGTGCTAGAGTTGGTTTTTAAATCTACTGGTATGAAATTGGACTGTAATAGTTTTTATAGCGGCGGCTTTGATTGAAAATGCAACCCTTTCCCAAATGTAATTTCACCCATCTACCAGCCATCTCAACAGTCCACAGACATACTGGGGGGCTTGTTAGCAATGCTCTGTGGGCAACTTGCAAGTTGCTGCTTTACACTAAGCAAAATTTGGTCATCAATAGCAAATGTTGCATTGGAATAAGCCAACATTTTGTTGTTATATAATATTAGTCAATCTTGGTCTAAGTTATCAAGATGATTAAAAGAAAATATTCATGAAATCTCAAATATTCATACTTAATTAATGTTTTTGTTCTAACACTATTGATTACACTGCCCCTGTGGTCCGTAGTAGTACTGCAACACGTGGTCACGATATTTTGGAACATGCACAAATCTGGATAAAACAAATGCTGTTCTGGGTAGATGATGGCGTCTGAACAGCTTGAATGTGCCTTTAAGTGGAGGGAGCAAGTGTTAAAACTCCAACCGACTCCATAATGTACAGATTAGCTGTCTGGACCTGTCTTATGTAATGTTCGGTTCAGCGTTGCCAGTTTTATTCTGGTTACATTTTGTCAGTTTTTATCATCTACTTCCTGTCAAGTTTCCTGCCTGGGTGATTACATGCTCCACCCTAATGTCTTGCACCTGTGTCTGATTTTCCTCCCCGTCCCCTGAGCTTTCCAGCTCTGCTTCCCTTCGGAGCCACATCACCATCATGACTGTGTAATTGCTCCAGTATTGTTCCCCCGTGTTATTTTTGTGAACTTTTGTCTGATTTTTGGAACCCTCTGCCTCGGCCGCCTGTCCATCTCCGTGCCGAACATCCATCTGAATCACACACTGAACTTTTACTCCCGTTACCTGTTCTGCCTGCACAAATTCAACCACTTCCCCCCCTTCAGAGGCATGTTGTTTATGGCTTATTTGTTCATATGAATATGATTTGGGAACTGACAACAACGCCGGTCTAAAAGCACCTTCCATCCCACCACCACAGTGAGATCAGACAAATCAGAAGGCATCATCGCAGCAAAGGTTCCGATTGGTCGACCAGAGGCTGTCACCCAAATGGAGAAAAAAAAATTGTCATTATTTTCCTCGATGTTTCTTCTGAAGGCAGAAATCCCATGAGAGGAATGCAAAGTCAGCCCAGATAAACAAAAGCTGGCCAGTGATGCATGTGAGCGCATTGTGTGTGATCTATGATTTGTAAGTCTGCAATGATATTTAAACAAACATTGCATAGTTTAAGGCCCGTCCTGTCATCGCTGTAAACAAACACTAATATGGGCACTCTGTTCGCGTCCCCCTACAGTTGCTGCGGACTTGGCAGGTCGCTGTCTCCGATCCTGACATCCCAGCGGAAACAAGAGCCACTTTGTCTTATTAAGGTGTCCCTGCTGAAGTCCAATCAAACAAACCGGCGCTGGCTGGGCTTTGTTGTCGGTGCTGGACCCGGATCATCGATCCCCCCCCCCCCCCCCCAGATGGCTTAAACAGATCTGTAAACACACAAACTGGGATGCCGTCCTCTTCCTGTTGCTCCTTTGTGTTCCTTTCCAAATAAAATAGTGGTTTGACTGCAGCTGTAAACCGAGCTGTTCATCTGCGGCTACGCACAGCGTGTTTGCAAATACCAAACATCCCCGTAGTCACGCTGTGGTCCGTCCAACCGTCCACTTGTCCAACCCAGTGAGGGATTAACATGTTTCTTCAATTACGCGGATTAACATTTATGTTCGGATGTCTTTTCCCTGCTCCAAATGTAATTAGCAGGAAGCGGAAACCCGGACTTGGGTAAGAGTGTCGTTGTTGGACGGGTGGACCTCGGCAGCAGAGAAGGTGCTGACACAGCAGATCTGGGCATGTCATCTGGCAACCTCCCATAATTACAGAGATATTAACTACTTCATCAAAAATCACAGTGAAATGTGAGACGCTTGAAATTTAATGACGCTAAACTGTGATTATCAGTTCGTGCATCTCAATAGTTCAAATAATTCTGGTACTCGGTTGCAGCTTAAGCTTGTTATTGCTTGTGTTATGGTTCTGACTCTCGGGTTTATGTTCCCAAGTAATTTCCTACTTCATATTTCCTGTTTTTGTGGCTTTTATTGCCCTCATGTGTTTCACCTGTGTCTTGTAAATGTTTTTGCTTCCAGCCATTTCCAGCCTGTTGGTACTTTCTGACTGTTTTTATTTCTTTTTCTTTCCCTGCCAAGCCCTCCAGCTAAATCGCTTCTATGGGATAGAGTATTTGGGTGCTTTATTTTAATTAAGTCATAGTGTAAGTGCAGCCCCTGTACCCTCTTAGATGATCACAGGTGCCTCTTTACCCTCACATTTCATCTCCCGGCTTTTCAGTAAATACAGTAACAGACCAGATTTGGAGGACTTCACCAACTTTACATTAAAAGCAGGATCTGACCTTTGACCTGTCAAACATAATAGATTACCCAGGTTCCTGCTTTGACCAGTTCTATCCTCAACCTTATAACCAGGTCTTAACCCTCGAACAGTCCTTTAAGCTAAATTGGCCCCAATACATCAATACATGGTGAATACATGGACACACACTTCTCCAATGTACACTTTGTACATTTGTGATGAATTTTATCATGACAGGGCTTCAGCTCTGATCTGTACCGGGAGGCAAATAATCCGGCAGAGTCTCACATGTCCTGTCTTTTAGTTACATCACTTTCCACATTCAATCAACTGTATATCTGCAATTTATTCCCGCTTCCTCTCTCAATAATTATGATTCCCAGCGTGTTTCCACCAAAGCCTTCCAAAGTTTGCTATGCTTTTCATTTCCCGCGACAGAATTTAAGCAAACACGAGTATCTTCTTAGCTTTGACAATTCCCCCTCATCAGCCCTGATTGCATCAGATCGGTCGTGCAGACTCCGTTCAGTCGTGCAGACTCCGTTCTTTCATCAGTTGCTGTGAATGTGGACAGAAACATCAGGATTCCACCACTTTAAAGTCCCATGTTGGCCATAATCTCCACTTCTGGCTCAGATTTCACTATATCCACTGTTATCCTAAGAGAATTCAGGGCGACTAAGCGTTAAAGTTCAGGCTCCAAACTCCTCCTCCCACTTTTAAGGGAAATTAAAGTGCCAAGCGATACACTCAGAAATGAGTTTAATGTGGGAATTTCCAGAGCAGAATCCCTGAAACCCTCTGGCTCCTGATCAAAAAAAAAAATCTGTTGGCCAGAATGACTTCAAGATAAGAGATATCGTTATTTTGAAAAGAACAAAACATTTCTCTTCCCAGAAGAACATCTGTTCTCATTTTTTTTTTTACCTTTAATGACACACTGTAATGCTACGATGGGGGGGCTCGGCCTTCATCCGTACCTCCACTCAGCACACACTGATTCGACAACCTCAAAACTACCGAGCCAGCAGGTCAACCATCAAACAGCAAGAAAATTACAAACCCCTCGCTGCACCGGTGCCTCATTCTGACATGGATTCAAGGAGCGGATTAAAACCTTGCTGTTGCACCAATTTCATTTCTCTGTCGGAAACCAAACAAACCCCCCCCACCACCACCACAGCGAGGCCCATAAGTCTAGAAAGTAAACATCCATAATGAATTTCCCAGCGTGGGTAGATGCCCCGGTGCATGCTGGGTGGCTGCTGGTGGGCTCGTGCCTGTTTACAAATGCTATCAAACTGCATTTATGAGATGGGTTTGATATATTAATCCCCGAGCGCGTCCGCCCCTCCAGAGGTCGGGCCTCACACAGAGCGCGCGGCGCTCCGAGAGCGGTCAGATACAAACACGCTGCGGTGGGAGAAGTTCCGCTCAAAAATGTGTCAACCGCCTTTTATTTTTATTTTTTGCAAGAAGAAAAAGGAGCTAAAGTATCAAAGGGAATAAAAACCGCTGCCTTACATAATCAAAGCCCCTCGGTGGTGATCGGTCGCGCCTATTCCACCAAGAGTGGATCCCAAATAAAACTTGCAAATTGAGACTGAGACATGCGGCTGCAGTGCCAGGGCTGCTGGGAACGCTGCAGTGACCACAAAGAATGGGGAAGTGTGACTCGAAGTGCTTTAATTTGTCTGTTTTACAGATGCAGAGTCTGATTTCTGGGTGCAGCAACACCGCCCCCCCCACCTTGACTCGTTAGCTTGGTAGCAGTAAAGCTCTCCAAAGTTGTGATGTCAGCAAGCCAGAACCTGAATCCTGTCTTATGTCACATGGGTCCTCATCTGGCTCAGATTTCCTCGGCCAAGAGGTGAGAAAGACGGTCTTGGTCTTTTCATCTCATCTCTTCTCCATTTCTGCTTCTCTTTTGGATTTCTTGGGCTGTCAGCGTTTTGGAGGCTTTGATTTGGGGAGGGGGGGGTAACATGAACTCGGCCATGCAATTGCCAGTTTAATCACCGGCCGCTGCCAAGAATTTACAACAAAGAAAGGGAGAAAGAATTGAGTTTCATGTCCCACTTTCTTCTGCAGAAAAGATCTATTACTGTATATAAAAGTCAACTGTACAGGATTATGTGACAGAAGGCATGATTAATGCACTCCTTTGAAGAACTAAGAATAACCTTGTGAGAAATGTCCTCTGTTTCTTATTTTCATCATTATTTGAGCGGCTCGCTCACCATTTAAATTCTCAATATTTCCCCCCCATCTGGACGAAAGCAGCGCAGCAGCAAGACCTCAGTCCGATACGACAGAAACTAGAAGTGGGATCGAGCGCTCGCGGCGGCCAAATTTCCAGTTGCGCCGCAATTTCGAAACTTGCGCCGCGATCCAAAATGTAAATTTGACCATATGCTCCAAAAATCACTTTTAGCGAAAACAAATCCAGCAGGACCTGCAGTTAAAAATAGACACGGGGGAAATTTGGAGATGGTTCAGGTATGTTGTTGGTTAGCTCCACATGGCCGATCCATTGAAACTTCTCTATTATGACCAAGTGTATCTACAGATGTGGTTGGGGAACAGATTTATAACAGACCTGCGTTGGGATTCTTTGGCTGAAATCCGATTAGATGTTAATCTTTAACTCAGCCATTACCAAGAAAAATGTGTGTGCTTTTAAAGAAATGTTATGGAGAGAAAAAAAAAAAAAAGGGATTAGCCTCATGAATCAAAACCTGAGAAAATGACCATGGGTAATGAACAACCTAATTTTTCTGGATTCGGGTTTCACCACATGACGCAGAGACTTGTTGTGGCCTTAATCAAGCTCATTTATGCAACAATAGTCGAAAATGTTCACCGGTGACACTGGGAGAGCAGTTTCCAACATGCAGTCCAAACCCAGCTAATTGTTCATCCCGAACACATCCTGACTCACACCTCTTCCCTCTGCCAAACGCCGAGATTAACAGATGCCAACTCCATAAAGTCAAAGCTGGACGGGACGTTTCTGACAGAGCGAGAGAAAAGAGCTTAAATAACATTCATAACGTTAACGTTTATGAACCCACTTCTGCTGCTGTATGGGATTGATGGTGTTCTCAAGCCATGAAACTGACAATACGGGCTCAAGTCACACATTTTACTGTCCTCTATGCATCATATATTTATATGTGATATATATTCTGAGCCCAGCTAATATATTTTCCGTCTATCGTGGGCACTGTGACCAACATCTGACAGCCCGTCAGTTGTTCCCTCCCGGTAAAGACCTCTGTGAGACCATTACACTTTTAATTTCAGTAAATTTGACATTTTAAAAACTTTTTTAAAGTAATTTTTTTATCCGTTTACACCAATATTGACGCGCCTGCTTTACAGCCTGCTGTATTTTGTAGGCCATGATCCTAAACCCACCAAGGAAGGGCTGCTTGAGGCATCTGCAGGAACTACATCATCAGGACTTGAACCATCACACGGTGAACTTTTCCTGTTGACGGCGCCACAGGCCCGTTTACCTTTACACCAGTGTTACAATCCAAACAGATATAAAACACTGGCACATTTCACAGCGTTGGCAGAAAGCGTCGGCATAGCTCGACCAACTGGTGAAACCGCGCCATACATCACCGTGGGAATGGCCGCGCATTATAAATTAGAGCTATATGTTTAGGAGCCGCGGTGCTTAAAGTGTCCTACAACAAATTTTCCCCCACTGCTCATAAAATTGTCTTCATATCTCTTTCTCCCGTCTTGGCTCCCACTTGGAGTTTCCATGCGAGGGAGATGCCTTTGTCGCTCTCCAGATACCACCCAGTAAATGTAAAGCGGGCGTATGGCTAACGGGTACAGACATGGTTGGTCTGCAGGACAACGAAAGGCGGATGACAGATTGATACCGGAGGAGAGGGAAGGCGCTTCTGGTCTCGCCATCATCGTTTTACAGCAAATACTCGCCGGGAGCTGAAATCGCAGATGTGTTGTAGAACCGGCAGCTCCTGTAGCCAATATTTACATCCTCGAGGAGCTAATGGACACATTTCTGGCAGATCCTGGACTTATTAGTGCAGAGTCGTGGAGTAATTAAAGGCGCGACAGATAAACATGGAAACTTAGATTGACAGAGATGTAGCGCGTCAGCGAACGCAGCTGCCGCGTTCTTGCGTCGGTCAGCGGTGGGAACACGACGCTGGTAGCTTGACAAGTACCCCTGAGTCCGTTTAGGATGTTATACAGGTGCAAGCTGTCACGGGGAGGTACTGAAGAGCAGGAATGCACAGGGAGGAGACCTGCGCGCTGCAGCTCTCCAGGGTCAAGAGGTTAATGTTGTTTCATTTTTCGTTCTGGGCTCTTCTCTTCTGCCATTTCTGTATATGTTACACATTATATAATCTTAAATCTTCACACACGCCTGGGAGTTTTTGATGAACATCCTGATTATTCATTCCAAACTCGATCAGCCTGCTGGAATGAACACTTGCGTGCCCACGACCTGCCCAAAACTTTATCGAAAATTGTGTAAGTACAATTGTTTATGTAGCTCTGTGGAGCCACCATTCCAGTAAAACTGTGTCCCGTTCCCTATAAAAGCCCTGGAAATGTCTTTTATGGGGAACACAGCACAATGGAAGTCAGTTGTTATGGGCGACTTGAGTGTTGGAAATAATTGGGAGCTAGCAGGCTAACGGCTAGTTAGCTCAGGGCAGAGCTTGAATGAGTTTAGCTGTTCGGAGGTGAAAGCGGAAGAACTGCAGAGTCCACAGAATAACACATGATCGAAAACAAATGAAATCACATTAAATGCAGCAAACACTCACCCAGGAACACGTGCGCTAGTCTGCCAAACAAACGGAGCACGCTCACCTAAACAGACAGAAGATAATGACACACAGGTGGAACAAATCAGGGTGAGGCAGGAAACAGGTGAAGTGTGTGTGTGTGTGTGTGTGTGTGTGTGTGTGCGTGTGTGTGTGTGTGTGTGCGTGTGTGTGTGTGTGTGTGTGTGTGTTGAGCTGCCAGTAACACGCTAAAAAGAATACTCCAAACTCACTGCCTGATGAATGAGCTAACAATACATTTTAGTACTTGAAACAGACACGACCGCGACATCCGATCGGCTGTATTTCTAAACTCCTGCACGGACCAAGAGTTTCCCACCGTCTTATCTGACCGACTAAAACTGAACAAACACAAAAAGCGTGCCCCTCTGGACTGCAAGAGCCTGCGATTGTGTTATTTGGCATCACTCGCGCTAGCTTGGGAACCGTTATTGTGCTGAAATTTTGCAATGAGGGGACAATTATCTGGCTGTTTTAGTCCACACAGATGATGTAATTAATTGCAAGTTCATCCGCGTGGCCAAGTCTGTAGAATTCCGCATTGAGAAGCAGGAACATCTGCGCCGTGTGTCACGGATACGTTCGCGCAAATGGGTTAAAAAGAGGACAACTGGAAATGAAAGCAAATTATTTTCGCAAATTAGATGATCTGGGAGATAACGAGGTTTCAGGTCGGCGGTGTGAAAAGACGTGGGAAATACAGAGCGGCAAAACATTTTAAAGGGAACGAAGATAAAACTGGAGTTGCTCCTGTCAGGCGTAAGGCAAACAAACCTGACCAGCAGCCCACTGGTCTCACTGGCAGTGACTGGAACCAGTCAGTGTCTGTGCTGGTTCGGTTTCACATGCTGGTTTATTTGGAGTTTACATCATGAACAGAGGAAAAGTAGGACTTTATCTGACCTGGAAGGAATTCTTAAACAGTGATATCGGCTCTGCGTGATCTATGTCTCAGGTCCTCTCCTCTTTCTGCCCTGTCTCCCCCCCATATGGGCCTGGTCCTGCTCAATGTTTCTCCCTGTTAAATGGGAGTCTTTTGCTGCTCCTTTGGGCTTCTGTAACCCGCCTAAAGACAATTATGATGCTGCATAAAATAAAGTTTCCTTGATGTGACATGGAAGGGCTTCTTCTGGCTTTCCCCCAGCAGGAGACACCGGCCGATCCGCTCCGAAGATCCAAACGTACAAATGCTGGTAAACCTGACACAAACAAGCCAGCACAGGCAGAGACACAACCTCGTCCTCGTGACCTGGCGTCCACCCAGGAACCACCCTGATTGTGTGTTTGTGTCCCACATGGGGCTGTCATCGCAGATAGGTCGGAAGATGAATGGAAGTGCGGACGATGTGGGATGAGATGCACCCCCCCCCCCCCCCGCTGCTCTTTAGCCCGGGGATGGAATGTGCCGCCTTGTGAAGCCTCCGATGGAGACATTCATTAAAGGATTAGCGCCCACACTTTGTTCTGACATAAGAATGAGGGCGGCTGAAAGGACATGGACGAAATGATGAAAACGATTTTCAAGCACCATTTTGTGCATGAGAGGAGATGCTGGCGGTGTAAGTGGCGACAATCACAACAACGTGCAAAGATCCCCCCCGCTTGTGAGGGAGCGCCACGCTGGCAAAGACAACAGCGGAGGCGGAATCCCGCCGCGGCTGAGCCCCTTCAGCTTTCATGGCGTGTTTTAGGTGTTGAAGAGGCTGAGATCAAAGCGAGCGTGGCCACTTTAATGTTCCCTCCAATGGAGCGACGGTCAACACGTCTGCAACGGCCTGGAAAGGCTCTTTGTCTCCGGAGGAGCGGCGGCAGCCACTGACTCGTAAGACAAATTCAGGAAACTCCGGTTAGCGAGGGAATGCTAGCAGACTTCCAGAGCCTTCCAGTAAGAGCTGGTCCTGTCGGCTCCTACCAAGTTAAATCTCAAACCGTTTCAACTGCTCCAAACCAAACAAAGGCGTTGCGTTTCTGAGCTTGTTTATTGAGAATTTCAATAATAGGCAATTTGGCAGCGGGGGCAGGAATCCTCAGCTGAAAATCATAAAAGGGGCAAGATGTGTGGTCTGGTGCTGCAGCTCAGCGCAACGGAAGGAGCGGGAGGACCAGGGCCAGAGTATTTCCCGTAGCATAACACATGCCGACAGCAGGCAGACATGGCAAACTGGACTCTTCCCGGTCTCACACTCTGTGCCAAATTAGGAAAATTCTTCCAGTGGCAAGTATCCATTACTCACTTTAAACAAACATCCGAGGCTTTTGAATATCAACATGATGTGTGTGTGTGTGTGTGTGTGTCTCCCTATAGGGCATCTGATATGGGGAGACCACACACACAGAATCACCTTTCAGCATCACCTTTCTGCTCACACGGACTTTTTCACCTCATTTACAGCCTCCGGGCACCCGGCGATGGAATTAGCCCCCAGCGGCGCCGCTCCCAACAAGCACCGGGTCGTTGTTGTTCACCATAGCAACGCTCTGAGGGGCGAAGTCAGCGCTTATTTTCAACACTTGTGTCATAAGAAGCGTCGGCGGGCACGAAGACATCCGTCATCCCCCTTTATGAAGGGCCTGGCAGGAAAGAGCCGGGGGCCGACGGCTGCGGGGGCCACGTCGGCCCCCGGCTCATCCCATCTGGTGCAGATATGCCACGGCGGCGTCCAGTGGTCAGCTCCAGCCCCGACACGCCATGTGGCGCCTGTTGGCGAGCAGACGTTGAAGCGCCGCGGGCGCACGGCGGCGTTCGTAAAGATAATTCATCTGAGGATCGGAGCCGCGGCGCGAGGCGCCGGCCGGGGGACGGCGCCGTCGCCCTGGCTCGCGCGTGGTCATGTGCGTAATGAAGGGCGGCGCAGCATTAGAAAGTGATTCCCGGGGATTTAGTAAGTGCTGATGACACTTGTGCCGCTCCGCTGTGCGACGTGTTGCGTGAACAAAAAGGGATTCTCAGAAAACAGAGTGCGTCTTGATTTATACAGATTGGAAACAGGCGGCGCTAACAACAACAGGACATCAAAGCCAGTCGTGTCAGGCAAAGGGTCCCGGCTTTGTTGTTGTTTGTGGGGCCGCGATGCGATCTGTAACGCTACGTGTCGTATTGGAGAAACCGCCAATGATTCACGAGCTCGTTCCGATGAGACGTCGGAGGCGATTAGCGCTGCTGTCAGTTGCTGTTTTTTAGTGTCATATTTGTGTTTTGTTTTGTTTTGATCTTTTTGATATTTATTTGTGCCATGTGCTGGAGGAGACAACGCCCGCTCTTTGAAATAGACAACCCATAAATTCAAGCCTGGCCGTTACTCATCAGCGAAGCTCAGCTTCATTAAAAAGGACAAACGAAACGTTCGTTCCCAGAGCCGACGGGTTTGGCCGGAGGTCAAAGGTCAGACCCAGGTCTGGCTGTAAAACTCTGTTAGACCAAAGAATCACTGGCTAGCTGTAGCCTGCTACCTCCAGTTTTAACGGGCTATGAGCAGATATATTTATTAGTCTGTCGTCCACGTGCTGCGCAGCTGTAAAATTCACACGTTGTAAGCCCGTAATAATGTCGAAAGCCTCGGGTTCGATTTCACAGCGCGTCGTTCTTTTGGTGTTGAGCTCACGTTATGTGGCGGAGCTGGAGACAAGAGCGTTTGTTCCGCCAGATGAGCGAGATCGGGCCGCCTCATTCCTTCAACGGGAAAATTAGTCAGACGTCAAAAACGAGGCTTCAGTTATCCGCAGGTTGCGCAATTCCACTGAGAATTGGCGTCTGACTCCTGCTGGTTAACGGTCGCCGGTGATAGCGGGAACACGCTAGCTGTGAAAACTGAGGCCGCCGTTCGTGTCAGCGGCGCCGCAGGCTTCAGTCCACATCAACAATCTGCTGCCGTCTGTTTTTTTACTTACTGACAAAGGTCTTCCAGTTGCTGGAAGGCCTCTCCACACACACGCGTAGAACAAACTGCAGGTTTTAGACGCGTCTCTATTGGAGTGTTTGGGCCAAATCTGCTTTTCTTTCTTTCTTCTGAAGAATTTCTGCTCGTTGAGGGCCATTTTTTTTCAGCAAATGAAAGCAACATGATCTAGGTTTTCATTTTCTTGCTTTGATGTTCTTTTTTTTTTTTTTTTTAAAGTATTATAGTATGTCAGGAGGGATTGATGGAAATAGCAAAACGGGAGCCAAAAATGAAAAAGAAACTTCTTTTGTTTGTTTGTTTAACGCTAACTCTTGACGTGTGCTGTGAAGAGCTGATGTTGTGAACACGCTGGCTGGCGTCTGCCTTTAAAAATAGTCATGTTGGTGCCTCTTTTTTGCGTCCCAGCGTGTAGCGCCAGCGCGCTAGCTTGCCAGTTGAACATACAAATTTGGCCTTCTCCATTTCCAGCTTCAGATGCTATTTTGTGTGTGTTTTTTTGATGTAGTTGTGCTTCACTGTAGTTTACACACACTGACCCTTCTATGGAAACATGCCTGATTTGGATTTTTGCAATTTTTCACGTTTTCTCTCTCTCTCTCTCTCTCTCTCTCTCTCTCTCTCTGCTGGGTTTTATTTCGAAATCCAAGTTTGCTCCAACAGCCGTGACTCTGAGGACCCTGTTTTATTTTCTCCAAGCTTGAAAAGTGAGCAAAAACGGGGTAAAATGACAGGTGATCAAATGGATCGCCCACTTTTGCAGTTGTTTTTGAAAGACTCTGCAAAATGGATGATGGGCTGCGCCGGACGCCTGTTTCCAACTAGTCTCTATCTCAGGAACACAAATAAAGTAACCCAAACCTGAACCCAGCGTGCTGTCATCCATCTGGAATTCGGACCTTGAGGAAAATCGCAGTAGCCTGATTGTAAACGACCTCCAAAATCTCAATTTACGGTTGCTATTCTAAACCCAAAATGGATCTGGGCTCGGGGCTTTATTTGAACATCGAGAGCGTGCTCTGCTGCGCGTCCAAGACAAATACGTCTCCGGGTGACCCGCCGGCGAGGCACTGATCTGAGGGCCCGTTTAAGACCGCAGATGGGAGCTTGGATATCGCACACAGTGTGAAACGCTCTTAACCCTGAAAATAAAGATGCCAGTTTTCACATCGGGCTAATGAGAATCACATGGAGCAGCAGAGCATGCTGGGATCTGATGCGGCGGGACGGTGGCAGCGTGGTGCTTTTAGCGCTGCTGCGAAAACAGAAGCTAACGCGCGGCAGCCAGTATATACATGACATGAGGCTCTATAAGCAAATGAGAAAGACAGTCAAACCGCGCCGCATTTGTTTTCCCAGCATCTACATTTCATTAGAAGCAGCAAGGACGCGAGGGCGGTTGGGCTTCACAAGGGCACGGAGATGAGCGAAGCCTCCGTCAGATCAGCTTTCGCTGGGAACAGTTTGCCGCAGGGCCTCGCCGGCTTCAAGCAAAAACCCTAATTTCCTTGCAAATCCCATACAACAATATTAGCTTTAAACAAGAAAAGCATTGCACGTCAGCCCAGGGGAGCGCGGCCAAATATATAGGAAATAAAGTCACAGGAAGGATTTAACACTTGTTTCTGCGGCGCTGAGCGGCGACGTTTAGGTCCGTGCCCGTTCCACACGCAGAACGCAACAGAGCGCTCCCACATAAAAATAATGAGCTTTACATTCGGCCGCGCCGCTATTTCTGCCTAACTAGCGTCACACCTGAGCTGCAGCGTTTAATCGCCGGGGCGTAGCTCTGCGTTTTAACCGTGCATAGACGGCTCGGTAGCGAGTAGCTGCTTCACCAGACAATGTGCAAACAAACGCGCTTTGAAATAAAATTTTGGTTTATTTCGGTTTATTTAATGTGCAAATACGCTGACAATCCTACAATGGGAATAGGAGCGCGTGCGTGCGTGAGGACCAGCGGGTCACAAGAGGGAGGTTTGTTTGAGGGTTGAAACCAGGGTTTGAGGCTAAAGTTAGAACTGGGCTTAGGTCAAAGGTCAGGGTTCAGGCCCAGGAATGTATTATCTTTATGGGAGTCCTCACACTGATACAAATACGAACACGTGTGTGTGTGTGAGAGAGAGAGAGCGAGCAAACTTGGTTTTATTCCCATAATAAATGATTAAAACAGTAAATTAACCTGGAACTACTTTGTTAATTTGTCATTCGTTTTCCGTCCAACGACGCCGAAGGTCAACAGCCGTCCTGGTCGGGCTGAATGAGCCCGTTGCCTCAGATTTGGTGTCGCTGTGCTGGATTGAAACAACCACTCTGGTGAATTCCCCTCTGCTGAGGTCAAAGGTAACCCGGGACAAACGAGGACTACAGCTGAAGCCTTTTACACGTATTCTGAGCACAAACACCCGTGTGAATCCCGACTGGATCCCATCATGACCTCAGCCACGGGGATGATGTCGCTCTTGAGACATTTTCCAAATAAACTCCCGGTTGTGGAGATGGGTTACAGTAGTTGACTCCAGCGAAAAGGCTCTTGTCATTGCTTCACATCTGAGTCTCAGCGCCACCATAATTCAGCGGGCTGGCGCACCAGGGGGTGATGTCACTTCCTCTTTCGCTCCCGGTGATGACATTCACAGTCGGACCGTCCTCGCCAGCGGTTCTCTGGTAGAGTAATGGCCTTTTTCTTGCCCCCACAGTCCAAGTAGTCGTCCACACGGGTAAAAATAAAAAAATAAACACGCCGACGGACATGTGATGAAGCGAATCGGAGGCCTGCGCGATGAGTCACCCACCTGCGCTGTCCAATAATAAGATGGACAAAATGGACCCGGCCGGAAAATCGCTGGATTAGCTTCAGCCGGAGTTGCCAGATTGTGATTCATACCAGGTATTTTTTTTCTCTCTCTCTCTCTCTCCGGGTTTCTGACGCAGGATAAATCAAAGAGGAAGACGACTCTCTGTAATTGTCAGAGCCTAAAATACAATCTGCAGTAAAATATTCCGTGAAACCGGAGCTGAAATAATCAATACATCTATTTTACTGTGTTCCACTCAGGGTCCGTATGTCAACCTTTCACGGCGCAGCAGGTGCCTCCGCGGGGATGGGGGGGGGCAGCGATGCAAACTGTGAACTAATGACTGTGTACACAACGGAAGCCAGCGGGTGACCTCACCACCAGAGCGTGGGACCTTTCCTAAACCAAGCCTGTTCCACATCGACGCGACCTTGCCAGCAGAGTTTCTTCATTTCCAGATCAAATTTGGCATTTTGTCTAGTTTTGAGGTGGTGGCCATGGCAACGCTCGCGTAGTCAGGAGCTAACAGGATGCTATGCGTGTGCAGTTGCCCATCACTGCCAGGAGAGGGCGACATGAGCTCCTCGCTGCGGTTTCAATTGTTTCAGGCTCCATATTAGCAACTGTTAGCAGCCATTTGCCACATACTAACATTTAGCTGGGCTTAGCTCGCAGATGCTTCCTCAAGTTTGAAGGGGAGAGCACGCTAACCTTGCAGTAGCTTTGCCCAAACCTGCCCGTTATCGCTCGGCACCTTGTGCCAATCTATTTAGCACAGATTGTTTATCGGAAGTGCGGCAGCAAAGCTGCCACGGCTCCGAGGACGGACGTGAACGATTCGCTTAGTTTGCCGTTAACGATTCGTATCAGGGGAGGAAAATCTGCTCATGCATCTCATTAATTGTGAAATTACTGTAGTTGGCGCCTGCCGGGATGATAGCGTCCAGCAGCAGATGTGTTTGTTTGGTGAATCACAAACAGGGTGTGTTGGGAACGCAACACACTCCGCCTCAACCCCATAATTGTTTCTTTCAGTTGAGGAATTCAGCTTTTCCCTGCGATCTCCAAAACCTTGCTGTGGATCAAAGATGTGGCTTCATTTCTCTGTGTGTGTGTTTTTATTATTGCAGGTGATTGATCTCCACCACAGAGATTCTCTTTGAAGGCATGTGGGTGGTGCTGTTTCAGCATGAGGTCATTTCTACTGAAAACAAAAGGAACTGTTTGATGTAATTATCAGTGGTCATAAACATGTTTAGCACATAGAACAAAGAACATACATGTCGTCCACGCAAACAGCCCCCCCGCAGACGTGAAGGGCACGGCTGTTGGCACTGACCCTCGTGCTCTGTTGTAGGATAATTGCTGGGACAAGAAAACTGGATGAGCTGATTCTTTTCTGCCTTTTTACAGAGTTGAGCTATGTGATCGTTTGGTTTTGTCGTTCTTTGCAAGTGGGCAAAGGGGAGGCGATCGTATGGGACAGTCTTCGCGGCCTCTCAGATCGCTGACGTACAAGAAATCATCCAGACCTCAGCGGTCAATCGGGAGATTTCACCCCGGTGACCAGAAATAAACAATCCTGTCGCAGATTTTGCAGGTAATTCGATCTTAATGTGTTAGCAGTAAGCAGTTGTTAGCATGTGTGTAGAGTTTGGGCTAAACCTGTTAGCTTTAGCATCAAAACAGAGCACGCTAACCCATGTAGCCCAATAGCAACTGTCCAAATACTTAAATAAATCTAAACCTGCATGTCCCTGGCGTCCCTTAAAGAAGTGGCTAACAGACGAAAGCAGAGCCGTCTCTTCAGCTCAGAGCATCAAACAATCAAACCAGGCTGAGTGGAATAACCAAGGCTGTGAGACACCTTCGGCGATGGACAAAATCAGGCGCTCGCCTGGCGTGTCGTCAGGAAGGCAGGCGACCTTGTCCTTTCTGGGCAGAAGTCCTTTTTTTTTCTTTTTCGGGGGGATGATTTGAAGCAGATAGGCCTCCGCCTGCAGCCAGGGTGTGAGGGAAGATGCAGGAAAATGACAGAAACAGCTGTTTGGGGATTTCCTCCTCCGGGCCACGTGATTTCTGTGACTCCGGCTCGTTTGCGATCTCCACATTTCCAATTAAACCAGGGAAGAAAACCCAGCACTTTTAGCTGGGTCGCACCGCCGTGGCAGCTGGGTTCTCTCCCTCCACCTCGCTCTTATTTTCCCCGGCTGCATCGCTATTACGCAGCGACGCTAACGAGCACTTTGGCAGCGAGTGAATGCTCCCCTATTGAAAAGCAAAGTTCGGTATAACTTGGATCCGTTCAGGCCATTTTCAATATTAGGAATTCTTCTAGTTGGCTGCATTGTGATTTCTAACAATGGAAACTCGCCGAGGTCGGATTACGTCATTTGTCACGAGCCTGGTGGCAAACAGACCATAAAGGACTGAACGGTATTTTGTACATGCATAAAATTTCATAGGAACCCTCCTCGCTCCTCCGCATTTGCCTTCCCTCTCTTTTCTTGTTTTCGTTACGGACGTCAATCATTTCGGAAGTTTGTGTCAGGATTCATGCCGAGAGCAGCCGACACAATAGGGAAAGTGTCTCTGGGACGCGACGAGTCCCCACTGATGGGGGCAGATTGGAGTTCTTGTCTCCAGACCGAGGACAAACGCAGCAGAGGGTGATTAAATCCAGGCCCTCCGCTTGGACGCGTCTGGGGCGGATTTTCCGAGAGCGAGGGGACTTGGCGCCGGAGATCCTGTGTATTTTCCATCCCGATCTCTGCTTGGCAAAAGCCTAAATAATAAAGACTTTTTAAAAAAAAAGCTGCCCAGGGTTCCCTGTGTACAAACACCCCCCCACACACACTCCTCACCCCCGCCGCCACGGGCTTTACCTCACAACCCGCTACGCCCCCCCATCCCCCCTCGTCTGGATACTGGTGTCGCGCCAATTTAGCCATGAGGTCATTTTATTTAGGGGGACCCGACATGCACGACACTCAATTAGTGCACGCAGGAAGTAGCGAAAGCAAATATTGGGAGGACATTTACGAGGTCCTGCGGGGGTGCAGGACTCCGTGTTTCGCCGGTGCTAATTGCATTATATGGTGTGTGTGTGCGTGTGTGTGTGTGTGTGTGTGTGTCCCAGCACGCTCACGGAAACGTTGTGAGGAAACAGTCATTCATGCAGCCACGCACGGAGGTGTGCTTGTTTAACTACGGCGCAGGTTAATCCGGGTCCACAAAGCCCGGTGCTGTGTGCCGGACCGGTCGGCCCGTTCTGAAGCCGGAGAGAGGCCTGTAAACACTGGGAAAGCCTCCAGGAGATAAATAACTGAGTGGGTCACTTTTACCTCCACGCGCCCGTAAAAGGAACCAATTTAAGGGCGGTCCAGTCGCAGCTGTGCAGGAAGCCCGGTGGGCCAGAACAGAAGCTCCGCAGCCGAGGGAAAATTAAGGGATTTTTCCCATTTTTACTGGCCGACTTATTTTTCCCCATGAACAATAAAATAAAGGAACAACACGCCGGCCACAGGCAACACTGGAAGAAATTAGTCTGCACCAAACAATCGGCGCACGCCCACCACGCCTGGTTAGCGCCACCGGAGCGGGATGACGGGCCTGGTGTGGCGCGGGGATGGGTTCTGGTGCCGTAATCGTGGGCAACCACATGAAGCGGGCCACGCGAAAAAGGCTGTTAGCGTTTCAGATGGGGAAACGATGTTTACTGTCGCCGAGGTCGGTCTGCAGAACCTATAAAAGCTGTGGGACGGAGGTGCGGTCCGCTCCAGAGCCGAGACTGACCGGAGCAGCACCAGAACCACTAGACAGAACTAGCGAGGTCCCGACTGGCACCACCGATGCACCTGCAGAGGAATCCCACTAAAGTTGGCTTCACGTTCAAGGAACATCCCTCCTGAGGGTGGAGACAACTTCATGCTGGTCCGTTTGGGCCAGCGGCGCCGCACCGGGCTCACAGTACCGTCTCTGGCCAGGATCGGTCAACTCCAGGCTGAGGTCAGGGGTCACCGGGTCAATCATGACACATTCATGATGAGATTCCTAAATGGCTCAGGATTTTTCTCTCTGGACCGTCCCGGTCCGATCCAAACGGTGAGCAGGGGCGCCGCGAGGGGACGGCTGTGGTGTTCTGAGTGGACCCACGGACCCGAGGACAGAAAGCGGCTCAACCGCCAAGTCCTCAGACGGAGCCGCCACGGGAAGATTTACGCAACCGCGCCTCAGGACACAGAACCGACCGTAAATTCTGCCCGTTTGCTCGGTAACGACTTGAAGGAGCCACACACACACACACACACACACACACACACACACACACACACACACAGGAGTGTGAGGAAGCAGAGCGGTACCAAGCACAGTTTCTCTGGCTCCCAGCCAGGGTTAAAGGTCGGACTTTCTAACAGAACCTCCCTTCCCTGCAGTCCAACTGAGTCGCTCCAGAGCGGGCAGTGCCGAGGCCCGGCTGCCTCTCCAGAACACGGCGGAGACGCCACACTTTCAGTCTCCCTCGCCGTTAAACATTCAAACATTCACACACTCGACACTTCTCCCTGTTGCCGTAGATACCGTCCACCATCACGTGTGGATGGTGGACGGTATCTACGGACCACCGGGCCGATGACAGACGTGACCACGGACAGAATAATGGAGCCGCCTCTCAGGGGAGATTAGAGCTGGCGTGCTGGCGGGCTGCGGCCACGAGATGTGCACCACCGACCGTCCTCGGTGCCGTGGTGGCTCGCTCGTCCCCGAAGCATCAAAATGGCGAGGGCTGGGCAGCGAAGACGTGGCCCAAAAATCAGCCCGGACCACCGAGACATTTGGTTTTAGATGGACAGAAACGGTTGGAGGGTTTTAATCAGCCATTAATCACTTTGGGCCCTTTTCTTTGCTCTCAAACATCCCCGTTTGATACACGTGTTGTTACAGTACACAGCCTGTTTCTTAGATTAACGGCACGCCGCTCGCCATCATCTGTGTAGCGATGAAGTCCAAAGAAAAACCCGTGACAGAAACTTTAACAAGCGGCCTTTGCCAGGGATCGGTCATTAACTAACTAGAGAACAATGAGATCATGAGAGAGTCAGTTGAATGGGAGCTGTTCTCCAAGCACTGGCCTGAAGTCAGGATGAGCTCATTATGCAGCGGCTGAGGCGACTTTATCTCTGTTTAAACCAATCGGATGTTTCCTTCAGTCATTTTTCCACACCAACACTTCAGAGACGATTTCCTAATCAAAGGTCGTTTGAATTTAGGCGCAAATAATCAAAACGGGCGGGAAAACACAGACTTTAATTTAGTTTTTGGCCTCCTTGTTGAGTTTACTGATAACTGCGCTTTTGCGTGACAATGCCGCCACCTTGTGGCTGCATGCGGTAAATACGAGTTACGCCTTGGAGTAAATTTAATTTTCAATAAAAGTTCAGTTTCTTTTTAAAGTAGTTATCTGTTACATTTACTTATTGAGACTGTTACGTTGTCTCCCTCTAGGGGATGACCCAAGCAATAACTGTTTTCTTGTCTCCCTGTGACCAGGTGTTCCTGGTGAGGCTAATTGGCCATTGTCCTACTTAAGGCCACAGATGCGGCGTGCTCGGGCTCTCTTGCTTTCCTGCCACTGCTGCTCCTGAGCGTACCTGCCTGACTGCTGATCCGTGGATCCCCTCACGCCCGCTGGCAGAGCTTCCTCGGCTTTGTTTGGAGTTAGGGTTTGGTGGTTTTGTGTTAGGGTTAGAGGGTCGGCTCCCTATCCGACGGTCCCTCTTTGGGCTGGTAGAGGAGGCCGCCCTTTGTTATCCCTGTTTTGTTCTCTGCCAGATGGGATGTGTTTCTGTTGGTGTATTATATTGTTGTGGGACCCTACCTCATAAAGTTCACCTAGAAAGTCTACCCGCTCTGTTGTGTGTTTTATGTGCGTTCCTTTACCTTTCGGGTTACTAACAAGGTACGGTCGTAACAGACATTAAAAAAAAAAAAAGATCCAGGAAAAAATTTAATCTTACAAAAGGTAAATTTAGTAATCAGAAAATGATTGATGCCGTTTGAATAAGTAAACAGCACTTTGAAGGTTTTTAATGTTGTGCATTATAAACCCCAAGACTAACCACATCTGTCAGAGAAATGTGTAATAAGAAGCACATTTGCCTGCGAAATACCAAGTAGTTCACTACAAATACCCTTCAAAGTGGAAGAACTTGAAAATAAAACCTCAGTGTTGGGGAAAATTAACCACTTGAAGACACAAAATGCACCAGTTAAATTTAACAATGCAAACATTGAGAGAAGTTTATACATACCAAAAGTTTGGCATCTTAAAAACTAATTCTTTTATTTTGGTTGACAGTATAATAAAGTTAAGCAACAGCTTTATTTAGCGTAAATGGTTACAATACATTTCACATGATTTATTCGTCTACTTCGAGCTGCCCAGAACACTTCTATGGTAAATTAGCTTCATGTAGTATTTCACATAGTATCTTGTATTTACATAGTCAGTGATGGTGCAAATAACTTGAGTTTTCTTCTCTATAATCAATTATATGCTCAAATTTTAATGATACTGTTCTCCCGAGCTTGTCCTTTAAATTTGAAGCCATTATTTTAGATTTGACATAAAAATACTCAACACATCACAAATTTGAATTTGTACAATTGTCAGCTTTTCTAAAAATATGAAATGAACGCGGCAGGTATGGTCTAAAATTGCACTGTAACAAGGATTAGAATTGCTTTTGTGAATTTATGTGTGTGTGTGTGTGTGTCTAAAACTTGGCTTCTCTGATGACAGAAGGTGCCGCCAGGCTCCCCTTGAGGCAGTCAGTAGGTCCCTAACAACCAAAACAGGCACATCAACTTAACAAGTGCGGTGTTACCATTTGTCCTTTACTGTCACATCTAAAATGTCTTCATTTTCTGAGGTGAGGTTTCTTTTTCCTCTTTTCAAGGGGCTCAGAATTATTTAAGACCCTGGTTGTGTGCTAGCTAAAAATGGCTTTGACAGAATTGAACAAAACTACATCTATAATCCGGAGTGGAACAAATGGCAGCAGTGCTAATGTCATTACAGAAAAAAGGTGCTTCCAGATAATCATTAGACCCAAACCCAGAGGTTAGAATGTTATAATTCAGTTTCTTCTCTTACATGCGCCCATGTAAAATTGCTACATTTTCTCTCGCAACGAAACAAAAGCTGTGACCTACGGGAGATGAGTGCAACCAGGACGAGAAGCTACAGAATCAACCAAGTGCCCGCAGGTCTAAGTTTGAGGAAAGGCTCTGGTTACGCTGCAATGCAGCACAACCTCATAAGATGCTTTGATACCTTTTATTTTTTAGTGTTTTATGGATAATTAAAGTTTCCACAAAAACATTAATCAGATTACTAATTTGAGAGGACCTATCCTCAACTGCATCAGATGCAGCTTTTCTCATTTTATTTTAACACTTTTTTCTTACAGTAAACAAAACCTGAGTGTCTTCTTGCACTCGGCCACCAGAGGGCGACCAAGACACACCGTCAGTCGCTTTCATACTGTTAATGGCAACTAAACAACGGAGAAAATCAGCTTGTGCGCACAAACGCGCACATCACTGATCTCACCTGTGCTGTTCAAGTACAAAAAAGCAACACAGCTTCATACTGAACTGCAGCTGATGTGTCAATTCAGTTTCAAGCGTGATGTTTTAGGTAAAAATATCGACATTCCATGTAAATATGATAAATATCAAGTTCACTAGTAAAAAAAATAAAAGTGTCTATTTACCTTAGGCTGCAGCTGTGCTGCAGGTAATAACTTGCCAGAACAGGCCAAACTCATAGTCAGACATGTAGCACATTACTGTTAAGTGTATCTCAGCGGGTTGGGAAACTCGGAGTGTCGGGAAACTCCTCTAACTTGAATAGAAACTTCCATTCAAACAAGGAGCAGATGAACTTGGAGAAAATGACACTCCCGCGTGACTCAGTGTGAAAGAAAAGGACAGTGGCAGCTTGTGCTGATTAACCAGCGTGACTGCTCTGCCCTCCTACCTTTGTGGACCCGTCAGTCCAGCTAAGATTTGATGAGGTTGCTTTGTTTTTTGGGTTTTTTGTGGGGTTTTTTAAAGCAGAAATGTGTATAAATCAGGCTTGAGGAGGAGTCTGCTGCTGGGAGATTAAAGCTGTGGCTCCATAGTGTCGTCCTGGCATCTGCCCCTCCACCTAAAACAACAGCTACTGATCATTGGTGGGTCAGAAATCAGAGACAGAAGAAAGAGAGAGAGAGAGAGGTGTGTGTCTAACTGGAAGGAGAAGGTTCGGAATGACCGAAGTGTGAGGAAAAGCTGCAAAAATCAAACTACAAAATGTATTCAATCAGGGTCAATTGAGAGACGATGGCGTTAGTTTGAGGCAGGAAAACTGTGGACATGCAAGATGAGTAAATGCAACTAGAATATGTACAGAGGGAACAGAGGGGGTTATTTTTGGAGAGGTAAACGTGGCCCGTGTGCATGCTTTTCAGCACAGTAGGGCAAGCACGCAGCTATCATTAGTTCACCTTTTACATCCAGGAGCCAAACGGATTAGAGCCCAGATTATTGCCACAGAAAGTGTGTTTTTCCTGCTGTGACGTGTCCCGAATGTATTAGAAACCAAATGGAAATCTTTGCACTTACGCCTGTTTTGGACGACAGGTTTGCATTTTGCCTTCGTAGCTCAGACTTTATAAATCCTGCAGAGGCAACACACACACACACACACACACACACACACACACACACACACACACACACGTTAAAAAAGAACTCCATGGAGGGTAAAAAACAGCAGGACTCATACATTACCTGCCAACAATATTTAGATTTAAACGCACAGATAAAAAACAAGTTTTGCTTCCATTTTTGTGTACAAAGAGAAACACAAACTCTGATTTTCTGGCAGGGTGAGGATGTTCCCCTCCCCTGCAGGTTTCCTATTGTTGGTAATGGATCCAGTTTATACCAACATCCACAGAGGAATTTATCATCAGGTGTAATTACATAACTTCCGCTTGGTGGCGCCAGTGAGCACAGATTTATAATAACAACGTCTATTAAATATGATGCATCGTTGAGTGTTTAACAACATATTAATGGCATTTAATTTTGAAAAGAGTCACCTGAAGCCCCCTAATTTGCATCACAATCTTTAAAAGAGCAAACAGTTGTGTGGCATAATAAAAAGCGTAATCATTAAACTCAATTGCGACTTTAGGAGAATAATTCACAACAAGCTGCGACCTTTGTCACCGAGCAGCATCTGTGTGCCGACTGCACCGATGCTGAAACTGCGAGTTTGCACTTGTGGATTTCACACAAAGTCGCTTCTCCGCCTAAAAAGAAACTGACATTTAAGCCCATCGGTCCAGACGCTCATGTGTGCGAGTGCTGACTAAGACCCGCCAGCCACAGTGAGTCAGTCGACCTCTGTTGGCACCAACGTCTCAATAATTAAACTCAGAGTGTTTTTGTAGCACCCGGTTCAGTGGCTAAAGCCTTTTTTAAAGTTAGATATTGCTCATAAACAGGACATCCTTCTTAATGCATGACAGCAAACTGCTGCTGGATGCTGGAATGCCTGCGTGGTTCCAAGAATGTAAACAAGTGTAGAGATAAAAGGTGCTGCCCACCAAGGTCTGATGATTTCACGCCGGAGCGACCACAACAGAGCAGGGAAAACGGTCTCGGATGCCTTTTGGAAGCGTCGCTGTGTTTGCTGGAGGCTCAGGAGGGGGGGTGGGGGGGTGGGGGGGGTAGGGGGGCTCACCTGTCATTATTGTGCCCACCAGGAGAAAGACGCAGAGGAATATGTTTCCTGCCATCGTGTTGAAGCGGTCCATGATCTTCCCCTGGCAGATGGTGAAGAAAATTCCAAACACCTGCCAACGTTGAAACAGTCAGGACCGGAGCCGCTGGGAATTCTGACCGACCACGCTGCTCGGCCTTACCTGCGCCGAACAGTTGAGGAGCCCCGAGGAGGTTCCCTCCGACTCCGGGTAGGTCAACTCCACCGCAAACTCGAAGCCGAGAGGCAGGTAACCCGTCATGAAGAACCTGGACACCCCGGCGCCCGTGACAGAGGAGAGCAATCAGACAATCTGGTGACGGCAGGAAGTAAAGATTCTCCAAACTCAACACACTCAACAAACAGATCAATAAAGGTCGGTTCAAGTTCAGCCCATCAGGAAGAACCGACATCCGGCTCGCAAACATCCCATCCCCTTATCAGAACATTACACGTTGCTCTTCAGACTTTCATAGCAGATTTCTGATCAGGATTAACTGAGGCTAACTGGATAGCTTCTCTGCGTTACCACGGTAACAGGCTGCGGAGGTAGTCAGACGGGGTAGAGAGCGGCCGCCGACTGACGTTCTGATGGATAATGATTCAGGGGCAACAGGGGTGGGCAGGTGGCGCCCCCCCCCCCCCCCCCCCACCATCACAGTCAGGACTGCAGAAATACAAACACTGGAGAGGCCACGTGGACGCCTCCAACAGGCTCCTGGCATGTTCCAAACACTTTAGTCACACGTGATAAAGAAAAGGCTGAAGAAGACAAAGGTCGAGGCTGGCGAAGACGCGCCGAGCAGCCCAGCTGGAGGGCAAAGTCCAGAACATGTGGAAGGAGAGGCGGGAACAGTTGCACAGGTTGACCAGGAAATTACCCAGGAGGGAGGAATGTAACCAGGTGTAACCAGGAGTCAGAGGGTTGAAGCAGAATCCCGGCTCATTCCAAAGCGTAGCTAAATAGCATTCAGACTGTCTCTTTATGGAGGCGCTCCGAACGCTTCGAGGTGCTTGGTGGCGGTTTGCTTGGAAACAAGACTGTAAAAAAAGTGTGTACAAGAGCCAATTCTGGCTGAGTGTGTGTGGCTGCCTGTTCAAGGTAAACACACTCCAATTCTGCTCGGCAAACGGCGGAGAAAGGATCAATAACAGAGGATCCGCGAGCGATTTACCCCAGAGCTCCGGCGGTGATGAAGACCACCCACAGGTGCCCCAGATGGAGGGTGGCGGCGTAGACGATCATCCCCACCAGAGACATGAAGTAGACCACCAGGGTCGTCTGCCTGCAGAGACACAACATTTATTTACTCATTCACTCCGTGATCGATCTGGCTCGGCACCAACCCCCCCCAGGCCGGTGGAGAGGACCGCTCCTCTGTAAACGCCTTCGGGCTGTTTGTCCTGCGTGATCGCGCAAATGTTCACTTTTAGTACCAGGAAATCTTCAGAGGGCACCTTCCAGGGTTAGTTAGCAGGCAACTTTAATGTTTGTTTTCTCCAGCGAACTGGAGAAAACAAACAAGCTCCGCAGTCTGTTTCTCCCCGACGCGCTGTAAACAAAGCTGAACTGGATCCCGACGTCACCCGTCTTTAGCTCGTCGCCTGCTGGCGGAGACATTGACACCGCGGTCGCGGCGGCCACAAAGCCTGAGCAACGCCAGGTCACCAGAGTGGCTCCGTGCAGCTGGACAAACAGCCTCGGAGGCCCGGCAACCAAAACATCAACGAAAAACAGGACCTGCGGGGCGCAATCAGCCAAAACAACCACCAACAGGCAGGAAAATGGTCCGGCTAATGCTAAACGCGTCCCCAAACTCACTTGTAAGTTTTAGTTTTGTCCAACCAAATGCCGCAGATCAGCGATCCCACCATGCCTGCGATGACGATGGTCAGGCCGATCCTCCCAGCGTTCACCTCTTCACCCTGAGGACCCACAACAGGCAGGATTTAGGTCAACGGCCTTTCGACCTGACTGGGTTTAAGCTAACGTTTCTGAAGCCCTGAAACTGGGGCAAACACACACAGAGCGAAGTGAACTTACAGGGTAATGGTCGATGATCATGCGGTTCAGCAGCGTGCCAACGGCGTAGAAGCAGCCCACGTTCAGACCTGGGGGGGGAGACATACCATCAAAGCAGAGACCAAAGCTTCCTTTAACCAGAAGATTCTGAGATGTTTTACAGCCACGGTTCAGATAAATGACCCCAACCGGGCTGGTTTCCTCAACAGAGAGCTGAGGATTATCCTATAAAAGGACAAAACGTGTGTAAATAAACCTGAGATCTGATCATATGACGGAGGAACAGCAGCTCCGCTCAACCAGACGGCAGCAAATGTGTCCAGCAGACCGGAGGACATTAAAATGAGTCCAGTCTGAGGGGAAGTGATGCGGCGAGCGGCCTGAAACAGGCCTCTGTCCCGCTCGCCGCCGTCAGCCGCGCCACCACTTGACCAACGCTCAGAGAGACGTCACGTCGAGCCGGGTCGTTAAACATTATCAGATGGCAATGAAACTTTGCACCCAGCAAAGAGGGGAGAAAAATGCTTCTGTCCATAAGCTCTTGAATAACTCATGAGATCCCCGCGGATTAGCCTGTCACGCTGACGCAGTTTTCCAGGAAAAGCTCCAATCCATCTGTTCCCGGCCGGACCAGGGGGGCGTGTCCTATTAAATATGAAAAATTCACACTTCCCCGACTTATTATAAACAGGTCATATAGTTCACCCACCGTACGTGAGGATGAGGAGGATGAAGGGTCTGTTCCGGAGCAGCCTGAGGATGGAGGCCACGTAGGAGTACTCCTCCGGGGGCATGTTACGAGCTCTGGCCTGGGCCTGAGTCGGGGGCAGCTCCGGACGCTCCTGGAAGACTAAGAGGGCAGACGGGGGACGCGCCTTTGCATTAAAGATTCCATAGGTTAAACGGTTACAATAGCACAGAAACTTTGAGGTCATTTTTACATTATTTCCACTGAATTAAATCATAGTTTGTTTCCCAGCAGATAAGAGGAACAGGTTGTGTTCAGATGGCCCCGCCAGCAGAAGAACCCTCACACATGGTCGGCTGCGTGCACGTGTGAGGTCACGGGCCTGATAAAGGGTGGCAAACGCAGCCTGTGAGAGAGGCCTTGTAGGCCTGTAACATTTCCTCCGAGGTGTAACGGGCTGCAGCTCTGAAAGGATCACTGTCACAAATGAGGCCAAATCAGCATTTCTGGACGCACAAACCGCCACTTTTTAGTCAAACACAACTCTGTTTTAGCCTGAACTATGCAACGCTTTCACAAGCAACCTTTTGTCTTCGCGAATGCGCGACGCGAACCCCCCCTCAACCCAGCACAAGACAAGAGCTTTTCTCATTTCCCGGTTTCCTACAGCGGCGCACCATCGTGGCCAATAACTGCTGTTCCAGAATCCAACGCACCTCCCAGGTTCCTTCTTTTAAAAGGCTGTTACAACTGTGGGCGGCAGATGTGACCTCAGTCATGAGGTCACATGAGGGAAAAGGAGAAGAATGAATGTGCAGCTGATCCAGGCAACTGCTGCAACGCATTTTTTCAGACAGCTGATTTCCTGTTTGACACCTCAGCTTAATCACTTCCTCCTCCTGCAAACGTTCAAACGCGCATGTTTGGTGAGTTCCTGCATTTCCCTGCACTGCTGTTAAAACACTGGAAATCCTGAAGGAAACAGCAATGTTGCCTGGAAACGGAAGCGCGAGAGAAGTCGGGCGACTTCAAGAGGGGCGCTGCTGTTGCTGGCGTCGCCATCCAACATCGACTGATTAGAAAATAGCCGAGTTAAACACTCGCTTTAAAGGTTTCTACCCACGGGTCTTGTGGAGAGACGTTCCTCCTGATGGAAGGCAGCTCTAAACATCTAATGCTGTGTAAAAACGCCCGAGGTCGTCCCGGTGACCCTTACCAAAAACCACAAGGACGAAGAGAAAGGTGGCCACCCCCGCCGTGATGTAGAACATGATGCGGATGTGATGGGCGAGCTCGTCCATGTCGTCCACATTGGGCACCAGGATGGGGGGGACGAGGAAGCCGATGGCGATGCCGAGCTGGAGGAGGAAAAAAAACAGACGGAGCACAAATTAAAAACTGTTGTTCTTGGCTATAAAGAGGTGAAGAAAGATTTGCTCTCAGCCTGTGTCTCAACCACACAATGGTGATATTTCTCATTTATATGAACTATATGTTTTCATGTTTTTAGGGGAGAACAGCTCAAACCCACTGATTCTCTCTCCTCTTATCAGGCGATCAAAACTGACTCCAGTTTAACTGAAAGACAACCAAACTGGGAACTCTTCCATCTCCTGCCCACTCCAACACCAGGACGCTATAAAGTCTTGCGGCATCCGACCCAGCGTTGCATCCAACATACCTGGTTTCCCAGAACTCCTATGGAACAGGCGGTAGAAACTTCCTTCGCCCCAAACCACACCGAGGCGAGGTAAGAAGGGATCCCCAGCACAAACACGGTTGCTACCGAGCACACGAACTGGCCGAGGACGGCCGCCGCGAACATGTCCGGAGCCGCGCTGCCCACTTTTATCCAAGCGCCGATACAGTTAAAGGCGGCGCCGACGAGGACGACATCCCGGATTCCCCTGCTGGTCAGCAGCCACAGGACGGGGAGGATCAGCGGGATGTAGGTGAGCAGGTAGATCATGGCGAGCCAGTCCACGGCCAGAGAGTCTACGCCGTAAAAGCGCATGAATATGTTGCCGATGATGCCGTACTGGATCCACATGGACGCGTTGCTGGCGGAGACGGCGCTGAAGACCCACAGCATGAGCCAGCGGCTGGGGTAAAGCTTGAGCTCAGACTTGCGGAGCCGTTTCGGGGCCCCAGCTTCCGACTGTGGCGGCGCCGGTCCTGCAACGCCGTCCGCATCCTTAAGCCACGCTCCAGCGCCGAGGCCAGGATTGTCCCGGCTGCCTTTCAGGGTATTGTCCCCTGGCATTATATGTAGCCTGGAGAGGGGCCCTGGAAGGTGCGAGCGTTCAAGTTTAGCGTCCTGAGCGCAGGCAGCACAGTGGAATGAGCTCCAGACTCTCGGAGAATGTGCAGCTGCATCCACAATCAGGCACGCGTGAGGTTAATCGAAGGGAATCTTCCCATTCTCCAGAAACCACTCCTACCAAACCAGACCACGCTAGCCCTTTGTTTCCAACCATGAAATCATTTTAAATGCCCCCATTCTGATTTAATTCGGCTTCTTGTAAAATTGGAATTGTTTCTGTTTCCTGCATCATGATGGATATATGTAATAAAAATAAATTTAAAAAAAAACTTTCCACAGCATCAAAAAGAGTATTAAATAGGAATGTTTGTAGGGCAATTTGGGGTTACCAGAGGTACAGGTGGTGGGGGTAACCACCACAGGGCAGAAAACCAGTTCAATAAAAACACACCCCAAGGACAGGTGGCAATTCCTGTTTTCCTTTAAACACGGTGTAAACAGAACACAGGGTAAATATACTTTTAACAACAACGAGACCAAGTAAATAACACTTTCCATAACAAGTGGGCCATTAGTGCTGTGGGTTGTTAATTTAGGATAACTACAAGCATAGAAGTCATTGCTTCAGTTAAGTGACAAATATTTCTGCCCAGTCTCTCAATGATTGACGTTGGGCGACCACGTGACTTGCCCATGTGATTTATTCGGAGCATTGATGTTGGTTTTGCTCCTTTCTACATTACCCCTTTACTAAATATTTCTGTATCTTATTGAAGATATTGGCTTCACCAATTGTGCGTAATTACGCACACGCGCCAGATGTTGCCAACCTCCAGATGACAATAATTCAGCTGTGGAGTCGATAATCATTGATGAATTACGTTGAATCTTACTTTGGCCACAGCACAAACTCTAGTGGATTCTGTGTTTTGCCTACCTGGTTCCCAAAGACCCCGACTGAGCAGGCGGTGGACACTTCGTTCGAACCGAACCACACAGACGCGATCCTCGACGGCATCCCGAGGATGAACACCTGCGCCAAAGAAGTGCAGAACTGCCCCAGAAAGGTGACGGGGAACAGGTCCTGTCGGACACTGACTACCTTGATCCAGGTCCCGACGCAGTTGAGCGCCGTGGCCACCAGCGCGATGACGCGGAGCCCCTTCTTGTCCAGCAGCCAGGTCACGGGGAAAATGAAAGGAATGTAAGTCAGCATGTAGATCATGGACATCCAGTCTATGGTGAAGGTGTCCACGCCGTAGAACTTCATGAAAATGTTGTTGATGATGCCGTACTGGATCCATTGGTAGGAGTTGCACAGCGAGTAGGAGCTGAACAGTAGGACGATCATCCAGCGTCGCCTGTACAGGCGGGTGGGGGGCAGCTCCTCGCCCAGCTGCCCCCGATCGTCGTCGGGCTGCGCCGCGTCTCCCGCCTCCAGCTTTGCATGGTTCTCCAACCCCACCTTGGTGTCATCCGCGGTGGCCTGAGAGTCTCCTAACGCTTGGTTCTCATTCATTTTCCACTCAATGCGCGCATGTGGGACAGAAATAGACAACCGAGCAGGACTGCTCAACCCGTTACAAGACTAGATTTTAGGGGTGTGGAAGCACATTAAAGCGGCGAGTAAGTTCACCTAAACTTGCTGTGATTACAAATCCAGGCTGAATCTGAGTTATGACAGTAGCGTCGACTCGAATTTCTCTTTTATCTTCTCCACTCATAAACACGCTTCCTCTCCCTCCCTTTCTCTCTCTCCGGGTTCAAGTCAATCGAACCGGCGTCCAAAGTTTGTTTTTAATTGACAAAAGTTACAGGATCTATTCAAGAGCTCAAGTCCGCTCTTTGCAATCGCGATCTCCCAGAGTTTTACACGTGTAGGAGCTCCTGCGGTGACCCTCCACCCGGATTAAAATCCTCAACGGGTTCTTAAAAAGTAGTCGGTCGTGAGCGGGGGAGGAGCTTCAAATATGGTTCTTTCCTGAATCAACGCCCGCGGTTATAGTTCAGTATCCAGGTTGGAGCAAATATTTTTCTAGTGTGACACTCGATTATGAATTAGGGATTTAATCTCACTTTAGTTAAATTAGTTTTAAAATTTGTTTTAAGTAGTAGTTTAATTATAATAAGTACTTCGAAAACAAGATCATCAATCAATCAGATCATCAATTTAGCTTCATTTGTAACTCAACTCTACATGAATATTATTGTTACATTATCACAAAAGTAATCACAATAATAGTTTGTGCTCTTTTAAATACTCTAACGTCATATTTCAAAATGTGAAACTGCGCCCCCTGGTGGACATTCGGTGAAATGACCTGTTGCACGACAAAAAGAAGTATCTCCGAGATTATTAAAATCCGTCTTCTGAGTGGTGTTGAGAGCAAATCCAGCATAATATTTAAATTTTTCTGGATTCCAATTAACATGATTAGTCGTTTACACTCTGAGGTCAATATTTATTGAACAACAGACACCCTGAACATGTTTTCATCACAATGACAAAGTATTTATATAGAAACATAACTCAATTGAGAGCAAACCAAAGGGGAAAAAATAAACAGCATTGTGAGTTTTCATGCCTTCTTTTCTAATAATTTAGTCATTTACAAAAACAAAACTTTGACACAATTCAGGGTAAAAGCCAGTCTACATTACATTTGGTCACGTCGTGTGAGGGGCTTGAGAAAATTGAACAGGAGTCACCGTCTGAGTGTAGAAGCAGCAAAAAGGGGGTGCTGGCACTTTCAGGTGGTGGGATCCCATTTCTGGGATCATCTACTTTCTACATCCTGCTGAATTCTTGAATAGCGCCTCAATAAATATATCTAGGTAAGCCCCACTTTGCATCACCGTTCCTCCTGTATCCTCCTTTTTCCATACCTTTTCGGCCTTTTACATTCTTTTTTGTCAACAATCAAAGCTGTCAAAAAACACCTGAGCAGTACTGAGCCACATTTTACACAGCGGAAAACGAACACAAGATACTCACGGAAGAGATGGCCTCCGTGGAAAAAAATAAAAAAGCAAACGACAAACATACAGCATCATGTGAGTCACCTGAACATGTTTTTTTGTCCTCCCAATGTAAACAAAGACTGGTTTTTTATCTTTTACTCACATCATGTTCGTATGTACCACTGATACCAATCAGATAAAGCCCAAATTTTTTAAAAAGGGACAAAATAAATACATTTCTTCCTGTTTAGATCCTGTGCTGTCACTGGTCGGTCTGTCAGGTCGCTCCTGTCGTGTGGACTTTGGGCGACATGTCACCAGTCAGTCTCTCTGTTAGTTGAGGTCACTCGTCTGTTGGCAGTGCGTCACCGGCGCCGCTCCGTAGCTGGACAGGTCAGTGCTGGTAGTGTGGTATGGTGATGTGCTGGTGGTGGTAGCTGCCATGGTGAGTAGGGAACAGGATTTCGGGGTTCTGGGGGGTGAGTCCCGTGCACAGAGGCTCGTGGCTGCTCAGCACAGACGCGAGGTACTTGGCCTCCTCGCTCAGCTGCTTTACCTCCTTCCTCAGGGCGGCATTCTCCTTCTCCAGGTTCTCGCTCTCCTGGGGGAAAAGAATGGAAATTTTCAGTGAAGGCAGGTGCCCGGGTAGTGCCAGTGTAAGGCGTCAACCCTGCCTGGTTAGCTCAGCTAATCCTGGGAATCACGTCGTCTCTAAACCTTCCGGCTGCCTGAAACAAACTCCTGACACAATTTGGCAGGAAACAGGAAGCTGCAGGTGGGAACGATCAAGGCCGATTGTTCCACCTGCTTTGTTTGCGTGCTGGCTACACACTTTGCATGTTAGCATGTTTAGGTTCCATTCAGTTCACCCAGCGTGAGCGCTGTTAGCATCCTTTCCCAAGGTGCAGAACAAAACGCTCCAAAAATAACCGTTCCTGCTGCCATCAATGACCCCCCCAGCAAGATGTCGACTCATCTGTTTGTTTGGGTCAAGCATTATTTACAAATAGCTTCTGCTTCTTTTATACTCGAGCCTCAGATGGCGTCCTATTGATGACCATCACGTTCCACTTGCTTTGACTTTCATTTTCACAAAAAGTTATTTGCGAGAGCAAACGCAATAACACCACTTGACCTTTGCCGGGGTCACGCTGCGTCCTCTTTCAGTTGGCCTGCCTTCTTCACTTCCCCTCAGCAAACTGTCACTTCACTGTAGACCTTTGAAACAGTTCTACCTATTGTTATCGCTGACATTTTTCTTTTTACCTCATCCTTTGCCACTGTGACCGTGTCAGGTCACTTCGAAGTCACGGTATAACCTAAATGTGGCTCATGCGCCACCACCACAGTTCCAGATGAGCTCATTGTCATTTTCAACCTCGCCTGCCTGTTACTGATCACCAGCGTACAGATAGCGACAAAAAGTGATCTAAGCATTGTGGGGAGGAACCCTTCCACTGAAATGAAAAGGTCATAGTGCTATTGCCCAAAGGTTACACGACTGTCCCACTCAGGGTAAACCCCTGGGCTTGCGTCACTTAGCAATACAGCCCACTGCTGGCAAGGCTTTACAAGAAGCACCTGCCCCTTTCTCCTCTCCTGCCCACAATCTAAGCGTAGTTAAACCTATGAAAAACGATCTAACAGGAAATAAGCTAGTGTGTCATTGAGAGGGAAAATACATCTTCCTGTTTATCTAGTGAAAGCAAAACCACAGCATACGTTGGAGCTCTCTGTCACTTCTGATTAGATTCTATAATTAACTGTTAGAATTATTTCATATTTAAATTGACTTCCTACTGGCTGGGATTTTTTTTCTTCGGAGGTTTAAGAAAAAAAAACAAGCAAAAACGAAACATCTGATAAGGTTCAGAGAAGCGCCGCTCTCAGGGGTGAGGCAAAGGCACCGCCGGAGGCAGAACGTTAGGCTCCGGGTGAGGAGGAAAGCAATTCACGCGCCTGTGATGGATGTTGCTGTGAAAAGAGAAAGCCCACACGTGCTAATTTATTCCTTAATCTCCTGCAAACACGCAGAGCGGCGTCCAAGCCTACAGCCCGCCAGAAGCCGTGACACATTCGCCACATGGTCAGGTAGCATTTTGTAACATCCCAGCTCCGGCGCTGTTCCGCTGATGAAGAGTGGAACCAGCAACAGTCCTGCTCATCTCTCTCTAAACAACGAATCTGCCTCATGGCACCATTAACCCCAATCCTGCAGCGTGACCCCCACTTCACCCCAACAATGACCCCTCCTCACCAAGTGCAGGCTGTCCGCCTTCTGGGTTTGCCTCATCCGGCTCTTCTGGGCCGCGATCCGGTTCTTCTCCCGCCGCATCACCTTCTTGGCGTCGTCCGAGGAACTCTGAGGGGGGGGAAACACACGTGGGGCGGTTAAAGTGTGCCGCCCTGCTCCCGCTCTTTACACGTCGGTTGTGACGACGGTTGGAGGAGACGGGAGTAACAACTGAAGGGTCAGGGAGTGGCTGAGACACCAGTTAGGTAAAACACGTACGCACACACACACGCACACGCGCACACACACACACACACACACACACACACACACACACACACACACACACACACCCTGTTTCATGTCCTGAACGTTGCCTTGGTATCATTCTAAGTAATCAAACTACTGAGTTGGCTGTCAAAGTGTCACGGAGCAAGTGGAAACATCGAACATCCGTTAAAAGAGACGAGAAGAAGCTGAAAGAGGAGATGCGGTGCAGCTGTGAAGCGACCAGGGCTCTGTGTGACAGGCTGCACCATCACACGTGAAGCTTCAGAGTTTCACATGCACAGAAACACTTAAACGCAGCGTCTTCGCCATGCAGCCTGTTCCTGACAGCTTTTTAATCATCCACGCGCGCGCTTCCTCGAAAAATATTCTTTCTCCCCCCTTCCTTGGAAAAGTGACACATTGTGCAATTCGCGAAAAGCCTACACTCGGAGTCGTGCACGCAGCCTGTTTGTGCACCCGAGGACGAGGACGCGCGAGGTTCTGGCGGCCAGAACCCGCCTGGAACCTGCTGTTAATGTTTCTTTTTTTACATTAAGAAAAGCGGTTTGGGTTGAAGGAGCATTGCTGAAAAGAGGACATGAGAACAAGTCGGAGCACGTTGCCGAGAAGGTGGAAGTGCGCTTACCGGTCTGCTGCCAGGAGACGGGGACTTGTAGCTGGTGTCATTGCTGTCAGAGCCCTGAGCCATAGCCAACCGCGGCTTCTGAAACCCTGCGTCTCTGTCCACTTCTGCTTTGTGTTTTGAACCTCAAGTGTGTGTGAGAAGCTGGTCTGAGTGTGTGGAAAGAGAGAGAGCGCGCAGAGTGTGTGTCGAGAAGAATTTGGTTGAATGAGTTTCTTCTCTCGTTTTCTTCTTCACTCCTCCTTCCTAATCAGTCTTGCCCATGCTCTCCTTCATCTCTCTCTCTCTCTCTCTCTCTCTCACACACACACATACACACACACACACACACAGAGTGGTGAGAATAGCCCTCTGTGTTAATTAGCTGTATCTGATGTAGCTTCTGGTAAGAATTTGAGTGAGTTGCATTAGACTGGAAGTCACATGTCTGCTGGAAAATGAGAGCCTCTCAGGTCATCTTGTAAACTCCAGGAAGGTTAATTATTGATAAAACCACCTGAGGTGTCTTTGCAAAACTTCCAAACACAAGTAACCTCGTGGACAAGGAATTTCCCTGCATTTATGGACTCTTCAGTCCTCCAGATGTTCATACTTCTGCCATGGCACGAACACCTAGTTCCACATTTCAAACGCAGGGCACTCCCTTTGGGAATTCAACTCTCAACTTGCAACCATCCCCTCGGAGGACGTAATGAATGTGTGCATTGAACGAAACGCTCTTCCTCTTTTTCCGGATGTCCCACATGACATCATGTTTCGGCTGAATCCTCCAGAGACGTCCCACGCGTCCTCATGGATGACTGGGCCCCTGCACAGGTTTGCTGGTGATTTCCACAACTGTGTTTTCGTCATTTGTGACACGACAGCTGTGCTAAAACGAAGCATCCCCCCTCCCAGGGGGGATGGGGGAACCACTCCAGGAGCCCCCCAAAACACTATAAAAAAACATTCAATATATGAATGTACACAGAGTTTTAAAGAGGGGCATAAAGGCATCATCGCACCTCCAAAAACTCACACTTGAGGAAAAATACCACCTTAAAGAACAAGATTTGATGTTGGGTGTAAATTTAAATGTCAAAATAGCAACCAATCGATTGCAAGTAGCTCAATTAGTGAAATGCATGAACATGTCACCTACTGATCTTTTCCTCAGAAAAAAGGCTTTAAATAAATCTGTTCCTCATAAAGGTTCTGAGAATTCTTTGCTGTTGCTAGAAATCCACAAATAGCAAACATTTCATATTTACCCTAAACTGTACCTGAATAACTGCTACCATATTGCCTCGACCCTGATAAAATGTGTTAGAAAGGTCCTTAAAATGTGTTAAAATAAAGTCAACGTGGATGACGGTGAACTTGCATGCGTGAGCTGTGGCATTATTTTCTTATTTGCCGCGTCACGAGGCAGCATTTGGTGGTACAACAACAGGATTTGGGAAAAAAAAGAAAGAAAAATAAGGATCAAAACAGCTTTGCTTGGCAGAACAGGCCTCCCACACAAAAACATGTTCGACCATCGCGGGAATTCAGAGGAGCTCAGGCGAGGGCAGACATTTGTAATGCGTGGCATTTAGCGCCGGCCAACACAGTCGAGGCCGTGTAAAGAAAGGAGAGAACGCCGAGGAAAGCTGATTAGTCAAATTCTGCTTTAAACAAGATGCAGACACAACGCTAATGTGAACAATCTTTGACATAGAGTGGCCCAGTTTCTGTGTTTATCTCTGTTTATCTGCTGATTACTAATAAAACACAACCCTTTTTGCCGCAATTAAACTAAAAGGCTTTGCATAATACAGCATTTAGGTTACTGAATGGTCCTCAGCGCTCATGTCGTGCTGTGGGAAAACCCACAAACAAACCATTTCTTTAGACAGAACTGCTAAGATGCCCTCATTTGTGGTCTCTTTTCCATAGAAGTGGCAGTGGGAGGTTTCTGATAAGCAGCCAGACACAGAGAGAGAGAGAGCGCAAGTGAAGAATCTCCTAGATGTTCAAATGTCAGCTTCATCTTCACTCATGACCCGCCTCTTAACGAAGGGGGCCTATGAGTCAGTGCAAAAAGGTGTAAAGTCCAGTCGGCTGCACTCAGCAGCTTATGTTACGTGTTAGCGATGTTGTATCCTCGCTGAATCTGTGATCACTGCAGAGCTGCCAGTATTGCTTGTGGTTTACAAATGTCAGCACACTAATTGTCAGTAGGGTTCGACCCTCTCTTACCCGTGGTAAGGGAGGGTAAATCCCCACCCTGGGTTTCATATTAGGTTCTAAAGCTGCTGTTTTGGAAAAAACATTTTCAGGTTATTCCAAAACACGGTATGTAGGCTAGTGCAAGTTGCAGCAGTGAACATGTGAGGCAACACCTTTTTGTTGGACGGCCTGCAGAAATATTTGATTCTGAACTACAAGTCTGACCTGATTTTTATGCGACAGCCCGCATTTGGTTTGGCAAAATAACCTGTAAACGTATTGACAAATTGCAATGAAATTATTTTAACGAACTGGGGGCACTGATCAAACAGGAAATATCATGATCTTTTTTTTTCTTTTACATACTTTTTACCCTTTTTATCTTTCACCCTTTTGACTGTAAAATACCCCAAAAACTTGATTTAAATTAACTTTTCAGTGTTGACAATGGGCCAAGGAACAGAATTACATTTTGGTGCTGTTCTGGATTCTGGAGGGAATTCCCAAAGATGTGAGGAAACAACCTGCTTAGTGGAGTTCTGTGTCTATTTTTCCTGCTAATTTTGCTACAAGGGGATTCGAAGCATTTCTGATTACAAGTTTTGTGACACTCATTGAAATACAAAGGATTTATGATTGAGCCGTTATTGCAGATAACATAACAGGACAATAAGAAGTTTCAAACAATTCTTCTTTGGCTCATGCAGCGTGAATGTCTTGTAATTGTGGTAGTCGTCCATGTGGGGGCGGTGCACAGCTGTCACTAGTACAGTCCCTTTTTTTATATACCCTGCTGCCATTATTTATCCACCCTCCTCTCTGAAATTAGTACCCAATGATCAGTGGTAATATATAAATGAAAAAAGTACGTTTGATAGTGTTCAGCGCCCTCTGTAGGTCATGCCGGGAATTAGCGAGTGTAATTGTTGTAGTTGCGGGAAACCTCCGGGAGGGGGAGCTGTACAGTAAACATACCAGCACATTTATGTGCTTAGTAACACTATTTTGATATAAAGGTGTGATGTTGTTGTCATGGTGAGTATATACACAAAAGACTGAGACCCGCTGTGTTACTCAGGTTGAACTACAGCGTCTATTCACGGGCGCGATCCCACTACTGAGCGGCACGGGGGCTTTGACCTGCTTCGTTTCCGACCTGGGCCGGGGCACCCCTCCTTAGGCGACCTGGTGATCCCGGGCTCCCCCAGGAGCACCATATCGATACCGAACTTAGTACGGACACCCGATCGACATAGTCCGCTGAAGCCCAGAACTCCTGAGCTCAAGCGATCCGCCAGCCTCAGCCTCCCAGTAGCTTGGATTACAGGCACGCGCCACCGTACCCGGCGACTTCAGCACGAGCTCACAGTGCTTTAGAGTTTCTCCGCTCTGTCTGACGTCATCAAACACCGCCGGTAGATAATGGAACTACAACTGTAGTTTTAAATAAACAATCTGGGTAATAGTTTAATTACTTAAGGTAGTTGATCAGAAACAAAGATTGTTTACTTTTTACGTTTGTGTTGAATCTTTGGACAGAGATTGGTTTAAGTCTATCGAATGTTCTTGAAAAGTTACATCAAAGAGGTAGAATGCCAACAAATACTTTATGAAGTTAGTTATTAGCCACGATTATTTTTGTCCATAGGTTATAGAGAATATAAATCAACCGGAGGTTTTAAAAAGGGAACAGGAAGCTCCTTAATGCCGTCAATTTGTGTTTTTCATTCCTGCAAGCCTTCCGGAAAGGCAACGTTGTGGTTGATGTAGTTGCAGAAATCCTCCAGGAGGAGGCAGTGTAGAGCAAGCAGATGGGCAAGCTTATGAGGGGTTTTCACTTACAAAATGATAAAGGGACGTGGCTCAAGCTATTGATGCACATAAAGATTTGATGTAGTCGTGTAAATGTGTTGTTATAATGAGTACAAAAAGACTGAGTCCCGCTGTGTTACTCAGGCTGAACTACAGCGTCTATTCACGGGCGCGATCCCACTACTGAGCGGCACGGGGGCTTTGACCTGCTTCGTTTCCGACCTGGGCCGGTGCACCCCTCCTTAGGCGACCTGGTGATCCCGGGCTCCCCCAGGAGCACCATATCGATACCGAACTTAGTGCGGACACCCGATCGACATAGTCCGCTGAAGCCCAGAACTCCTGAGCTCAAGCGATCCGCCAGCCTCAGCCTCCCAGTAGCTTGGATTACAGGCACGCGCCACCGTACCCGGCGACATCAGCACGAGCTCACAGTGCTTTTGACTTGAAATAAACCTACGTCATCACGCTGCGCGGTAGCAGCGCCTAGCGGCAGGGAGTGAGAATGCAGCCATATTGATAAACCCGAAGAAAACGTCCTTAGTTATCGTAACTCATGCCTTTATCGCAGTTAGGCTCATGCTTACATTCACAATCAACATCAGTCACAATAATTAGCCTTGGTTTTAGTTTCCCATCAAACTCAAAGACCTTTTCTCCCCAAACTCCTGCTAAATCAGAAACAATGTTGTCCAGAGCTCAGGGTTCTTGGGCCAGTGCCCGACCCCAAGACCAGCTTGTGGTTTCAGTAAATGTTCAAATTTACCACTTACCATTTACTTCACTATCAAGCTAAAAGTTGGGGCTCCTGGTTTGCAATAACAACACACTGAATAGACAATATGAAATATATCTTTAATCATAAAGAACAACACAGAGGACATTTAGGCACAGGCCATTGAAATATTTTAATTTGCAAACTTCTGACCCTATTACAAAACACCTCTCTTAAAAAAAAATTATAAATGATATGATAAAACAAAACAGGGGTGAGAATAAAACACATGATCACATTCCAAAGCTTCACGTGTCGATCCAGACATCTTTATTAGCTGAAAAGAGAGCGCGTGCATTTAATGTAATCAGCCACGATACTGACATGTTGTTTCAATCAAATATTTGTTCACCTGCTCTGTGATTTCATCCACTTCAGAGCATGTCGCGGAGGCAAAGACGTGGTCGGGTGGTAAAAGGTGCAACTGGCTCGTTTGCACATCCCCGCAAAGCGACAAGGCTGTTCACACAAGTCAGCACATTTAATACAAAATGAAATCAAGCGGCTTATAAACCAATTGTTATCATCACACAATCAAATCTATTTCTTATTTCTTACCTTTGGGTGATAAAACTGACAGTCAACATTCTTGCATTCTGGGAAGAAGCGACACACGTTTGCAACCTTGGCTGGCTGCGCCGCTGTGGACACGAGGATTGTGGTTAGAGAGATGCGTTGGTGCATGCAGTGAGTGGTCTGTGCATCTTGTGCTGAACCCACAAGGGTGTGAGGGGATACCTGGCCTGGGGAGAGCAGCAGCTGAGATTCTGCGACCGGCGTGAGTGAAGGGACAATCTGGTTTGGAGCACCGGGCATCAAATTTACAATTTGGATGGACAAAAAGGCATTTGTCCCCAAATTTACAGTTGGGAAAGGTCCTTTAGGGAAAGGAAAAAACATTAATTTTCATATTGGCTGATGTAGTGTGAACAAATGGTTGTAAGGAGAAATTAAATTCTCACTTGCACTGCATTGTTGGGTGGTGGTACAAACACTCGTCTCCGCTTTTACAGACAGGCCAGAACTTGCATCTCTCCAGCACTTTCTGTTTTTTTAAGGGGACGCCATCATCCATTACCCCGGCTTCCATCATTTCATCTGGATAAAGGACACGACAAAAAAAACCACAAATGTTACATTAAAAAGAACGTGCATTTCTGGTTAGAACTACAGAAAGGTGACAGGCAATTCCAAAACAACACGACTCTTCTCTCCACACCTTCTGGTGAGGTGGCACCTCCCAGCAGTCTGTGACGGATGCCAACTTTGGGCTCTCTCTTCATGTGGAGGGCCACATCTGTGACCTTCATGTGTGGTCTGACATCATCCAAATCCATCTCACAGTCCGAAAGATTCCCCAGCTGGGTGGGCACTCCATCTAATGTGACTATGAACTTGGGGCTGGCAGAGTTCACCGTTTCCTTACTAGTACGAAGCAAAAAAAAAAAAACATCACAAAAGATCAGATTTTTTTTAATAGGCCCACACGACAAACCTAAATTTAGCATCGTCAGTGTTGCAAACACATTTCTACCCGAGGTGAGTGGAACAGCTAACACGTTTGGTGTGTGTACCTTGACTGGACAGTGCGTGGAACAGCAGAGTTAACGTCCTCTTTGGCCTGAAGGCCTTCAGTTGTGGGAGGAGACATCTGCAGTTGTGGTCGACTCATAATGAAGGAACGGGTATCATCTGTCTTTGGCTTAACGCCGACACCATCGACACCTAAAGATCAACCCAAATATAAACATATAGAATTCATCCCCATGCAACACTCATAGTATTCATAACCTCTAAACATGCTGGATTTCTATTATTCAAAATTTGCAAACAGAAAAATGTCCCGTTTATTAGATTTGAAGGCCAACACAGCTGTAGTTTGCTTTAACTTAACAGTGTCTGACATTTATCTGGCAGCCATGACTGTGCAAAAATGAGAGACCGTGCGCTGTGATCACCAGTGATCCAACATCTTGGAATTTCTGTTGTCTGACGTGATGTAACACTTGAACTGACAAAATGAACTGCACATTCTCGGATGAAGCATATAAAACAATGGAAAATTAACCCACCATAATCACTCTGTTCACCTCCATCGCTGCTCTCTGCAGCTTCCAACTGCAGACGTGATTCTAACAACCGTGACGGAGCTAGAATGGTAAAGCAAATGTCAGACAACAAAGAAATAGTATCCTTGTATCTGAATAACGGGTATTATTAGCAATGTGATTCTCTTAATATTTGTTCTATTTTCTCTGCACATACCAGGGTCTCTAGTCTGAGGTAGTGCGGCAGGAGTGTAGGCCTGGGGAGCCAGGCTGTGGAGGTGCTCCTGGACCAGCTGGATGGCCGCAGTCATCTCATCTCTGTGTGCGGGGCGAGTGCGGGGAGCCACAGGGACCATCTGTCTCTGTGGTACTGAAGGAGAAGGAAAGGTCAATAAGAAAGGCAGATGGCAGCGGAAATGATCCTTCAAACCACCAGAGAAACATGAATACTTGTAGAAAAGGATGTTGTTTTCGTGATGGAGTCCTGAGCTTCGGAGATGGCCTTGAGAATCAGATTCCTGTTGGCTTGTTTTGCTGGAGGGAGAGTAGGTCTGACACAAGAAAAACTTGTCAAGGTCCAGTGAAGACTCAGTTGCATGAAAATATAAAGAAAGGTTGACATTAAAGAGTGACACGACACCCACTACAAATAAATTCTAGCTATCAAACTAGCCCAGATTCCATAGTGGATTAGCAACTCTGTCTACCACCGAAGGACTCAACACTGACTTGCGTTCTGGTTTGGAGGGTAGGGACACTCTGCTGGACACTCCTCTTCCTCCATAGGTGGAATCATCTTCATCCAAGTCATCGCTGTCCTCGTCTAAAGTTCTGCTTACGCGCACCACTGAACTCGCCATGGGAGCCTTACGTTTCCGTGATAACTCCTCCTGCTGTGCAAAGACCACACAACATAGTGCTATCGATCATTAACACCTGTATGATAACATTATCGGCAGCTACACTATTAAGAAAACATAGCAACTCTATTTTAGTGTATTTGTTTCTTAGTTTCTCAGTTGTCAAAGCGTACCTTACTAGACCCGGTTCTGAAACCTCTGCTTCTGCTTTCCTGATGCCTGAAGTGAGAGGGCCCCTCCGTGGATCGAGGCGCGTCTGCAGAGCTTACTGAGGTGTATTTACTGTGGCCTGGTCTGTAGATTTCAGCTGTGGGTCTACTGGAAGACCCGCGTGCCCGACCACGGTTGGTGCTTGTTTCTACAAGCTCCTCAGTGATGAGGTCATCATCTATCTCTGGTTTTATATCAATAACAGCTTCTGAGGATAGAGCCTCCATGAGGGGCTTAACAGCAGATGTAAGTCGAGAGGAACTCTTGTCAACGGCTCCTCTCCTGTTGAGAAACAAATGGTGTTGTTATGAGACTTAAGAATATTTCAGAATAACACAGAAATAGTTAGAAATAATGGAACTACATATATGAATTAATAGTTGGCACCTGCTTTCATGGGCAGAGCTCGATATGCGCGCTTCAGTCCTGTCCAAGTGTGAGCTGGACACCGTCAGTCTCTTTGACTCGTATGCTCTGCTCTCTTCACTGACAGACAATCGACCTTTTCCAGCTGCAGCATTTGTGTCAGACTGGAGCTGATCTTTGAAGGATTCAGGTTCTGCAAAAAGACAAGTTAAGGAACAAATGTAGGTGGCCTGAGAACCTAAATATCAAGTTAAAATATCAAAGAGTAAAAGGTTAACATTTCATTGGCCAAAAATCTGATAGCCCAGAATGTATAAAAGATTGTGACTTACCAACAGCAACAGTTCTCAACTTCTCAAGAACACCCTGCAGCCTAGAATTGAATAAAAACAGTGAAAAGAGAGGTTTTTTTTTGGCTTGGAACCCCAGAGGATACGTGCATTGTGTTGACCGTACCAGGTTGTAAATTTAGCCGTGTTGGTTCCAAGAAAAAGAGAAAGGTCATCGGCCATCTGTGCAGCGTTTTTCTTGTTTGCTACCATCACCATAATATAGTCTGGCAGTTCTTCGTCTAAAACCAATGAAGTCAACAACCAGGTTAAACCTAAGCTTCAAACATTAACGAGACATGTGCCTGTTATTCTCACCAATATAGGCGCCCAGCTCTTGAAGCTTGCCCTTAATAGCGGCCTGAAACAGACAAAAAAACATAATTTATTACGTAGATACTATTAAACAAATTGCAGATGTCCAATAATTGCAACTAAATCGCCCTTAGACCACCTTCATTGTGAGTGTTTATTCCTTGTAAATAAAAAACAAGCAACTGTTCAGGCTGCATATCAATCTGCGCTGGGGAGCTAACGTTAGCCGAGGAAAGTCCGCTAAATCGGCCACATTAAGTCAATATGTACGGCTATTTAATGTAAATAAATTTTCTTGCATAAATCGTAATGATACTTACCCTTATGTTTTTGCTTATCTCCGTCCCAATCTCCATATTTGCGGTTATATACAAATAAAAGGTTATGAAAGGGGCGACAGTGCGTTTAGCTAGCTGCTAACAGACGACGACAACGTAGAACACGTGGTTAACGAAGACAGCCGATGATGGCCGAACTAAGCCGAATGCACAGAGCAGAAAGAAATCGAGATTTATTTTAGTTTCGTCATTTTTGGCTGCGGCAAGTTATACGTGCAAAATGCACGTATGAACACCTTCCAAAACCTACTTGTTGCACGTGACAGACTAAAACTATTTTTGACCAGTTAAATAACGTCACAGTTAGCGAAGGTAACATAATCATGACATTAAAACCAATTCAGTTTGAAAAGCAATAGACCTAAAAGGACAGGAAACTTCAAACCGTCGTCCTTTTAAGTTCCCTGGCCTTGAAAGCATAGTAAATTGTAAGCCTTAATAGGACAGTGGTAAAGACAAACAAGAAAAAAAACACACAACTCCATGAGCTACTTTGGTTTTTTGGGGGAGCAGTATCTTGAAAATTTATCCAACCAATATGTCTAAGTCACAATCAAAGAAAAAGGAGTCCAATAAAGGCTCTTCACCCAATCATCAGACAGAGTAGGCTTGACAATTGTCTGCTGCAGCTAGACATTATGTGCATTATTTTTATATCAGGACTGAATGTTTACTCTGTTTTATTTAGCACACACTAATTTGCACGCCATTATTTCAAACTACCCAGAAAATGTCATCAAGATTATTCATTTTTAATAATTTATTTTTCGATGTTTTATATGACATTATGTAAACTTGCCTGATATTTTGAATCCAGATTAACTATTTGGCCTGAATGGAATGATGCAGAGATCAGCAAGGAGAAATGGGACTCAAGTAAAGGAGCTGAAGATGGAAAGAGCAACAGGAACAACGATGTAAATCTGCTTTATAAAATGACCTCAACGCAAATAGACCATTACGATCAGCAACATATCATATACGTCAACCTTCAAATCTATTTTAGATCAGGTAAATTATATTCTGCCTTTGCCTGTAGCCACAATTTGAAGATCCCGAGGGGGAAATTTCTCTTCCTGCATCGCTGAGAGTGCACTCGTGGAAGCGTCCTACAGACTTTATTATCAACAAGGTACATCTGCAGCTTCTAAGGGGCTCAGAGAAGGCAGCGCTCTTTCAGTGGCATTTCCATTACAGTACATTGACAAGAATGGTTTAAATTTGAGTTGGCATAGATTAAGACATAGTTGGGTCTCGTAGCGGGTAGTGAACCCCCCGCAGAGTCTTGGGAGTATTATGACGATACAATTAAGGGGAAAGGTAAAAGCTACATTGGCACTATGCCAAAGTCCTGATAAATGTGTGTTTAATGTGAGGGTGATAAATTTCCAGGTTAAATTCAATAATCTGTACGGACTATAAACAAAGCTGTGTCTTATTTTAGGATCCTTCAGTTGTCAACAATTACTCAACGTTTGACCTCATCACTGCCAATGATCATCTGCTTCGCAGTGAGGTTAGTTTATTCTTAATTTTTTTTTTCCTATTAAAGGTTCCTTTGACTCTAAGTTAGATACAATTGATCGCACACTCGGGAAGCATAAACCAGAACTCAGACTGGGCAACATTTGAATGACAAAAATGAATTACCGTAGTCCTGTCTAACGTAATGCCCTGTTGAGTTAATAAATGATATATAAGGTAATGAATGGATTTAAAGATTTGTGCTCAGTTGTCAAGACTCATGATTGCTTTTCCTTTCAAAAAGTTGATGAGGTGGATCATCGCCGAGATCTATATTGTTTGGAACGTGTGCAGCTGCGACTCTTCAGGAGAAGATGGCTGGAGACCCTGGCTGCACATTTACTCTCTGTGTAAGGCCACCAATGGACATCTGCCGCTTTACAACAGTTACGGGAAATACGTGGTCAAACTCTACTGGATGGTGAGTTTGGTGCACACAAATACACCTGTGGGGAATTCTGGCCCCGAGGAAGCTTTATTTCCTAAGTTCTGCTCCCTGCATTGCTCTGCATTATCTATGTGTAGCCTTTGGATTCAGTAACGTGATCAGCGCTGCCAATTTTTCAGCATTCTGTCTCTTGACTTGACTTCAGGGCTGTTGGAGGAAGATAACCATCGATGATTCCATGCCGTTCGATGAAGAGAACCATCTTCTCCTCCCTGCCTCCACCTCTCAGTCGGAGCTTTGGCCGATGCTGCTGGCCAAGGCTCTCGTTAAAGTGGCCAACACAAAGTGAGTTTCCGTACACTCCGACGCAAACATTTCACCCTCAGTGTTAGGAAACTAAAAACACACTCCAGCTTATCCTAAACTGGACCCGACACTTTCAAACACACATTTCAGATATCAACATATGAAACAGAAGGCAAACCTGTACTCTACCTCACTCACAGCAGCAGTGGTACTTAAATGATCTGTTGCGCTGATATATTTATATTTTTGTTTCGCTTCATCAATCTCATTAGTGTCCCAATGTGTGTGTGTGTGTGTGTGTGCGCGTGCATAGTGTCATACTAGAGTTGTCTGGAGAGATGGGTGAGCTCACATTTACCCAAATGCTGACTGGCTGGATTCCACATGTCAGTACTCTAAAGTAAGGCTGACTAATAATGGTATTTGGAGCAGTTTGAGTGCATCATCAAATGTTCGAAAATGACAGTAACAGCCTTTTTAAAACTCCACTCAGGTCTTTACATGTGAAGAAAACCTGGGATTTCTTACAAGGCAGCATCCCTGAATTTAAACATCCAGATGAGAGTTCGTCAGGCATGAAGCCTGCAAATTCAGCAACAGGGAGAGAATCCAGGCTTAATAAGAGGCCACTGCCAGGGCTGGCGAACAGTGAAGGTCTGAGGTGTACATGTGTGCACAGGCACACAGAAATCTAGATTTCACAGTTTGCACATTTAATCAAGTTACTCAGTTAAGCCGTTTGTCCATTAAATTGTGGGCAAGACATACTTGAAGTTTATTAATAACAGTTTGAAGAGTCAGACCTACTGTATGTGGAACATCAAATGATTAGGACATGCAGCTCTGCACATATCCCCAAACATAAATAAAACAACAGAAGGTGCAGCAGTAGAGTGAATTATATGACCCCTTAGGGGCAAAAGAGCCTCCCAATTCACATTTATTTGAGGGACAAATGCCCAACTGGAACCTAATTTATAATGTATTAAACATTAAATACAGCAGCAGCTATAATTGGTTGGTATGAATTAAATGTTATGTCTGTCAAACTGATGAAACCTCTTATTTCTGCATGCATTTATTCATCAATCCTGTCCTTGTGTGTCCCAGGCAGTGCAGGGATTGTTGTGTGTGCCAGCTACTATCCTTCACAGCCACACGGCAGCTCCTGCGGGACAGGACAAATGGTAAAGTTCTACTGCTTCTTAAATGTTCCAGGCTCTTCTACCCTTGAACTCTAACTTCAAAGATTTTCCCCAATTGGGGATCAATTCTTAACCTAGAAACTACTGGGAAAACTATTCTTCTAAAATGATGTTCAACAAACATGTGCATATGTTTATCTCTGTAATTAATGTTCATGCTCATGCACAGACTGTGTCGTCAGAGGTTCTACGTCAGTACGGCCTCTCCCTGCTGCGCAGCCACATCGTCCTGCTAACGAGGACCCGGGCGTGTCCGCTGGAACCGCTGGCTCGATCTCCACCCGTGCCCCGATGGAAACTCTTCCGCATGCCAAAAAGCACTGTGATCATGGACGAACCACAAGGTGCGCATGAGAAAATATGATGGGAAAAATAGTCAGGAACAAAATGTAGTGGAGGAGGAAGATGGAGATGTATGGAGGGGAGGATATCAAACAAATGGAAAAGCATAATACTTGATTGAGTGTAGGTGAATGTCATAAATAAATATGACTAGAATGAGGGCTCATACTGAAGATTTGGAATCGGCAGCACAGAGGGCACAGGTGCCGGAGATGAGAGATTTGTGAAATGAAAATGAATTCAGACATTGTGGCAGGAATTACGAGTTCTCCTGCGGTATTTGTGCAGAGCCTCCTTCATCAAAGCCGGAGCAATTCATCGAGATCGCCAGCTCATTTCTCTCCAGTGTCAAGAGCACCCCAGAGCTGTGGGTACCCCTGAGATTATGTCAGACTAAGAGTCTTCTCCCTGCTCCTGCTGCTGCCTGCTTTTCAACTGCAGCGAACTATTTTGATGTGGTTTTTAACTCTGTTCTCTGGTGAAGGGTGAAGACGAAAACCCGGTGTCCAAAAAAGTGCATTAACACCCATGACCTCAGAGATCTGTGAGTAATAGTATGGCGACCCACAGGGAAGCCATGAAATAAGTGTTTCTGATGTTTAGCAGCGTTAAAATGGACATAGAGTTGAAACACCCCTGGCTCTGGCTAATTGTCTGTATAAATTAACACAAGAGTCTTTATGTGTCAGGGAGGGCAAGCAGAGAAAACTGTCCTACGGATCTCCTCTGGTGTCCATCCTTGAGAGAGAGGAGACTGATTGCGAGGAAGAGACAGAGCCCGATGGAGCTGAATGCACCACAAAAAGAACAACAGGCAGCCTAAACGTACGTGAGGTCAAAGGTCGCGGACAATGATGTTAAATGCTGCCACAATTCTACAGAGACCACCAAAGTTAGGATTTCATACTGGATAGAAAAACAGGTTGAAGAACATCGTACCTGTTCATCAGTGTCTGACAGTTGATGTCAGAGCTGGTGTTCACTGGTGGGGATTATAACAGGGGAAGAGGCCTCACTGTCACAATTAACAGCGTCTCCTGTCTTGTGGTGTTCATGGAGAGCCACAGCTGGGGTGGCATTATTAGAGATGGAGGCCTATTTCTGGCAGTGTCCATCAGCAACTCACTGCTGCTTCTCTCTCTCATCCTCTAGGCGACTGCAGAGTTCAACGAGAATTTCACTGGTTCCATCTCCAGTGGTAACAACTCTTTTTTGTCGAGTGGGCTCTATTATTATTCTGTTCAGTTTTCATATAAGCAAATGAACTTAATCTACACAGGAAACTAAGTAACATGATGAGAAACATTTGTCCCTTCCTCTGCTCGTGCTTGGATTGGTCAGCCGAGTTAGCAGACCGCCGCTGTGCTGCAGCAGAGACACTGAACCGCCTCAGCCTTCTGAAATGATTTCTTGCTTTGAGAAGTCACTGGGCTTGAAGCATCTCTTGTTTGTGTCTCAGTCTTGCACTACATGCATTGAGACGGTGGGAGTCAGCGAGTGGGCATATGGATGTGCATGTGTGCACATTATGTGGGAGGCTGGCAAATTTGGCTCACTGTTACTGAAAATGATTTAAGTCCAGAATAAGTTGCCATGAGTCGCAAGAGACTGTCCTGTTTGTTCTTTACATTGGGCTTAACACACGTTTATTATTCAGACATAAACTGAAATTATAATCCCGCTCCATGTGAATAATGACATTTAGAGTCAGGGATCTGGCCGTATGAGCAAACTGTGACTGAATCTTTCAGATCAGCCTCAAAACCCAAACCTGAGAACTAAGAGACAGGGCTCTTCAGCTCCTGCCAAATGTGCTCTGCAGGAGGTCTGGGTAGATTTGGATGACTTTACTAAATGCTTTCAGTAAGAACAGCACAAGCACAAACACACAAATATTTACACTTCAAAACAAGTGTATCAACACAATGGATGTTATTATCACTCAGCCCTTTTTATCAAATTTAATCTTGTACTTCCAGTTCACTGGTGGTTTTCCACAAACCCCGGATCTACCCACACCAGATCCATTTGTCTCATTTTAAGGTAAACAACCGGTGACTAATTCATGCGCACTCCTCGTATAATTTGTTGTGACTTTCTCCCTGTACTGTGTCTGCAGAGCTCGGTCTTGTCCAAAGCAGCAATGGACCTCAACACTCTCAGCTCAACACACTCTCCCACAAATGGACCCTGTGTCATATCTGCAGTAGCCAGCCCAGATGTGAGTCCACACATACATATACAACATTCTTAAGATCTGCTCATGAGCACGTACAGAAACATGATGCACAGTGTGTATTTAAGGACATCAGGGACACCTAAATAGTTGATTAAGCAGAAGATATGCAAACGAGTATCCTGGTCAGAGAGACAGACATAGCCCCAGAGACCAATGTTGTAGGTTGTTTTCATGTGTGTGTGTGTGTGTGTGTGTGTGTTTCCCCTAGTGCCCAGAAGTGAGAGGCACTCACTTCTTGTGTGTGGACACTGTAGAATCTTCCCAGATCCTCATCAGCTTCTCTGCTCTGAGTCACTGGGGCGATGCATCTGGAGATAGTAAGAATCTACAGCTGTGCACGTGCACTTGCACACACATGTGACACATACAAGATATAAAAGCGTATTTTATGTGTGAATTCATCATATTTGTGATATTTTCCCACCTTCTCTCACCTCTCGTCGCACCTTAGAGACAAAAATGCTGCATGCTGCGTGCAGGTCTGCGGTACTAGTCGTCATGCCGTGCACGTGGAAGAGCCCGCAGCCGCAGTATCCAGTTCTCACCATCAAGACCACCTGCTCAAATGCAGCCATGCTTGACTTACCCCCGGGGTGAGGATAATTATAGCAGTTTTCTATCCTAACAGGCAGAAAAGGCTCCCTGAAAGTGATGTCTAGGATGGAAAACCTGGCTGGATTTGGGCTCCAGTGTAGTGTAGTGTGGTAAAAACTGCACTGGTTTCTTTGTAGTAGAAATCCAATCTATATAAAAACACGCTATTTTAATTAGGTGCTAATGTACTGTGTGGTGTTACTTCCACTACAGGTCAGATACTGAGTTTTCTGTCTCTTCTTCCAGACGACACATGTTGTCCTTCTGTGCAAAGGCAACAGTGGGTTACCATCTTCATCTGTGCAGCATGACACCTTTCACCTTCGCCGATGAAGAAACCATCGTGTCCAACCTCCCCAAGGTCGTAGCGATTCTTTAATATCAGTTAATGAGCTCACAGAAAGAAGTTTGTTGTTCTTATATTGTTACTGTTGTTCTTATATTGTTACTGTCTCAAACAGGAAAGTGCCCTTTTCATGGATCAGGCCTTGTCCATCTTTAGGGCACTGTCCAGAGTAGTATCTTCTTTCAACAATGAGCAGGAACAGATAGCAGCCAGAAGAATGCTGGCGAAGTCTCACTGTCCCCAAAGCAGCACCTCTCTACGAAAACATGACACGGTAACTGGTCCAGTGACATCCAATAAGACGCTTAACACTTGATCTTAAGTGTGTTTAGCATAGCTGCTGTCATTGCTCATAACCGTGCAGAAACATCATTTGTTTGCATGGTTGTGGCTGTTTAAGTTTTCTCCTGTAGCAATTAAAATCAGAAATGAAATGATATTTATGTGTGTGTGTGTGTAGGTGTTTAGCCGTGCTGTTGACCATATGGTGTGTGGGGCGTTGGGCAGGGAGCTCACAGCTGAGGAGCGATTTGCTGTATGTTCCCTCACAGCCGACCCTTCACTCCTGTACACTGAACAGACAGAACCTCCTCCCGCCTGTAAGTCCACCCTGACTCACTCTTCTAGAGGTCAAGGTCACACATTAGTACAAGGGTCTCTGTCTGTTGTGGGGTAAAATGTCATTACAAATGTCTCATTACTCTTAAAAAATAGAGCCAACATGCAGTAATTCTCATTTTATAGTAGAATAATGTTCGTTTTAGAATAAACATTCAATTACCGGTATGTGATTTTGTTGTTTTAAAGTCAGCAAAAGCAGGAGCGACAGGAAGCCAACGGACCCGGTGGTAAAGGCAGCCACGACACTGCAGGCGACAGACAAAGGGCGTTTGGCACCAGGAATCCTTAACGCCTCCAAACCAGGTAAACTATTAAAACCATTTTAAAAGATCTGGAAACAACCCTCAAACAAGGTCAGCTACAAAATCTGTTTTTTCATGTGTTGGACATGAATTGTGTGTGTTTTTTCCCCCTCACTCTCTCCTCTGGGTTTGTGTTTGTTGCTCATGTCATTCAGGCACGAAAGAGAACCTCAGTGCATCAAAGATCCTTTCAGACATGTGGCCCAAGATTGAATCCTGTGCAGAAGAGAATGCTGCACTGTTGCTATGGTAACAAACAAACATAACCACTGAGTATTCTGAAACTTCCCTCCCATCAACCTACATTTCTTTAAGCTCGGATCAGAGCAGCTCGCTGATGCTAAACATTAGCGTTGCTCCCTCCATCATGTTCAGCAGACAGCATCTGAACAGTAAGTGGGATGAGTTTACCAGCTGCTGCATTTGCCACCTGTGGACAGATGGATAATTTGAGGACAGGGGCAGATAGATATAACAGCCAGCCTTACAGATACAGATGTGTCGACACGACATCATGCAAGAGTCTCACTGTTGCACCCCATGCCAGGATTCTGCTCCCTGTGGGGGGTTTGTCTGGCGGGAGAGATAACTCCACATCGTGATCCATCTGCTCTTTATATGCTAGAAGCAGCTAACAGCATCTGGCAACTGTGTGTGTGATCAGAGGCTGGAGATGGGCTGTTGCGAGTCTCTGAGTGTGTGTTTGTCTCACCTTTGAGAAACATCAGGTCCAGTTGATGTCTTGGGGGTCAGATATAGCGAAAAGCCCATCAGAGCAGAGACAGTACGATGTTTCAACTGGTTGTCTGGCAGAGAGAAAAGTTTATAGCGAAGCCAAACCCACGTCTTCTCTATCATTCTCTCTGTGCTCTTAACTGTCCAAATGTACGCAGGTATATTATTGACCACTCTGGGAAGAAGGCCAACTTGTACGGCTGTCAACAGGACAACTGGTCCAGACTAACGTTTGCAGATTACAGTGTGCCTGTTCCAACCACGGCTGACTCCTGGGTTCTGCTCTACAGGTTAGACAATATTCTTCACCATGCTGCGTCATGGTGTAAACATCCAGCCATCGGGATATTTCCAATCCTCCAACAACTGCGCACAGTTATTTAGCCACAAGTGTTGTTAATTTCTTTGTTGTGCGTGCAGAGAGGTGTTCCTGATCCCCAAGGCGATGCCGCTGGCAATAAAGGTCTATTCTCCGAGTCCTCACTTTCTGCTATACATCGTAAATAACGACACAGTAGAGGAGCTGGACATGCTGTTCAACATCTATCAGCCAAATAAGGTGGCTGACGTACATATTTCAGTGGCCCTGCTGCGTTTCCATCCTCACCTACAGTATCACTCACAAATGTTAGCGGTTCCATCTCTTTTTAGAGGGGTTACACCTTTGTCGCAGTGGCAGTCTCGCCTCAAACGCCACCCGATGGCGCCGAGTGGCGAATGCGCTTGATCGGTGAAAAGAATCTCCTTCCCATCCTGGCCCACGAGCCTCCTCTCAGCACCTTCACAGCGAAAGAATTGCAGGATCACTACATTCCCAATGAGAAGAGCATCGTATGTCGGTGAGAGGGACGAAGGATAGCACAGCTTGTAAATCGGAAGGCTTTGATTATTCAAAGCAGAGGAGCAAATCCACTAATTAACGGAAACTCTTCTGCAGGAACTCGGTTCAAGTGAGAGCAGATGTCCTGGCAACGGTTCAGTTCCAGACCTCCAAGCCAGATGTAACGGTCCGTTTGTCCATTCTGGACCAGGAGAGGGAAGTAATCAGCAAAACAGGGAAGGGTCATGTGACAATTCCTGCATTCTTCTTCCTGGCCAACAAGGGTGAGCTGTAATCACAGAAATAATAATTCAATAGTTTAATATCCGACTTTATTTAAACGCCCTCAAATATGGATCCCTGTATTATTTCTGTTTATGTGAAACACTTAAAATGATCCTAGAGCCGTGTCTATGTGATGTCCTCTTCCATTTTTTACTCACAGACATGAAGGTCACTGATGGAGAGAAGCAGGACACGTCTCCCACCCAGGTGGAGGGGGTCAAAGTGTCGGACGCTTCCACACAAGGACACCAGGACGACGTCACCTTTGGAGCAGCAGCATCCCCGTCTGACCGGCTGCAGCCTCCCACCGAGCCTCGGGTCTCAGCTCACACTCCCTCTCTACCGAATGCGTTGGGTCGTTTGTAAAGTCCAGACCATCAGATTAGTTTGTTTCGTTGGGGGGCACTAGTGGCAACATTGCAGAATTAATTTGTCCTTTGGTTTTGGAGGCTTTTGGAGTCCACGCTCGTGCACGTGCATGTCTGAACTCGGAGCACCATGTGCTGACTCTGTTTGTTTTTCCCAGGATCATAAATATGTGGTCCGAGCTGAAGTCCTGTACAAGAGCTGGCAGTTGGACGAAGCCGAGCTGACATTCGTCCAACAGCTCCGAGAGTCACAGAGGAATGAGATGAGAGGTGAAGTTAACCACAGCTGAGGCAGTGACACTCCCCAAGTTTCCCTGATGTTCTCCTGCTTGATGAATCCACAGTTGCGAAAAGAAACAGACCTTGAATCAGAAGAAGTAAATGCTACCGCTCCAGTTTCAGGGGCCAAGCAGACACTGTTTGGGCTCAGCCTGTTAATCACACACCGAATGAATCCAGCTGTGTCCAGATTACAGGCGTACTCCCTTGTCCCTGCTGGTCGTTTTACCTGGTGTTTGGTGTAACAGCGCCATCCAGTGCACGCGGAGCAGCACAACACATGCGGGATTACATGCAGGAGTGCTTTATAAAAAGGGCTTTTCTAACATTTTCTTTATTTTCATTTTAGCAAATGAAGCTGAAGACATGTCGTCATCCCTTGACAGAGTGAAGCGGGACGGGAAGGCGGCTGCTTCAACAAAGGTCAAAGCTAAGAAGGGGAAGCCAGTTGTCCCCCCCAAGACGGAAGCAAAAGCTGCTCCGGTAGGATGGCAACAATGACTCCCTTTATATTATTTAAGGTTTTCTTCACAGTCTTATGTTATTGTGTCAAAACATAGTTAGAATTCCAATTTTCTGAGGTTTAGTGACCTTTGGTCCGATTTGATTGTAGCAGGAACTGGATGTGACGAAGCCACACTGGACGCTCCGCTTGGTCATCGATCAGAGCAGCGAAGAGAGCATAGACGTGGCCAAAGACACGGAGAGACGTGATAAGATTAAAGCTACGAAAAAGGCCTGGGAAATGGCCGAACCGGGCCGCTACAGTAAGGTAACCCAGAGGTTTAATACATGAAGGTTTATGTTCATTATGTCCTTAGCCAATCCTCACTAATGATTAAAATTTCTTCTTTAGGCTTCACAGTGTCATTTCAAGTTTCTGAACCAGGTCCAACAGCAACTTATTCGTAAAGGTCAAGAGGATGTGGACCAGAAGACAGAGACTGGTACTATAACCTCAGTTAACACTTCCTGCTGCGTATTGTTGCAACCTGTTCAGGTGCTCATTTATTCCCCTCCATTTTTAACAGCTTCCAGGTCGGACAGTTTGTTTGATTTGTCATCCTCCTTTCCTCCCCTGGACCTCACCCCCTTCATCAGGTGCTCCATCGCTCTCTCACATTCACTCTAAACTCCCTTTAATCTCACTCACACTCACTTATGCTGTATGTCTGCAGACCCAGAAAGGATTTTCCCTCCCTCGAGCGGTTGAACGCAGAGGAGGTCCGGCAGGGGGAATGCTTACAGAAGATCCAAACTTACCGGCTGGTGCGAGAAATCATGCTGGAGCAGCAGAAGAAGCAGCGGCGAAAGAGGAAGGAGATGACAAGACTGCAGATGGACGTGTACGCCAAGATGCAGGTCGGTGTGGACGAAGAACTGCTGGTGCGAGCTGAGACAGTGAGGAGCATCTGCCGTCTGCTTCCTCCCCCTCTGGTCAAACATCAGATTCTAAATTTGTCCCGTGTCTCTCCATCTTCTCTTCAGGCAGCCAGGCTACAGGAGGGGATGAGATTTTCTGAAGCTCTGAAACGAAGGAGTCCAGTGGCCACAGATACGAGGACAACAGAGAAAGTCCAGAAACAAAAACCTGCTGCTGGCCAGCTGCCGAAGAAACATGGCAAGAAGAAATAAAGCTGAAAGCGACCTGGCTCTAATTCTGGTTTCAGCTGGTAGAGGCAGTTTGGACCCAATGACCTTCTTGTCCTTCTGCCTGAGAACGTTGCTCAGATCTGTGTGGTTTTAGCGCCCCCTGGCGGATACAACCCCCCCTTCATCCACTATACAGTATTGTAACCATCTCTGTTCACACATGTAAAAAGCCATTACCCTGCATCACTCACATCTGGACTTGATACCTGCAGACCCTTGATCCAACCCTAAGGGCACAGGGTGTCATGGCGGTGCAGATTGTAAAGCGCTTTGAGGTGAACAATGTTATCTTAGACTTGAAATAAATAATGAATCAATACATTATACTCTTCCAGTCAGTTCTTGACTTCTTGACCTTCAAGGAATGCTAGATACAGCCTAACTTTTTAGAATGCCACTGATCAATAAACTGGAACCCTTGCTGATCGGAGCCAATGAGAGCTATTCTCTGCAAGGCAAGGACTGCGTTGCACAAAGCAACACAGGTTGGCGACAAATCTGGAAATATTGCAGCTGTCACGAATCACCTCAGGGAGAACCTGAAAAAAAGGTCGCTATGTGTTGAATGTTTAATTGCAACAGTGTTTGCCAAATACAACAGTGATGTGATAAACTGAGGGACATTCCTCTTAGCTCAGCATTGATGATGCAAATCTAGGAAGGTTCACACCCCAGGAAGTCAGATCAGCTGAAGGATCAGAGAGAAATTAGAAATGAAATTGGACGAGGACGACAGCTAGTGGCCACAGAGGGTGATATAATTTCCTTCAGGGGTTATAAGGCTGCAGAGGACCTTCATTGCATCTTATCTCCTAATCTGACTCCAACAGACGAATGCTTTACAGACAAATTACAGCTGCGGTGATGACAGGAAACAACCATAAGTGTGCGTTTGCGGTCATAAAAAAGAGCACGAAAGTGGCAGGATATGTGGCTCAGAAACGTGCTACAGTGAACGCAGCAGCAGCGTCATCATCCAGAAACGGCCACCGAGATGCACGGATAAAGAGTTACGTGAGAAGGAAGGCTCTGAAAAAGAGTAATTGTTATAAAAAGATGCTAAAAAGATCAGCCCTGCTAAGCCAGAGCGTTCTCTGTGCTTTAAAGTGCACAGCTGGGACGTTGACCTTTAAATTTCTATCTTCTCTCTTTTGTCTCAGACTGGCTGTCATGAATCAGCCTTCATCAGCGGCCTTTAACCCCTCACAGAAGATCCTGGCCATTGACATCCAGAGGCTCTTGAACAGGAAGCCGTTTATCACGTTCTGACAAACAAGTCAGAGCCAGACCGTTAATGTCTGGTGAACATTAAAACGTTAAACTGCACCCTGGACTCAGCTGGGAGCTGATGCGGAGAACAGAGGACGGGGTCATGTGATCTTAGGCCCGACTTCCCTTTTCCTTGAAACGCTGAAGAGGCCTCACTTTCAATTCAGCTGACAAACTTCTGTGAATTCTTTAAGCTCAAGTGCCTTAATGAGCCCAGTTGTGGTCCCCTGAGACGGACCACAGCGGCGCACCGCTCTCATGTTACCGCCAGGATACGATCCTGCCTTCAGGCCTGCAAGGGGGAAAAGAAAAGGATGGAAAGGTAGAAGATCACAGAGGAAAAATGGTTGACAACGCTGCTCACAGGAGGGTAATTCATAGCACCTGTCCTGACAATGTCCAGAAACCGGATCCGGGCCTCCCCGGCCCAGGTGACACCTGTATGAATGAAGGTGCCGCAGGTGGAACCCAGTCAGGCCGAGACAGCTTGTTAGCTTTGCAGCACGTCGCCTGACTGATGTGAGCAAACCTCCAGAGGAATTACTGCTCGGTGCTCGAGTGTGTGGTGGGTCACACGTGCAGCCGAGTGTGTAACTACGCGTTTTTTACTTCAGCTGTGCAGAAAGTGAGGAAACACTTGACTGCACCCAAATGCTGAAGGGTTAAAACACTTTTGGGGGCATAGAAACTACGAAGAGGAGGCATTTTTAGCTAAATATTTTCATCAAGATCACATTGGGCCAACTAAGATGCAGTTAATGGAGGAGTTAATGTGCTTACCCTTCATCTACACCATCAAAGCTCTAAAATCCGCCCAGCTGACAGCATAGAACATCAATATAAACAGTGCAACGTCGACAACACCCTCTGTAGCAACACCAGGAACACGTGACATGACATGTACCCAGCTGAAGAAAGTTCAGCTAAATGCTATAATTAACACAAACAGTGATGGAGTGACACAGCTAAATGATGTTCTATACTTTTATTAAATACTCCCCCGTTCCACTTTCCGACTGGTGTCAGTTACCGGGTTTGTCCACAAGATGGAGCTGTTCTCTCAGGCACCGAGTAACACAGCAGCTAAACCAAGGCGAGGTCTCCTGACTTTGGGGCAGAAAAGCAAAAGCGGGCGAAGATTTATGGCCGGTCTGTTGGCTGTTGCCAAAATCTGTTAGAGGTTCAGCAGAGGGACTTTGGATCGGAGTAGGTTGCACAGCTGGAAACACTTTCAGTTCTCGGGCTGTGTTGTTGAGAAGCGCAGGCCAGGGTTTGAGTCTGTATCTAACATTCGGGACTTGAGGGCATTGAGAAAATACTCTTACTTATGCGATGTTGTGGATTCAGAATGGCATTTTTAAACATCAAACATATGTCATTGATGCTGTGCATGCACACATGCAGCTTATAAATCATGTTTCCAGTAGAAGCATGCTTCACCCAACATCCTAACAGAAATACATATGTTTAAGAGACAGGCATTAGCTTTTTAAATATGAATTTTTGCTTCTGTTTCTGAAAAATGATGTGCTCCCAATAATCCCACAGCTGGGGAAAAAATGCGAGCATCACCAAGCAAATCAGAGTCTTCCCAAAGGATCCATTTGCATTTGCTTTGAGTTTAGGACATTTGGCTCAAAACAATAATTATCTGAGTGTATACGCTAATTCCATAACTAATAAAGAAAACAAGGCAAGAAATCCCACCTTTGAGGATGTTGCGCTACATAGTAGCTTAGCATACCTTCCGTGCAGGTGCTGTCTTTTGTGCATTTTCCCCCAGCTTTTGCTTACAACATCCTTGAGATGCTGAATCTTTTAACCTTTCTAGATGTTTTTTATTCACAACAGCATCTTCAAAAATGCCTTAATTCATTTTGATTCTGCCCTGTATTCTGATATAAAGGTTTTTCCTTCACTTGTAGCAACACTCCAGGTCAAATAAACTTTAAAAAAAAGCATTTGTGTGTGTGTGTGTGTGTGTGTGTGTGTGTGTGTGTGTGTGTGTGTGTGTGTGTGTGTGTGTGTCAGATCAATGGGAAAGTCAGAGAATTTATTAAGCACATCTTTTCTCTGAATAAACCTTTTTAGAAATTCTTGTAATTGCTGCAGGGACCAGACACTCGCTCAAGCACAGTTTTCTATATCTTGTGCCTTGTCAGATATATTGTTTGCTCCTGGCCTGTAAATGTGTAGTGCTGCGCTATAAATGTGAATCAAACTTTGTACTCCAACATGAATGCAGAATAAGCACAAGATCATTTCTAAAATCCTTCTCAAACTACAGTGCTAAAGTCCCCGGCTGAACACATCTGGAAATGGAAACAAACACTCTTGCCTTCACCCTGGTCCCGGTGCAACAGCACTGGTGCAGACATTTGAGCGTCTGTTGACGTTGTGGTCCACAGTGACAAGTTGGGTTTGAAGCTCCTCAACACGGATTCATCTGCAACCTGTTAAACCTCTTCCCAGCTTGGCGTGCCTCACGGAGCCGTGTAAAAGCCTCTGCTGATTGCACACGCAGATGTTTGGCTTCGGCGGGGACGTTTTCCCTTTTGAATTGACATGTTGAGGCTGTTTGTGAGATGATTCAACCCCTGATTGTTGTGCTGCTGTTAGTCCAAATACTATTGGAGTTTAATGAATGTTTTAGTGCAGCTGGGACAAACCTGGAGATATGCCGAGAAATGTCCAGTATGTGAGATTTGGCGGCATCTGGTGGCGAGAGTATAAACTGCAAGTTTTGAAAGCCCTTTGTGGAAATTGTTTCACCTTCTAGTCCAAAGGGGGTTACAAATGAATGGGAAAGTTCGAATGTGTCAGTTATTTTTAAAACTACGCATGCAGTATGTAAGTTTATTTTTAAAAAAAGTGTCTGTCCTGGGTTCCTGTATGTTGGATCTCTACCAGCAGGAGGAGGACCCACCAGATATTTAATATCTCACTTTTAAGTTAACTGAGGTCCTTGTCCTTGAGTTTTTGGCCAAAAAAAACCAACTTAAAATTGCACCTACTGGCCCTTTAAACAAAGTTTAATTCTGGGGAAATATGACATCATCTAGTCGCTTTCAAGATGAAAGAATTTTTTTTTCATCTTTTCTTCTTCAACAAATCCCTTTCTGCTCCTGCATCAGAGCACACCCGGGCCATTATAGCCGCTAATCTTTTATGAAGATCGATGAATATGTGCCCGTCTGAAAATGAATCTTGCAGAAGGGGCCACTGATTATGTTGGTGGCTCAAACTGGGTGGCTGCTGGGAGCTTTAATTAGACTATTAACAGGATGCTTTTCACCGGAGGACCAAAGAATGGGGACGGCTCACAATGGGGAACCCTGCTGAGCTGTTTTATCACCGACACTGATAAGACTAATCTCCTGCATGAAGGCTGAGATATGATAATCAATGTATTAATTAATGAATATGTTACTTTTAAAGACATTAATGAGCGGTTGCGGCGGGTGATTCATGGGGTCTGATTATTCTCGGCTCTCGTCTGAAGCTCCACGCTGCAGATGGGTCGTCTGAGAGGCTCTTAGTTTCATCTAACATTGGTTCTATCTTCACCGGGCCGACCCGCAACACTCTCTTACACTTACGCCCACGCGGAGGACGTTTCCCTGCAATAGGAAATATTCGTTCTGGCAGCTTGTGGGTGTGAAGTTTCTCGCTGTGAGTGGCTCCCTGCTAACACATTAAAGCTTAAAAACACTGCAAAAAGAAGCTGGCCGTGTATAGCTGTGTGGTTACATCACTCAGCAATAAACTCACAAGTATGCTATAAATTATGCATTTGGCTAAATTAATACACATGTTTGTATTACACGGCTAGCATCCATTAGACACTTGTGATAACAAAAAACATGCCGACCACAAGTCAAAGGAAAGAGTCTGCATAATACAGCGGAGTCGATATTTGCCTTCCCTGCGCGTGCCAGAGGGAGCAGCGGTTGAAATCCCTTCCCTGGTTTTACCCGAAGACGCAAGGATGCTCACTTACTGAGGCGGGCGACAGTCAACACAGTAAACATCATCTCCCGCCAGACGAAGGAGGTTCCAAGTGGGTTTAAGCTGATCTAGAATTTCGCAGATGTGCTCTGCACTGGCCGTGTGGCCCTCGCCGCCTGCGGGTTTGACCTCTGACCTTGTCCTCCACGCTCATCTGTCAGCGGCCTCATTTAAGGAGCCCCACACCTGCGCCGCCACAAAGACACGCGATGACTGACTTATTCGCAGTGCTCCGAAATCAAGAATTTAAAACCCCGAAGAACATCTTTCTCGCTCTCACAACTCTAGAAGTCCTTTTTTTTTAAGCATTTAAGCCAGTCTGTCATCACTCCCATTGGCCCGGTGCTCCCACAGGCCTGTGGCTGTAATTATGGGGTGAGTGTGCTGTGTATGGGGAGTAGCCTTCTGTTTCCAGATTAATTACCTCTGTATGAAGTTCACTGCTGGTGTTACTGCATGAATAAAGCTGTCGGACACATTACACCTAACGGCTGGGAGGAGGGAGAGCGGGCGTATCTCTGAGGGTCGGAACAGCCCGGGGAGATTATGGGTGCCCGATGATGGGGAACAGAGCACTATAGGCAGAAGGGGAAAAGAAACTTTCCTTTATCTCCAGTTTTGAAGAGTATATCAACAGAACATGTTGTCCAGAGGAACATTCAGGCCTCTAGTCTTCATTGTTATTCCATCACATATAAAATTCTTTTTATACACTTTAGGTTCTGGGAGTTAGTGCAAATGCAGCTTTTCCAGTTTTTACAACCTCACATGGGGGCCCTGATGTCTCCTTTAATTTCCTTGTCTTCCAAAAGAAATCCCCTCTCCCCCCCGGGGACAGTCCCTGGATTCTTAAGAAGACTAATCAGTCTTAAACAACTTCAGAGGGGAACTCCTCTGTCCATCACAGTAATTAGGAACAAATTTAACTGAAACTGGAGAAGAGGAAATGCTCTGGCCAACTTGATTCGTCCTTCATGTTTTCTTTGTTTCACTTTGTGCGAAATATCAGCAAATCATCCCCAGTGAGTCAGTTACAGCTAACTTTGCTCCACTTAGTCTGCTCTGTTCTCTATTAGAATTACTTTTAGCTTCGGGGAACAAATGTATGATACCCATAATGTAGCATTTCCAAAATACACCAGAAGCTGCAAAACACATGTCCTGCTTGTTCTGCTGCCCCCACAGGTCAAGAAGCGACATTGCAACATAAACGATAGATAGATAGATAGATAGATAGATAGATAGATAGATAGATAGACAGACAGACAGACAGACAGACAGACAGACAGACAGACAGACAGACAGACAGACAGACAGATAGATAGATAGATAGATGGCAGCACTAGCATTAAGTGGAATTGTGTTTGGGTATATGAACTTGTGTGTTGTTGTGAATCTGGCCATTGTCTTTTGTACTCTCAGTGTGGGTTGAAAGTTCAGCATGAATGAAGGCTGAGGGCACCTCAGGCTCTTCTGGGGGGGGATCTGACAGGCATCCTGGGTCACAGCTCTGCCTAATGCTCTGACACATTAGGAGATAATTACAGGCCTCAGCGCTCTGCAGCTGAGCGCGACACGCCCGTGCATGTGGACACACACACACACACACACACGCACGCACACACACACACACACACACACACACACACACACACACGCAGAATGAATGTGCATTTATCAGCTCGGCCATGAATAATGTTGTTTAACTGTGTGTAAAATCAGACCTGCAAATGCACAAACATATTTTAAAATACTGAAAAAACCTTAGTGTGTAAACATGAATAAACACCTTTTGTTGGCCTGTTTTACGGGGATTATGATTCTGAGTGCTGCCGCTGTTGTCCTTTTAGATTAGAAAGGAAAGACTCAAACTGCAATTTAACAGTGACTTTGAGCAGCGCGTTCAGTCCGGGTCATGCTGGGCTTTGTTTGCCAGGATGGTGTGATATCACTCACTTCACCACACCGCCATTACATTCCCTCCTCTTATCTATGCCTCTGTCCAGATTTGAAAAAAAACCCCATTTACTTAGAGTAAATAACAGTCAATAGTTACTGTTTCATGCACCGATGGAAATGAAAGGAGCTGCAAAAACAGCACAGGTCTGCAGAAATGCGTCAGAGGAGTCGGGACGTCGGCACCTCAGTCTGAACCAGCCAATCAGAGGAGTTATTGTACGTCTGCTTCCCCTAAGGAAACGACTGTTTGATGTGACTCACTGTATTTCAACCACATCGGTCAACATTGTGTCAAAGCAGGAAAACAAAGACTTTCGTATGACTAACGGTGGCGGTGAAAGCAGATACGCATGCAGTTGAAGAAGAAAGTCAAGATTGACACTGACACTGTGCATGCTGGGATTGACTGGCACTCTTGAGGGTGTGGCCCTGCAGAGGATACAGATGTTTGAACACGTCAGCTGGGTGTTCTATGTGTTCCCTCCAGGTGCTCTTGCTTCCCTTCTAAGATAAGATAGGATAAGATAAGATAAGATGATGAGATAAGAAGGAGAAAAAAAAATCTGATTATGAGCAATCAGATTAACACACCTAGAGTTCTTCCCAATAATCCCATAAGAAGTCTGGATGTTTTTAAAAATGACTGGAAATTTAAGTCTTTCATTACTCCACGTGTACCACAAAAGAAATCCAATAACTGGACTGAAACATGTACACCAGGGATGTTGGGGGATCTCATTTCTCAAGTGTTCGTACAAATCTGATAATTACGACGATCTGATTTCTCAGTTATGGGATCATGTAGATGGGCCCACTGATCTTTACCACTGAATCTGTAATCACAAAGGCATAAACTGTAATATTAGAAGTCTTGGGAAGAAAAATAAGGGTTTCCTGGGTAGTTTCCTCCCCGTCCACACTCAATGAGCCTTGCTGGTGTCGCTGAAATGAACAGAAGCCGCTGAGGTTTCCTTTCATTCAGCCACAAATGTGTCATGGCTGCAGCGCCGAGCCCGTGGTGTAAATCCGCCTTGACAGGACTGCTGAGATGGCTCTGCGTCCACAGCAACGCTCGCCGGATCTGTCTGCCTCGCCATCCACACGGCAACAAAGCTCGCGCGGCGGGGCTCGGCCAATCAGGACGCTGCAAAGGTGACAGCCCGGGCCAGGTCTTCCTTTGCTCTCTGTCGCTATGGCTGCTGCATTCTTTTTTTGTTTTCCTGAGAGAGAAGCCCGAGAGAGTGAGAGAGAAGTGACGGAGGGATGGAGAAACATGCTCCCTGCGCTCAGAAGCGGAGTGCTGATCAAGCACGTGCATCTTAGCATGAATTACAGTCGGCGTTGGCTCGGATGTGAAAGTTCCCTGCAAGGAGTGATGGGTTTATTAAAAACCAAACGCACCCTCTTGTCCCTGCATACATGCACATTAGAGGTTTCTCACTTCAGTCCTGCCACAGCTACAAACATCTACACTGGTTTAACACGCATTGTTGGAGTACTTACATAATGGTAGTTAATGAGGTACTGAAGTAGGGTTTGGAAAGCAGCCTGAGCCCTGTCAGTACTTAAGTGCAAGACTTATCGCACGTATCAAAAAGAAAACAGCTATTTAAAGTTGAGCAGGGTTTTGTGTGTGTGTGTGTGTGTGTTGTCTCTGCTCTCTGTTTGGATAAGAACTATGAGGAGTGAAGCCACATTGAAAGGAGACGGTCGGTCATGATGGATTTACAGTGCACATACCCTGAGATGACCTCTTTTCTCTCCGGTAGTGCGTGTTATTCCTGGAGTCGATCGGGGTTGTCCGGTCCGTGCCAGCAGCAACACTCCCTCGTTCGGTGGCACGGCTTCTCTGCTGGCATCACATTGGGAGATAACCTTTCGGATCTGATGACTAAACCCTTGTTTCTGTCTAATACAGAGAAGGAGGTGGTGTTGATGAAGGCGTCTGCTCGCTTCCTCTCGCCTGCTCGTTGACTCATCGTGCTTTGTCAATAGACATTAGTAACCAAATCAGAAGGACCTACGGCGATGCCAGAGACCGTTTCCATGAACTGTTTCCCAGGGCTTACAGACTAATACTTAACTGTCAATGAAGTAGTTTCCCCCTCAGTTGATGGTCATGCAACTTAATCCCGATTGGCTCGCCCTGACAGATCAGGGCCAGTGGCTAGGTTTTGTACCCACTGATTATTTTCCTTGATCACAAAGGGTTCTGTCTCATAACGCTAAAGGCGTGAATGCAAGTGGCAGGTGTGAGGTGCTGTGGTCTTCAGTTACTGCAACCCTGTAGGGAGTTTTCACATTGTCTTTGTATCGTACGATTGACCTTCTACAGCAGAAGATCTGCCTTTAATGAGCGTATAGGGCCTAGGATGTGCACCCAGTTGGGAAATTCACTAGTCATTCTGTCACAGCTAGGCCGAAATCCCAAAAGTTCAAGAGCTTGACGTGTCTTCTGGACAAGGGTCCTGTCGCTGTGGAGGAGTGCGTGAGTTTGGACTGCATAAAAGGAGAAGGTGAAGCCCACGGTGCTTATAAGAATATCTTCAATTTGTGTGTATACATACGCCGCTTCCTCAAAATGCACAGAAGTGGTGGAAAAACTAATCTGACATATGCGGTGGCCCACAGGCAGCTGCTGTTAGATGTTTTATGATGATAAAATGCGCCAAAATAAGCGGCAGTCATGTGGCAAATGTTTTACCGAGGGTTGCGTTTATGCGATGAGCAAAATATTTTGATGCCCGTTCATTAATGATTCGCCCGTTTCTTAAAATAATCTCCAGGGATTAGAATAAGACTTTCACCGCGGCACATTTGGCAAGTCAAGCGCTCCGGCGGGCCCTAAATAAACACAGCCGGGGAATCATCCCCCTCGCTCAGCTGAGACGGCCGAGCAAAACACCACGGAGCAGCGCGCTCTGACCAGTTTTCCCACGCTCGTCTGTCAGCTGCAGTTGGCCTCTGACAGTTAACGGGACAGGTGCACGTCTGTCACTATGCAGTGCATTCGGGCCCAGCACTGCGCCTCCAGGCTGACCTTGACTGCCGGCGGGCAGGGATGGATCTCAGCCTTTGCATTCACAGGCGGCAATGATCATTTGGGCTGTGAAATGACAGGACTTAACATGGAGAAAACATAGTCTGGTGAGACAGAACGAATGTGAATGTGGCTATTCTCGCAAAATCGGAGGATCTTTCTGCTTCAGGGATGGCTGAGGGTTATTGAGTCCATCTATACATCATGTGGCATTCAGACGCAGCAAACAATCATGGCTATTGAAATAAAAATAACACAGCCTCTGAGTTCCAGGATGCTAAGTGAGGCTCACGACTAGGTGCTCATGGGTGGAATGTAAAATTTCCCTTTTCCCTTCCACCAATGCGAGCGGCCTACCAGAGCCCAAACGGAGGGATGAGTGTTTTTGAAAACCAAGCGATATCTGCGCACTTGTGATTTGGAGTATTTCCACTTCATGTACCTGCATATGCGCCACTGCGTGAGCTTAAAGCGAATACATTTGGGACGTCTACACAGACAAGAATATTTGTTAACACTGGTGGGGCAGAACTCCACCACCCAACACGCCCCACTCCAACCTGCTCCTCGACTTAGGTCTAAACCTTTCGCATTTGACGCGCTGACATCTCGACCTCCACCGAGGTCTTTCCTTGACCCCGGCGCAAGTGCACCAGGCCCCCCGCTCGCATGCCGCGGATATCTGGAGCGTGGGTTTGCTTACGGAGGAAGGTGTGCCAGCGCGGCGGCAGCTGCTGCGCAAAGCTTCTTGTTAAATTCACATACCGGACTCTCAGTGAGCATGGACACGAGAAGCGGCACGCTCTGGGGAGCGACACCGATACGGGCGGAGCTGAAGCGCGAATGCGTCTCGTGTGTGTGTGTTTACGATACGCAAACCAGAGCGGGTGTAAGCAATATGCAGCGCATACGAATGCATCAGATTCTTCCTAAGACATGCACAAGGGGCATGTTAGTTCATGTTTGGCCACGTTATTTACGTATAGCTCCCTGACACGGCTGACCCGACCCAGGTGCACTTGTTTTTTACAAGACCCTAGCAGGCATCAAAGAGCTGCTGCCGCGTCAGATATGGTTGCCGTTGGAGATTGTGTAAGAGTTGATGAGACGGAGCTACTGTGTCTTAATGAGACAGGCAGTAAAGGATGGCGATGCCATTAGTTTGGGGCCCATTTCAACCTCAGGTCTGAAAGGAAGCCTGCGAGAAAACAATGAGGGATGTTTCCTCGTCGCAGAGGCCATTACAGCACAGGCTGCGATAAGAGCGATAACGACTTCTCCCCGCCACGCCACGCTATTCTGGGAGGAGTGGGCTCGGGAAAAACAGGATATATCCCTTTGTTTTGGTTGAGCGGGAGTCGTGTCGGTGCTGAAGGATGGTTGAGAGCGCTTTCGTCCGTCTCGCTGACAATGTGGCGCGATTTTGGAACCGTAGTGAGAGTTACAGGATGTGTCAGATGTCGGATTTTCAGTTTAATCCCATCTTGTTTGGGATATGGGTCGAAGGGTTTAGGGGGGGTTCAAGCATCAGGTTGCTGCAGATGCTCTGAATTTCCTCACTGATTCGACAGGCTCACGATATTCAGGGAACCACAAATACACCCGCCAGATTTAAATCCCAAGGTTCTTAAACCTGTGATATTCTAGATTCCTGCTGGAACGGCTCTACATCAATCTTCTTAAGCATCACGCTTAACTTCGCTAACAGTCAAAAATACTTATATTAAATCAAATTTGATTAAATTATTCAAATTGAATTGGGTAAAGGAGCAACCTGAGCAGGCTGCAGGGGCAGGGCTGAATCAGAGCTCTGTTGTTCTGGGTATATTTACAAATCAGCCCTGGAATGTAGCTGACAAGCAGCATGAATGAATGCTCAACTTGCTCGGCCTGCATTGTGATCAGGGAATGTGTTATAAGGTAGTTATAACATAACATTCATAACATTTGACTAGTGGTATGATAGACGTACCAGCAGCATTAATGGCACTGGGGTCAGAGGTTAAAGGGTTGGGCAGAAGGGCACTAAAAGAGAAACCAGAGGTGATGACAAGTCCGACTCTCCAGACAAATCCAACCCTTCATCCATTTTCCAAAAGTTATGTTCAGACATTCTTCAAGGCAACCAGTAATAACAAGATGGAACTTAGCTTATATTATATTTCTATTTGTTCTGTAAGGTGTTAAAATGTTCATTGTATTCTAGTTGAAAACCTTCAAAACAATAAGAAACTTCTTAATTGCCAAGCCTTTTATATTCATGTAGGGATTTATATTCTCATAAATAAAAATAAAACAGATTTACAGTTTTAAAGGTTTGATCAACTAGACTTTAGCACTAGAATCTTACAAGAGGATAATAATTTTAATGGTTTTAGGCACCACCACAGTTCTGCCCTCGTCACAAATCAACAATTATTCCTCTATCACGTGTTTTGATCCAGTCTAAGTGTGGAACCATCCACTCCCCCCCCCCCCCCCCCCCCCCCCCCACACACACACACCCACCCACACACACACAAATCCATCTCTCTTTAACACACTCTGGCAGCACTGAAAGGATTTGTTTTTCTGCGCTCCCTCCGTTGCTGATATCAGGTTACAGCCACTCTCTGTTTTCCTCTCAGCTCTGTAACAGAGAAAAGAAATTCCCAGCTGAGACTTTTGGCCCGGATCGGGAGACACAGCTGGTCCTTCCAAACCCTGAAGTGATCCGCTCAGCTGACACTGAAATTATAACCTGCCGCAGACTTCTCGTTTCAGTCAGGCTGTAAGTGCCTTTTAAACACGACTTATGCGCCCAGTTTGGTGACACTCTTATTAGTTTACTGTTAAACATTTAGCACTTTAACTCTGGAAAGTTTGACAACTGCTCCCACCCGATTCCCATAATTTCTCACTGTGTACATAAAGACGTTATCTATTATCAAGTTATCTAAACCAAATGATGAAACAGCGTCTGAATGGCTCTGTCCAAACAACAGAAGGCTTCAGGAAAGCCGTGCTCAAGGACAGTCAAATCATAAACCACAAAGCTTTTTTGCACCTCTCTGCCACTTAAAGGGCCACGTTGGCGCAGGGAACGCTGAGAAAAACCAAATCCTGGAAGATGAATACCTGTTAGAGGAGAGCGAATCAGCAAATGAGAGGCAGAGGCGATGCTGCGGCGTTAAAAGCCGCCGCAGCTGTTCCAGTCGTGACCTTGGCTGAGGTTTGCTTTGGTTTCTCTCGCACGGATGCACATCCACGCCTGCCATGATGGAACCAGCACGCATGGGTAAATATTCCAAGAGGTGGACTGAGGATTAAGATTCTCACCGCGCTGATTTGTGTGTGTCAAAAAAGCAGCAACATAGCTTCACTTTTACAGTGACTTCTTTTTTAAGTTTTGGGAATATTACAAAGCTATTGAGTGTAAATTCTGGCAATTTTTACGATATATGAGACGCCGAGTTTTATGCTGGAATAGGTGAATTTACAGTCTGTGCCACAGGTGGACTTACATTTCAGGCTGTGCCACAGACGCCTTTCATGCTGTTCCCTCACAGTTACATGTGAAGATCTGAGATAAAGGAGCTGTTGATAGGCTTGTTAAATATTTCCAGGGCTTCACTGAGGACAAATAAAAGATTATGAGTCTACACTAGTCAAAGATCCTTCTGGGATTGATTGTAGCGAGGTGGAACACTTCTCACAACATCTCATAAAACCCCTGTGAATGCCCACATTTGCAGGAATCTGTATGCACGCAGGCCGCGCTTTGTATAAACACGGGTCCTCTCAGTGAGAGGGGTGTGTACACACCACCATGATTTATGGAGCTTATCTCTGGCCCTGCAGTTTTTCCCTGAAGTCTGTGCAGTCCAAGCCTCTGAGGCTTTGTCCTTATAGTCCCACTAAAAGCTGAAATGGGTGTTAAGTGCTCCTGTTGTGTGCAATGTACTTAGAAATTAACAGGCTGTACTCTCAAGAACGGGGCAGTATTCAAATGGCGCAATTTAAAATAATCTGGCCCCTGAAACTGTTGGCTGAAGAGTGGCCACGGCGGTCAATTCAATTTACTCTTAAAGTGCCGGAATGATGGCGATGATATAATGACTCTAAAATGCCATCAAACAACTCTGTATCCAGGGTAAATCTGCGCTGATAACACTGTTTGTCTACCATCAGTGCGACCTTGCCAACCCCATCCTGGATTGTAAACAGCAAAGCCATCTCCATATTGTCCGCTCAGAGTGACGTCATCGCTCCATGTGACAGATAAGAGGCTGGAAAGTCCCCCGTGCACGAGTGTTGAAGCGCAGTTTAAGAAACCGGTTTCTTATCATCATCAGCCCTCACGCTTTTGTCTTGTGACCACGTGTTGGATGCAGACAAACCTACGCAGAACTGGTGTAGGTGTTACGTTAGGTTTTGCACCTCTTGCTCAGGGTGTTTTAGTTGGCAACCACAAAAACACGGCAAGAAACCAGCAAACATTTCCACCCGCCGACAGAAAAGAGCAGCAAACAACGGATACATTTACACAGTTTGTACTCTGTACATACTCTCTCTCTCTCTGTTTCTGTGTGTGTGTTTGTGTGTGTGTGTGTGTGTGCAGCAGCAGCTGGATGTCATTACTCTTGACTGCCAGCTCCCCTTTTGGCCTTCCCTCGGTGAGTGAAGAGCCAGAGTTTCCCTGCAACACCACTGAGTTAAGCGAGCGATCCCCTGCATGAAAGCCGAAACGGCGCCAAAGTGGACAAACCCGTCTGCATGACTCGTCACTTTCAGGGCAAGCGCCCCCGCTCCTCTGCCGGCCCTGCAGCTGGAGCTTACCTGCTCCGTCATTGTCTGAGACGTTGCGTGCTTCTGCCGGTTTTGGGGAGGAGCAAAATGTATATTTGTACATTTCTTTTGGCTTTTTCGCCTCCTCTCTCCTGCTGGTTTTAAGGTTTAATTTATGAGATTTTTTTCCCCCTGGTTCTGCCTGGTTGGTGTCTGCAGCCAAGCTGAAATAAAACAGAAAGAGTGAGAAATAATCACTTCTGCAGTCAGCCTGTTTCTCAGATCTGTGTCTTTTTAATGTAATCATCCAAGTTCTAAATCCAAACCCAGTTGCATACAGGCATTTTTTGCCTGGTAGGACAGAAAACCTGATTGGATTCTGTCCTTCAAGGACTGGGTTTGGACACTCCTGACTTAAATAGTTAATACCAAGATTTGAAGATATCAAAAGCCACCTGTGGCAAATATGATGTTACCATGACGCTGTGGGAGAGTGATAGATATCATAGATGGTACTCGTGAGAGCGACACGATCACTTTGACTTGGTCGTTTTGTAAGTAGCTCGCATGCTGAAAAAATGTGAGCACCCCTGCTCTAGACCCTGGACCCCAGGGTTCTGCTTACTGAGCAGATCCAGAGCTGCAGCTTGTACAGAGCTGCAGACTGCATTTCCAGAGAGTCCAGCTGTTGTTTTCTCTGGAGACAGGCCAAACTAGTGTTTCCTCTGGGGGGAAAATACACACAGACAAATAACAGAGTGCATGATGTGCCGACTGTCAGCGTCAGGGCCAGCGGTCGGCCCAGCGTGAATGCATCTGGCAGCCTACAGTGACCAGTTTGTTGAGTTCATATGAAGGATGTATTCCCAGCAGAGTGATCTTCTGCAGGAACATCTTAAACACTAAAAACAGTCTAAAGCAGCAACCTCTGAGATGGTCCAGAGGTCGTCTGACAGATGGGTGTCGCACCGAGGTCGTGTGCACGGCAAAGAACGTGCTCATATGGTTTTGCAGCAATAATGAACTTAAACTAACCAGATGAGTTCCCGCACATAATTAACACTCACATATGTCTTATTAGATAATACATAGTACTGACATTATTGAAGAGTAAAAGAAGACAAAAACACACTCTCAAATGGCCTAAGCAAAACTTAATTTATATTTAAAATAAACGTGGAGAAAAATAAATTGTGCCAAGAACTGTCATCAAATACAGAAATGTAAAGAAACCGTAAACTATAAAAACTGTAAAGCATGCTAACAAAATAAGCTAACACGGCTAAACAATACCATTGTGAACGTGAGGGTGTTAAAAGGTTGTCATAACGGTTCCCTACAGTGAATTTATTTGGTGAACTTAGACTCTGACAGAAAGAGCAATAAAAAGACCTTTCCTCTCTGAATGATGCAATATTTTTATTACAAAGCCCGTTGCCGTGGAAGCAGAGGAAGGCTGTTACTAGATTGGGAATTTAATGCTTCAGCGGGGAGTATTTTAGTCAATAACTGTTTTAAATCTGAAGTCAGGGTCAGTTCTGTGAATTTATGATCCCCCTCAGAGGTCAGGCAGGCCTCCGATAGCATCTTCTCCTTTAATTCCCAGTCCTTCCGCAACCTCGCTGCCTTCGTCCACCTGTGTCTCGAGCTGCAGACCTCTTTTGTAAAAGCCTTCTGACAGAGAAAGGCCTGAGGAAGTCAGGCACATGCCCACCCTGTCATCGTTTCCTTCCTCACCTTCGCCTGGCAGCAGCCAGACGGCCTTTTTCCTCTGATAGACAAGTGGCCTTTCAGCAGGCGCTTGATAAAGATGAAAAAGAACAGCGAGGCTGCAGAGGAGTGTAAACAATCGCCAGCCGCGGTGACAATGAGCCACTCCATCTCCCGTTTCCTTCCCTCCTCTCCCTCCTTTTGTCCTGATGGTACCCTGCTAGAACCACATTCTTAGAACCTCTGCTGGAGCCCTGTAATTAAGCCTAACTAGTGGGAGCGACTGTAGCTACCTCGGACTTTTTTACAGTCGAGAAGTTGCACAATGCGTACGTAAGTCAGGATTTTGGACGTCATGATCCACGTCGGGAGGTTTCTGGTGCCGCTGGTTGCACAAGAAAAAAATGTTTGTCATTTTTTCTGCTTTTAAGGCTTGTTTTTCAGATGAATACAGTCGTGTCTCCTAACGCGTTGATCTGAGTCCTGACCAAGAAGAGAAGCCAAGTCTGGGTCACAGTTTGTTACCCGGGTCAGGAAGGGGGGGGGGGGGGGGGGGGGGGGGGGGGCAGATCCGATGTGAGGGCCAATGTCTGGCCATCCCTGGAGATGGTGTAAGTTACTCTCCCTCCCCGGTGCTGCTGATTGAGATGTAAAATGGCAGCAGCTCTTAGGGTGAAAGTGTCTAAAGTCCTGATAAAAGACCTGACACACGCACAAAGACACGTGAGTCCGTAGGGACTCATCCTGGACATCAGCTGTCCTGTCCTAAAGCCTCCATGTGCTGGAATTAAAACCAGGAAAATTAATAGTTACGGTGACCAACAAAATGATCAAAAACACAAAGAGGGAAAAGATGTCATCTTCAGGCTGCTACAGGAGACTGTCTCTGTCTTCCTGTCCCAGGAATCCTGGTTGTTGTCTTGCCACTGTTGCCCGCTGCCGTTGCCCCCTACTGTTGCCCGCTAAAGTTGCTTGCTACTGTTGCTCTATTGCCAGCAGACTGGAGGTAAAAAGGTTGAATTCCGTTTAATTAAATTGAACTTCGGTCGCTTTATTGCAGTTTGCTGGAACAGAAAATTGACAACATTTTTATGGGTAAAAGGCTTCAAGGATAAGACCTGCCAGCTCGCTCTCAGCCTTTCTCACTTGAAGCAACCGCGTTGCCTTACAACAGAAAACACATCTGTGCTGAAAGTCAAAAGGAAAGAGATAAGAAAAGAGCGCTCTCAATAATGCAAAGGCCGCTCCGAGACCTGCATAAACCTCAGAACTGTCTGAAAGTTGTCTCTCTACGTCTTCTTGCGTCTTCAGATTTCTGCTCATCAGCTCCAGTTTCAGTCCTTTAGTCATTGCCAGACGGTTTCATCAGCTACTGCGGTCGTAAATCTCGCCGCTCTCTGCGTGTGTGTTTTTCGCTCCGTGGTTGTATTTATCGTAAACTCACAGTCTCACATGCAAAACCACCGTTTCCTCAAGATCGTTCAGTCATTAAATTCTGCTTCTCCCACCAACCTGCACATCACCGTCCCCGGCAACACTCAGAGGTCCTGTCTGTAGCAATTTACGACTTTAAAGGAAGTATGAGGAAGCAAAGGAGTTGTTTGCTTAAGGATTCTGACGCTGATTAGAATATTTGTTTTAAATTGCGATCATCAGCGTTTATTTCCTGTAATTTTCCACTTCGGTGCAGCGATATCACACTCACAATCACAGAAGCCAAAAAAGAGGGAAAGAATCGGTGGCCGTCGTGACTCCTGCGAAGCACGTTTCATTTAAAGCATCTGTAAATCAGAGCCTTTAACGATGCATTTCTGTTCCCTCTCCTGTGTCCTCAGAAACCAACGTCTCTCGTCTCGTGAGAGTCCAGCCATGCCAAGAGTTCCCCTAGCAGACCTGTCCTCCCGGGCCCTTTTGGGGACATCTGCTGCCATGTCCAAATATTGTTTTTGGCCGAGCCGCGGCTGGCTCTGCTGTGAGAGAATAAAGCCGGGGACTATTTTTACCTCGGTGGGATTGACCATGTTAACACGCAAACAATGCGTCTCTGCCCTGGACGTCCAGCTGCAGAGCGGCTCGGCCTCTGAAGGAGGGAGGACATTCTCTGACCTCACTCACCTTCGCTCAGGTTTAGGTTTTCAGTATTCAGCTACTTAAAAACCCACGCCATGCACTGTAAAAACGTACCTGATTGAGTCAAAGTTACTGCTGATTTCTTAAAAATTAGCAGTCTTGAACGCACACCAGCCTCGCTTCATTTCCACACTGCTTCTTTTCCGCCACTTGAGCTTTATCTCCTTTGTCAGTTTTTGGTACAATAAAAGGTTCTAATCAGGGGCCCGTTTACACCAAAGATCTGATAACAATTGCAACATGTGATCCGTTTCATGCGCAAGACTACCAGCGCTAACAGAAATGTTGTTCTGCTGCTGTTGTCTGAAAAATAAACACTTATTTTGTTAATGACATCACTTGAATAATCTGATTACTCCATAAATTGGTCGTGGAAACAGGCCAGAGGCTGGGTCGTAATATAGTTCTACATGTTTGAGACACACACGAATTTCAGAGGGTTGATGTGTCGTGTTGCGTTAAAGGTCAAAAATACGGCGTTCGTCAGGAAGGGGCTTGACTCTCTCATCAGCTGTTATTAAATTCCACTACGATGCTTCAGGAACTAAGTAAATAAGAAGTAACAAGTTTATTGCATTAAAGCAGGAGTCTGAACAGATCTTCAAAGTTTCCAGTGAACACAGTTAACGAAGAGAGCTGATGTTTTCCAGGACTCGAGGAAAATTATACTCAGACTGACCAAAATGAAAATACTGTCGAAACCTTTATTAAAGGAAGACATAACGGCTGCTTTCGCTGTTCGCTAAATACCGTAAACCTGCTCTCGTCATACAGAAAGATGTGGCCTCCAGGAGTTGCGGTTTGGTTCTAAAAAAAATAAGTTTCACACGAGTGAAGTGTGTTTAACGAACAGTGGCGTGACAGCACCAATCCTGCGCAGCGTGAAAAGTAAATAGCCTGCCAATTTCTTGTTGTCTCGGCAATTTGTACATAATTCCTTTTGTTTTCCTTCCTTCAACTGCTCCACGTCTCCGAGTTGGCAGATGTTCGGGAACAACCCGGCGAGGATGAACCCGATGACATCAGGATTGGGGCTAATCATGCTAGCACTACTAGCATTTAGCATGCTAATCTGGATTTACATCACATTATCCTGCAGTGACTCATCTATTTCAGCCTCTCCCATGTTGCTTGGATCTTCTTCTACAAAGATCTTCTCTGTCCACATGTTTTCACTACCTGCACATGATTCACGGCTGCAAGCGCGCGCCATTACTTCCTGTCTCTCACAAAGCAGTACATCATGTGTGTGATCCAGGAGATATTGTTACGCGCTGTACTTACATAACTGTTTACATGTCGCCGGGGCGCCTGACAGGCAGTGCATTCTGTCACGAAATGGTTGTGTGACATGTGTAAACCGATACTGCCACCGACTCGGGTTTCTCCAAGGGGTTCTTCGCAGTTGTTTGCTGAGTCAACAAAACAGGAACACAGTTGAATCCTCATCCTCAACGGGCAGGCTGTCATAAACAAAAGAAAAAGAAGCCGCAGCTTTAACAACAGGCGGCCCGGACAACACAGGAGGACTGAATGAAAGTGTGTGTCATCTCGACACACTGCATTATAAATGCAGTTAAAAGAAGACGAAGATGGGTGAGGGTGGTTTATTTCAGCTTCCTGGACATTTAGCCGAACGTTGCAGCCTTTTACCTCTCATCTGTCTCAAATTAGACCTCAGTCTCCACCTTATAAATGCCCACTTATCATCTGAGTGGTTTAACCCCCCCCACCCCACACACACACACAAACCACCACCACCAGCACCACCATACAGCCCCGAGATGAGAGACAATAGTCAACGCTCGTTCCCTGGGGGGAAGTCTCGACTCGGAGGCTGTATTTAACTTTTATTACCCAAGAGGTTGGATAGAGCGCTCCCCACCCTTATTTGGTGGCTCTGCTTGTGTGTGTGTGTGTGTGTGTGTGTGTGTGTGTGTGTGCGTGTGTGTGTGTGTGTGTGTGTGTGTGTGTGTGCTCTCAGTCTGAGTGGAGCCAGGTAACTGACCTGCCATCAGTTTGCTAAAGCTGCTCTTAGGAGGGTGAAACCTGACCCGCTGTGTTTTCTATGTTTTTAGTGTTTGCTCTCTTTCTTTGTTTGTTCCACTTTAATGACGCTCCCGTTTCTGTTTTCTTTAATTGGCAGCTTGTTTCTTGCTTTTTTGGGTTTGCGATACATTTCTGTCCAGTCGGGTGCGTTCGGACCAAAGGTTTCTCACAGCTGTCATATTTATTGGCATCTCAAAGCTAATAATCTAGATTTAAAACAGAAAGCAGATGAAGATGTAGGCCAAAAGTCATTCAGTTTGCCATTAGGTCATAACCCTGCAGTGGATGTCTGCAATATACAGTTAAAAATGATGACATCAACAAACCTCACATATAAATACGATAATAAAATATGTCTAATAGATTCAAATCTGACTGAATCTCAACAAATCTGCCATTAAAAGTCTCACATCACCACAAAAGATTCATCCAGAGTTTGACTTTAACTTAACGTTCCCCTTTGGGCTGGACCCTCCCACTGGCGAGCCAGCATGCTACAAATGTGATTGCTTTTTGGTTTTTCACGTGAAAAGAAGTGGCGTTCCAAAGCTGCAGCTGCACCCGTGTGTTTTTGATTCGCGCACAATACCCCAGTAAAGTGCAACACCTGACCCGTGTGCCCTTTCAGACTGGTAGGAACTGTCCTCTGTGGACAGGAAGTTGATTTCCTCAGAGGATGCAGCCGCACTGATTTGGTCTTATAGACACATACGGCTTTTTTCTTTTTTTAGAATAACGTGTGGTGCTTTTGCTGGCAAACGCCAACTTGACGCTACACAGCGCTGCTCTGCAGGTGTTGACACGACCGCCCCGCGAGAAGACAACCCGCGTTTGACAGTGAAAGTGAGACACTGATGGTTTTTATTAGGTGATAATTAAAGTGTCACCACTCTGCATGATGTGCAAATCAGATGTATCTGCTGTGACTGTTCGCCCCCCCCCCAAAAAAAATGGACACCAAACCCGCAGATTAGCAACAGGATCTTAAAACCGCCATGTGACCCGACTGTCACATGCAGACGTTACATTACTGAGAAAATCCCCAAAGCAAACACGGATCTCTCCTTGTTGGCGGCGCTGTAGCGTTGGGGCTCGTTGGGACACAGACGTGGTTAATTTACAGCGCTGCCATAAAGGCCCGGCGCACCGGAGCGTCTCCGCCGCTGCGAAGGTTGAGGCGTGACCCGTGAGATAGGCAGCAGGCTATCATGAGGGCGTCTCCCCGACTTACTGGCTGCCAGAACAGAGGGGCCTTTGTGAGGGCTGTGTGTGAAAAAAAAAATGCTGAGCCAGGCAGATCCTCGTCCCTCCTCCCCCCACGTCCACCCCTGTGTGTTTTTCTTTCTCCCTGAAGACACACACACACGTGCACACACACACATGCTTATATACTTGTCTGTATTTGCCAGGGGTCCCGAGGGGGCGAGCGTCTGCATCGGCTGGTGGGAGTTTAAAGGAACACAGAGGTTTTCTGTTTTGTGGTCAAAACTGGACACGTTAGCACAGAATTGTGGGGTGATGTTCAGGCTTCGCTACGGCCAAATAAAAAAGTGACTGGGAAACATCCAAATGTGCCCTGAATCTATTATTGAAGTGCTTGTAATATTCCAGCCACCGTTGCATTTGTGTTGCTGTTGTTTGGCAACAGGTTTTAGCCTTTTTCGCGTGACTGCGCACCTCTCACGCCATGTCAGGCAGAGCGAGGTGTGCCCTGCTGACGCCTGTGCCCTCAAAACAATCATAATGTAGCGTTTTGAATGTTTGCCCTGCAGCGTGTTTAAGATTCATGCAAGGACCGCACAGAACGCCTTCCGCGGTGCTGCTAACTAAACAGCCACCTGAGGAAGAGAAACCCAGTAAAGAAGACTGAATCCCAGTTTATGGGAGGCTGCACCTTTAGCCCACAGGGGAGAGGGCGCTTAAAAAAAAATGACGTGCTGAGCTCCAATTTTGCCTCCAGGGTTTGTTAAATGGGCCCTTTGTTCGTGAGAGTCTTTGGAGAAGTTTGCAAGGTGACACATGTGACTTATCAAAACAGCTCCATGTGATTTGTGCCAACGCTCAGAGCTGTTCTGTGGGTCCTGCCCCCCCCGATTCAGAAGCCTTCTATCAGTAACTCCATTATCTAATATACCTGAATGCGCTCACGCTGGTTTTTCTTCTGTTTCAAAGAACGCTCAGAAGTTTTGGGGGTGGACGTTTGCAGCAGGAAGTCGAGCCGCATCAGAGCTCAGAGGTCCACAGTGATGTCTCACTTTGATCTGAAATGTGAAAACCTGACACGGGTCAGCACGGTGACAAACACAGGTGGGGGCCTTTCTGTTGCTGAACTCTCACCTCTTCTGGTTCCCTCTGCAAATGTCAAATCAAATCCTCGAGCTTAGGGCAACTTAAGCTGTTCCAATGTTTTCTTTTGACCATTTAGATCCAAATTTTGACTTTTCCTGTCTTTTATCACTTGGAAATGGAAATGTCCCCAAGATGAAATTATAATTCGCCAGGTTTCTGATTAAAACAAAGAAAAGCCTTAGCAAATTTGTCACATTTGCTTTATTTCTTGCCTGTTTTACACCAAAGTGAGCATGTAGCTTACACAAACAGAACTTTTCTGCTTTTCCTGCTTCTCTGCTCCAGTTGCACCCTGGTTACTGTCAGAACTCAGAGTAAGAACTCTTTACTTTGCTCTCATCGTGATGATTCGATTGAAATGAAGAAATAACTTTCTGTATCTCCCTCAACGCACAATTAAAACGAGAAGTGAATTTTTAGCAGCGGAGGGTCTGTTTAATTCTCTCACATCTAGCAAATCGATAATATCGACATCAACAGAGCTGCCTCAGAGTAAGACTTTTAACATGTTTCTGTCAGCCTGAAGTGATTTCACCACATGGGTGGATTAATTGCATCATTAGTAAATAGAGCAGAAACATCAATTAAATTTAAAAAATAAATATATGGAGCTCGAGCTGCGTTCTGGTAAAGTTGTAGCTACAAATAAGGAGGTAATTAGAACACTGAAATGATGTGGGATGTTTTGATCTTTAAAAAGCAGAAACAAAAAATCACAAGACGTTTTAGTTGTTCATAAAGATTTAATGGAAAAAAACCAGCAATGTACCCATTTAACAACAACAGAAATTAAGAGAAATGGTAAGATTTGGAGAGCCAAGCTCTTATATACAGCATATTGCACTAGAAAAAGAACAAACGTCCCCAGTTCTCTGTTCTCTCCATCGCTCGCGTGTCCCACGCCGTCAGCGCACGCAGAGCAGTCCCAACGATGACACAGCCAAGGTTTTAACGAAACACAAAACAAACAAAAAGAAATGCTACATCTGGCCTGGGTCTCACTTCCAACCGCGCGTGAATCCTTGAGACCACTCTGAACGTAAAGAAAGCAACGCGAAGACGATGCAGACTCCCCCCGCGGGGGGTCCGAAATCAGTTTCACTGTTCAGATGGTGTATCAAAAGAGATATTGTAGTTTTCACTCCATTAAATTACATTCAAACCTTTAAGATACAGATTTTTTTTTTTCCTCAGGAATGTCGGACATGCATTTTTACTCAATTTACACATATTGAGAGAAGCCCTTGAACTGAGAGTGACACAGCAGACTTGGCAAGATCCAAAATTCAAATACGCGACAGCGTTGAGTACGAGTATCATAGAAAAGCAAAGAAATACAAATTATTTAAAAAAAAAAAAGATTTCTTCTCGTAACTGCTGTGGCTTCTTACAAAAAGATATGGAAATTGTTTTTGCTAAAAAAATGTATAAAGATAGCAACCATATCTGTCAAATTCATGTCAAATAGTTTAAAAAAACACCAATTCACAGCACTTGACAGGAAAGATGTTAATATTCATCAACAGATTGTATAAATTTGATATTAAAGACACTGAAGGTCGAACTAACTTTAAAAAAAAAAAGGGTGGGGGGGGGGGGGGGGGGGGGGGGGGGGTTGGTTTCAACAGTAGATGTCAACACCTCACACAGAAATAATACTGGGCACCATGGCGGCTCATTCCTCTTTCAAGCGTAAACTCGCAGCCCTGCTAGATTTCAGGTAATTAAGCACGAAGGCCCGGACGAGCCGGGCCGATCCAGCATATTACAGATCTTAAAAAAACATCAGGAGGGGAAGTTCAGCACAGGAGTAGAAAGAGAGAGCGAGAGGCGCACAGCACAGCGTACAGGTAGACGGATTTTTTTACAGTGCACAGCGTATGCAGACAGTGGTTTCTGAGAGGGGCTCGCGCGGTGGCGTTTGCCGCTCGTGCAAAGGTTGGGCCTGTGCCTCGTGGACTGTTGTGAGGGGCTGAACGGGACCGTGTGTGTGTGTGTGTGTGTGTGTGTGTGTGTGTGTGTTTTGTCTGTGGAGAGATCGGCAGCGGGAGCGTGAGCGATGGCTTTGGGTCGCTGCGCCACGCGCCGGTGATGGCGCGGCGACGTCTCTCGCTCACAAGGCACATTATGCTAGCATGATTGTCTGGAGTTCGTCTGCAGGCTCACACCGATTCGTGCGAAAATGCACGAGGCACGCGGCTTCAGTCCAACCTCCGTGCACGTAAAGGCGACAAACACGACTGGATGCAAGCCGACACTGAGAAGAGAAGAACTGCACACACTGAGACAGCATCTATACAGTAGCTCCGAGCAAATATACACAATAAATTAGAATAAATTACTCAAAAGAAAACAAACATACATGTTCGTAGCGGTAACAGGGAATAGGGGGGGGGCATGGGTGGATGGGGGGGGGCAAAGCTTTGGACTAAAGAGTGTCACATCTGTCTGGCTCAGCGTTCAGTGTTTGCAGGAAACAAACTTGTTTAAGCTTCTTCATTACAGGGGGGTGGGGGGTGGGGGTGGGGGGGGGGACTCCTAACTGTAACACACAGCTGCGTCGATATCTGGGGGAAAACGCGAGGGAAATGGGAAATTGGGCACCGCCACCTACTGCATCCTTCAAAGGCTAGCCTCCGAGCTCGGGGGCAACAGGCAGTTAGCATGCTCATTATCTATTCCCCGAAGAGAACGCCAAAAAAAAAAGGGAGGAGAATAAAACCCATCAGTGTCTTCAAAGTCTCGTATCAGGAATCCACAACAGACTGAAAAAATACATCGTATGAAGTGAATTTAACATCTCGTTTAGAGTCCGTAAAGACACGTTTGTCCGTGAACCTCAACGTTAACAAACAGTGGCTGCGTCATCGCAAAAAAAAAAGAAGAAAAAATGCTAACGTAGCAGTTGGTGCTGTAGCAAAACGTGTCAGTGTGATTAGTAAAAACATCTTTTAACTGTACAGAAGCTGTTTTTACAACAAGGTACCACCGGCAGTCTGGAGGAAAAGCGGATTGAATCAGTGCTGATTTAAATTTACATCTGAACGGGAGTGAAATCAAATAAAAATGCATCTCTGTGACCCAAACGGTGAACACGGCCGTGTTCTGGGACGCGGTCCCATGGCGATTTGACCGCAGACGCGACGGCTCCCCCAAGCGCCTCGCTCCTTCCCGTCCTTCCACCGGCTGGAGTATTGCTCAGCCCTGAAATCTGCTGGCGCTGTCGGCGTCCGACCCGCAACGCAGCAAGAGGGCGAAAGTGGCGATTGTCGATCCGGCCAGAGTCCAGACGCTTCCGAGGCGCCGCGGAGCGGCCGGGACGTCTGCCCGAAGGCTTTCAGCGCTGTGATTGTTCTCCAGATTCCCTGATCTCACAAAAAAATCTCACAAAAAGACTTTTTTTTTGTGCTTGTTTGGCTTTAAAAGTACTGCAGGTTTTAGAAAACAGTAAGCCCTCACCCCTACATACGTATGATGGGCAGCTGAAAGTGCAATCACCATTCAAGTATGTACGATTCACACAGTGGGGTGTAACTGGAGACGGGGCCCGATCGTGAGTGTCACGGGGTGACGGCAGCGTCCCTGGACGGCGTGTGACGCCGCCCGGACGGCCCTTTTCAACCTCGCCAGTGTGGGACATTAGAAAATAAGTATAACTGTGGTTTTCACCTAAAATTAGACCTTCGCCTCAAGTCCTCGAGGTTCTGACTCAGTAACTCCAGCGCGGAAATGTTCGCGTCCACCGTTTGTCGGCAGAAAAGCGGCCTAATGGTTAAATATTAATCTCTTTATCTCTGCGATTTTGTTGTTTGCTTTTCCACTTGCAAACGTCAAAGTGTGGCGGGAGAGAATAAGGCATTCCCTGGACTGATGGAGGTCCTTCAAGGCTTGAAAGAGCAAATAAAAAGCGATTTTACTGTACAAAATAGGCGATCTTACAAATATTTTTGAAAATATCTCTTTCAAACGCAATGGCTCCTTCTTGAAAAGGAAAGGAAAAAAAAAAAAAACTCAAACGGAACAAAACGATTCGCGGGTCTCCGTCCAGCGGTGACCACTGTGTTCTTCATCCCGTCTTCTTATTCATTCCAAAATAAACAAAAAGTCCAAACCCGTGTTCCATCATACAGTGCCATCTCTTAAAGTCCGCTCCCCTGGGGGTGGGCCTGGGGTTGTGGGGGGGCAGGGAGCGGCGGGGAGTCCCTTCACCTCTGCTCTCCCCTCGGCTGAGGGAACAGGGCCTCTCTCGGAAAGAGGAAGTCAAAGAGGGCCACGGTGAGGCGCATCCAGGCCGGCAGGTTCTGTCTGTGGTGCCTGAGGACCTGCAGGAAGACAACAGACAGAGAGATCCGCGTCAGTCACGGCCCGTGTCGGCGTTCCGAAGCCCTCCCTGATTATCAGGTTCGATGGCGAGCTGTGGTGAAGCTCAGAGCCGAGCCCACGACCAGGGAGACCGGCTGTGTCCGTGTCCGGAACACAATGCGGTGTTCCGGCTGGATCTTGTTGTACGGGGATGTGACCTGTTCTGGTGTTACTGCCATAGAGAGTGTGAACGGGGAAAAGTTGATTAAAAAATGAAAACGAGCAGAAGAGGAGAGGTTAGGAGGCGTTTTGACGCCCTCGCTCTTCTGTCTGGCTCCTCCCCCAGGTTACAGACGCTGTTCTCGGGAACCTCAAAGAGGAACGTTTTCAGCCCAGTTTCATCACGGCCCCCGAATCACCACCGCAAACCCGGATGAGGGACCGCAGACCGCCCCTCCCGCCGAGCTGCCTCCGCTCGCCTCTGTCCCGTGGAGCTCGCGTGGACTACAGACGGCTGAAGAAGCGCCCCCCCCCCCCCCCGATCCTGCACGGTTTCTGCCCTCGGCGCCGCTGTTGCAGGCCGTTGCGTAAGCATTCTTCTTACCGTCCCTCGCCCCGATCGCTCCCTCTCTCCCCGTCTCCCTACCAGCCTGGTAATCAGTCTGCTACGGGCTATTTGAAGCCTATTTGAACGCACATTCCGATTGAACAGAACAGACGCCGTTAAGTGTAACTCTAATTGCCTTTAATTGCCTTAATTCCACACTGCTGAGCTTATTTAACTCTCATCCTTCCAACACATTTAAAATGCAGGGACGGCTCCTCCGGAGCCCCCAGATATGAGCTGGTGCCAGAAACTTTTAATCAGAAATGTCATTATAGTTGCAATTAAATCGTATTTTGATTCAGTGCAACCAAGTTTTAAAACACTTCTTTGATCCACATTAAGCCTTTAGCGCTCGAAGTTGATAGTTCACTTATTCCAACCAAAAAATATGCGACGTTAACATGAGAAGTACATCAAACTGTGACAGCCAGAACCTTCAGAGGAGATTAAGCTTTCAATAAAGGTTCCCAAAAAAGGAGTTTTATTTATTTAGTGTATATCTAATGGGATGGAAGGAACCACAGGGTGACAAGCTTGAATTGAAAAGACACACACACACACACACACGTGCAGCCGAACTTCTCCTTGAAGAAGGTGGTAAGTTCTGGCAGTTGCCACAGAGACAACGAGGAGAACGCGGACTGGCGGAGAGAGATCAGCAGTTTCCCTCACAGCGCAACGGCGCTTGGAATCAAACTCGACTCCAGTGTGGGAAGCTGGAATTTTTAAAAAAGCAGCCAAAAAAAAAAAAAAAAGTGTTTGCTCTAATTTGCTTGTCAGAGTTGCACACGTGGTCCAAAACACGAACGCACAGACGCGCTGAGGCAGTCAGCGGGACAACAGCGGTATTGTGGGTAGCCGTGAGTCAGGCTCTATTTTTAGACGGGTGTATAAACAGGCGGCCAAGTCTACCCAGACACAGACGCGCGTCTCACTCCTGTTCCTGACTGTCATCTCACTCGCTCCTCCACTCTTTGTCAGAACTTGTGTCACTTTCTTCCTTTTCGAATTTCTCCACTTTTCTACCCACAACAACCCGCTCGTGTGTAAAACCACTCCTGTGTATTTGTAACTTATTAACTAAAGTGAACTCTCGGTCCGACCAGAAACTGCAGCAAAAGAGACACACTGCCTCTCTTACACACAGGCACACACACACACACACAATCTGTGTGCGTGACATGAAAAATGGCCGCGCTGTTTCTGTTTGTTTGCCGGAGAGAGGCATGTGCGACTGTTCCCTCAGGGGCTTTGTGTGTGTGTGTGTGTGTGTGTGTGTATGTGTGTGTGTGTGTGTGTGTGAGCCACCACGTTTGCCCCATCATCACTGGAGGTGTCTCAGTCCCAGACTGCTCCACGCTTCGAGGCGTGTGTACGGTTTCAGTGAGACATTTTTCCACTTCCAGGGAAAGGAGCCATGGCTGCTAGTGTGACCTAGCTTAGCTGATACAACCTGTGGCCCCACACCCCGACAGACGCCCTTTTCAAAGGGCTTTAAACTCACTCACACTCAGTAAATGGAGAATACATTTGACCCCCCCCCCCCCCCGACCTCTACTTTTCCAATATCTTAAACTAGATCAACAGTTCCTGCTGCTAGTGGAAAACAAGTGCTAACCTGTGAGAAAACATTTATCTGACTGTTTTAGTGGTTGGGACTATTCTATCCAAACATGACGTTGGTTTATTTCCAGTCCAGCTGACTGTCTTCATGGAGGGAGTAGAAGTACATTTGTTTTGAGAAAGCTGTTGTGTTTTTCTTGAGGAGTCTGTTCGATGTGTGGGAGTGAAACCTACCATTTCCACGTGGTCCTGCTGAAACTTGTCTCCGATCTCCCGAAGCTTACGACCAATTTGCACCTCCACGCTCATCCCTGCCTGCTCTGCCGGCCCCTCCGCCAACCTGTCATCCTCTTGCCCTCTGCCCCCCTCCTCCTCCGCCTCCTCCTCCCCTTCCTCCTGATCAATCTCTCCCCGGTCCTCCATGTGCTCAAACTGAGCGGGGAAATGCGGCCGTAATCCGGCGTTCCCTGCAAGGAAGACAACATCACGTTTATTAAAACCCTCATCCCTTATCTCCCCAAAACACAACGCCGCCGTCAGAGCGGGATGCTAACTGATACTCGCTCATTAAAGAAAACCCCTCGACAGCGTTAAGCTCAGCTGCGTCTACAGCACATGTGCTGCTGTGCCGCTTTCTGAAACACATACGGGGATGTTATCAGCTCAGGTAGACGAAGAACTACCACTCCAGCTACAAGTCGGGAGTGTGTGTGTGTGTGGGGGGGGTGGGGGTGGGGGTGGGGGCAGTGACTTGCAAGACTCCTAGAGTTTATTGAGCCAACAGTGAACCGCAATCTTTCTGTGCCACTTGAGTTTACTCTGCTTTCTGCGTGTGCTCCTGTTGTCATGCTACACGCTGGGAAAACAACAGTTTTATGGCGCGGTGTGTGCGGAACGCTTCAGCGTGCTGCCTCACAGTGACGTTTTCTGGATTAATGACTTTAAAGCCAGAACAATGCGGGCCTCACACACCGTTAACGGGTCCGTATATCAACAACATTCTTTGACTGCTACTGAATGCAACTTGAGTGATGTCACACTAATCTGATTAGAACCTGGATATCAACATTTCAATTAAATCTGAGGGGACTCGGGTACGAGGATTGTGGTGCCGATTGAGGGTTTTTTATAGAGGAATCTTGATACAAAATGAGAACTGGCTGAGCTCTCAGCAGGCAGATTAAAGGGACTCAAACAGGGAAGCCCCGTTAGAAGAAAAGTTGGTTAACTAGAAGGAAAAAAAGAACAGAAGTTTGTATAAAAGAGCAAGAAGAATGAAAACACCAGTCGCTGATCCGATCTGACGCTCAAATCAGACTGACAGTTTTAATCACTCCTGTCTTTGAGGATGGTTCCCAATTAGCATTTCAGCAGATAAAAGAGCGACTAATTGTGTTAAGGTGCGATTAAACCCAACCGAACGATGAGACGTTCCATTCCTCCTCACCTTGAAAGGGTACGCGAGGCTGCCAGTGCAGGGCGCAGGACGGCCTGCTGGTGCTGATGCTGTTGTGGCTCTGTGATGTCGGCCCGACGGCGAGGGCCTGTCCAGCCATCTGTGTGGCCCGGTCTTCGTATTTGATGTCCCGAAAGGGAGTTCCCCAAAGCTGCGAGATAGGCCGTGACATGTCCTCCTCCTCATCATCCATCCGACGCTTCAGCGGCAAAGTCCCTGGGGGGGGGGGAGGACAGCACTTTCAAACAGGCTGAGCTGACAAACACAGGACAAGTGTAGAAAGTGCGTTTTGGCAGTGTAAATATGACACGCACTGCCTGGGATGACTCATATCCGATTGATCACATGGTTCAGAGATCATTTGGGTGTGATTTTTGTTATGATTAAATAAAAACTGTGAACCAGCATCTGTCTCTGAGTGGAAACTTTGCCTCCTGCGGACAGAAAACCATCTTCTTCCGTCTGTTTAAGAGGGAATCGAACGATACTGTGCATTGGCTTGTGACGTCATCGTGAAAACAAACAGGTTAAGATGCCCCAGATAGAGCCAGATATGCCCCCACCGGGCTCTATCTGGATAGAAAGACAGGTCATTAAGCTTCGAGAGGCCTTCTCTATCTAAGGTTATTATCTTTTATGGTAATTTAATGAGCAGATAAGTCAATTGGAGCCCCCTTTTGTACAGGCATCCAGTAGATGGTTAAAAAATTCTTCACCAAATTTGCCACCTTGCTGGGGGAAATCTAGCCAAGCTTGTCCTGAAAACATGCCAAATTATGCGCGGGCGCCAAGAAAAGGCCTCCTATCCCCGACAACTACCTTAATCTGCAACAGTGTGCTGCAGAGTGCAGTCAGGAGATTAGTTCCCCCTCTTCAACAGTAAGACTTGTGCTCATTGTTCAGCCTCTCCAGCAGCAGCAGAATCACTAGATAGCTGCTTGCCTATGCTATTAATACACACACACGCGTGCGCGCACACGCTCAGAACAGCCGGTGTGTCAGTGAAACCTCAGTGAAACCAAACTTCTGGCTAGACTGTCATGTGCTGCGTGCAGCCGCCTTTTCATGAGGGAGATAACGAGTTTCGCTCCATCCTCAACGGTGCCTGCTGAACACAAACACTCACGCCTGCTTCCTCCTTGGCCCCCTGCCACCATCTGAACTACTGTTTTGTCCTTTTTTTTGTTGCCCATCTTAACCATTTCTTGGGTTGGTGGAGACAAACAAGTCGGGCTGACTGGCAAATGCACGAGGCGAAACTGGATATACTGGTATTGTGTTTAACGAGTGGAGCGGCCCCAGTCGCGGATCTCTTTACATGATGTCATATCATGTGGAGTCGAGGAACAGGCTACATGTGGAAAAACATTGCATGATTCATCAGGGTGTTTTATTGGTGCAATGATTATGTCTTAGAGTTGGACCGTCTTTCAATGTAAACAAGGCTAAATCAAAAGCCTCCATTGCTGGGAGGGAAATTAGAGCGTGCACGCCAATGCACGCAACATTGGAATGGATGAAAATTAACTACCCCACTTTGACTCAAGTGGACTTGGGTTTCAGAGACAGCCAAAGCCCCGTCTTGAGTGTCTAGTGACAGACATCAGAGGTCTGTGGAGATAACCACGGTGTCAGACACGTTAGAAAACACAGACAGGGAGACAAAGAGGGAGACAAAACACACTCATTCACGCTGCCTGGGGCACCGGAGAGGCCTGGCAGCCACCACAGCCCAGGTCAGAGACTCGGAGCTGCAGGAGAGTGTGGCTCCCTCTGCTGCACAATCTGTGCACCGCGCCCGCTGCGGGATGGGGAGGTTACGCACGCAAGGTGAGCGCAGCGCCTCGCTGTCCTCCAGACACTTAAAAACCCCCGCGCAAAGGAGGGAGACGAAGTGCCTGAAAACAACAGTCGCGCACTTGCAACCACGTAGAAAACAGTCGCAGGGTTGGGCGAGGGGCTCTCGGAGGATCAGCGGCGATGTTGGGCATCTTTACCCGCATGAAGAGCGCGATGCCCCGGGCAGCGGTGCGCTCATCGCCGCGGAAATTAAAAAAAACAAGGGGCAAATATGCCCATGTGACGAAGAAACAGACGACGCCAAAGATATATAAAATAAAGAGACTTTAAAATTCGACTTTAAAAAAAAAAAACTCAACTTCGACTGGAATCAACGTTTTAACCACATTTAAGACACTATTAATGTGGCTACCGCAACCTCCCTTCACACCTTCTCAACCCTTCGAAGCTTGGTAATAAAGCCCGAAACCAAAAATAACACAAAACACGCTGCCTGTTTTATTATGAAAACAGTGCCAGCGCGCCACGATCATCTCCAACAACATTAAAATCCAAACCCGGCAGCGTCTTACTACCAAACCGGGACTCGACAACTCGCAAGTGGCTATTTTCCCACTTCACCTGCCGGGGAGAACGGGAGAAAATCCCCATTTTGACAAACATCAACGCCTGGCCCCAGTCCTCCGTGCGCCGCCGTGCGCTCCGGTCCGCTACAGCGCGTCCCTGCCCGGGCATGCCCGGCACATTTGTTGACAAACTCCCGCGGAACGCGCCTGAAGACGCCTCCGCTTTTACTTCCCAAAACACGGCTTCACTCACCGCCAGCGAACGCGTTTTCCGTCGTGACCGGTGGTATCTTGACAACTTGCCGTTTCCTTGCTTCTGTCCCACTGGCTGCGCTGGTGCGGCTCGTATCCCTCTTTGCATTACAACCGTCGTGGATGTTTGCTGACTTGTGAGCGCTTATGAGGGAGGGTGGACGTGTTTTTTTTTCCTAACCACGGTCACAACGGTCTGGGACCCACCCCCTCTGGTTCGGCGTCAAAGGAACAGTCAGCAGCGCAGGCTTGGGTTGAAATGTATGAAATGTTTAAGAGCCATTTCTGCAGATGGCGGTGGGGGGAGAAAAATCTTGCATTTTTACACCGTCTGATTAAGTAAAAAACAAACAAACACACACACACTAAGTCGGCTGCTTTTTGTTTTCAACGTGCATGATATGTGCATGATCTCCTTGCGCGTTTTGGGGGAATAATTGCGATCAGTTTGATGCAGAATTCGGAAATGTTAAATTTGGCGTCATACGAGAAATTCGAATCAACAAAATTACAAACGCAGAGTTGTTTGGATGCCCATAAAAACGATAATAAGCGCTGGCCCTTTAAGAGATTAGCCCTTCTCCAGCATAAGCTGGTGACACGCTGCGGACCAATCGCAGGCTTTGTTATGGTCCCGCTTCCTGTATCTTGACACGTGGAGGGTAAGAAAAGAAAAAAAAGAAAACATAGGAACCCAGATAAGACATGTGACTGCTTTCAGCACTCAGCTCAGCTGATTGGGAGCTGCAGCAAGATAGAAAGATTGTATCCACCCAATTACTGGGGGGGTTGGTGTGAGGAAGAGGACTGTTGTTAAAGACAACAGATCCACACAGCCGCACGTATGTTGCATTGCAATGTTCGGTATTATGAGGGGTTTTATAGCGGTGCTCATGATAATTAAACTATTACAGATGCTTGGCTAGCTTAGCATCCTGGTCTGGTGGCTCATCAAACAGAGCAGTCCAGAGTCGTTTTCAGCTTATGCCCGGGGGCTCCCGGGTTGATAACCCCATCTGATGGATGTGCAGCGACAGTGAAGTAAACAGCAGCCATGGCCGGTGGCCGGTGACCCCCCACTGCGGTTTGGTGACATGCCAGCGCTGTCAGTCACTCTGCTGAGGAAGAAAAAGGTGAAATCAAGCTTTATTTAGCAACGAGGGAGGAGGTCGCACGACCAGGCAAAAGGGAGAGCCTGGTTGATCCTTGCGTGAGTCAGACGTTTCCCAGGACACGGTGTTTGGACATGAGCAGATGTGGGTCGTGAGGGTCAGTCTGCAGATGATGCTGCTGCCACACTGTCCCGCTTTGTGATCCTCCAGCTGCTGGTGTGTGAAGAGCAGCTAGCGCACAAAAATCATCACACTCCGTTTACTGTCATTCCAGAAAAACAACCCCTGCTCTGCCCGGGTTTAAGCTCGGCAGCTCCCACCCACCCACCCACCCCCATCTACACCAACCTCCCCCTCCTGCTCCAACAGCAGCGAAAGGGAGGGGGACCCCACCCAAAAATTGGAAGCAGGCAGCCAGTGGTTGTTTTTGTTTTGCACGACAATCACCGAGCATCAAATTTACACACTGGTCTGGATTTCTGGATCTTCTGCGCCCCGTGCGTGCCATGCGCCTCAGCGCTGACCGCACCAGCTGCTTCTGGTCTGCTCCTCTGCCGTGATGCATTCAGTATTTCAGAATAAGTTTCCTAAAAGAGGGAAGATTTCCGTGACTCTATAACGGCATCCCCCTCCTGCCACGGAGCGCCCAAACAAACGCTAGCTTTGTGCATAGATGCAGCGCCACTCAGACACGTCCTGAATTGTTCGTTTTTTCTGCCCAAACTCTGAGGAATACCATCCATTTTCCCACAAAAGTGTGTGTTTTGGTAAGAAAAAAAGAAAACGTTTATGGAAAGTGTTTTTGAAAGCCCAAATGAAACCTATTTGGGTTTCAAACTGGCGGCGAACTGTCAGCGCGCGGGATCCAGGAACACAAAACGTCACGCGTTGTGCAATATCTCATCCGCCGTTTTATGTCGTTTGCTGCCTTTAACGTTCAAGCCCGCAGCATCAACCCCCTTTGAAGAGGGAAAACAGCCTTTGTGTCGGCGCTGAACTCAGAACTTGTCATCCAAACTGATACCTCCGGCACCTCTAATGTGTCAGCTGTAGTGGCAAACAATGTGTCCCGGCCCATTTTTATTTGAGCCGTTTTCCCCAGCGAGGCAGTCAAAAATTATCCGCGACGAGTTATTTCTGACTGCCTGCTGCCAGCGGAGGCGATTGGGCTCCGGATGTTCAAACATTTTCAAAGTTCTCTGCATAAGGACGCAATTTGCTTTGTGCCGTTTTCCGTAATGGTGCCTGACGTCTGGACGCTTTGTCTTCCATCTTCAATCCGCCCCTCATCCACGCAGCTCCACCGGTGTTTGTGATGCTCTTCGAGCACTTTCCTGTCACAATTTCAGGGTTTTGCTTCGCTTTCCGTTTAATTATCCACTCGCTCGCCTGTTTTAGGATGCCCTTTGTCATATAAATTGATGGTAAAATGGTACGAGAGAGGCGGCGAGTTTTCACAGGCGACTGGAAACCTCTGTCACCCCCCTCCTCCTCCTCCCCCTCTTGCCTGTCCTGTCAACATGTCTTGATTGTAACCGCAGGTATAGCCGAGGCTCAGCCAATGAATTCAGGCCTCCCCGAGTTCATCCAAAGGTAACACAATTGAAGCCTAGAACCACCTCAGGGGGACGGCTTCCTTCTGATTAGGTGTATTCTGACACCGCCGCTGCTTTAATGCCGCAAATTAAATGTAGTCTATGTCGTCTGGGTCTTGGGTGAGTCGTTGAATGGAAGAACCTGTCTTGGTGTGTTTCCAGCTGTGATGGCAAGTTGAAGAAAATGAACATAATGAATACTGAGCAGCAACAGCGGCGGCGGTGGCGGCGAGCTGGTGGTAAACAAACCATTTGCCAAGCAGATTGGCAGCCTGTTGACATCTGTGCTGCATGCACAATCCAATTCACAGCTGTTCCTGCGTGCACGGGTGCAGCGCCGTACGTAACCACCGCACAGGTGCCTCACGACAATGATGCTTTGGCCATAAAGTGGGACTCAGGTCGGACTCCTCAACTGAAGGTGGCGGTGATCAAAGCAGCTCAGGACATTTTTAAAAACGGATAATACACATTTAAAGGCGGCAATAATCAGCGTTTAGCAATGAAACCACATTGCTCTCAATCATTTTTAAGGCAGAATCATAATCAGAATTATTGGCTGGACATTTATTTGGAGGCAATTTAAGTGATTTGAGTCTAATCGAGCTGAACTCTGTTGTAGCAAATTTAGAAAAACAACAATATTTAACTAAAAAGAGGCGCCACAAAGGCACTCCAAAGACAACATCTTGGTTTCGCTATTTCTACAAAACTGTGAAGGAAAAAACTATTTTAATGTAAAGTTTTAGCATTTCAAAGTTGTCTTTTTGGCATAAATCGTTGAGTTGTCCCTCCAAATTGCTCCGACTACCACCCGGTGAGGGGAGGGAAAACAAATACCTCATCAGTGTGGGGATTTTTAATCGCAATACCAAAAACAACCACTTGGTTGGCAAAACGGGGTGTTTGTTTGTCCAATTACACACATGTAAGAGTAATTTAGCACCTAAATAAGCCTAAATCAGATTAGTTATTTCCATGTCTCCTAATTCACACGTTTTGAAGATCTATATTAAATCTGAGGGTTGATGTTTTGTGTTACAGCATCCACATGGCCATTAAAATCTTTGTTTTATTAATCAGCTCTCAGAAATGACTTTCAAATTTGAGCTACAACAGAGCAGAAGTGGGTGCGCAGTGGTTTGTCCGCTCACTGGTCTCAGCTTTAATTCTCCTGCCCACTCAAGTACCAATAATGGGATTTTGGGAAGCCCCTGTCAGATGTGATGCTTCCCCCCGTTAGTGGGGGATTCAGGGTGTGGGGGGTGGGGGGTGGAGATAACATAAAGATAGGCTTGAGTTTGTTTTGAAGGGTGGGGTGAGACGCCGCTCCTCCACCAAACCGGGACGGTTAATCTTGTTAGCTCGCGATGGTGACATGTTTCCAGTCCTGGCAGGGCTCAAAAGTTCGGCTGCACCGTACCAGAGCCTGCGAATGTGCTCTTCCTCATCTCTGCTTTTATACAGCTCCTCTTCAGAGATGTCACACCATGTTCCCAACACTCCATTGGTTGCTGAAGTGTTGGTAGGTAGGTGCTGCGCGGTGGAGTAAAAAAAGAAAGCGACGTTAAATCATTGAAGGAAGGAGACGTAGATGGAAATAGAGTTGGAGTTGCTCTTGTTTCTACGGTAACTGTGGATGGGGAGGTACCACGGATGAAAGTAGAAGGAAAACAAACCTCCCCACTCCGATGGCAACAGCACAGCAATTGGTTCTCGTTTCCTGTGAGGACAGGAAGGGAAAAAAAACATAACAAGGTCCCCTAGTAGCCCAGGAGACAAAGTTCGATGTTGCATCAGAAAGCAAGAGGCAGGGCAAAACCAACGTGCGCTCACAAACACGCACGCCCACACACACACACACACGATCATAATCACATGCTCCACTTCACCCTGCAGCCACCCCTCCTCCTCCCACTCGCTCACTCTCCCGCCAAAACATCTACAGCACGTGAAACCTGCCTAGAAACCAGGGGGAAACTTCCGCCTCGCCACGATTGGCTGAGCTACCTAGCAACCGCGTATGCCCAACCAGCCAGTCAGGCGCGTTGTGAGAGGCACACTGACCCAATGAAACAGATTATTCCGAGGCGCGGGCAGGCACAGTGACCTGGTAACAGTCAGGAGAAGAAGTCAGGGAAACGCTGCAGGGAGAAAAGAGAAGCTTGTCGTGATTGGTTCTCAGATTTTCCCCTCTGTGCTGGTTGGTCTGATGCTCTGTTCTCTGCAGTCATTCATACATTTCCCCTGCCTTGCCTGCCTCAGCACTAGGTGCCGTTTCCTCCACCCGCAGCCGGTGCATTTAACTTTCAGAGTGGCCACCCTGCCCGAGAGGAAATCCACCGCCCAAGGTCAAGCTAAAGACCGCTGCTGCTGAGACGGGATTGGTTTAGACAGGCAGGAGGACAACAAGATCCTAGTAACAAGTCCACCTCGTTATGCGGGATTAAAGCTTGTAATCAACAATGTGTTAAGCAACTCGCGCTCCTCCAGTTGTCACCGTCGATGAGCTTGTTATTGCACGCTTGGACACCGGCCAGCGAAAGGCGCAATTAGCCTTTCGCTTAATAATGCAGCGTTTGAAGGGGCTGTTCTCCGGGCGAGTCGCGAGACACAAATTAGCCAAATCCTCAGTTTGTTTTGAAAAACTTTTGCCGTAGACCAGCCTCGGTCGAGCTTTCCAAAAACAATATATTTTTTTAAACATTCCAAACTGCTTGCTCCAGCAGCGTGGGGAATTATTGTCAATACCCCGCAGGATCAGGAGTTCGCATTGAATAGTTAATGAGTTAGGGGAGAGGAGGACTCGAATGATTCTGTGAATCGAACATGCCACGCATACTGCCTAATTTAACACAACTGCAGGCAAAAATTCACCCAGGCAGGAACATTATACTGCTATGATTAGTAAAAACAACATTAGCATCCAACATAGAAATTGCTCTTAGCTCCCTAGCAAATTAATTTACCATGGTTGGAGCATGGATCTATTTTACAGAATTTATTTCCCTTTCAACAATAAATACCTCTATGTGTCGTTTATTTGGCACCGAATGTTTCATTTTGCAGTCCGATTTGGAGTGAATGGTTATTTTCAAGGTCTTTTAAAGGCTCCAGCTAACTGAAAGTGTTTTTTCTTTGGTAAGATGGGCCGTTTGAATGTCACCCGCGGCGTGACACAATGGCAGAAGTATGCATGACTCAAACGACAACGGACAAGGTTGTTTTGGTGTTAGATGAGAGGGTTGGTTGGGACATACAATCGCTCATCACACCATTTATTCAGTGCACCTAGCTAATAAAATCTGCCACGACAGCGAGAGTAACAGTAAGCACAATAGCGGCATTAATAATTGATAATGTGCTAACACGATCCATTGTTCTAAAAGAACCCTGCCGCTGTCGCGCCTCTTTTCAAACTACAGAAAAGGAGCTGTTCTGTCAATATTTACCATTTCCATTCTCTGCATTCGACGTGAAGGTCAGAGCAAACAAAACCACCACTGTAACTAACTACCAGCATTGGTGCAAGGGGGGAAAAACTACAGCATAGATTTGATAACGCCATAGAACCAAATAACTTTTCCTCGAAGTAAAACTTATTTGGTTCTGAACTTGCCAACGCAAATAACCGTGAAACGGAAAAACAGGCCAGCCCAACTCACTTCATACACTGTTGATCTCTTTGCTATGCTAAGCTAAATAGCTTTACGTTGAACAAGCAGACATTAAAGGTATCAGCTGTGTGACCAATAAACAGTGTTAACAGACCCCCACAGTAAAAACAAGCCCGTATTGTCAGCCCTCATCATACTGTGTGTCTGTTCATGTGCGCCTGTACTGTACGCACTTGACTTATTTACTATGAAGGCTCTGTTATATACGATAGAAGCCGACTTTGTTCCCCAACTGAATTACTATTAGGACTCCCCAAGGTCCACGCTAGCCTGAGGAGGTGCGGAATAAAGATCACAATAAGTGTAACTGTCGCCACACAAGGATTCCTCAGAGGGACATTTCTTCTTTTTAAATGTTACTTTCAAGCTTTTATCGACTGTGTGAGGATTTCAATAGTTGTACTACAAACTGACTAATCTTGGAATCTTAAACATGAACTGTCAGCACGCTGAGGTTCTGCAGACTTCGCCGGGAAAGGGGTCAGCAATAATTTCCTATGTGGGAGGAGCCTTTTCAGACCTCTCATAGGCCGGGGTCTCGGTATGGAGATGCCTCGTTAATTTCAGATGACCTCACCCTAAGCAACCCTTAAGGGTCTTTTCAAATAACCCGGAGCAACCAATGATTCCTTTCTATGCCCCGTTTCCTTCATTCAGCGCCACCGCGTCACTTCTCAAAACCCAACATGTGTCACAATTTTGAGGGCGAAGTTGCGGATTACGTCATCCCTCCGAGCACATTTACATATCTTTAGTTTTCTGAGGGGGGTCAGCGGTACGTAGGATCCTCCAGCGTCTGCATGAGCATGAGGCTAATTGGATATAACAGCGTACCAGGCAGAATAATTACAAAGAATGAAGGATGAAGGTATTGTATCCACGAACAGGGCGGTCAGCATCAGCGCCGCTGGAGACGACTGACAGTTTGCATAGAAAAACGGTTCTTGGAGAGCTCTGTGAGCAGACAGCAAAATCCTCTCCAGCTATAAGCAGTGACACTTCCTTTAGGTTTTTATTGGACAGGACGTGCCGTTATTGTGCAAATTTAGCAGGAAATGCCAGGGAAGGGATTAATATACTCAATTATATGGGAGGAGGCCCTTTGTGTTTGGCTTTAAATGTGCCAGCATTGCTTCTTTTTGTAACAAATTGGTTGATTTTTCAAATTTCACGTCAGATCCTCAAAGTTTTGAGGATTCATTGTCTTGACTTGATGAATTCCACAGCATCTCCTCCACGATAAGCAGATAAATCAACCCAGAGCAGCAGCTGCTTCCTTTGGCTGCGACATCGCTTTGCACTTGAGCGGCTTCGTGGGCAGCCCCGCTGTGTCTCTGGGGGGTCAGCCACTCTGAAGGATCTCCTGTGTGGGGCTGAAGCCTGGAGGTGTGACAGCCGCCCTCTGATCTGCAGCAGCCTCTGAAGATCTGAGGACAGACTTTGCCCGTATTGTGAGTGGCGGGGGCCCTCCACATTAAAGGAAGGCGCACAGACGCGCGACGTGAGCCCTGATTTCCGCTGTCTTCCTGTCAATAAAGAGTTGGAGAATACCAGGGACAGGAAGGGGAAGATATACTGTAAACAAGTCAGTCCTGGGCTTGTTGTTTGGTGATTTTAAGCCTGTCTTAATCATCCAGAGGCTCGCCGAGTGTGGCGGTGAAAGCATTTTAACTAACGCCCACTGAGTTTCACACCTAAAATCTTACAATACACCGAATGAAATTTGGTTCCCCTCAGCAGAGGCTTTGCCCAAATTTGTCATTCGGTGTTTAGAAATGATCCAGTTACCACAGAGGAATGCTATGCTCTTGAAATTCTATTTTCTGGCTCATTTAGGGATGGGAGCAGGAAGCTGCATGACTGAGCTGCAAATTAATTTTACTGTCTTTATAGTGGCTTTCTTCCTCTTTTCCCAGGGGCTTTGCATTGGAGGTGACTGAGCGTTACGCAGCTCTTTGTCAGCACTGTATATATCACACGGGCAAATGATTCAGCATGCCAGCGCTTTTTCTTTGCTTTTTTCCCTCAATGCAGAGAATGTCTGAAAAACCCCACCTGTGGTACTCGCACCAGTTCTGCAGCTAGTAGGACTTCCGTGTCCAGGTCTGTAGCCATTTTGCAGGCTCTGCGGGGGTTAACTTTGGCACAGCAGGACTTGGAGCTACATCATTTTGCTTGTCAGCATGCTCATAATGACAAAGCCAACAACATCATGTTAAAAGTTACACTCCCAATGTCCTCTCTGCCCAAATACTCAAGACGAGGTGGCTTAAACTTAACTGCAAGAAATAACTGCAGTAGAGCAGAGAAGAGAAAAAGATGGCGTCCTGGCCAAACATGTCTGTTTTGATTCAGGAGGTGCATCAAGACCTGGAACTCTAACATCTTGTAGAATAAATAGCAAGAAAGTCAACATACATTGATGACCTTTACATGCCCTGATAAATCAAGCTACTCTTATAGCTCAGTGGCACTTGATAATTGGACTTCTGCCCTTAACTCTATAAACAAGCACAGGAAAGACTAGATTTTCCGTGTCTGGTTTTGCATAACCTATTTTGCCAGATGAGTATTGCTTCCTGGATCAACGAATAACCAAGCAAGTAAAGCAAGCAAGCAAACCACAAACTGGTAGAATATTGAGCGGTGAAGCTTGAAGGGCTTGTCATAGGTCGAGACTTTCTTCATTTCTTCAAGACAAATGCCGCACAGGCACAAAGTGGTGGCGTACGCTTGAATAAGGACTGAAGATCAACGTCAAATCAAGAGCTGATGCCACTTGTGTTCAAAGCCCGAGCATCAGATATGATGACTTAATGAGCAGTGTTCAAGGCCTGTCAAGCCACGGCATCAAATATTGATGGAGGTGATTCCACGGCAGATGTGTTTAATTGTGAGAGATTTCTAATAGGAAGAATATGCCAGATAGACGCCTCTGTGGCAGTAATGGCTGGAGACACTGTTTTCCGCTCAGGGCGCTTCTGTGCAGATAAAACGATCATCGACTGACATACACAGGCGGCGGTTGTGACAGCCATGCCGGAGATTGAGAGTTCACAAAGGCAAAAATGTTCCTGCCTGCGCTTGATAGAGAGGAAGGTTATGGCAGAGCGGATCCGAGCGGCAGCCGGCTGGTCGTCTGTAGCCAGAAGCCACAACCAGGCTCCTCGTCCCAGGGGAAGCAGGCATTGACGTGCGATTAAAGCGGCTTTGAAGAGAGACAACTGTCAGCCAGACTGTCTCCGCTCTCTCAGCAACGCGGGGCCGAGAGTGCAGACGCAGGTGCAACGGCATGAGGAGCGTCTTGCTGTAATAATCCCACAGTAAACCTGTGCGCTACAGCAACCAGGTGAAGGTCAGGCGGGTTTACGTCATCTTTCAGTTTAGAACAGCAGAATGTCTTTGGCGCATTGACCCCCGAAGAGCCTGAGCAGCCCAGTGTGTCTCAGCGCGTAACGTAAAGAAGCACAGCTCCGACAGGCGGCATCCATGGTTTGGATTTTATGCGCGTCACAGAAATAACAGCCGATTGTCTCGTACGCAACCATTAGACACATCAAACAGAATAGCGATGCGTCTCACGGCGAGCACTTAAAAGTGTCACCAGCGTCGGGTTGCTACTTCACGGCTCGATGAATGATTTTTGTATCCATTGTTTGTCGGCTCTGAACAAACAAGTGCCCCACCCCTCCCCGCCAGCATCACCGCCGCGTCATGTAGCACAACGAGGGTAGCGCCAAAGAAAAGAACGCACAAAAAGGGCTTAGCAACGGATGACAATCACTTAATCACAGCGCCATTTACAGGAAGTTTCGCCATCACAAGTTGCCACTGTGAGGGGGGGTGGAAATCCAGCTTTGGGTCCAGATGTCACCAGATGTCCCAGAGAAGTAAATGTTAATACTTTTGGTTTATGGCTATAGTAATGGCCTAATCAGGAAAATCCCTGAACGGGATCCTGCACATGTAAGCAACAAGCGCTCTTTAAATACTGATGCGGATTAGAAACCCTCAGGTCACATAGATTGCCAACATGCACATGACCTTTGACCCTAGGGATTAGCCCACAAATCTTTGCTTAGCGTGCACAAAAAAGTGGACAGACCAAACAAGTTTTTACTTCATTGACTCTGTTGTCTTTGCTCTTAACTGACGTTTTATTTTCGTTGAATCTCTAATGACCGCCGGGGGATTATTCTCAGAGGTAGCTTCTTATTTTTAGACCTTGAGGGTTCTTTCAGGGCAGCAACATTCCCGAAAGTCAACCTCATCTGGGCGTGAAAGATGCCCATCCACATCCACAAATATTTTTTTCAGAAAATCCTTCCTGCTCGGCAAACTGGGTTTTTTTTGTGTGTGTGTTTGAAGTTCTCGCCCCACCTTAAATGGGGAAGTGAGTGTTTTCACAGAAAATCAAAGCAGGGACATGTAAGATGACAGAAATAGCTCCAAGCAGCTTATGGGTGGGAGGACGGGGCTATGGCGTGGCAAACAATGACATCAAGATCACCTCCCACACACACACACACACACACACACACACACACACACACACACACACACACATGCACACAGCCTCTGCTCCCCTGGTGAGGCTCCAGGATTAAATGATGTCATCCCCTAAGCAGCTCTACTGTGGTCACCCTCTGGGACCCCTGGGACCCCACAGGAGCCACCTGCAGTTCATAAACATCATCTACACGCACGCATCGGGGGGGTCAGTGGGAACACCCCCGGCCCAGATGGCCCAGACTGGGAGCGTCCAGTGGCATCAGCATTCCTGAGGTGTGCTGTCAGGGAAATCTGCCCCGGGAATATCAGGTACTTTTTTTTAAAATCCAAGGTCAGAGAGTACAAGACTTTTGGATGAGAAGGACAGCCTGGCAATTAGGTATAATGTAATGTTGGATTTGTAGTTTAGTTAATTTGTGACAATTTTTGAAATGGGGGTTTAGGCTCCTGGGAGCGGAACTAGCTCACCGACACTTCAGGTGCCTCAGCTCATCTCCGCATCGTAATTAGCTCCGCGGTTATCTGTGTAGGAAGCATGTCCCAAACAGCCCTGGGGTGATCCACAACAGACCTGCTCGTGTACTGACAACAGTGCATGTCTAATGAGTCCATCAGCCTGGCAGCGCGGCTTCCTGGGGGACCCGCCGATCACCTTTGCCAGTGGGTCACAGATGAACATTTCTGCCATCTGCCAACATCTTTACCAAACAGGAGCGTCATTCATTCACTCATTCATGCACGTGTCGCTTGTTTTGGTACATTGGAGAATGAGACATCACCTCTCATTTCCTCCCTGAGCTGGAGTTTTCTGTGAGAGCCCCGTAAAATATGTGCAACCTACGAATGAGCTCACCGCCATATGTCCCCGCCCCATGTCATATATATTAAGATTTCAATAATTGATGCCAGCTCCAGTGAGTCACCAGCACCATTTTAATACATTAGCCATAGCAGTCACGCTAAAAATGGTGCACGTCAGCTGAAATTGTGCCTTTCGGGGTCTAAAAAAACGGTGCCTGTGGAGACGCATGGATGGAATTACTCTTATTATGTTTAAAAGCTGCAGATGGAAAATCTGAAGAGTTTTAACACACATTTGCAGCAAATATTCTTTCTGTTTTTGTACATTTCTGGTGTTGTTTTCGTTGAATTTTAATGATTGGGAGCTTGCAGCACGTAAACACAGCATGTCATCATTCAGTCAGGTTCTTTAATCTGTCAGAATGTACAGGTGCAGCTCCTCCTCCTGCAGGGAGAATCTTCAAACCAGGTCAAATGGGATCGTTTTAATCTCTCATTACAGCAGGAGCGTCAAAACAATCTCTGGCATTTCTCAGGTTTGCTCCAATGTGCATTCATTCGAATGAAATTCTACCGTTACGCAACGCATGTGTTTTATATCATAAAAATAATTCCACTTAGGCACAGTGTGATGACAGGATTTCAAATAGATGCGCACATTTTTCCAGAGAGAGTGAACAACAATGTGCCATGTGATACTTCTCCATGCTTTTTATCTGCCATGCTGCCTTGTTGGTGCTGCCCATCTTCCTATTCTACACACACACACACACACACACACACACACATTCTCGTATTTCTATACTTCATAGACGCAATACATTACCCAGCTCCCTATCTAACCCTAACTCCTCCGACTAACCCACTACCCCTAACCCTGACTTTAACCTTAAACCAGTTGTTACATCTACCTTAAAACCATGTCTTGCAAACAGACCTGTGAAGTTGTGAGGACAAGCAAAAATAGACCCACTAAGCAAAAATGTCCTCTCTTTGCTAGTAAAACGAGTATATCGGTACTCAATATGTAGCCAATACAAAGGACACACACACATCCGCACGCATGCACGTGCATTTACGGGCAGTTGTTCTTTCTACAGTAACATGTGCTCTGGTTTCTGTCCGACTTCCTCTAAGGTGTGAAAGGGAAGCCTTCTGCGCCCCGTGATTCGAGTGTGTGACACATGAAAAGAGATCATATGATGAGACAGATGCTTATGGTTTCAGAAAGCTCTTTTTGCCCAGATACAGCCGGCGTGTGTGTGCACGTGCATTGGTGTGTGCGTGCGTGTGGGTGGGGGGTGGGAACTTGTTTACGGCTCACACACGCAGCTCTGAGTCCTCTCGACAGGGGAAGAAAGGCAAAACTTGGCAAGAGTGAAAGAGCAGCACACCAGCGGTGAGTTTTCAGGGATAAAAATACTGCCGGTGAGCAGCCTGAGTCCAGAGGTGCAGCAGCCTTTGGGCTCCAGAGCATCACTATCTGTGGCAATCAGCCCACTGCACTGAAGTAGGTTAAACAAAAAATCTCCACAATATGCATAAAAAAAAGAAAAAGAAAAAGAAAAACAGCAAATGCTGGATTAAAACTTTCCGGAGAGCAAACCTTCTCTAACTAAACAAAACTAAACAAAAACAATAACAACACACTGTTTGTCTGTTTTTTTAAACGCCTTTGTGCTTGTTTCAAATCCACATCCTGCAGAAGGATTTAAGCTGGAGAAGAACTCTAAGCTTTAACCGCCGACTTTAACGCACAAAGCAGCGCAAAACAGGGCTCGTGTGAAGTCAGGCAACTCTTAAACGAGCAGATTGGTAGAATGAGGAGCTCAGCAAGTGACATCCAGCCCTGCAGCGCGGCAGCCCTGCGCCTGATTGGTCTCAGTAGGCAGAAATCTCCATGCACGCGTGCAGACGTGCATGCTGCAACACAACCGCGGGCTGCGTTGCGACAGAATCCTTATGAAACGCGCTCCAAGTGCATGGAGAAAAAAACAAAAAAACCCAGAAAGCACAGTCTGATCCGAATGCGCGCACACCCACACCCACATCACACCCACATCGGAACACAAGACACCCACACACCATACAGTACAGCGGGGGGGGGGGGGGGGGGGGGTGTTAGTTCACTGCGCCTGCCTGCGCGGTGGCTATTCAAACGCTAATTCTTCCATGCTGTGTTTGAAAGAGGCCGGCCAGCCACCTGCACTGTGCACTGATGCACTGATGAGGGGGTGGGGGGTGGGGGGAAAGGCAAGGGGTGGGGGAGGCAACGGCGGTGGAAGAATGACATCACCTTCCCCGAAATGTCACCATTATCTCAAGCCTCAGCTTAGCTGTCTACAGAGATGACATCATCCTGTTGTCGCCCCTCCCCCACTGTGTGTGCGTGTGCGTGCGCGCGCACAGGCATGAGTGAGGGTGTGCAGCACGGCGTTTTCAAGGGAAGCATGAGTGGATGTTTGTCTGCGCCTCGTCTTTCACGCCTTTCAGACGATAGCGAGCGACATCCCACTCCAGCGATCCTGACAGGCTGTTCAGCTAATGGAGACACAATTACACTCAGTCTTTCGTGGAATAAAAACAAACACTTTTCACATGTCAATAATAAAAAAAAAGAAAAAAAATCAGGGGAAAAAAACCCACAATGTTGCACTTTCTGATTGAAAGTCTAAGGAATAGAGCTTCGAGTTCAAGTTCTGCTCTATTAAGCGGCGCTTGTTACTGCTCGGAGGCATTATTTGTTTCTTAAGCTGCCAGTGTTGTGTAACAACAGGGTAATAACACTGACTTTCTCTGCTGTTGCCATCAGGCCTTCATCGTCTGACCCCTCTGTGAGGTCGACCTCTGTCGTGTTATTACACTCTGCTACGACCTCTGCAGCTGACGCTTGTTAAAGCCGGCGACGCATGCCGGCCGTGCCCTCGCTGTGTCCCGGCACTCCCCGAACATTCCCCCATTTAGACGTGTCAGAGGGGACCGGAGGGGGGGGGGTGACAGGTAAACGTGGCGACTCATCTGGGCGCCGTAACGATGCAGCAGTTTCACCTGTAGGTGTTCCTGCTCCTCCATTAAGAGGGAAAACTCTTGGAAAGTAAAAGAAAGAGCTGAACTGGGCGGCGACAGGATATTTAAAGTTACCCCACCAGGAAAAACCAATTCCGGCATCCATTATAGGCGTGGCTGGTTGTTGTCCCACAAATGTCCCCGGGCATTAACAATCGCAGGAGTATTGCTGTTGTTTTTGGTTCTAATCTGCTGCCTCTCGAGACGGGAAATGTCCAACTGTGACATGGAGCCATTTCTTTTTAACGCCTCCTCGCATCTCTGTCATAACTGTAGCATCAACTAATGGGGCTCTTCATATTCTTCCATTTTTTTGGGATGGTCAGTGTGTCTTATGATCAAAAGACATGATTCATCTAAAAAAAACACCTGATATTATATAATGTTTTCATGTATAACTGATATTATGGTGTTATAAATGATTTATTAAACCCTTAGTGGCTCTAATCACTTCACAGGAAGGAGCCAATGACACTAAAAAGACCCCCTTTAAACATAACGGCCCCTCAGCTTTTGTCTGTGTGAGTCACAGCCTTTTCTTCTGCTTCTGACCAGTCTAACCTGTCTGTGATGACCTGCTGATCTTCAGGGCTTTAGGAGCTTTTTAACCAAACCTTTGACCTTTTACTCTGTCTTTAATTGTATATCATTTGGAACAGCAGCTTTCTGTTTAAAGCGGGATATTCCTGAGCGTTTTAAGCTTGTTTGCTGACTTTCAATGCGGGGCCCCTGCTGCTCCCATTGTAAAGCAGGCCAGGTTTATTATCTGCTCCTGGCCCGGGCCACTTCACACCTCAGTGAGCGCTGCGGACCCCTGCTGAGCCTGTATGGAGCCCAGCGGCCAGGCCCCTGTATAAACACCAGAAACTGACACACCTGCTGCCCAGAGCAAACACCTCCCTGTATCTCCTGCGGCGCTCTGTCTCTGTCCGATCTCTTTGTCTTGCAGGTGCCCCCCCGCCCAAACCACCAGCAAGTCACGAGGTGAACAAACAGTGAAAGAGGGAGAAGTCGTGGCTAAACATTACTCAGAGATGTGATGTCTCTGACCTCAGAGGTCACGCTGGAAGAATGTGGACTTAATGACCATCAGCGGGAAGATAAATATTCTAGACATTATTAAACAGACAGATTTCTATGAGGACACGGGGGTGGGGGGTGGGAGGGCTTATAGGATCAAAGCATGCCATACCAACCATTTGCACAGTAAGCTCTCAGAGCGGGGACTTTGGTCGTTAGGGTGGGATGCTTGCACAGGAGTGGGGAGTCATCAGAGCTGTAAAAACACTTCGTCCCTCATAAAACAGCAGCCACAAAAAAGCTGGAGCAAAGTCTCAGGAGAGGTTAAAAATAATATTTGCCCTTTTGGTAGTCAACCACCTTAATGTTCTGGATACTGTAAACACGGCACACGGCTCCATATTTAGGACACTTTAAGATCAGATGTCATGGAGCCCCTAGTGGTCAGAGGCGGAACTGCACAGGAAGAGAACTACTTAGTGTGCATTTTAATTGGATTTTGTATTTTATCATCTACATTTAGATAAAAATGATATTGATCCAACAAGAATTGTTTACAGGGTGTTTAAAATGAGTTCAGGATTTTAAATTGACCCCTGAGGGCCCGAGTATCCCAGTCGTGGATTCTTGCCCACAATGTTGCTGTGCCTCGCTGGGCAGAGGGGTCTGTTTGGTTTGGTCTGGTCCTGACCCAGACTTGAACTCACATAGAGCTGCCACTGCTCTGCACAGATATTCTAAACCCCCTCTGGCTGAGGAGAGAGGACAGACTGAATATAAGATCAGCGCACTTATTTAGTATTCTGCTTCCTCTGATTCACGCCATCGTTTGTTGGATCTCTCAGGTCAATGATGGATTTCTGCTGCTGTTTCTCTCCAAGCTTAAAGAAAACCAAACTGTGTTTGGCTGATAAAGCCCTTTTATATTTAATTTGAGGGTGTCATATTTAACCACTAGTGTTATTTACTGGTGTAAACACAAACATTTCTCTCGTGCACACGGTTTATTGATTCATGCAAAATTTCCTTTTTCTGTTGCTGAGTTGGGCATGATCAGTGTAAACTTACACCTAACACATTCACCATCGGTAGTACCAATGTTTATTTGTTTGTTTTTTTTACTTAATAACTTATTAGCTTATTCTGTTCATTGGATAAAGTTTAACTGAGTTCATATGAACAGGTGCAGCATTTTTGTTGAAAATGGGCAGGATCTTGATGTCAGCTTATACTCACTGCTACTATTACTAAAACTACTACTATTGCTGGCATTTATACTACTATATCTTTATTGTGGTGTTTTTAAAAGTATTTTTCTGTTGATTGAGTGAACTCCAGTAAACCCATTAAACTCGGATGAGGTATATTTTGTTATGGTCTTCTGCCACCTGCTGGTCACATCGTGTAAATGCAAAGCAATTTATTTTAAAGATATTTGAAAATACCGTAAAAACAAGAGCCTCAATACTTCACGTAGGTTCAAATGATCTACGCTGAAAGTTACTTTTGAAAAAACATAATAAAGTAACTAATGTGAATTCAAGTCACGATCACTCTGCGCCCGAGTGTGCCGAAGAAATAAGGAAGTTTGCCAACCTTCCTGCAGGATTGCAGAGGTGAGAGAGGGAGTGTCTTCCTGCTCCACTACAGAGACAGACAGAGACCGACTGCCAGGCCTGCTCTTTCCCGTCAGGATTGACACTTTCTATCAGGATTTTTATTCTCGTGTGATTCAGTCACAACCAGGTGAGACCAGTGTCCGCGCTTGTTCATCTTTATTTCAGCTCAGGTGTTTCCAGCGTCTGCTCAGGTGAGTCCTTTCACACAGAAATCACAACAGGCCTCACATCTGTAGAGGTTACAAACAGGCACACCTGGGCTTATATAACACTTTAAAGTCTGCAGACAAACCTGGGGTTTTATTTGTAATCAGCTACTTTCTTTTTGGTAGCTGTAGTATTTTCAAAGGTAAAGGGCTGGCGATGAGTTACCAACAGCCATTTTCTTTCCGAGAAAGAGAGAAGTGTTTTTCGTTATCAAAGCAAGTCTGTGCAGGTGAAGAGGCAGCCAGCCACATTCCAGCGCCTGGGGTCATGACGTCGCAATATGCAGACCCTCTATGCAACACCGACTGAGCGGCTGCCTGTGCTGACAGCAGAGGCAGGGAGACACTCACATGACAGCACCAGGAGGGGCAAATGGGAACAGGGTTCTTTCCTGAGGTGACGAACGAGAAGACGATTTTAGTGAGCTTTAACAAAGGCTGGAACTGCTGAGCTTCGTTGGTGACTCGTGTTTGACCACAATCGAGACCCGTGTGGTTAAAAGTTCAACGTTGCCCTCTTACAGGCACAGTTTAACTCCCTTTAGGAGCAAACAAACCACATCTTTAGCCTTTCAGACTCGTCCTTTACTCCAACAAAGGCAACCAGGTTGTCAGCGGCACCGAAATTCATACATAAGCGCGTTATTTAGCACATTTACTCTACAGTATCAGACATATTTGGATTATGCAAAACAACTCAGGTATGAAGAGCATCGGGACTGCGTGTTATGACACATTCCACTTGGAAAAGGCTGCCTCAGTTCTCCAGTCCTCTGTGGAAGATCCTGAGCAGAAGATGCACATACAGTTTCACCCACTCAGAAATCACCCAGATTACGCAACAATGACCCCCCACCCCCACCCCTCAAGGCGAATCTCCGCTTCAACTCACTGCCATTTAACTGCCAATGATCCGACCAGTTAAAGCTGAAGAGAGCCGACGCCATCATGGATGCATTTCCACTCAGAAATTTGGGATATTTGAGGTGTGGATGCTTCTCTGCCAGGTTGTGACTTTCTTTTTTTGTGAAGTCTCCGGCATATCTGACACACTCACTCATTCCTGGGGGGGCTGCTTGGTGAGACTTGCCCTGTTGTGAAAGGCAGAAAAGCCCAGCTAACCGCGTCTTGATGCGTGTTCTTTAAGGACTCTAGCTCCGTATTACCATGCAACAGCGCCGGGATTACCGGAAAACCTAAATCGTACTCGCATGCAGTGGCATTTATCTCTGAATTGTAATGTAAATCATTGACTTATGGTGTGTTGAAACACCATTACTGCCTAGCAACGCGCTGACACCACTCCCCAATTCATTCGCTTCAAACACCGAACTAAAAAAAATCAAAACAGGCAACAAACTCGACTTCCATCTGTCCACTCTGTTCTCTCCACGGCTCACACCAATGGGCCCGTGTGGGCATTTCTTCGAGTGTTAAAGTGTTAAACTGTGTCCCAGGCGCCCGTCGGCACTTAACAGACTGGAGGTCACTGGGATCAAACTGTGACAGAGGAAAACACGCCCAGAGCTGCGCCGCAAATCCGTCTGTTTACCGTGTCGTTGGTCGGCCGCGCCAGACCTTCTTTAACTGTTTATGTTCAACACACGGCTCTGCGTGCGCCCGCGCCCCCCCCTGTCATTTCTCAGCCGGTTTAGCAATCAGCAACGTGCGTATTCCTCGGGATTATCTCAGCGTTTCCTGCTGATTTACGATGTAAGTGTGGATTCAATCTCCCGCGTGCTGAAATCTGTTTTTCCCTTCAAGATCTCAAACTTCACCTCATCAATCCAGTCATGACAGGCCTCCCACACCCAGGTGATGGGAGGACATGCTGGCCTCTTCAGTCCTCTTTCCACACACACACACACACACACACACACACACACACACGCACACACACACACACACACACAGCCCTGCTGGGGAATTCGTGGCCTCAGGCTAACAAAAACACAACACCGCTCGATAGGAGAGGCACTAGTCCAGCTCAGCGTCCTGACAGCGTGGAGCTTCATTTACCAGCAAGCGCTCAGAAACGTCTTCCCCATGGACGCTGGCCTGAGGAGGGTAACGGCCGGATCTCTCTCTTATCAGCCAGACATGCTGTGAAAGTTGCTTCCTTAAGTATGCAGTTGGAACTTGCTCTGCTGAGTCGGCGTGTTTTGACTGACAGGGCTGAAGACTCTCGTGAGGAGTGGATACGTGGGTTAATCGGTGGTTCGTTGATGTCGGTTCATCATTTGAAATGAAGCAAACGTAGCGGAGATATTTCCTCCTCAAAGTTTGGCGACATGAGACTAAAAATGTGACTCAGGGCATCAGATTATCCCTTTAGAGGCTGATGAGTTGGACTCTTTTGGGGCTCAGATCCCAGCAGCCAAGAACGTATCAGCTTATGTTGCGTAACTGCTCAGAACTCCTCGTGCGGGTCGAGAAGTCATCCCTCTGTTATCCGCAGGGTCGGGAACAGATTTATGTGATGTGTGTGTCTGCGGGATTTCTCTGCTTGACTGCAGTGGAACGACAACGGAACCACCGCGTTTGGGTGCAGAGACGTCGATTACAGCTGCTCTTTCTCTGTCTTTTCAAAGAATGACGCGGGTATGATGGTGCCGACCCAACCTTGACCATGTATGAGGTGATGTCTGGTGACACCTTGTCCTGGAAGGTTCCCAGTCCAAGACAAAGTGAGGCCACCCCGGAGTCACACTTCACTGTAGACAGCGAGGCCGTCAAGATCCTCAAAGTCTGCTTCAGCACCAACAACAGCCTGGGCAAAAACTTCAAACTGGTGAAATGTGACAGCTCCTGGCAAGTTAGGGTGAGACCGAGCACGTAGAAACCCGTCACGCGTCCCTTTCGGTGTTTAATAACAGGGTTCGGTTCTGTCTCCTGAAGGCCATCATCCGCTCGATCCTCAACTGCGGTCGACTGGGACCAGACATCAAGCACGTTGGATGCTACGGTCTCCTCCTGAAGCACCTGAAGTCTGATGAGCTTCACTGGCTGCATCCAGACCTGACGGTGGAGGAGGTGGAACAGCGTTACGAGAGCCACCATGTGGAGGCTGAGTGGAGGTACAGGAGCTCCAGAATAACCAGGTTGAGGGTTAAAGGTCAAAAACAGACATCAGAGTTAGCATCTGTGGGGGTTTTATCCTGCAGACCTGGTGATATTTTTTTCCTAAAAGCTCATTTTGTAATGAATATAACGAGGTGTCAACACACTGGGGAGGTTACAGCTGCTCAGGTTGTCTTTGGCAACTGGGACGTTACCAGAGGGGAGTGCCAAACACCATAAAAGCTCGACTTTGATAAGATTAGACTTTTATTGGTCCCCATTCAGTTGGCCAATCAGCGCACAGGACTCCGGGGCACAAAAATGACCTTAATTCTGAGTAAAAACGAGCAAAATAATTTTGTTTCCTCGTCCGAACGCAGGTACGATCTTCGCATCAGATACGTCCCCGTCAATTTCCTGGAAAAATTCAGCGACGACAGATCGACGTTACTTTATTTCTACCAGCAGGTAACCAGCGCCACCAGTACCAGCATCTCCTCGGAGGTTTCCAAGGCCTGCTTAGACATCAGTGCTTTGCTTCCTGATAGGTTCGCAGCGATTACATGCAGTCTCACGCGTGTAAGGTCAGCGATGGGATGGCTCTGCAGCTGGGCTGTTTGGAGATCAGGTGAGTCACCACATGCCTCACATTCCTTCACTCACACTTGTGAAACAGTTTGTCTTCACTTGTGCTGAATTAAGGGTTTAAACTAATGCTCATTCATCAGAATGTGTGTTGGCCTTGGATTTATTTCAACTATCTGACCTGGTTTCCTTGTGCAGGAGGTTCTATAAGGACATGAACGCCAAAGGACTTGAGAAAAAGTCCAACTTTGAGCTGCTAGAGTAAAAAATCTTTTTATTTACAATAATATTGTGGCAACGGGCGGTCTCAGTTATTCTAAACATACTGTATTTTCTTGACTGAATGAAGAAAAGAAGTGGGTCTGGACCTCTTCTTTCCTCAACAGCTGATAAACAGCATGAAGGTAAAACCATTTTTACGGTTTGGAAGAGCGTTGAATGTTTGTCAGTCGCTGACGCGTCTCTCTAATGTGGCCCAGTCCAAGCAGCTGCGGAAGCTGATCCAGCAGACGTTTCAGCAGTACGCCACACTGAAGGAGGACGAGTGCATGGTCAAGTTCTTTGAGACCCTCAACGACTTCGTCAGCTACGACGAAGAGGTCTTCCGCTGTGAGCTGGTGGTGAGTAGTGACCTCGTCACCTCCGTGAGCCTCACGGACCGTTTTCTGATCACTCTCCTGTCTACAGCAAGGTTGGAGCCTGGCGGTGGAGCTGGTCATCGGCGGGAGGGGAATTCGCCAACGCACGCAGAAGAATTCAGCAGTGAGCATGTTAAAGATAAAAGTTGAAAAAGTTCTTGTGCTAATTAACCTCCCTAGCAGAATTTTGGTTTATGGAGTAAGTAGATTAATTTAAAAATATGCCCAGACTGATGAGATAGATGACCAGAGATGCAGTTATGTGGCAAATTTAGCTAAAATGTAGAAGAGAGCTGAATTTTAGCATAATAAAGATTGAAAACAAACAGTTAGTCTAGATGCCTCCAAAATAGACTAAACACACAAAGTAGTTAAAATTATGAGTTTAGCTTTTGCATTGAAGATGAGCTCTATATTCCAGTTTAAAACTTTATGCTAACCTATGCTAATGTGCTAGGTCCAGTCTTGAATGTTAATATTTGGGTGTCTTTTCATCTGACTTGTAGGGGGAAAGCCTCCAGCTACATTTTAGCGTTTAAAACTATTGTTATAAATCAATTTTTACCATTATTTAGCCTGGCGATATACAGATATTTTTATTTTCTATTTTGTCTCTATTTTTTCTACCACAGCCTGTTTTTCTAGCTGACTTCAAACAGATCAAGAAAGTTCAATGCTGGCCTCAGAGCGACGGCAAAGCTCTCGTTCACCTGGACGTTGAGGGGGCCAGACAGGTACGCGTAGCAGCCCCATCGGGCCAGTTTTCTACACTGTGGGTTTGCCTCATCCCTTTCTTTCCGACCCTGCAGCGCCTCTCGATCAACGTACCCGCTGTCTCGGTGGCAGAGAACATGATGGACCTCATCGACGGGTACTGCCGACTGGAGCGCGACACAGACGAGACGGTCATTTATCGACCAAACAAAGGTGCGCGTGGGCAGGATTGTTTTCTCTATCAAAATAAACTAGGCTAAACTGCTAACTTGTGTCCCAGATGCCAGTGCTCGAAGTTCCCTTCCTGAGATTCCCTCAGGGTGAGTGTCGAGGCTGGAAATGTCAATGAGGGCAGACGTTTAGTGTCTATAAAAATGACGTTTTTTAAAATACCATTTCTGTGCAGGAGCAGTGACAGAAGCTCGATCAGACACAGTATGGGTGAGCACACAGTTTCCTTCTACAGTGTATATTTGTATGCGCAGATCTTAAAATACAGAATTCCTGAATAAAATGCCTTCAAGTTGACAATTTTTTCTGTTTCAGGGTCCGATATCTACTGCGAAATTCTGGATGAAAAGCCAAAATCTGGTTTGTTGAACGCTTATCTTTATATCTTTAAGCATTAATAACTCGGAGAGCCTTTTTTGCGCTTTAACTCATTTAAACGTGGATCTTTAGTCGAAAAGTACGGGATCAGCCGCAGCGACATCGTTCTTGGGCGAATCCTCGGAGCAGGGTTTTTCGGCGAAGTCCACGAAGGGGTTTATAAGAGCGTAAGTTCATCTACTCAGCTGAGGGAACAGTTTCTCCTTCTCCTGATTAGACACTAAAGAAGGTCTCCTGTTAACAAATAGAGTGGCGAGAACATCAGTGTGGCTGTGAAGACATGTAAAGACTGTTCCCCCGACGTAATGGAGAAATTCATGAGCGAAGCAGGTACTCAGGTCCAGAACAGAGTAGCAAGAACATTGGTGGGATTGAAAGCAGTGACTGACTCGGCCTGTTCCCAGTTATCATGAAGAAGCTCAACCACCAGCACATCGTCCGACTGATCGGGATCATCGAGGAGAACCCAGTGTGGATCGTTATGGAGCTCTACCAGTACGGAGAGGTCTGGCACTGCCTTTATTTTAATGCAACGCTGTATCATCTGTTTTTAAAACGGCCTCATCTGTGAATTTGTGACCTTGTTGAAGCTGGGGAACTATCTCGTAAAGAACCAGAGCACGCTGACAAATACGACCCTGCTGCTCTTCAGCCTGCAGATCTGTAAAGCTCTCGTCTACCTGGAAGGAGTCAGCATGGTGCACAGGTGAGAGGAGGAACTCTTTCCTAGCTAAAAACAGCTTCGCCTGTAATTAACCTGTTGCAAACGAGCATCACTCAACTGAAATTTAGCGGCGTTGAGAGCAGATCTGCAGGAGAGAGGGAGGTTTTGATCCAAACGAGCCGCTTAGCAACATCTGAACTCGGTTATTCCTGCAGTTTCCTGTTCTTAAAGAAGAGGAAATTATTTTCTGTCTGTGAGGAAAATGCAGACATTCCTGTTGGGATGCCATCCATGTCAAGTTACCATGGAGACAGACATGTTCACCTGCAGCCCATCGGCGGTTCTTTCCCTGTCGTCACAGAGACATCGCGGTCCGGAACATATTAGTTGCTGCTCCAGATTGCGTGAAACTGGGAGACTTCGGTCTGTCCCGATACATCGAGGATGAAGAATACTACAAAGGTACGAGAGGCGCTCGGCCTTCGGCGCGACGCGTTTGAGATACTCGTTTGGAGAGGAGATCAGAAGATCAGCCGGATGCGTCTTTATCTGCTATTTCTCTGCAGCGTCGGTTACCCGGTTGCCGATCAAGTGGATGGCTCCAGAGTCCATCAACTTCAGACGGTTCACCACCGCCAGCGATGTGTGGATGTTTGGTGAGCGATATGAACCGCGTGCACGTGCACACATGGATCTCAGCCCATGTGAAACTGCATAAATCCTGTAATTTGCTCCATAAATCCTCTTTTGAACTCGGGGAACTAGGCATCATCTCCCCCCCTGATTTGTCTACACATCCAGTTGCTTCCTATCAAATCCCATGATCAAAAAATAAATAAAACCCAAAACGCTCTTACCATCATGTGTTTCACTGTCACTGACAGCCGTGTGCATGTGGGAGATAATGAGCTACGGGCAGCAGCCGTTTTTCTGGCTCGAAAACAGAGACGTTATCAACCAACTGGAGCACGGGATCAGGCTGCCCAAGCCAGAAACCTGCCCCCCCGCGCTGTACTCGCTCATGACCCGCTGCTGGGCCTACGACCCCGGAGAGAGACCCAGGTTCACTGAGCTGGTGCTCAAGATCAGGTACCACAGAACTCATCCTCCCTGGGTCAAACTGAGTGACGGTTGTCTGATATAATGAGTAATGGCTTTGTTTTTGATTGTATTCTGTTTGAGATGATCGTTTCTCCCCCCCCCCCCCCCCCAGTGATGTCCAGAAGATGGAGAAGGAGCAGGAAGTGGAGAGAGAGCGGGACCGAGCGCGCTCCATTAAATTCTTTGAGCCCAAGCTCAACTTTAGCGAGCCTCCTCCCAAGGTGGGAAGAACATTTTAGCTGTTTCCGTTTGACGTTTGTGCAAGTTTCAGAACATCTTGTAACACTCGCCCACAGCCTTCGAGGATGAAGCCGGGCCGATTTGGGAACACGCTCAGTATCGGTCTGCACATACAGGTAAATGGCAAGTAAATAGCACTGTTTCCTCTGAGAGGCACCGGGCAGACTTTCACATGATCTGTGTGTGTGTGTGTGTGTGTGTGTGTGTGTGTGTGTGTGTGTATTCGCAGCTGAATGAGGCCTTATGTGCCAGCTCACCTGACCTGGCCAGCCCAAGTTATCAGTCCCCTCTTGACTCCATGAATGTACTCCCACTGCCCGTCAGGTCCCCCCGGCGCCGAAGCGTGGGGGTAAGAAGGAGGCGGGAGTCAGCTCCTCTTTATTTTAATGCCGTCTGACGCCTCAGATTGGTGTGTTTATGCTCCGGTAGGAGGGCGAGTTTCTCCGAGTGGAGGCGACCAGCAAGGAGGACGCTCAGCGGCTGTGGCAGAGGGAGAGAATGCAGATGCAGGAGACCCTCCGGAGGCAGAAGGAGCAGATGATGGAGGATAATAAGTGGCTGGCGAAGGAGGAGAGACTTCTGGTGGGAAGCCGAGCAACTTTAACTACTCTTAGCCCCTTGTGTGTGTCCGTGTGTCCCCCTGCTTCCACATTCAGCGCAGCCCTGGGAGCTACGCCCAGCGGGGAGTCCTTAAGCCATTTCCAACCGCCCGATCGCTCTCGATGCCGCGCAGTTCTCAGACTGAACGCTCCCCTGATAACAGTTCCAAAGAGGGGATCCATGTCCGTTTTCTATAAAGTGAACCTCCCTGTTCTTTTGCAGGACCCCATGGGATCAGAGGAAAACGTCAGCCCATTGGTAGGTGTCCACATGAACACCAGCACACACCAGGGGCGCAGGGCCCAGTTAAAGGAATATTTCTGTTTAAACACCCACCCATAAACCCTCTGAGCTTTGATTTTTCCTCCACTCATTATATGTACATGAAGTAATTAGACTCAATCTACCTGTTTAATCTGAACGTGTATGATTTCATTAAAATAAGGTTTATCTTTACTTCTTTTCAGGGAGCTGAAGCCACAACCCACAGTGGTAAGCCCGTAAAAAAAGTCCTAAAAGTAAATTTAATTGTGATTCATATTTAATTGGCTCTTCCTTTTCCCCCACCTCTCTTGTCCTTCCTTCTCTCCTTCATGCCGGTCTTCCGTCTGCTCCGCAGCCACTCCGGTGAAGCCACCGCGGCTCACCGCCAAGGTAATTACAGCGGTTCATCTTTACATTATCTCAGGATTTAAATCATATATCATTTCAGATGAAAAAAGACCTGGTAGCAGCTCAAAAGAGTGAAATTGGCCTGGTCTGAGGGGCTTTTTGGCAGAGAGAGGATTGTAATCTTTAAAACTGCTTCTTTAGCCTGCGCCGACGGCTGAGCTGGACCGCTCTGATGACAACGTCTACAACTCCGTCATGGGTCTGGTCAAAGTTGTTGTCCAGTTTAAGAACGACGTCGTCGATCTGAAGCCGGAGCAGTACATCTCTCTCGTTCAGGTTGGGAAATGGTCTGCTGTAAGATACATTTCGATCCCACCGAGTCTTCCAGCTGATTCCCTTTTGGTCTCCTCGGCAGTCAGTCGGGGTGGCGCTACGGGACCTGATCCAGAGCGTGGATGAAATTCTGCCCATGTTACACGAGTCGGTCAGGACTGAGGTACGACCATCCCTCATCCATTTCTCAACTCTGATTTGTTATTGGAGGAAATGATAAATCTCACTTTTAGATTTTCCCTAATGAAGTGATTTTTGATCTCTTTCTTATTTTACACAATGAATTGTTGAACTATAAGTAACTTATTAATGTAAATACTGACCCGGGTCCCCCTGGACAACTATAATCTATTATATCTTTCTTTGTATTGTTCACCTGGCTGCCACTGTAAAGGACTTCTCACTATTAGGAAGGTAGAACAGGTTTAAGAGCAGGGATTCAACTCCTGCAGTTTGCAGGTTTTGCCCACGGGGGCGCCACATCTCACACTCGATAAATTAATAATCTCCAACGCTCAAACGCTGCGCTATGCACCATGAATTTCACACAGATGATTTAAAGCATCGGTCTCCTCACTGCAGATCGAGGGTACCGAGAAGCTGCTGAACAACGACATGGCGGAGCTGATCAGTAAAATGCGGCTGGCCCAGCAGAACGCCATCACCTCTCTGAAGGAGGAGTGCAAGAAGCAGATGCTCTCCGCAGCACACACCCTGGCAATGGACAGCAAAAACCTGCTGGACGCTGTGGACCAGGCCAGAGTCAGAGCCAACATAGCCAAACCAGCGGAGCAGTAACAGACGCTCAGTTTACACAAGCTCACATACCGTACAACTGGTCAGGAAGTAAACTTTGGAAACATTTTTGGTCAACTCAAGCTTAAATTAAGACTGTCTTTGAGAAATTACACCCATTGAGTGTGTGTTGTTAATTTTATTATGATGCTAAAAGCTATTATACAGGAATTGTTGGCATTAAAAAAGTGGCTTGACGATGGATAATGTTAGAAAGGCCTAATCACTGGTGCACTTAAAACCTTAATTAATATTAATATGTTATCCTTTTTTAATAGTAAAAATAATATTAGAATGATACCATTAAAACCAATCAGACTGGAGGTCTTATATTTGCCCCGTGTGTCAGAGGGGAGGAGTGTATTCCTCTATACTACAGCCTACCACCAGTGGGTGTTTCTCAGTTACAGTTTCCTAACTAATTTGTATCCTCAGTATTTGATATTGTATATGGGATGCTGTGAATTCATAAACCTTTAAATCTTATGAGAGTGAGTTTGGAAATGTAAATAGAAAGCATGTGTTGGCACAATGGACGTAAAAAAAAGGAAAAGGGAATAAATGAGTAAATGTTTACTCCTTCAGAAGAGCCTGGTTGGAACGTCTCAGTTTCCTTATACAAATACTTTTCATTAAAATATCCTATGAAATAAACATGACCATCAACGCACAGTCCCTGGTTGGTGTTTAATGGGATTATTCGCTGTTTCACATCATGTTTGTTCCAGCGTCACGAGCAAATTAACAACAGGTGAATTTGTAGTCAAGAGAGAATCTGTGGGTCTTTCACACGACTGGTTAAATGAATCATGGAAAGGAATTCTGAAGGGTTTAATGGGACTTTATTACATGGTATCAGACTTTAAAAGTAAACTGAATTGTGGCTGCATAGACATCGGAAGTTACATCTGAAATTAGTAAAAATTCAGTCGAAAAAGTTCAATAAACAGAGGACAGAAAGTTGGACCCCAATCATAAGGAATCTGAAATTTTAAAAAAAAATCTATTTTAAAAAACATGTTTACATGACTATAAAGACTCAATTTATTATCCAATTTCTGGAGTTATCAGATTATTCAAGTGGAATGGAACCAGCTTTATTATCTGATTATGAGAATCTAGGGAAGCTAGCATTTCATTACCCACATCTACTAACTCACGAGTATCGTGATAACAGAACAGTAACCTTAACAACTAAACTTGTGTTACTTCCTTAAGATACAGGAAACCAATAACATAATTAAGGTAACTTACCGAACTGATGCAAATAACATGCTTTTGGACAAGTAATCACAGTTCTATATCAATCAAAAATTAGCATGCTGCTACCATAACGAACACGCTCGGAACCCTGCCGTGTTCGTTTGCTGATGTCACCTCAGATATGAGAGCTGAGCAGTTGATAAATATTTTCAAATTTATTTTTTTTGCCAAACAAGGAAGAACGATCCCATGTGGATAAAACTGAGGCTGGTAAAAAAACAACTCACTAAGCGGTCAACGGCATTTTCAATTTCAAACCTTAATGTGTGTTTTTTTGAGAACTAAATCATGCCAGCTAGCCACGGCGGTAGGAACAGACCGATGGTCCCCAGCAGACACACAATAATGAACATCCACAGGAAGATACGGTCAATCACCATAGCGACGTATTTCCAGTCCTCTTTGACCTGCGTAGAAGTTGGAGCATAAAAGAGGTAAAATTCAATAGAAATGCCATGTGTGGTAAATCTGGATTTCTGAAGAAATTCAACACCATTAGCGGTAAGCAGATGCTGGCAGATGGCAGCATAAAGAAATAAAATACAATACAATAAGTGACTCGTATAAGTTCACATTAGTATATGTTCTAGTGAATTAAGAACAAGAAGTGTATTTCATAGATACTTACGCTGAAGTCGGCGTCCTCGGCCCTCAGATGGTCTGCGATGTAGTGGACCCCTTCCAGGGCACGAATAATGCTGGGTGACAGCAGGAAGGATGAGTCTGATACTGTACTGTCAGCTTTGGTCAGCCTCTGAGCAGTGATTCTGGCTCCTGACAACTGTTTGTTTGTCCCCACAGGCCCATCCTGTTTCTTTTGGCTGTTCTGTTGTGTCGGCGGAGGAGTTCCAAGAGGTCTCGGCGAAGGCGGGCGGAAAGAAAAATAAGAGGTCAGCATTCCCAGCTCTAAATCCTCGTAGCTGTTTCTGTTGGGTTCGTCTGACAGCGCCCCATCCATTAACCAGTTCGCTGAGGTGCTGAGGTAGTTCCCAGATTTGTACCCCGTTAGCCGGCCCCGCCTCCTCTCTGCCATCACTTCCTGCTGGAGCAGCAAGAGTCTTCGACGCCGGCCGTCCGGAGCTGGCCTCCGCATGAACAGCCAGCGCGGGATCAGATCCAGAAAGACGGAGTGGACCCAGCGGGGCATCTTGTGGGTACTGGGAGAGCGATGGTGCACGTTGAGCACAAAGACGGTGATGACGATGGAGAGCGTCACGAAGATCATGGTGAAGAGGAGGTACTCGCCGATGAGCGGGATGACGAGGGACGTGGACGGTATGATCTCAGTGATGAGCAGGAGGAAGACAGTGAGGGACAGCAGCACAGAGATACACAGGGTGATCTTCTCGCCACAGTCTGACGGCAGATAAAACACCAAGACTGTGAGACACGAGATCAGCAAACACGGGATGATGAGGTTGATGGTGTAAAACAGGGGAAGCCTTCGGATGATGAAGAAATAGGTGATATCGGGGTAGATCTCGTGGCAGCAGTCATACTTCTTCGTGTTGTACGTTCCCACAGCGTTGATGATGGCCCATTCGCCGCTCTCCCAGTAATTGTTCAGGTCCACTGTGTTTTCAATTCGCTCCAAGTCAATTTTGGCCTTGTCATACGTCCAGGAGCCAAATTTCATCTTGCAGTTCTGCTGATCAAACGGGAAGAAGGTGACATCGATGCTGCAGGAGCTCTTATAGATGGCTGGGGGGACCCAGAGGATTTTCCCATTGTAGAACAGGTGAGCTTTGGTCATGTGGGTGACGGCAAATTCACCGTCTGCACTGGAACAGCAGAGATCACATGAGTGACAGTGACGGTTACGCATTCCTGCAATCTGAACCGATTAAAAACTTTCTTCTTTCAAACTATGCATTAAAGATCTTCATAATTATCTCCTCTGTTAATCTTTTCATTATTAATTGCTAAGATTATGATAGTAGCATCTGCGGAGTCCTTATCGTTTCATCGGTTTCACACCTTTTCTAATTTCACTCTGAGACTCTGATTGGGCAGCTCGATGGAGCTAAACTTCATTATCAAACCCATCAGTTTTAATTTGTAACCACAAGGAGGATTGAGTAATGAGAAAGAAGTGTACTAATCTATTGAACAATACCCAGAGAAGACAGGGATTTGATGATTCTCAGTATAATGGTTAAAATTCAAAGAATATGTATTGTAACAATAAAGTGTTTGCATTCCTTTTGTTAAAATATCAATGCAATAACACTTAATATTTAATCAGCTCATCTGAAGATGGTGTTAATCATATCCACAAGAGGGCGCCATCCTCAAATAGTGCAAAAAGACCAGCATTTTAACACATGGTGCCGAAATATTTATAATAATCTTTCACTAGAACCACATTACAACTACATTGTCTTACTTATAAATAAACATTTTAAATTTCTATGAGCTGTTCTCTCCTACTTGATACAATTACCTGCTTATACCAGAAGTGAAAAAGACTAGAATGAGGTGAGGCTTTTCTTAATTTGGAACAATTATTGTGAGGTATTTTCAATAATTTAATTCAATGAAATATAAAACACTTCAATGAAAGTCATCTATATGTTAGTCTTCATTGTTTTTGTGCCATTGTGAGGATTAACTGCATCTGGCTTTTAAAATACTCGCAAACTGGTAATAATAGTGAGATTAGAACCTTCCGAGTGAAATATTCTGTTTATTTACTGTGACATTAGGTGTCTGCTGCTCTTACTTGTTGTAGAGGACGATGTCTGGCACCCATATCAGCTCTGATGGAACTCTTATAGACGTCACATTGTCGTAGTCAGATGGCCTCCAGCGAAGTTTATAGTCATTCCACTCCTGGTGGGAGGGGGAGGTTATAGAAGTTATTGATTGTAAACCACTGCTAAAAATAAAGGAATAGGGAAAGCGATGCTTCCAGACCTGTTTCAGCCACACATTGGTCGTCATCATTTGGTTCTTCTCATCCTAGAGACAGAAATATTCTCCAGTGACTCAAAGTCGTCACATCTAAATATATTTTGCAGCCTCTGGAAGTGGATGTAAAATGTTCTGTGATGGGTTTTTTTCCCTGACAGGGCAGAGTAGAGGGTGCATAATCTAGTTTATTTCTGCTAACGTATGTAAAAATCTTCGACAAAGGATGTCCTTGAAACTTGCAGAGTTGTGTACATGTAAACAAACTCCTGGAAGTGATGTTGTGCTCTTCCAAAAACAGAACAGCTTCTGCACAGATGCCAAGTCAAAAATGATTAACTATTGCCTAACTATTGCTATTAAAGTCTTTACACGTGTGATTTTGTTGTTGAACTCTTACCACATCGATGAGCTGTGCGATGGATAGTCCGAACTTGACGATGACCACGTCAGTGACGTTGGGCACGGGTCTGGAATACTTGTTGTAACCAGCAAACAGCTTCTTGAAGAGGTCATCCTCAGCATGCGAGTGGGTCTTCTGGCTACAAAGAACTGCAGACACACTCCTTTTGAATATTAACAAACCTTCCACAAGGACAGGTCTAATATGAGACACAAGAACCACCTGAGCCTTTTCCTGCCTGCTAAAACCCTTCCAGGCCAGTAAGAGCAGAGCGATGATGTATCCGTCCCCCCCCCACACACACACACACCTTTACCGCTTCTCAAAAATGTGATTATCGTGTACATGCAGCTTTATAATAAGCAGCAACTATGCCGCCTAGATTTGCAGCAGGGACGTGGGCTCTAGATCATTTTTCTTTAGGATGGACGGCAGCAGCATGGAAACAGACAGGAATCCTCTCCCTCGGGGATTATCGCATGCACCTTTATAAATGTGTTCAGAGTCAATTACACACATCATTACTTGCTTGTGTTAAGTGGAGGTGAGCTAATTTCTCACCAGCAAGGGGTGTTTATTGTCAAACTGTCTGTCACTGCATCACAACTGATGCATAAAACAATTAAGTGACATGTGAAGCAGAGGGTGAAAGATTGGAGCTTTTTCATCTTCATTTAGCTACTCTACCCTGGCTGCCTGATACAGGATGACGTTCCTGAACCAGCCAAGCTACAAAATCAAGAATTTGAGCTCACGTAAAATGCAAAGTAAATTCTATTTCATAATACTTCTATAAAAACTGTTGTGATCCAAAACAAACCAAAGCTGACATCAAAAACCAATATCTAAGGACGGAGTCTCCGTGCTTTTAAACACATCCTGGATAAGATAAGGAGAGCCTTGGACGTGGGTCGCTTCACCAAGGCCACATCATTATGTGTCCGTAGGTGACTTGTGGTGGTGTTAAACCCGCTGAAATGTATTAACATCCCCCAAACGAAGGATGAGCAAATGAAGAACTATCTTAAAGGGTTTAAAGAGAGTTCACTCCAATACAAGAATATATATTTTAATAAGAACAGATGACTTTTCTTGTAAATAGAACATCTGTAAGATTTTTCTCAGGTCACAAATTCATGTATTCTCTGAGAGATCTTCAGTTTTCCAGGTGTCCTTTTTTGGTGTGGGAGCACCACAAGTGAAGTGTGAAATTGTTTTATTGTGTTGGAGAGAAAGGCGACATATCTACAACTCTTACTCAGTAACCCAAACCAACACTATACATGTATGCGTAAGAAAACTCCAATCTCCTTTGTACGGAACAATCTAACATGATCACATGTGTGGGATTACACACGCATCCCGTGTGTAGGCGTCTAACAAAACATTTAGAATTCCGATTTAATTTTCCCAGGATACTTTGGTCTCTCCTGTCACTGCCATCACAATCTAATTTCATTTGGCAAACAAGGAGGCACAAGAGACTTCGTACCTGTTCGTCTGACAGTCGGGGTGGTGCACGCTCATCTGTCTGTGCATCTGGGACGGACCAGATGTAAGGCTTGAAAGGGGCTCTGCGCTGCTATTGATCAAAGCCTCCTGCCAGCCAGGATCTGAACTGAGGTGACACCTCCAACATCCAGAATGCCTGGCTGCCGGCGTCGGGCTGTTGGCCAAGCCCCTTGGCGAGGGGCGTTTGAAAGGCTGACCGGTTTGGGTGAACCAGTCAGCAGCTTTCTCGCGCCAAAGGCTATTTTGCAACATTGGGCTGTTGAAATGTAATGTTTGCTAAAATAGCAACGCAGAAACACATTTTCAGGGGAGCTGATTGAAATGGAAAGCCTTATTAAAACTGAACTCTCTGATTAGAACTATGTCAGCATATGATTAATTACCTGATTACTGGTTACCTTACTAATAGGCACTTTTAGCTGAAAAATCCATACTTTAAACTAAGGCTACACACCATCCAATGTGACACTGGTGGAGTAAAATGAATAAGGGGCATTCTGCAATGTGAACCATAAATCATCATATGGATGTTGTTTTCATTTGTTTAATCATTGTGATTGCAATGTAGATTGTTTAAAATATTTGCACTGTTACTTTTGAAAGTTTTGAAAAATGCTCTTTAGTGTTTATATTTGTAAACGTCTTATCTGTACCAAATATTGCTAGAAACTCAAGAAAAATGAATGTTACTTAATTCATTTATTTAGTCATTCATTCTATCCATTGTATTGATGTTTTGGATTATTCAATATTAAACTATTTAAAATAGATCGATCAAATTTGACAGTAATTAACTGTAGCTTCAGCCAGCTACGTGATGACTTATCAGAAGGTGAGTTGCATTATGGGAGATGATGTGAAATATAATGCGCAGGTGTTATGCTCGGCGTTTTAATGAATTAAACTTTCATACAGGCAAATCTTTATCCCTTAATACAAAAACAAAAATGTTTTATAGTTAAATATAGAAGTAAAGGCGGTATTTTGGTTTGTGTGGGATAAAGGTATTTAGTTTAGGACAAACATTTTAAAAAAGTGCGTACCTGTCTGCGACGAGAACAGCCAGCAAAGAACAGCCAACATGGAACCGAACAGGTGGTTGCGTCTCATTTTGAACTTTTACGGAAAAAAATCCAACTTCATCGGTGAGTACGGAGGCGGTTCCGTATACTTTCCAAACGGCGTCTTGCTGAAAGCGAGTTCTGTGAGCCAAATCTGTCATCTTCGCACCCGGGAAGCATGGCAGGACAAGTTGTCCACTGCTGAGACGGCGCGCTGGGGGAGACCACGGCGACAGCCTGGCCGAACAGCTCCACGCACACCCTCACTGTCGGTATGTTTCGCCCGCCCCTGCTTCATCCACGACCAGGCTTGAGTTATTCGAGCAGCCGGCCGGCGAGCGATCCGTCACCCGTTGCTGAATCAGGATACAGCGCTGTCCTGCAGGTCACAGTGATGCCCTCATAACACACCGAGGACGCATTAACTCGCCTCAAAAGAAGAAAATGTATTTTCTAAAAGTACTTGTGGGTCCCCAAATGTGCATCATTCACTGTCAGAGGACAAGGCATGTCTGGGAACCTCCTGGTACCTGTGAGAGTCCCTCCTCTTTTTCTCTTTCACTCTCTCACACACGCTCTCTCTCTCTATGTCTCTCTCTCTCTCACACACACACACACACACAGGATAGGATAGAATAACCATTGACTCATTTATTTACTATCATTATTTCTTATAAAAATACATTGTAAATATGTGGCATGTACAGTTTAATAAACCTCTATGTCCATACTGTTTATATCTTAAACAGCTATAGGGAAGACTCCGTGAATTAATATACATAGTGTTCTTGCCGCTGTGCAAAGATGCTGACAAATGCAAAACTAAACATCGCCTTTAAAAGATTCTATAGGGCAATCGGGATGTAAATTATTTTTGGGCCCATTCGTTTTAGTGGTTAAAAGGCAGACATTATGCACCTTCCCCTCTTCACTCGTATTATTTATTCCCAATCATTGGAATTCCTATATAAAATATTAGATTGCTGCATTTTTACGATGCTATCAATGTAAACACAGCTCCTTGTAGTAGTTTTCTCCATCCTCTTGCTGGATTCTTCATTAGTATACATCAGCCATCTGACCTTGGCCCTGTTCTCACCCTGAACAGGGCTAATGCGAAGCGTCTTCTGGAGAAAACTAGGAGAATCATTATTTTGGCTCACTAAGCAAACCTGGTTTTAAGTAAATACCAAGCTTGACCTGAACCTACCTACTTACTGTTGCCACATCTGACCTCACTGAATATCCACAAATGATTCTTGGATAGAAAAAACCAACAAATTGTGGTTATGAGGTTAAAAATTATTTGAAGGGTCCCCGTTTTATTCCAACCCATAATTATTTTTTTGCTGTGCTCATTCAAATTCTTGCACTGGCACACCGTTCACTCTCCAAAGCCACACGGGATCTGTGTTGTTTCTGTGACTGAGAGCTGCTCATTAGTGGTAATGCTTGATATTAGACAGCTGATATTTCCATCCACGGAGGAGGTTAAGTGGCAGCTGGAGTTTATTTGATTATTAGCTAAATTACTCAGTTATGAGTGGATTTTAATAAACTTTTCAGGAAAGGTTGAGAATGGTCAGTGGAATACCTGATTAAATGTTGGTGATGTTGCGGAATTCGGATGGAGTTTGACCTTTGACCTTGTGCTGCTACTGCTCATATACATTATATACCGTACTATGGATGTCAATCACCATATGGTGGGAAATGAACTTCTTGATAGATCTCTTCTCTCTCTGAGTGTTGTTTTCCATTTATCCATGTAACATTTTAATACATGTTCTGCACATTAGGTCTAAAAAAGATGAAGATATAGGTAAGTATGTATATATTAATAGGTGATGAGAAATGCACTTTGTTGAACAACTATTGTAAGATAAATTTGTTTGTGTGTTGTTGTCCTCTGGACCTCACGGTGGAGCTGTAAAAAGTCACAGTCATGACATTGACAGAGATTTGGCTTTGTAATCAGCTGATGTAGCACTTCCATGATTGGCCATTTGTTTATCAGTCTGAAAAATATTTGTTCTATCAGAGTGATAACGTGTTGTAAGGTGCTCAATCGGGTGTAGTGAAATGCAGCAGCTTAGCGATGGATTTTTGCGATGTCTTTCAGCTGTTTGGTGAAAGCAGATTGCAGAACTTTGGAAGAGATCTCCAGTCGGTCAGCGATGCCAATCGTTGCATGAAGCATGTCTTCAAAAGCTTTGGACTCTTCCCTGATTCTGCTCGGAGGACAAACGGACCAGTGAAAAGCAGCAAAGGGTGAGACAGTAAATGATTAACAAGGTAAACTGTGGAATGATGGATTGAACTCACTTCTTCATCCCCGTGAGCATGGCCACAGCTTCTCCCTCCAACTGCTCTTGCATGTCGTCCTCAGCTTTCTTGACCACCTCATGGCAGGTCTTCTGGTCCTCTTGGATGCGGATAATATTTTCCTTGATCACATCCTCGTACCGCTCATCTCCCAGCTCTGCCCCAACAAACTGCAGTAAGTTGTCCATCACAGCCTTGTTTCCATGCTGCACAGTGTGCATATAAGCCAGCTGCTCGTTGTCTGCCTTCAGTCTTCGAGATGAAGTGCTGAAGTGGACTGAACATCTGTCCAGCTGATGCTCAGCCTGCAGCCTTGGTGAAGATGATGAGGAGAAATCTGCTGAGGTGAACCATTCGTGGCTGTTGCTCGTCTTCTGAGGCTCGTCACCCACGACCTGTATTGTGTAGTTGTTGGTCATTACAGAGAACACGTCCGAGCCTGAGCCCCACTCTTCAGTTTGACAGAGCATTGGGGTTGCCATGGATACCCAGGCCAAGATGAAGGCCATCAAGCACATTTTAATCTGGAATCAGAGAGAGGGAGAGGTGAGTGAACCAAAGACCTGAAAATTTTCAGATTCATTTATAAACTCAAAAGGAAGATTTTTACCCTGTTTTCCTTATCATGACCAAAAACGTTACAATGGTAAGTGACATCACACTGACAAGGTCAAGCTGGCATGAATAACCCTGTGTTAAATCTGAAATGCAATGATACAGTTGAGTCATTTATAAAGAATGTATGAGAGAACAGCTCTGTCTCTACCTCTGTCTTTTTCACTGCATTACCCTATGGTATGGATTAAGCAGATGTCACTCAACATAAACTGATTATTTGTTAGGCATAATAATAACAGTATTAGTCCAGCATCATAAATGTCTAAACTATGCTGTTGAGGTGAAGCCTTTGGCAGAGCTCTTTTTGTTGTGAGATGGTCATTTTTGTTTTGTTTTACTGTGACTTTGAAATTATTTTAATTTTTCTAATCTGAAATCCCACTTTAACTCCTTTGTCATGGAAATACTAAAAAAACTACCTTAAGTCCTAAACTGCCTGGTACCAGCACAACTACCAACTAACAGTGCAGAGCAATGGAAAGATAGTAAAGAGGGACACAAACAAGTGAGAAGGAGAGAGGAGGTGATGTGAGACAGGAGGAGAAAGATGCTGTTACTAGAGCAGGTGTTCTCAGAAGAGCTTTGTCTTCAAGAGCTTTTTAAAGGCAGAGAGGTTTGCCCCTGTTCTGAGAGAGCTCTGCAGGTCCTTCCACCATTGGGGAACAGTGTTTGAGATTAGTCTGGATTGCCGTGCCTGTAGAGACGGCTTTGCCAGTCGACGCTTGTGTAGAAGGTTGTGGTTAAGAGGCAGCAGTAGGAGACCAGGTCCAGCTAGTACTCTGAGTCTCAGTCTCTTTGCAGAAACGGACACGGTGAACATAAACTTGTTTTCCATAATACTCCCAGATGCTGTCTTCCTACTTCCTTCATTCCCCACTTAGTGTTTATTTTCGGTGGTGACCTCAGCAGTTGTAACCTAAATCTTCAATTCCAGTCTGTAAAAGCTTTGGACTGTGTTAGAGTAACTAATTTACTTTACTTATTAAATAGCATTTAAAGAAATATACATCATTTTCATATGTTTCTATTGCCGAACCTATGTTTTTGTGAGGGTGAATAATGGAAATGTTTAAACCGAGAGTAGCAGCACAGCATCTTTAAAACTTTCACTTGTGTTTAGACTGCTTGTGTTTAGACTTTAATAAATCAGAACCTTGCCATAAAGTGAAAAAAGCTTCAGCCTACTGGTAGATCGCAGCCAAATGGAGACGTAATTCATCTTGAAATATAACTTTGTCTCTGTCTTCGTCAACAGCTGCAGCAGTATGAAAGTTATAAGTCAAAGGACACTCACTGACATTAACTCAGCGTCTCAGAGAGCTGCTAACAGGCTCAGGGTGCGTCTGTTGTCAAGGATTGGCAGGAGCAGTTGCCTTTGTCTTTGGAAAATGTCTGTGCTGACGTCTGGAGCCTCAGTTAAAAGAGTGTTTGTCTTCAGATTTTCTGTGGCTGCAGTGACTTTTACTGTGAGGGATCTGTCAGTGTGAAGTGACTTTTACAGTCCACTATTTTTGACTTAAATTTTTAGAACCTCTGCTGTCTGCAGCAGGAGGGAAAGACAAGCGTTATATATAAACGTTGAAAATATGTGTTATTAATAATGAAACGTTATTATTATTATTATAGCATGTAGAGGTGTTAGAATAAGGCTTTAGAGCATCTACAGCTAAAGTATCTGTGTATGTGTGTTTGACAGGTGTCACAACGCTCATGCTTCTGCTTCCTTTTATAAGACAATATAGAAAATATGAGGACTTGCATGCTTACAGTTAGAGTTAAAGCCATATGGACACATATCTATACAGGCATAAACATGTACCGGTACAATGAACCTAAATAGAAACGCGGTCCTCACTGCCCTTTAAAAGAAAGGTTTTTCTGTATAAACCCTGAATCCAGACTTACCACTTCCAGCGATTTTTACTGCTACCTCCACTTGTTCAGACAAGTAAATTGAGGCTCAATGTCTCAGGACTAAAGAGGCACTGAGAACTAATTCTCACTACTTGCTTTACTTCTTCATGTCACAGGGAGGATAAAAAAAATGCAGACACACGAACACACAATTATGGTTTGGCTGGATGTCTGGTTGTCTGTGTTCCCCTGTCTGCTGCTTGGAGGGGAGGGGAATGTATTTAGAAAAGGCAGAAACTCAATGATTTCTTTCTTTGCAGTGGAAAGAGGGGCTGGCAAAAGGGGGAGTAATCTACTTCACATCTGTGGGCTCTGGTGGTATTCCGGGTTTCACATGCACTACATTTCCTGTTTATTCTGAACGCAACTCTGAGGTATGCGCTTGTGAGTTTACGGGGAATAAGACAAGTATTTGCGATATGCAAGAGTTATTGATTATGCAAGCATTTGACGTCACTACTGTCATCACATCGACTTCCTGTTGATCTAAAGTGCCAGTCTTTGTCAACGTAATGTTTTTCTTTGCCAGGAGCATTACTTTCTGTACCTCAGAACCAACCAGATGGTCTCTATCAAGCGTCACAATGATATGAACTCATCAGCCTAATGTACACATACATCAGGAGTGCTGTTTATAGCCCTTAAGGTTAAGGCGGCATACGGGGACTGTTTTTTCCATTCTCGATGTAAACCATGTTACCAAACTGGCCACGAAATCCTTGACACATCATGAATTTTTCATGAAGTTCACAATTATGTGGCTAGAAAAAATGTTTTACTGGCTGCTCATCCAAATATTACTTTTAAATCTAGATTTAAAATGACAAGAGTGTTCTTTTAAATGGGATCCTGAGACAGATGCACATCAATATACTGTCTGTTATGGTTTGAAGGATATTTGTGCGAAGAATATTTACTCACATATATTTATTCTTCTGCTGTAGTTATAGCTGTATACAAATGTTTTTCCCTGTGGGTATATGGGTCGATCTGTGGGTGTCAGAGTGCATATTTGTGGTGGTGTTTGTTGGGGGGTGGGGGCAGAGGGCTTTGCTCAGGGCACTGGCAGGTTGTCATTTAAAAGCCTCATCATAAGCTTTTAGCAAGTGGTTTATCCAGTGTGCCGGTAATGGTGTGTGTGTGTGTGTGTGTGTGTGTGTGCGTGCGTGCGCGTGTGTGTCTCTGTGTGCGTGTGTGCGTGCACAATATCCACTGTTTTTGATCTATCGGCCTTGTTATGGTGGACAGTCTTGTGTTCCTAACAACACAACTTGTCTGATTGCATGTTGTGCACAACTGTGTGTGTTCCCGAACCTCATTAGTGGTTTGGTGGAATGTTTGTTGGGAGATTAAAATGTGAGTTGTCTGGCTGAGGTGGTTTTGCGGCGCTTCTATAATTTCCCTATTTAGAGGTTGACTTTACTGAGGTTATGTATTTGGAGTTTTATTATGTAATTAATTACGTATGCTAAAGCACTGGGGTTTCTTTTTTTAAATCCATTCTGATCAAAGAGCAACTTTTTCTTTTTTTATCATTAATGAGATGCAGATTTGTAATATTAGGGGTTAAGATTCTGCGTGTAGCTCGTTTGCTCCTTCCACTTCTGTGTCAGCAGCTCCCGTGTCATAATTGCTTGAAATTAATTCAAATTCAAATTAAGAGCACCAAAAGAATTCACCCACCAATTTTGATGGAGTGTAGAGAATCAGTAATATACCATGAAAAACACTGACCAAGAAAGTCTTTCACTATATTCTAATTGACTAACACCAAGTGCACCCCAAGGGCTGTTGGTGACCAAAACCAAGGACTTAGTGCTCTATGCAGCCACTTCTTCACAGCAGTATGCAGACAATGAGCACCACAGCGTGTTGGTGCTGATAAACTCTCCTAATCCACTCTGGGAGTGCATCACAGTTCTGGATGCTTCAATTATTCTGCAGAATTGGCATGCCAGTGTATCCATGCTCCATTTTACGGCACAGATTAGGGAGTTCTGGGAGTAACAGCCAGGGGTTTAAGATAACATTCTCTCTTTTTTTAAACTCCGTCACGTGTCAAACTGCAATTAATAACTCTATGACTGGATACGTTCTGTGAAATTCAGGGGCGCTGCCTGTCAATAATCTGTTACAGTGACAAATTTCTTGACCCATGGCCTGACCTCAAATAGCATTTACCAACAAAGGGCGTTAATAAAGTTGAAATGTTGTATGAGGCAGCTGAGCAGTCCGAGACTTTCTGGTTAAAGAAATGTTGCTCTTAAAACTCCCAATATTTAGTTATACCTTTGCTTTCCATCCTCAATCTTCTCAGGTGTTTTGGTGTGGGATCGGTGTTTGTTCTGAAATGGTTGCCATGCCCTCTTGGCATCGTAAATTCTTTCCAGGATCGGATCCATGAATCAACTGTCTTTTGCCTGCCGAAGAATGCAAACATGTGGTGTGTGTTTTTCAGCTTTATATTTGCATTGGAACAGTTGTGAAACCAAATATTTTCTCTCTCTCAATGCTGGCTAGGGCTATGCTCACATAAAGTACCAAAATGAGCCATGATTGATCTCTGCTGCCTCTGAGAAACTGGTGCCTTTTAATCTCCTCCCAGCTCACAGGCCCACACATCACAAGGACGGTAAAAGTGTCATCAGCCAGTCAGCAAAGTGCACACTGCAACTCGAAAGGCTTTTAAGTCAACACTGTTATTTAAACCACGACCTATTTGTTATTTAAACCTACCAAGGTGGTAGGTTTAACCTGATGATATTGATCAGTCACACTGACACTAATACAACTGTACTATGTCTGTCTGAAACTTTTTAAAATCTAGATACAATCCAATTAAATATCCTTAAATGGATACAAGATTACTGGTTAGAAGACTCAACTAAATGTAATTAAACAGACATAATCACCCATTTTTGCTGCTTCCTGTTCCTGGAGACCATGGAGACAGAATCGATTATTCCATAATGGAATTGATTGTGATGGTCCACCCTATTACTATCAGGATGCCACATCCACATCCAATATTATTATCATTTATCACAGTGTACACAAGGAATGTACAACATATACTGTATGTACATGTAGCAATTATATACTGTTTTACATTTATTATTATATTAGTTTATATTTATTTATAACAATCCTGAGATGGCTCTTGTAAAGTCGTCAACTTTATTGTTCAGTTGCATTATCATTAAAAAGTTGGACATCTTCCTCAGCACTGTTCACTGATCATTAAATTTAAATTGAGATAATGCACTGTTGACTCCTCGCTCATGTTGCTCTGCGCCTTCTATCGATTTATCAAACAGACGTGTTGTTGCTTTAGAAGTGCAGACTTTCAAGGTTTAAAGTAAATGAGGTGTCAGATGTCGCAGTAGTTAATTTCAGTCCATGTGTGTCAGAAACTCGTCTACAGTTTTATGGCCTTTGTTTTTGCTTATTGATTTTCAAAGCCTTGCAGCGGTTCAACTGAACCAAATTTTCATGCTTATTTTAAAGAAATGTACAATGTGTATAATGGATGAGGTTTTTGTTTCACTTCATACGCACCCAAGTTTCCATCAGGTTTATGCTGTCCGACGTATCGATGGTACCACTGGTTCCTTGGCAGTAAAGAGATAATTACTCTTGACATATTCAAATGAAAAGGAAAAACAGAAAGCAACATTGGCCCAGTCTATTTATTTTTAACTAGTTCATCAGCTAAATGTTTATATGTCTCTTCTCATCCCTGCTTATTTCCCTTTTAGCAGCTTTATTCCTTAAGTCTATTCCTGGTTGTAGATTTTCTAATATTTCTTTATTTCATTCTTTCTCTTCTTTCATAATCTTAATTTCTATGAAGATAATAAAGGATAAGAGACCTGAGGCACTTGTATGGAAGTAAGTGGAACAGCACTCATGCTGTTACGCCATGTACATCGAAGCAGGAGATTCATGGGCTGCAATTGTGTGATTATAATTTCAGCTGATTGATATTGGCATAACTATGTTTAATCTTTCACAGTGAATAAAAGGAATTTGAAGATCCATACTTTGATTCCAGGTAGGAATCCTCAAATCCGCTTGAAATATTAGTATTTGTAATTCAGTGCAGTCCTTTTACAATCTTGAGAAATAGGTACCACATTTTATTGTGGTGAATCTAATTATACATGTAATTGAATCAACTATTTGACATAGATAGGATCCAGATCAATCGCTCAATCTGAGTTTTGCCAACTTTAAATCCCTGTGGTGGAAAGGACTGATCTAGGAGAATTTTTGAAAAGATCAATATAGATTAGAATAAATCCTGACATGGGTTTCTGGTCAGCTGAGAAACTGTGGCTCCCCTAGGACAGCCAAGGAGGTCAGAAAAGGAAAGAGAGAATCAAGAAGCACAGCTGGGTCCATGTCCATGCGAGGAGGCTTAATCAATACGAGGTGGCAGCAAAAGCACAGCGCGGGTTAAGGTCACAAATCTCCACCCAGTCTTGTTTGTCAAATTGAACACTGGCATTCCAGATGGTTTCCCAGCTCTGCTCATATTTTATGAGTAAAAATAGTCAGAATTCTTTTTTTTAAATCTCTGTAGCTGATAAGTTTTGGCTTCAGAGGTGTAGGAGGAAATGTCAACTTCCCATAACTCTGCTTGATTGAAAGAAGTGGACATAAATAATCACAAACAGCTGCTTTTTTAACATTGATTTCTGAACAGGCACTCTGTTCTTCTGCCTGTCATTAACATTCACGTCACAGCGGAGCTAAATAAAGATATCTGTGCAGTCAAGGCCTGTCAGCCGGCCTTAGCAGAGGGATTTCAACAGATTCCATCCAAATTCAGTGGACAGTTGTGTGGAGAATAATTATATTTCCAGGGAAAAATGTGTTCCCACTTGAAGTTCACAATGACTTTTAGAAAGACATGACAGATGTAAGTCAGTGGAGATCTGTGGGGCAGATGGTTCTACGTGTCTGGCTCTATAACGATGAAGCCCATCAGCTTATTGTAGTGATGTCTGAGATTTTTACTGCTGTTACTGGGAACCACACTGACTGCACACTTTCTTTATTCTCATTTTACACACTCTCTCTCTCTCTCTCTAGCGCTCTCTTTCTCTTACACAAATACAAATAACATATATCTTATAATATCTCTACAAATAATAACAAATCTGTATTTCATAAATATGACACTGGATAAATTTGCACTATGATTACATCGAAGTTTAATAAAAATGTTTTTTTTTCTGAAGGTAATCGAAGCCTTTCTCCTTCTTTTTGGTGAAAAATTAATTAGCATATATATTGCTGGATTCAGATCCCTTATATCAGAGCCCAATTTCTGAATAAACAAATAAGCTTGTGCTACTGTTCATATTGAAATTGTCACTATTGCATTTTTTATTTATTTGAGGATCCCAGTGGAGCATTACAGTATGAGTCTTACGCTTTATTGAGGTTTGTGTGTCTGTGTTGAAGCACTGACTGTGATGATCCGCATCCCAAAGACCTGCCATTTCACACGATGAGACGCCTGTTTTTTGTAAATTAACCGTACAGTCCTTTTCTCCATCACACTCAGATGGAATACTTTTACTCATATTTGCATGAAACAAAGCCTAGTTAAACACAGCATATTCAGTCATGGGTGAAGCAGTGTGTAGTCTTTGTTGTGCTTTTGACAGAAACACATTGGGTCTGTAAATACTTTGGTTATTTTGCCATATTCAAATACTTGAGTAAGCTGCCCCCAACACTGCTGCTGCCTGCCGAGGTCTTTCCTGCGTTGGAATCTTGTTTTCTTTGTTTTGTTGAAGTACAGCTCATATTTGCACACACAGAGGAGGTGAACTTCACTTCATGGTTCTGCATTGAAAGATGTTGCCGTTGACCTCACTGCACAGATGTTAGCTGTAAAAGAGAATTCATTAATGGATGGGGGAGGGGCATTGTCACGCCCGATGTGGCCATGGCACCGCTACATTCTGTAACATACCGTATTTAGGCTGCTGAGTTCAGGCTGCTTGCACACTGCAGCTTTGTGACGCTACTGACACCAGACGCAGCGCAGCATGAATCACAATGTCTCTGAAAGCCTTTTTAAGTTCCAGCTCTCTCTTTTTTTAGATTGCTTTTCTCCTTTGTTAGTCGAATTCATACTCTTTGTAATGTGCGTTTCGCAGTCAAGGTCTCGGTGTTTTGTCTCTCACATCTTTTGTTCACGCCAGCGATACAGCGAAGTATTCTGCTAACTGTGTAGTCAACAGATCAGAGCTGCATGTATGCTGTTCTCATTCAAGGGCTCAGTTCAGAACATTGCTGTCTCGCGCCTCTCGTATTACTGTGCTTAGTTATAGAACAAGCTCATGACACAGCATTAGTCAGGGTCAAATGCAGTTGACCATCTCTTTATATGGAGTTCTGCCTGCAGACAGGTATGATTTAGCTCCTATTGTGGTTCAACACAGATGCTTTCTTGTGTAATAACAATACTGACAGTTTTAATCCTCAAGGTGAATATAATTTAGCGGAAATCTGTCTTTTGGTATGAGTCAGTAAGTATCAGTTTAGCTCTTATATTCTGTTTGCATTCACCAAGTTCATATCCTCTAATGGCTCAGGCTGGCTGTTCTGTTCCTGAGGCTCCAGTTCTCTATTAGACTCATTACTGGGAGTGCGGATACTGGCAGGCTCCCGAAAGGTAAAAAGGCACAGCAAATTTAATTTGCGAAATGTAATCTCGGTAGAATTTCCCAGGTTTCCAAAGTCTGCAGAACTTTGTACAGACTATAACAAAAAATTATAATCTCTCGGCTTTTACAAAATTGTTTAGCTGGATTTTGAAGTTTTATTGAAAGAAAATTCATTGTTTGATTTTTGTTTTAGAGGTCTGATGCTCAGTTAAGATATTATATCACACTTAATAAGAAGCATTCTGGGAACAGTCTGTAATTCCTTTACTTAATCCAATCTCATCACATAAGTGAAACTGAAGAGATAATAGTTTCCTTAGAGTTAAAATTCAGTTTAGTCCCAAATGATTTATTGTGTGCTACACATGCATTTTATGCTTCCCATCTGACACCAGTTTTACACCTTATTTTAATTAAGGTTTTATCATAACGTTGCTGCAGAGCTGTACTCTTGTCAGACTTGTAACCCCCACTTTAAATGCTAATGACACCATAAAACACAGATTTATGATAGCCCTTTAATATATGAATGAATTGTAAACTATCAGACTCATTAACTCTGGCAAAGAGAGTAGAACAATCAGCCAATCAGGACCAAACCACTGCACCACGTTGTCATTCGTGGCCCAGTATGGGCAGCGTCCCGTCTAAAGTGGTGTTCGGTGTCACAGGAGCTCCACAGGGAACTATGTTTTCTCCCTTCCTCTTTCCCTTCTACACCACTGACGTTTTCTTTACTGTTGTGTTTTGAGACAGCGGCACCAGAGTCACTAAAAGTCTTGATACAATCATCAAAAAGGTTGGCTCTGTATCTGGTCTCAGGCTGCAGTCGTTTGAGAATGTGTTGGTGAGGAGAAGGCTGAATAAACTCTTATCCATCATGGACAATGATCAGCAGCCTCTCCATCACACAGCAGACAGATGGCAGATTACCTTTCCTCACAGGCTGCTTCAGCATTGCTGTCAAAGGGACAGATACAGGAAATCTTTGCTGCCACATGCAATCACGTTGTACAATAACCATGGTCATAACATACAGGCTCTACGCAATTTATATGCTTTTACACACAGACGAAAATATGGAGTCCAGCAATTAATGCTGCTCTCGTTTAACACTGATCAGATACCCTTGTATTGATTATAAACACACTTTCATAGTGTATCATTACCCTGAGGTAAAGTTCTAAGTTTAGCAAAAAAGATTAGAATTAATTCTGTGAAAGCACTAAAACATTAAGATCACAAAGAAATCACAACTATTATTATTCTGAAACAGATTGATCACGGTCTAACACAGGTCTTCATGCTCCTGTGGTGTGACAAATGGACCTGTTAGGACATAATTAGGCTTAGATTACTGTGATGGAAAGCACTGACAGGGTGAAGGATGCAGGAGGAGAAACAGGGGGCCATGACTAATAGCGCTTTAAGTCCTTAAGTCTTGCTCATGGATGACAGTTTTGATAAACTTCATGTTGGGTTTCTCAACACGCTACAGATTCGAGGAATATCCTCAGAAGAGTCCTTGAGTCAGTTTAAAAATGGCAGAAGTGTTTTCTGCCTGTGTCTTACAAATTTACTTAAAAAGCAGGCCTCTAGCGCTCAGGTTATATCTGCATTGAGAAAACTGTAGTGTTTAAGGAGGACAGTGATGTAGCACATTTACACATTGCTCTGCATACACTCATTTCACCCCTATTTAAACACAGAAGACTTGTTTTTTATAAGTTCCTGGGAACCTTCATCTTTGTCAGTCCTAATCAGCTACCAGGATATATTCTGACAGCTCCACTATACTGTACACCCATACAGAACTGATATAAAGCTGGAAATTCAAAGTTCTGCAGGAAATAATTCCCAAATATCTGTGCTGCTCAATGAGACATTTCTTTGATAATGCAATATCATGTAACCAGCCACTTCCATTAAAAAAAACCCGCTGAGACCTGTATAGGACAGTGAAGCGAATATAATATGACTTTAATTTAATGTAATTGAAAAGAGGACGGATGAAAGGATAGTACTACAATAGATCCTAATTAAGTGAATGCTATATTTTACAGAAATCAGTCTGACCTATTTCTTTTAAGTAGCCTTGTTCATAAAGACAACTTTCAACTCCTGCAGTGGAGTAAAATGCACATTTTCTGTTACAGTACCTGGTCTCAATAAGCACATTCTCAATTATTCCTGCTTCTGAAATGCTTCAGCTGTGCAGTGTGTGAAGTGGAGCACTTTTCAATGAGCCTGCCTGCAGAAACTCATTATCTTGAAAGTGAGCATGGCAGAGACCGTGGCCAGGTGGTACAGGTGATTTCACATTTCTCCTGTGCCCTGTGAGCGAAGATGCCACTTTGTATTACTTCACTGTAGTGGAACAACACATTGGTCCAACTGTCACCACATCTCCAATGACCGTGTGTTGATGGATAAGTAATTAGAAGAAGGGGTTTTTATTCACTCTTATATTGGAGCTCAGGTTCCTCTGACTGACAGTTTGATGTGTATTAATTTGTTTGCTTTTCTCTTCCTCATCTCTTCCCCTCCCTCTTTCCTGAACTCAAACAGATGGCTCACCCTTTATAAGAGCTTAGTCCTGCTCAAGGGTTCTTCCTGTTAAAAAGGTTTTTTTTTCTTTGCCTTTGTGCTCCTTTTATGAGTTTCTAGCTCTGGGTGTGGTACCATTTCACTGATTTAGGGTTGCCACCATTAAAATCCACTTTTCTGTTTCGGACACCGAGGCAGCAGAGTAGTTGCATAAATCAAGTTTGTGGTGGAGCCCCTCAGCAGCAACCTTATCAGTGTCTGAAGCGCAAGAAATCAGGAGAATATGTTCACCGCAGAGTCTTGTGCTGCAGATTGTTGTGTTAAATGAGAACAGCCAATTAAAACTACAGATGTGGATGTGGCTACAGATAATAGAGGGGACAAGATTGACACGCGTGTCAGTGGTAAGGATGTAATGTTGTGGAAAAAATGGGATTGTTTCTTTTATGTTTTTACAATCTCACACAATTTGAATGTGGCCTCTGGCCGTGGAGATGGAGAGCAGCGCACATTGTTTCTCATTAGCGAGGTGGATTTCCATATGTAAATAATAGGCATTTTGGAGGAGGAAAACATGAGAAAAATATCCATTTAATGTGTTTTCTTTAGTATCACCACCACCATGAATAAATTACAGACCATAAAATAAATGTATTTGGAACCAATAAATGTCGCATTGTCAGCTGCGTTATGAAATTTAAACTTGCTTTGTAGAAAAATATCAAAATTGTTTTAAGCTGCAGCATTATGGACGGCAGGTGTTACTCATGCTACCATAGTGACAAGGACACTGGCAGAGCACCAAACTAGAGGGATCAATCAGGAAGGCTCAAGTGTGGCCAAATCCAAATTGTTACCTTTTTCCTTTTCATGGTGCCTGTTGTCACTTTCATTTGCACTAAAGAGGGTGGAAGTGATTGACAATCATTCATTCCTCTTAAATGGACAGAAGGGTGTCCTAAAATGGGCAGGATTTTCATTTAAATCACTGTATTTCTGTTATCTCAAGGCACTTCAGCCTGATGCTGTTCAGTTTGTCTAATTACATCCCTGTGAAACACCTTTTACCTTCAATTTTTCCAGGGCAATATTCTCTCTCAGACCAATGCCAAATAATCTTTCTTGTTCTCTGCACTAAAAATCTAAAGTAGTAGCATGATAACTGTCCAATATATGTCTGTGAATCACAGAACCATAAATCTCTTAATGGAAGAAGGCGTATGAGGTCCTATCTCATGTGTGACATGTCAATTATTCCTCGCTCCCGCCTCCGCTCATTTTGTACGAGGCTACTTGCCATAAACACCAACAGCTATCTCCAACATCTTGGGTATGAGCCTAAGAGCATTTCTCATCAGGGCAGGCACATGATTGATGTGCATTTCACCTTTCCTCAACACCTGGGGCCAGGATTACTTTTGATCTGAATAATTCATCCAAACTCCTGGTAATCTCTGTCAGGTTCATTTTGAGGCCCAGGCCGCTGTTAAATTGGAAAAACCTTCAGTCTCCAGGTACTCGGTTCTTCCTCTGCATCCCTTTCGACATGCAGACAGATGCGATCGCAATTAAAGGTAATTGCGGCTTTTTAAAATGGCTGTGTAGAGCTGCAGCCATGCTCCATCTAGGCAGCATGAGTCCGCTGGACTGGCGTCATAGCAACGCTCCGTTCCAACTGTAGGCTGATAGGCTGTTTTAAAAATCTGCTGCTGTTTGCGCTCTGCTGCAGGTATACGAGATGCTTAGCTGTCATTTCATTTGCAATGCTGACAAGGAGAAGAGAGTTCACCAAAGGGAAATTTAGTGCCTGCATACTTCAGCCACTCAGCCTGGCCAAACAAAACTCACGACGTTTATTTGACGGTGCTGCAATTGCATAAATTTTTGTAGTGCTGTCAAAGCTATTTGGAAGAGTAGAGTCAAGCCACAACTTTTAATGTCTCACCCAGAAATTGGTAGCAGGAAGAAAGACTAAATAAACCTGCGTAATGAGGTCAGGTCAACAACAATAAATAAAACAACCATAAATAAAAATAGGACATTTCTTATCGAAAACGGCAGAATTCTTCCTGATCTCACATTTTAGACTGAATTGTCATCACTCCTGACACAGCTGTGTGAACAATATGTAGCCCTGACTTAGTGTCCAAACAGGCCCGATGGCTTAAGCATAATTAATATGTTGATGATCACATAGATTATCCCCACACCCACGGTTCTGCTGAGACTGTAATCAATGCCTTTTCCAGGGAAGTCGTATATTACAGGTCAATCAATGAGTGTGTTCCCTTACTGGGTGTCACTATCAGAGACAAATGTGCAGACATGGCTGAAGGTGAATACAGCTGTGACTTTTATGTCATCCAAAGGGTAGAAAATATCCTTTTAATTTGTAGGTTTTAGAGAACTTGTTTTTCTGGGTCTTTGCGTTGTCAGTGCACCTGTAGGGACTGTTAAGTTTAGACCGCTGCTAAGCCCACTGTCACCCTCTTAATGCTGAAGAAATCTCCATGACTATACTTATACTCATGTGTGGGTTTGTTAGTGTTAATTATAGGATTCGTTTTGGTCCTCCAGGCCTTTTCAGGAGCATCACCTTATATGTGATTTAATACAGACAATGGTGTATTTACAACTTGACAAAAGGATTTACAAATGCGATTCGTGCTGACAGAAGAAAGTTAGGAAAATGCAATCATAAGGCATGAGAGAATAAAAATAGTATAAAGTTCTGATTAGCTTTAACCCCCCCCCCCCCCCCCCCCCCCCCCCCCCCCCCCCCCCCCCCCCCCCCCTCCGGGGAAGAAAATCCCTAACATGTTACAGATTGAAAACAAAGTGTCACGACCTGACTTCACATCACGGCCCCCACACAAACAACCCATCACCTTAGTAATGCCTTTGTGACACGTCCACAAAAGTGCTGCTTAGCCCCAAGGTCAGGCATCAGACGTGATTTCACTTTCCAGACCCACCTTCCAATGTTTAATTTTCCTGCCACAGGCTATAACCTCAGGTCTAACTGTCAGTGCCGTTTAGAGAGGTGTCAGAAATGGTTATGACCCTGATGGCAGCTGGGATCGGCTGTGCAGAGTTAAAAGAAAATAGAGCAACAGATAAAATAAGTAAGGTCCAGGAATGAAAAATTGGATTTATTTTAAATTAAACTGATGTGACCTGCATGTTAAAGAACATTTACAATGATAAATTACAACCCGGCAACCATCATCATCTGTTAGCTTGAAGCTCATAGATCTTTAGATTGTATGAAGCGTTCCGTTAAAACCCTTCAGTGATTTATCTGAGGTTTTAGATAAATAGTCCACTAAAAAATGTCAGTGAGAAGATATTGTGTTCGTCAGCAATAACTATCTTGGCTAAAACAATAAAAAGCAAACTTATAAGACAGTCCATATTTGTATATTTAGCTTGTGACTGCAATTAAAGCCCTGTATCACATGTTTACATATATACACACCACATTTTGACATTCTCTGCAGTAAAAAAATGGGTTTTGTGCATGTTGCATATATAGTTTTGCCTTGTGGAGTCATTTGAGGCTGCATTTGACTTTTGACTGTCACATTTAAGCTCCTCTTGTTTTGGTCTAAATTTATCAGCATCCTTTGTTGCTTCCAATCAGTGATTATTGAGTGTCATCAGTGTGTGTACCAGCAGTAACTCCTTAACAGACTTAGCGGAGCTGAATAAAAATGGCAGGCATTTGTCAAGGCTCTGCATCAATAGCTCCTATTGATTTAATGTTTCTTCCTCTCTCCTTGGGGGTGCATTCTTTTCAACACACTCGCACACACACATACAGAGGGAAAGTGGGAGATTGTTGACATGAAAGAGCCACTGTGCTGACTCACTGATTTAGTAATCATTTCTGAAGTCTGAGGATGCCAAGTCAGGATAGCAGCATTACATGATTCACACTCGCGAATTGTTAAGAACCTCAGAATTTACATGTCCCAATTAGAACTCAGCATTTTTTAATTTTTATAAAAGATTACTGAATAGTTACTGTTGATTAAGGCCTTTGAATGGGCTAAAACTGACATTTATTATGTATTCTCATTTTTTTATTAACTGAGAGCCACTTTATCACAGCAATATAGATGATGAATGGCTGACAAATGTTAAAAAAATGCATGACTGTAAAATGTGTACATGCGAATATGAGTTTGACATTTCTTTAATTTTCCCTTAATAGTTTCCCTTTTTTGATGATTAAGAGTTGGCTTTTTAAAGATTCTGAATAACACTGAAGGTTAGGTACCTATGTAAAGGATAGGGTAAATTCTTATTTCTCTTGTTTATTGAGGCACATTTTTCGTTAGGTGTGTATAATGATACTGTAAATCAGCAGGGAAACAACCTCTCATTTATCCCTGCTGAAAGCTGTTCAATACCTACATGCACAGCACTGACAGGATGATGAAGAGTGGCTGTTTAATGGACATAAGCCATCCAGCACAGTTGTGGAAGTGAACAACAAGGATTTCAGAGAGGCCGCAGCAGTGCCCCACACTGAGACATGTGTGTTACAGATGAAATGCCCTCTGGGGGTTCTTCATCGTTACGACCTCAGCCTTTCAGAAGTCGCCCATGAACAGCGTGTGGAATAAAACAGAAGCGGTAACAGAAGAGACCAGTCATGTAGATGAACAAACACCGACATTTACTGACTCTAAAACCTTTGGACTGACAGTTTATCTCAAAATACAACAGCATGAAATATTCATATCAGAGCTCTGTCTGCAGAGGAACTTTAGACACTAAAATTACATTATACGTTAATGTAAAACAAGTCTTATGATTTATTTAAAAAGCTGGGCGCCATGGTAATGCCTGCTGGGGGCAGGTGACTCCTGAAAGGCCCACGGAACCTTCGTATCGAGGTTGTTTTTGGACTCTCCAGCTGCTTTCTGTAAGATCGTAAATTTGGTTTTCAGCAAATCAACAAATCATACACCTCCGTGATTACAGGCTGATATTGATTCTCAAACACATTGTTGGGATAATTATTGGTACACTTCTGTTTTATAAAATTGTAGCTTTCAGCAAGTTAAACATTTCAGTGTGCCCTGATCAGAATCAGCATAATAATCCAGCATTTGCCAGGCCGGACAAAAAACCCTGTTTAATCCCTGTGAGCATTGAAATATTTCCATATCAGGATGCATTCAGGAGTAGCAGGGAAAGGGCAGGCAGCCACAACGCTTTCCCTTGACAGTTCGTTCCCTTACAGAGAATCAATTTAAGGCAGCCGTCTTCATGTTTCAGCGGACTCTGCGAATAAATAAACATATTCCAAGTGACAACCCGTTTGTCCGTGTCTGAATGCTGCGGCTGTGCTTGGATTGATTTGGCAGCTGGCAAATGAGACTGGGGCAGCAGTAGTGGAGGCTCCTGATTGGATGACAGATTGGAATTAAATTGTGTTTCTCTATTTTCTCTCCTTTTCCGAGGCCCAGACTTTCCCACCTTTTCTCGCACTCTGTCCAGTGTCATAAGCTTCTGTTTTATACTGAAACAGAGTAAGAAGATAGAATCTTATCTAAAGTATAAGTTCAGAGGAGTAAATATCCAGTGTTTTCCCCTATATATTACTGGGGCTCCCTTTTTTGTAAAAACAGTTTGACCTTGGAACATGTCATTCAGTCATTCAGCTCAGTGTTTCCAAAGTAATCTATTTATTGATCTCTATGCTACTTAATGAATGTTGTAAACCTATACGTAGATGAAGGTCAGTAATGGCATTTGACCAAAAAGAAGAAGTTATATCTATCTCCTGATTTTCTTCCACGATGGCAGGAAGATCCCAAAACTGTAGAAAGTACATTGAGGTACAGCTGACAGGAAATACCTGAATTTATGCTTGCAAAAGAAAATGGCTTCCATAATAAATGTAAACCTTGGTTTAATAATAATGCTGCAATCTTAAAGGAAAATTAATTCTTTTTATTCACACTTCAAATATTACTGTTAATAAATAGCTCTTACTAAATAGTGACTAACCATTCCCTGTACGATTTGACAAATTATCCTTTATCATCTTTGTTAATGACATTTTTGGCTTTTAATGACCTGAATTCAATTACTGTAAATTGCCGCCCGGTGGGTTATGTAGTTTTTACTGTTAAACCGAAGCTGAGCTGAAAATATTAATGGAGAACATAAACAGTCCCATTCATGAGTTTAAGTAATTAATTCTGCCGTATTTCACTACTTATTCTACGCACTTCCACTCACTGCCGAGCATGCACACACAGCACATATCAGCCCCGGTATTTGTTATCTGGGTATGAACGTTTATGACATGTCATTCCCATAAAATCCTTTTTATCCGAAAGCGAGAGTGGGGCCGGTGCTGCGATGTTCTGTCTGACTAAGTGCACCAAAGAGCTTTGACAGTCATGGTTTTTGATTTCAACTGGGTGAAAGCTTGACTGGTGTCCTGACAGACTGAGCGGCTGGTGCGTCATTGACTGGTCTGAGAGCAGCTGAGACACAAAGAGTTAGGACTTGAGTTCACCGGAAAAGAAGCCCATCTGTGCGGGAAAAAACAGAGTTGTAATAATATTGAAAGAATATCCAAATTAAAACTCAACAATGAACAACAATGTCTCTGGATTACAGGTAGATTTGTTTGATCTTTGTGCCTGACAGTTCCACAACAATGCTTCCTTGTTGTTTTATCGGTGACATTTTGTTCAAAGAGCCTTTGCATGGTTAAACACAGCTCAGCCTCTCGCTGCTTGATAGATTGTGTGTATATTAGAGGTGATCGCTTCCGATATTGCGTGATACAGGTACAATGACAAGAGATTAATTATATTTTGTGTTTTTATTGCACAGCTGAGCCACCGGTCCCGTAGAGCTGTCACAGCGTGCCAAAAGGATTGGCTTCAAGCAGAGCAATCATCCATTCACTCATTTGCAGCTATTTGGTGAAACTGGGTCAGAGGAGTTGATGCCGTTAGCTAGTTCCAGTTCTTCATAGTCAGTTTTTAGTTGAACATAAAGTGTTCAATGAATGAAGCAGCTCGTTCTCCTCAGGCTTTATCATGATGTATCTCAGAACAATCACTCCTTGTTGAGTTATTCAGCATAAGTCTATAGGTGGACTGAGCACAGCAACCAGTTGGTTCCCCCGACAGCAATTATGCTCGTTTGCATGATCAGTCCCAGTGCTTGATGACCAAACCTTAGGCTGATTGAAGGACCTACCTCCTCGGGGATCTAATTAATGTGTTGTCTCTTCAAGCCTGATTGTGTACAGGTTCCGGTGGCCCCACTGTCTGCGGTGATGGTGCGTTGAATGAGGTCACTGTTTCATGGCAGCCAATGTGACTCACAGTTGCTGACGGAGATTCTCACCTGTGGAGACACGCCGCGTGGGTTTTATCCACACTTGTCACTGCTCTAAATCATTGACATGGTACTCCAAGTAGCTTTTCCACTCTGTCCTTCCACTTCTTTCCAAAGTGCTTCTCTTCTGAAGGTTTTCTGCTTCCTGCACATCACAGTGTCATCTGCAAATGTTGGAGTCCATGAAGATTACTGCCTGACCTCATTTCTCAGTCTGTCAATCACTACAGCCAACAAGAAAAGGGGGCAGGTTCAGCTCTCAAGGCTATCTCACCTCCACCTTGACCTCCCCATCAGTCCTGCACCACAACTCACCGCTGTCACCTTAATCCCATCCATATCCAGCTCTGCTCCAGACTCCTGCACAATTCTGTCTTTTCATTGCATCTCACAATGAGCCACCGAGGATCTTTTTGAACATCTTTGAACTTCTCCAATGCAACCATTGCATCTGAAGTGAACTCTCCTTTCAGATGATCAAGCAGAACAGGATGAGAGCACGTCTTCTGTTACTCCAACCTAGTAGTGGAGCCAGATGTTAATTTAAACGTGCCACTGATTTGTATCAGCGAGCAGCCAGTGTAGTGGTATAATTACCATCTGGGAAGTATGTTGATTTTCAGAAAAATCCATATGGGCACACCGAACCAAAGTGAGGCTTGGACTGAAGGCTTAAGGGAAAAATGGCAACATTTATCCTTTATTGAAAGTCTAGTTTTTATACTTGTATGAACTCAGGAGGATGGGGGGGGGGGGGGGGGGGGGGGGGGGGGGGGTTGAGTAACATCAGTATCTTAGAAGCTCTTCTTTTATCCTTCACTCATAATACTGTGGAACATGCAAAGGGAAACTCATAAAGGAGTACATTTTCATTTCTTTCTACTTTCCCTTTGTTTCATCACGCTACAAATCTGCAACAGACAATTTCAATGTGGTCCATTTCAAGCCTCACTTTGATCATGTCCTGGAGTAACAGCACCTGCACACAAAAAAATCAATCATCTGTAGTTTCAAATAATCTAAAACCAAAAACACTGTTCAGTGTGAATATAAAATATGTTCAAGGGAATTATCTTTACATTTTCTCTTGATGTGTTTCATTTGTGTCTCCTACTTGCACATTAATGAGCTTAAAATTGTTAAAAATTCAACATATCTGGCATTAACACCAGATCTGAGGCTTTTTAGAGTGGACTTTTATCTTCTTTTTGTGTTTATTTTACATAAACTGATGTTAGGCAACCCCTGAAAAATCAGTAAATTCCCTAGTGATAATTGACTAAAACTCTTATAACTCCTACCACAATATTCATTTCCCCAAAGTATGCATAATTGTCACGGTTAAGCGATTTTTGCTTTTACAGCAAGTTGAACGTTGAATAAAAATTTTAGTAAACTTCCTTTGATGTTCAGCTAACATTGCCCAGAACTTAGCATCCGACCGAAGGAGTCAGACATCGCTGACTGAAGCAGACTTCCTGCCACAGAAGTCTCTCAGGGCAGCACACTTTGAAGTTAAAGACTTACAGCAGGATTTATATATAGTGATGTTGAGAGTATTAATGAGGAAGTTTGGCTAATAACAATCCAATCAGGACAGTAATCAGTTGAATTTAGTCAGGTTTTCCAGCATTTTCTCTTTCATCTGCAGCTCGGCTGGCTGCATCAAATGCCAGACATGACCTTAAATTCATAAAACACAACTTTTAGCCTGCATATACAGTATATTTTATTTGCATTAATGCACAAAGTCTATAAAGTTTCACTCCAGCCACAATATCAGGAGGGAAATTGTTTCATCAGTCAAGTATTGAACAATCGCTCATTGAGATCCACCGTGACCAATAGATCAAAACCAGAAAAATAAGCCTGAGCGTGTTTATCACAGAGGCTCTTTAGTGTCGTGCCCTTTCAAAGCAGCTTTACTTTGCCCCTACTGGGTATTCCAGGGGAATTAGATGTCATTCTTTTTCTCAGAAATAAACCCCATCTGCTCCTGAGAGTTAAGGCTTTGTGAGAAGCCTCCCTACGGTGGGGATTGTGGCGATAAAGTGGCAATAACACGTTGCTGTTGATACTTTGGAGCTGGATCCAATTGTGATAGTAGGATCAATTTTTTTTTTTTAAACCAAAGCTTCAATTCAAAGATTCTTTTATTAATTCGTTAACATTGTAGGTCTGATTAAAGGAATATTGTCTTTCATGGATGGTTTTATTTTCTTTATTTGAAACAAGAGCGATATTAATTATTTTTGAGTGATTGCGTGGTTACAAAAGAATTGTATTTATAGTTTCCACACCCCTCCCTACATAAAGAGATTGGATCTGCTGAAAGAAAAGCTCTACTCCCAACGTGATGAGACTGTAGTTGTTCACGTCTCCCTGACCTGTCTGACCCCTCACTGTTGCAGTCCACTGGCAAGAAAAAACAGCATGTATTGGAGAGGTAGTTGTCTCAACACTCAAACAATGCATTGTTTAAATTCTCATTAAAAGTTCTGTCCTTGAAGGGGACAAAGGCAGAATAAATATACAGGCATGGATCTGTTTACAAAGGCTGACGCCTGACCTGCTGTATTATTGAGTGGCCGCTTTATTTGTTTTTAACAGCGTCATTCTAATGTTTTCTGATTGGTTGTATTTGGTCACCTTTAATAATTGTTTAATGTTTGCGCATCTTTTTTAAATTTATCCTTAGACGGATCCAGTTTGTGATAATCTGAGGCACCAAAATAGACACAGACACACAAGGGTTATATAAAGATTAGAGAAAAGGCGGAGCAGGGGCTGAGTTCAGGTGGAGCAGGACTCAAAGGTGGCAGCCAGAGCTTGAACCTGGGGGCATGTCATGGTGAAGGTCGGCAGGGTGGTGGGAGGCCAGGTATGCATGGATGAATCACAGTAAAAAGAACACCACTAGCTCAGGTAACAGCAGGCTGTTACACCTGTGAGAGGAGAAGCAATCTTGGTGTTTGGACAAACGGAGAGAAGCACGGACTAATGTGCAAGTGGTTGTATTTTGATGCCCTTTGTGTGGCGCAACAATATACAAAATTCCTCCCATACTGCCCTCTTTCTCTTTCCACTATATACTCAATTTCATTCCAAAAAAAGAGATAATGTACCATTTTCTTTTCAATTCTCAAGGTCCGATTGTAATTATGTTGAAGCTCAGTCAGTCACCTGAGGCGTTTCAGTCATTTTTCACTTGCTGATATAACTTATCTTGTCTTCTTCACTTCACCTACAGTCTCGGTTGTCTGTCAGTTCACTGACAGATGCACCTGCAGCAGTCATGTTCCTGCCTCACATCCTGCATTTATTTGGCAGGGAAAAGCTGCTGCTGCGCACTTGAGGTGGATTTGATGCATGTGAGAGGTTGGATCTTCACTCTTGTTCAAGAAAGATACAAAGGAAACGTCTCTCCACTCTCTTTAAGGAACCTACTGTAAGAACGAGTTTAAAGCCTGGAAAATGCCTTCTGTAACAGCTGCAATACCGCCTTTAAAACCCCTTAATCCCACTCCCTTTCTCTTTAAGCTATTTTAAAATATCAAATGGCCCCATCTACTCTAAATGTGAGGTAAACACTGAGATAGACCTATTATCTCTGGTGTATGAAGCTGGTGGATTCATTGTAAATAATTCATCTTTAAATTAGGCTCCAGAGTATATTTTAATCAAGTAAGATTAATAATTCAAAAATGAATCAAAAATAATCCAATATGTTGGGTAGGTATTGATTTTTATCTCAAGAAATAACAATGCTAGGCACACAAAAACGGATAATAATTACGTGCGCTATCATGAAAATAGTATGAAAAGGTTGAATTAGGACAATTAGGATAAAGTGGCATCTTACTCTTCAAGGTGTCATATTTCATGCTGCGTCTCCATACACAAGATAGCAAACGCAGTATGTACAGGACATGTCAGGCAGGGACAGAGTGAGATACAGTCTACTGAAGCTGCAGCTCTCTCTCTTTTCTCCTTCCTCTATCGGCAGCTTCAATCTGGATGTGGCTCTAACACTGTCGCTGCAGGTAATATGTCCTGTCTGATGCACAACACCTGAAGCATTCCACATAAGAATAAAAGAGTCCATCCATCCCTCCGTCTGTCGATCTGTGACATATAATTTAACACGTAACAACTGTATAATATCTTAAAGAGAAGCATAAATCACCATAGGTGTACCGGATTATATTGTTACCGGTGTAATCACACCCTTCCTTTGTAGATCTATCTTTTAAATTGGACCCCATCTTGTTCTGCCCTGGGCACAACTCCCCCGGCTCCTCCACCCCACGCAGGTTAAATGAACTACACAAACCGGCAGCTCCACTCAGATCGGCACGCTAAGTGGGTCACATGGAAAATGTATAAGAGGTTCACAGGCTGATGAACCGTGTTTTTTATAGAACCTTGTGAGATAGTTACCCAGTGAGTTGACCCCCCCATCCTCCTCTGCAGGGTTTTGGAGAGCAGATTCAAATATTCAGACACATTTTCTATGAAACACTGAAGTGGGGATGAAGCAATCACTCACCTTTTTCAAGCATTCGAGAGGCAAAAGAGCATCTCAATATTAACATTTCCTCATGCTCGCCTTTAGTGTGTTATGTCTTCAACTAGACATTTAAATGTAAAGAATGTAAAGCTCCTACATCAATCATTATTTTAAGGTCCCCACAGTCCGGACTGCAACTGTTGTAGAAGGGAACAGCCTATCACCTCAGATGACGTGGAGCGATGCTAAGACTGTTTGACACATGGCATTTCAAAATGAGGAAAATGAACTTGTCCTATATTGATTTTCCTGCTGCAGGGAAACGATTTCAGCCGAGATCTCCATCGGTGAATTACATCGCAAGCGTGTGTCTTTTTCAGCTAAATGCTTTGCGCCAAGTCTATAAATGTCAAGCCGCATGCAGCACTGGGAAATCATTTATTTGACAATCATGTGTGGCAAAGATCAGGTAATCATGGATTGCTTTGGGAGATAAGCACAAAATAGAGCAGGGAGATAAAGATACCGGGATAGAGTTGTGTAATACTAAATATAAATGGGAGGAAAAAAACAGCTGTGGCCACATGATAGTAAAATCTGAGCAAGAATGCCTCGTCTTTATAAATGTATAGTAATGACTTTTTTCGTTTAGCTTCAGTCTGTTGACTAAAACAGTTCATTTGGGTAACTGATGCTTTATTAGATACAGTGGCTGGTCCCTGCAGTCAGCACTGTCCATCGCTTGCTTTCTGAATCTCTGTTGTCTGAGTTAACCGTCCTGAAATGCCTCTTGATTTTCAGAAGTGCCATCAGGAAACAAATATGGCTGCACATCTTGGCACCGAGAGGTGAAAGCTGGTTTCTGCAGCACTTTTGCTCATTGCTGAAAGCTGCCACTCTTGACTTCAGCCTGAGGAGCTGACATTATGCAGCCTAAGGTGGTTTCAGTGCAGGCTTAAAAAGCAAGTGATCTGAGGTGTCCATTAAAATCACCTCTATCGTATTTAAACCAAAGGAGGTGCAATGCTTTATCCATTTTTGCAGATTTTCCAAAAGCCCAAAGTTTCATGTTTTAGTCTAGCCTACAGCCCACGTGTCGAGGCATTATGAAGCCCACCACATAATGAGCCGACACTGAACTCTCTCCGTTTTTGTAAAAATGCCACCACACATCAGATGATTGCCCAGATACCTAGTTGCCTGGCGTGACCTTGTATATGAAGCCGAAACTGTCCCCATCTGTCCTGCATGACCTGCCGATGGAATGCAAGCCATGGCTCCAGGCCGTGCTGATCTGCACCACTCAGGGGAATCGTGGGCTTATGTGCCGGGACGCTTCTGTTCACCTTTACCTACACGTTTGTTGCATTGCAGTGTGAGACGTCCTGTCAGGAGAGCAGCTCTCCCACTAACCATCCTGGTTATCCATTTTCTAGCCTTGTCTCATGTCCAGCTAATATCAAGGGAACTGGCTTCTGTCCTGCCCAGACCAGACTATTCCTCTCACAGCTCACAGAAGATGAACTGACCTCCCAGCTACACTCACTAATAATTCCTTCGTATTGCTTGAAAGTCCATCCTTTCACTGACTCGTAGCTCTCCGCATGCCTTTTAAAGTCTTTTGCCTCTCTCTTTCTCCTGGAACCTGCCGCTGTCTTACATTTCCGTCCACAATTTATACAGTTTTAAATAGAAATTAATAAAAAGGACTGGTGAGTTTGTAATAAAATGTTGTAACTTATCCGTATGGCTGCAGGAGTCGTGAAGAGATTTGTTTGTCTGGTAGGACCAAGTGTAACTGCAGGCGTTGGAGCATGAGTTTTTGCTTTCGCTGGTTTGTTGTGTTCTGAACCAAGGTACAGATTGAACAAATAACAAAGATCTTTTGCCCTATACACCCTCCAAAAGATAGAAGTCTTGTTTTTATTTCAGAATTTTGTAGTAGGAGTTTTAAAGGAATGACATTCCACAAACCCTTTTCTCAAAGGATATCTTGAAACACGCTTGTGAGCGTAGGTCACTCAACCTGTAGTGTACTCAGATAAAGTGTAAATTTTTTAGATGAAACTGTCCTGTTGCAGAACTGCCTGATGACTGACGGGGCACAGCTCCATAAGATTGAGTTAGATGAAGTTGAGACACTTATCAAGTTAAAGATCTCAAGAGCAAAGATGAAGGGATAATTTCTATTGATCCAGCTGTGCTGCTACTAAAAAAAGCTAAAATTAGAGCAGGAAATGCAAGAGTTTTGCTTTAAAAATCTGTCCCTTTGGGTCGTGAGCATTTTAACCAAACACACAAAACTTGGAATTGGAAACAAGGTTTCACCAGGCACAAGATGTTTATATGGCCACATATAAGCCCACATCAAACCCACCTCAGAACATTTGAATGTGCATGATTCAGTCTAAAAATACATATCTGGGATAATTCACCCCTATTAGAATCAATAGCAGTTAGGTGTGCGGAGGAATTATCTTCACAGTCATCTAAAGCAGCCTCATTAAACCATGAGAGGAGCGCGCCTCTGACATCAGACGCTATCTGCTGATCTTCACAGTGAAATAAAACATTTATTACACTCTGGAGAAATTAGCACGCTTTAACTTCCTCCCAGCCATGTCCCAAATCTGCTCCTCTCGGTTAATATTTCGCTCCTGCTTTATAGTTCTGTAACTAGGTGTAAGTAAGGCTCTGCCAATGTGATGAGATGATGTTTGTCGATTGCAATATCTGTCTCCAGTCAATGCAAATTAGCTGGAGGTTTGGGGGCTGAAATGCTGTTGTGTCAGAAAAATGTCAAGGTGCCTGTGGAGACTGCTCTATATGTTACCTTATCTATATGGAGTCTGCTGTCAGTTAAAGTCCCTACATTATAACCAGGCTTGTGGTAAAGACCTGTAAGTACACGATGACGCATACATACATCACTGAAGTCTAATTTTGTCTCTGTGTGGCGGTGAAGCTGCTAAAGTGAAAGCTTTATGTCACAGTTGTGGGCTACCAGATCACAAAAGGAACATTTACCCTCTAACCTTCTTATAGTGTTTCATTTAGATAACTGAGGCTCTGCTGCTCAGTATTTCACAGGCAGAGGTCTGAGCAGTTAATAGACAAACTTGTGTCACAGCTTTTCTTTCTCCTCTCATTTTATGTGTCCCTGCCCTCCCACATGTATCATGGGACCTTTCTGATGGGCCTTTGTATGAAATAATTACAGTGCGCGAAAATGTTGAAACTTTAATGTTAAAACTAGTAAAATGTGACTTTCACACTGTTGCATCAGTTTAGACTTCCTAATAATATATAAAAAATATCTAACTTTTCTGCTGCAACACTTGTCTTTTACCAATTTAAGTAATTAGGAATCCGGGTTTTTCCACTTGTAATGACATATGCGATGAACTCGGACAGATTAGTGTTTACGACTCAATCCAGCAGGATTGGATGCATTTGCATTTCCAATCACACTCAAGTCGGCGCCCCGCCTTTGCCACATCGGTCCAGATGCTCTGGACCGGTTAATCGCTCCATCTGAGTGGAAAAGAGAATCTCCCACAAGAGAGTTTGAGTAAAGAGGCAGCATTTCCCCTTCGTAAATTCAGATTCACACGAATAACTTTAAAAAGTTCCAGTCCCTGGTGAGGAGAATGAGCTCTAATGAAGCAGAGCTCTTGTGTAATCTGTTTAGGCTCCATGTGCTGCATACTGATTAAAGGGAACTATTGATAGAGAGGATGAGAGACAACACAGGAAATACTCTGGTGTTTTAAGCTGATACAAGGGGACATCAATATTTTTACATTTTCATGCACAAATGCCAAATTAAGTGTCTTGTTAGATAATTTATAGATCTAAGAGGCCTGAGAATGAGCTCAAGTGAGCTGATCATAGCAGATTAATTTATCCAACACTGTTTTTCTCATCCCATCTTTTAGAAAATGTCTATTTTGGGGTTAGCTTCTGGGTAAATATTCCCACTAACCATATAATTCTACTTAATTAGCAAAATAACAAGATAATTAGTTTGCAGCTTGAAAATGAAAGATTCTCTAAAATAATAATGAATTTAATCCATTGATTCGGCCCCTTCATCCCCTGAATGAAAACAGGTCTTTATTTCCATGTCTCTCTTTGACGGTGGAATGTAATTGGAATGTGAAATATGTGGACGCTTTAACGGATTTAAAGATCAACGGCTGGCAGTTGGGAACCAGAGCATCACCATAAACCTGTGCTAATAACGTGTAAAGGATTTGGTTGCCATGTTGCTTTGATATAAAGGTCAGGAGCTGACATTTGGGCATGGCAAGTAAAATAACAGTCATCTTCCTGTGGTTGAATGGAGATAATTTCATTGTTTTCATCTACGGGCGGTTAATTCATTCGTGGGTTCTTTGTTTTAAAAGGTCCATTGCTTCCAGGCTCTGCACCTGTCTTTTGATGTTTTTTTTATTAGGCTTTTTACTCAAATGAAGCATTTGTTCTGCAGTCATTTTGATGTTTGTGCTGATTTTCATTCTACTCTGCCTCCAAGTGGTCTGAGAAATCTGGGCTGAGGACTCCTCCGTCTCTGTGCGCTCAGGCAGGAAAATGCAATTTACCAAACATGACCACTTTATCAGAAATGAGTTCTGATATAAGCAGGACATTTCCCACCTTTACATTAAGGATCCTCCCTCTCTATGGCTGTGACTTTTGTATAAAGCAGCAGGAGACCTTGAGACACCGATGTGACCCTTCACTGGAGTGTTACCATGGTAATAGAAGCCGTGTATGATGGACAGCTGAGTTTGGTACGTTAGACCCGAAGGTCGTCCAAGCTGTTCCTTCCCCCGGTGCTTCACATGCCCACTAATCACGTCCTCATCCTTGACAGATCGCCTGTCTTTTGTAGACCATCACTCTTCCTCCTCCTCCTCTCGGTTAACTTAAAAAGAGAAGGTTGCGACCTCACAAGACAATTGGAACCTTCATCATGCATCAATCATTTTTAAGTATCGGTGAGCTTCAGCTTGAATCCAGCTAATCCGTCCTCATCATAAAAGCCTTGAAAGGATGGTGAATGCTCCTAACTGTGTCTGTGATCAGAGCTACAGATTGCAGTTGCATCTAATTAGGGCTGAAAGAGTATCGGGTCAACAACAACATCTGCGTTACTGACTCAACTAATAACTCAGCCAGGCTGCAAGGTCCCTGCTCTGTTCCTGCGCCTCAAATTCTCCTGCTCAGCGCTCTCGTGCCGCTTCAGGCTTCGTTTATTTGAATTATCTCCACATTATCTCCACCGTGACTGATGGGAGGTAACATCAGACGTCCTGGTGGACAGCTATATATTAGGTGACTCAAAAAGAGTCAACGGAGTTCTGGTTAAGGTTGCTTGATTTTAGATTCATGAATAGCGTTCATTAGCCTCAATGTGCAGTTAGTCCAAAAAGTGAAAAGAGGCATTTGTGATTTGGCTGGAGGGAATTACATAAATAACCTTGTGCATCCTCTCATGCTGCACATGCTACAGAAATGTGAGAAAGAGCAAAAACCACCTGGATTTAAGGATTAACTGGCTGTTAGTTGAAAAATGTTATGCAAAATGGATCTGGGGCATTCTTGTGGAGCCCCAGGCATGAAAGAGCAGCAAACCATCATCTTTGTGACCCCCTCTATTTGGCAGTTTGCAGTAAAATAATAACTCCCCTCACCCTCCATGCTTAGCTATGGCTGGATACTGTATATCTGCGGGAGGAAGTTTATTCCCAGCCAACTAAACATTCATCACAACATTTATCTCCTGCTTGAAATCTTGGAGTCCCGATTGATGATGAACTGGACTCTTGTGATCATGTAGCCTCGGTCTCCCAGTTGTGCTGCTTTGCTTCATTTAGAATTAGAAAAATGAGGCCCTTCCTAACCCAGCATACCACCCAAGCCGGGCGATCTCCTGCTACCACGTACTACTGCAGTGCTCTTGTAACACATGCATCACTGCTTGTGGTGAAGCTGCTTCACATTGTCCTGAACGCCTCTTCTGACAGAGCTCCACTCTCTCAGAACAGGGACAACCCTCTCTGCCTTCCTGAAGACAAAGCTCTTCTGAGAACACCTGCTCTTGTAACGGCACTTATCTTTCTCCTCCTGTCTCCTCTCACCTCCTCTCTCCTTCTATCCTGACTGGTCCCAGGTAGTTTAGGACTTAAGGTAGTATTTTATTCACATTGGTCTCAGTTGAATGGTGACTTGATTGCGTCTCCCATTGAACAAAAGTGACTAAAATGTTAATGTAAAAATGTCAAACATGTCACTTTCTAATTCCTCAGTATGCTTTATGATTCTGTGCACAGATGATGAAGCTACGACAAAATAATGATTAGGTTCCCCACTTATGGTGAAGTTCCCCCATCGCCGTCAGAGCCCGTTATTACCCGCAAAGCTGTCACTGACATTTAAATGATGTGTGAAATGGGGGCAAACTACTGCGGAGAGGGAGGCGTGAACGAGTGGCAGCATCTGCAAAAATATCCCACAGCTGATGACACGGTGATGACACACCTCTGATCTGGAGTACTTTACATGCCTTGTTAATGATTGATTAACTGATTGATTCTTTCTCCTCCTTTTTTACTACATTATCTTGTATAATGCTAAGAGGAATTTAGGACTGTTAAAGCCAAATGGAGTAAAATGTAGCATGACAATTGGCACCATTGCGTTTAGAGCTTGTTTTAATGATGTTCAGTTTAAATTGTTGCCCATCTGGTGCAACGCCTGTTGCCTTTTATTGATTTGTCTGTTTTCGTTCTTGTAAGTAATGATTTAGTGAGAATGGGAAGCTGTTCGGCACCGTTATTTCCAGAGTGAAAGCTGGAAATATCCTTTACGAGATTGTGTCTGAAACCCAGCAAATTGTGGCAATAAATAAAACAAATAGCGTTGTAAGATGACTTTATACAAAAGCTCAGCTGAACTCTCCACCGGCTCAGCGGCTCCATATTATACTTTAATCCTGGGAAAAAAAATGTTGCAAGAAAAGGAGGAGTTAATCTGAATTAGTGCTTTGACTGATCTTATTGACTCTGTAAATGTGTCACTGCTCCCCTGAGGGGAAAATTAATATCCCTCGAACTGAGCAGAGCGACAGATTATCCACGTTATCTCATTGGCTCATTAGCTTCTGATGACAGCAGGCTCAGCCGGTGTTAAAAAAATAAGCTTTCCGACTGTCACGCATGTTCCAAAACACCTCTGAAAATAATCATAACTGAAGAATTAATCCTTATCTTCAGAACACAGTAGGATTTCATGCGTCGTGTCCAAATTTTGCTTCCACTTTCAAGCTTTTTATTCCAAATACAGTTAATTCCAATATTATTCCAGACATTATTCATATTTCATGCTCCCCAAAAACTTTTCCACTCATCATGTGATCATGTGACTTCTTAACTCTTAGTTGTAACGATCACTACTCCCAAATCTCAGTTTTTTCAGGTTATTTCCTCGGTTCTGAAAGTAGTTTCTGTCTGCTACCAGTGCTAATTATACGTGGATGCAATCATTCACCCTGCCTTCTGTCAAACCTCCCTTTTGTAGCCCCATTTCCAAAATCTCTGACTCTTTTTGGCAGCTCGTAGTTTGATGTTTGTATGTCTGTCCAGAAAAATTCCATGAATACTAATGCCTCAGTCTCCCGCTGCAGAAGCCTCACTAATGCCCTTTCAGGAATATTCCTCGCCTTTTGACGGGATTAGAGTTGTGTGTTTAGCTGGCTAATATGAACAAAGGCCTGAATTCAAAGAGGGAATATCAGAGGACTGGGTAGGCATCTACAGTATTTCAGCCCCTTCTGTCAGTCCAGTCATGTTTATTAAAGGTCCCATGGCATGAAATTTTCATTTTATAAGTGTTTTTAATGGTGATATGGTGATAGACCTAAACCATCCAGTGGAGAATATTCTCCACCTTTGGTAATGTGAACGCTCAGGCAGGCCTGTCTAAAAACCTCCCCTTATTTGATCATAAGGGGAGGTTGACAAAATCAGCTGAGCTACGACTACCATACCCTGGGCGCAAGCTATTCAAGGCCACACCCCCGCCGCCCACCCTGCCCCGCCTCTCTCCAGCTAATTAGCATTTATAGCTGCAGACACCTGAGTGGCACCACTGAAAGAAAGCTCATTGTGGGACTAGTTCTCTGTTGACAAATCACGATTCTTAACAACATTGTTCATTTGTGGAAAATGAAAGTGTAGAGTTCTCCAGTTTCATCCCTCCCCAGCAGTTTCAGGTGTCTCGACGTCCTCCCTCATCAGGCTGACTGTGGGGCTCTCTGGCAGATTTACACCTCGTCCTCCCAACATTCATTCATCCTGGATTGGACTCAATTCCAGTCCATGTTCAGAGATTTGGATTATTTAGTCAACCGTCTGCTGACTTCTGCTCTCCTGTAATCTGTTGTCAGATTTGCTGCATATGTTCTCTTGTCTTCCTGGTATATTTTCAGCAGAATACTGATGAACTTTATTCTAAATCTGCTGCTGTCAGGGGGAATCTGCTACAGTTGGGCGATAACTGTCACCCATTATTTACACTGTAAAATCCATCATTTTTTAAAACGTAAGATCACATTTGCCTTTGTTTAAAAGATATTAAATCTTTAAATAATATATGTGAGCAATGAAATATATATAAATATATAAATTTTAAAGTTATTTCAGAAAAATGGAGAAAACATGACTATCTCATCAACAACAACAATAATAATAACAATAGAATAGGGCTTAGCATAAATATGGAAGAGAACTGTGCAAACTTCAGTCTTTTCAGCACATTCCTGTGCTATTGCAGCTCCAGCAGAGCAGAGGAAACACACCTGATTGCCACTTTTGTCCACTGTTGTGTTTGCCCCATTTCCTTGCTTTGGGCAGTTTTTAGTGCCTCCGCTCTGCAGCACTTTGCACTAATGAAAAGTTGTCATAGCTCAGGCTGTGATGGATGGTAACAGAACAAGTTCTTGGAAGCTTTCTGGCACAGTTCGGCCATTGCAAGGAGAGGAGAAACGTCTCTGGTTGAACAAAAGGCAGAGATGTGATTGATGCCCCTGAACTCTGACCTCTGGCCTCAACTTAATCTGGATAAGATGCTTATTGCCCTGCTGCAAGGAGGCGCTACAATTTACTAATGGAACCTAAACAAGTAAACATCATATTCAAGTATCTTCTTGTGAAGCTTTTTTTCATTTCAAAAGGAACAAATTTGACAATTCAAAGCCCCATTCTTTATGATGGGAGGTAAAATGTCCAGGCCCCAGCGACGCATTCTGCAGTAATGACGTTTCCCCTGCTGCTTGTCATCATGCATAATCCCGCCAGAGGTTTGAATTTGGCTGCTCTGCTGCTGCTGCACATCGGCCCTTTCACCCACTCGCCAGACAGAATTTGCAGAAGAGTTTCAGTTCCCTCCCACAAAACTTCACAAATCCTCGGGGAGGTCATATTACCGTACTATCCACTATTAGCCCTGAGCTGCTGACAGGCTGAGGCTGGCTGGGAGGAAACACGCAATAGGGAGCATACTGTACTTTTAAAGAGCATGAGCTTCCTGTTTAAAAAGGAGAACTACACTTGAATGTAAAAGAAACATCTCCACAGCACAATAAAACAGTTTTCAGCAACATGAGGTTTCAGTTAGCTGCAAAATAACTGCAAACATGCCTGTCAAAAAGCCAGGATCTCCTTATCCAGGTCAGAATGTTTGAGGAATGAGTTTTTGTTTTTTTTTGTAGGTTTTTTCTAGTTGAGCTACTGACATTCCCACCATAAAGAATGAGCCAGACCTTTTTAATGACTTATGAGAATCCTGGACACTTTAAACAGCATCTACATGTACATTTTTGAGCTTTATGTCAACTTCAGAATGGAGTTTGTATTTAATGTAAACTTTATTGAGTCAAAAAAGATTTTCGAAAAGTGATTGGGGGCAAATAGCTGTTAATACTTCCTGTCCTTAGGTGCTGTTTGATAAGCAAACTGCTAAGATGTAGGCTGTACCTTTCCCAAATAAAATCAAAATGTCCCTCTCATATTAGTCCCTGGCTCACAAAAGACATTTTAAGGACCAACGAAGGTAAACTGTTCGCCGAGGCTCCAGCTGTTAAGAGCTGTGACGTGCTTTAACCTGATGCGGAGCAAATGTATGATATGATCCATGTTTGCAGCCCAAGCTGACCATCATCCTCCCATGATTCACCTGCACTGTTTGGCAGCACGCCACATTAATCGAGGCTGTAATGAGAAGACGGGCCTATTGACCAGCAGCCCCGCGTGATGAAGCACAGGACATACAAATCATAGCTGTCCAGCCTCATATTGACCAGGAGGAAGACGGGACGGAGGAACGGGAGGAGGGAGTTTGTGCAGCTGTGATGCTTTCAGGCCAACATAAAACCATGTGAGAATATGGATTGAAAGAGGAAAGCTTCCATTCAATTTTATTTTTTTTTAATCCCTGAGTGCCTCAGAATTCACAGGCTGGTGCAGGGGTCGGGGGCGCAGGGGTGCCGCAGACAGCTGCGTATCTGTATGATAACCGATGGAGGCGTCCTGGGGGTTGACCTGTTAATGGTTCAGGAACCAACGCGCTCTTCTGTCTTCCCCGTCAGTCTCCATCACCAGCTGTCTCGTACGGCTGACAAATGGACTTTGATAACGCTCGGACCGTGAGGATGCTGTCACTGGTGTTGACCGACCATAAATCAGACCTCGGCCGCTCCATCACTTCAAATCCGGATTACAAAATAGGCGGCGTGATCCTGTGTCGGCACTCAGAGAGGCCATTACCACACCTGAGATGAGTTTCTACAATATTGGCGGCTGATGCGTTGGGATAATCTGTTACTCTTTAATTGACTGTTTCTATGATAACATCCAGAGCAGAGAGCTGTGATATGAAGCTTCTTTGCAGCCAGATTTTGCAAACTCTGCGTGAATCTCTCTCTTTTCCTATTTTTTCCACCAATCAACATGTGATTTTCTGATTGTGCTAACGTACGAATGGGTTTAGCTTCATTTACTAACACTTAAATGCATCTTTCTGACAATAGTTTGGCATTTAAGAGCTTTATACTGTGCTCTGGTTTAGTTGCCCGTGACTGCCCCCTTGTGGAAGATCATTTGATTTGCGTCTTCCTACCATACAATCAAATGTGTCCTTTACGTATTCCTAAGAACCTTTCAGCAATAGTTACATTGCGAACAATCCGAGAGTCAGAGGAATATTTTCACCCTATAGATCTTTTATTATATCAATGCATCTGTGGCTTTTAACGAAGATAGTTTGAAGCATTTTGACGGTGTTTTTCAATCCCAAAACAAACTAAAAAAAACCTCTCGCGATTGTTCCAGACGAATTTATTGTGTTTTAAAGGGAACTCTTTTGAAACTCTGGCAAAGTTGATCGTGCTCATGCGCTTCAAAAAGCCCGTGTGGCGGATCATTTCCACGGTCTTCGCCCCGCGCAGAGCGGACGCTGCGAACGCGCCAGTCGCAGGTCCCCTGTCTGAGGGACAGATGTCGGGGAATCTCCAGGGAGACAAAAGCATACTGGAGCCCCCGTCTACAGCTGTGAAGCATTTCCGTCTCTGCTTCATTCTGCTGCGTTAGCCGAATTAACCGGACGCCATTCGCGTCGTGCGCCTCGGTGCGTTTTTTGTTGATTTCATCGGTTTCGCTGCTCGATGATCGGCCTGTGCTGCTCACACAAGGATGCTCAAGACGTCCTTTTAACGTCTCTTCTACTCTGCTGCTATTCTGGTCAGTTTTCCTGCATTTCCCCCGCAGCTTCAGAGCTGTCAAACTTCCTTGAACGTCTTGATGTTTGGCTGATCGATCAGCCAAACATCAAGTCACCTGATTATCAGAAGATGCTGCTATAGAAACAGGATGAACGGACGTATTCTTTGAGGAATCGCTGCTGGGTTCACCTTCTGTTCTGTAAGTTCCATTCGCGTTATTGCGGATGTGATATAAGTTTAAAGCGGCACATGGGTTTAATAATTCGTTTATGAAAATGAAATCCGCTTCATTTATTCCGTCGCTTTCTGGCAGGGTGGGAAAGCGACCCAGCCGGGAAGAGAAGGCACTCCGATGCAGAGCGATGGGCTGTGGGGGGAGCAGGACCGATGCTCTGGAACCTCGATACTTGGAGAGCTGGACAAAGGAAACGGAGTCGACCTGGCTGACCAGCACGGACACCGACCTCCCCCTGTCGTCCATTCAGAGCATCCCTTCTGAGAACTCCGAGGCCGGCTTCACCTCTGAGAAATCAGCCAGCCCTGGTAGAAATGATGAGGATTTAATGCATCTTATTAAGCGCCACCCAACACACACACACACACACACACACACACACACACACACACACACACACACACACACACACACACCATTTTCTACATGAGTAGAGTGAGTGACTCTCCAGAAACCTTTGATGTGCAGTCAGTAAATGCAGCACTGAAACAGATGACTCAGATGTGTTGATCCACTTTTTGCACTTGATTCTCAGCACATTTCCTCTCGAGGTCAGCGGGATGTGAATTGGTGAATGAGCAGAATCAGGCTGCATCAAAACACGGTTTTACTCCAGCTGGATTTGCTCTCATGGCAACAGATAGTGCTGCTAATGATTGTGGGCCGGGCATCCTTGATGCTCTCTTGTGAAGGGTAAAAACACGGCAGAGCTGTTTTTGTCCCCATGAAAGGGCTCTGAAACAGGTTCAGATCCTATAATAACAGCTGTCCTGCTGCAGCCGTAAGAAACAATTTCTTTTCTTCGACATCACTGGGGTGTGTGCACGTCTTACAGACCCTTGTGGTTCAAACCAGACACCATTTCCTCCGACAATCATGATTCAGAGCTCTGCCTGTCTTCACCACTTTCTGATTCTCTCTAATGGGATTTTAGACCCAGGAACGTGTTCTGGGTACCAACTTGTGTGATGTTTTCCCACCACCTTCCAGTTCCAGATTTCTTCGAGGACAGCCTTCCACTTCCTGCTCAGGCGTACCTGAAGGTTTGTTCGGCCTTGTCTGAAGTCAGTCTGAATGAAGCGAAGTCCAGCGATCCTCCTGCCATCACCGACTCTCCAGCCAAAGAGGAAGCGACATCAGGCACCAGAGTGCAGCGCACGAGTGTTCTCCACACTCAAGAGATCGTAAGATCTGCATATTTAAAAAAAAAAAAAATCCAAGTCTTTTGTATTCATTCATTGTGGAAGGCTGATAAACATTCCATTATCTTCATCTGCTGCATTAAATCCTAATGTGTAGTAATGAATAAGAGCTCCACAGGAGTAGCGTCATCACCCCCTACTGGCTGGTTTTATTAGTGGAATGACCCCTCCTCCCGTCAGAATGAATCATTTCCACACCTTTCATGTGCTCATTTGTTGCAGCTCCTGATTCATCTTTTCGTTACTCCTATTCTTGTCTCATGAGAAAAGATCCTAGTGCCACAACCTGTAATTTAACCTGTTTAATCCTTCCTGATCAGACCAAATGGCAGGACACTCAGATGTCCAGCAAGCAGGTGACCATCACGGTGACCCAAAGCATCCACCTGGTGGACAAGAATAAGAAGGTGAAAAAGTCTCTCACCACCTACGAGGTCATGAAGCCCGCGGAGACCCGGAAACAGGTGACCACGCAGAAAAACCTGGGTGCAGGTGACAGTGGATGAAGCCAAAGAGTTTAAGCGTTGCGATGATGTGGATGATGGCGCTGGTTAAAGACCAGGGAGGGACCGCAGCTTCTTTAAACTGGACCACCTCGACTTTAACGCGCCACACTGTACCGTTAAAATACCCCAACATTTTACACAAGGAAAATGTGCCGAGTGATCAAATGTGCCGAGTACTGGTTTTAACTTAACTTCTAGTTATCCTCTGAATATTCATCGGGAAACTCTCTTAGAATAATAAAGACACAGTTGCTGCTGAATAGCATTTTTTTCTGCAGCCTTTAGGGAGATTTTGATGATTTTACTCAACAGTGAAACCGGGGTGGGTGGGTGTGAATAAATGTGTCAAAATGTCTGTAAATGTTGTGTATTTTTGTACAATAGTGTTAAAGGGTCATTGTATCCTGATGGTGGGTCCAGTGAGTTTAAACATCTGCAAGGACCAAACAAGTGCGATTATGTTCCACTTTAGGCCAACAAAGACAAGAACATAATAGAAAATATGGGTCATTTTCTAATTTTGGTACGAAGCCTCCCCTCACATTTTTTACCCGTATTTATTAGTAACCAAACAACGCTCTTATTTTAATTGTGTGCACATGTTGCCTATCTCATTAAAATCAGTATTAATGGCACACTGACAATGGACACATAATAAAGCTATATCAAACATGGCATGGAGCATCTTTCCTGTGGATTTGAGCCAACAGTCCTCAGCCATCGAAACTGAAACAGCAGATCTGAGGTCAGCTGTGTGGTGCGAGCGTGTGGGTGAGTTTTTGGAGGTCATATTGAATTTGTCCGGCTCGGAATAACGGCTCCTCCTTCTTCATCCAATCCTCCACGTAGAACTCCGGGAAGAAGAAACGGATTTCTCTCTCAGCCGACTCGACTGAATCTGATGAGAACAAAGGATGGAGTGGATGTAACAGGTCATATAGGAGGAGCTTTAGTGCTCATGCAGGATTCAGAGGAGATGGGTGCGTATAGATCGCGTATGCATATGGAAACACTTTTGCTGGGGCTCACACTGTTGAAATGCCAGGCTTTAAAGCTGCATTGTGAGCCATTTAGATTTTTTTTTATAATCCAACCACTTCTGCTCAGTGATCATTTAGTATTTTAAAACTATATTTTATTAAGTGTGCCTCGATTGAAAGAAAAAAAACACGCCACAATTATTTTTGATCTGCGATCTTCTCCCTCCCTCGGTTTTTCCTTCACTGCACTGATAAGCTGAGACCGTACTGTGATAATGATTTTTGTTGAGATAAGAACACACAAGGGGCTCCTACCTGAGCCATGTGTCGTGTTTCTTGTGTCTGTGAGTCCAAACTGAGCCCTGATGGAGGCGGGGGAGGTGTGGCGTGCTCGGAACACTTTGGTGGGCCCCATCAGGTCTCTCCAGTGACGTATCGCGTCCTCTCGGGCTAAAACGTAAGCTCGCATAGGCCCACTGTGGCAGGAACAGCAACAGAAATCATGAGAGCTTCCAGAGAGGCTGATGGGCTGCTGTGATAAACATGGAAACCGCTGACTCAAAATCCTCCAAAAAGTGGCTCACCTCGACATGAATTCAACAAGTCTCTGGTAGAAGAAGCGCCCTGAGAGCCACCAAAAAAGTGCAGATATTTTAAGATGTAAATTGATTAATTTGTGTGCATACATTACTGAAAACATTAAACCAGACCTGAATGTTCAGCATAAAACCTCTCAGAGTCCTGTCGCCTCCAGACCAGATCTTTGCACCTGACGATCACAAAGCTGTTGTCCAGGATTCTCTGATGAAGAGCCTTGAAAAAGCAAAGAAAATATGACTTTTGGTCAAGTCTTAACACTTTTGAATTCGGTTCACTTGATGAATAAATCTACCGGTAGTTTAGCCTTAAAGACAGTAAATAAGAATCCCCAAAATACTGATATATTAACATGAAGACGTGAGCGCACCTCCAACATCAGCGGATGAGCAACAGCATCTGGTTTGATGACCGCCAGGGTGAGCTGCAGCACTTTGGCCATGCTGCGAGCTGTCAGCAGCCTTTTCTACTGAAATACATGTTTTAAGCTTTAATTTATATATATATAATATATATACTGTATATATATGTGTGTGTGTATGTGTGTCATGCAATCAATCGGAATGGTAAGTTAGCTGGTTGTTTTAAAGCACTTCAAAACATATCAATGCAGTGTAATTATCTGGTACCTTCATTATTTATATGAGCTTAATATCTTGAGAAATTACCAGCGTTCCTCACGTTTACTAACCTTAGTTGTGAACATTTTCAGTAATCAGTTGAAAGAGAGACCAACGCTGGGTGCCGCCATGTTGTCGCGAAAATAAAATGTTTTTTTCAAAATGTATTTTTAAATCTTCACTGTTTATAGAAGCAAACGTTGCGGTAATGTGACCGGTATGTTAAAAAATATATCAATGCCCACATAATAAGGTAATTTACGCGTTTAATGGCTCGTTTGCCCCGTTCGCTGATAAATAATGTCCCCTAGAAACATAATCGGCACTAAGGTTCCTGTTACAAAAGCGTATGAGATTAACTACAAATTCGAGCTCGCGTGACATTTTTAAAATATATTCCTTGATCTGAGCTACATATATTTTGGTATCAATATTTCAAAGATAATATGTGCGGTTATGCTGGATTTATATCGGGTGGGTATTTTCAATTGTCAGAGAGCTACTAGGAGGGATTGGAGGAGGGAGAAATTTCTGTCTATGGAATTTCATCAATGCAGGGGATCAGACACACAGTATGAGTTACAAACACGGAGCACATTCCAGCAATGCACCCGGCCACACCCGTAAAAGTAGTATGTGTGTAAAGGGGTTTGACATTCAGATAGGCCGAAAAGAGGGGAAGAAAGAGGGAATGGATGTCCCACATAGGTTTCTCCCACCTGCCCATGTCATGTGACTTGGGTTGGTGCCACAGCTGTTACCATGAAGGGGGTGCAGAGAAGGAAGAGGGGAGGCTGTTGGTGGGTGAGGGGTTGAATTGAAGAAAATTTTCAATGTCTGTGTACATACTGTCTATTTCATTTTCTATTTTCCATTAAATAATAGATTGCAATTTCCTCATTGAAATTCAGGGAACTGGAGAGTTTCTGGTTAAAGTCCCAGTTGTGGATCAAAAACTTGTGGGCCTGAGGCAGTGGGACATTTCCAGAGCAGTGCGGAGATGCCCTTGAGCAAGGTACAGAATCACCGGCTATCCAGGGCACTTTATTCACTCTGACAGCTCTCCCTCAATGATCGCATGTGTTGTTTGAGTTGTAACATGGTGATTGCCCTCTTTGGGACTGATAAAAGTATTTTTTTATTTAAACTTTCAACAGAAATGATGAAAAGAAATCTTTTATGCCTTAGAGATTTAAAAACCATTTCAACAGTGTGTGTGCGTGCGTGCATGTGAGAGAGACAGAGAGAGACATTGTTTTTTAAGTAAGGGTCACTTCCTGTCATTTAAAAAGGTAGTGAGTCACAGATTGAAGGTGTAGAGCCCACCCCCACCCCCACCCCCAAGCAAGCTCAGTTTCAAAAGACCCCTTTTTAACAGGAGGAAACCTTGATCAGGACCCTCCTGCTGACGACTACCCAAGTAAAGTTCTAAGCTGTTTTCAATGAGCCCACATCTTAAGTGCCCTGAAAAGATGCTTAATCATCATTTAGGGGGAGAGACTAATCACATGCCCAATCATGGGGAAATTTGAACTCAGTGTTTAGCCCAGCCACCAGATCAAGTTCAAGGTCACTGAAATAAGTCAGAACCCACGCGGTTGTCACAGAGACAACTGAGACCCAAATAATGAAGGTCTTGCATGGTTGATCTTGACTCGGTCTGCCATCCCTCAGAGACTTTTTTCTTCTCAACAGGTGACGGAGTGAACAGAGAGCAGCGTTTAGTCACCGCTGACTCCTCCGACCATCCTCAGCTGGCTGATTCAGCTGATCCCACCCCCCCTGCAGCCGCCATAAACCCCCATCACTCTTTCATCTCGGCATCGCTGGAGTTTTGCTGCTGCCGCCGCCGCCGTCGCTGCTGCTGCTGTTGTTCCTGCTGCCACCCCTGCAGTTGTCGCTCCCTTTTGGTGGGGAGTCGGGCAGCTGATTGACGACCCCTGCAGGCACCTCGTGTCCACACGCCCGCTACCAGCAAGGGATCATGGTGAAAATATGTCACATGTAGCAGCAAGAACAAGGACCTTGTTCTTCTGCTACCTGGACCTTTTCTGTGGCTATGGAGCACAGAGACAGAGCTCATCAAGTCGCCATTTATATCTTATAATTGCACGTTGTTGTCATAAAGCCGATCATTACTGCAAACGTAGGACTGGCTGCTGAGGAGAGGGGGCAGACGACACCTACGAGCTCTTTTATGTCCTAATTGTTTGACTGGTGAGAAAAGTCAGGGCTGCATTTCCTGTCACGACACCTCCTGGGACCTCAGCAGCAGACAGGACAATCGGAGGGACGTTGAAGTTCTACTGCGAGACAATGACAGAACAAGCTAATTAGAGATAATTCATTATTAAAAGCTGCACAGCCACGTCAGAATACAGGTTTTCCCCTGCGTCAAGCCTTCGGCACCTCCTGGGAGTCCGGGGAAGTGGGTCGCCCTCACCTCTCAATCACCTGTTGGCTGCTTCAGTCTAAATGCCGACGACCCGTTGACCTCTGCTGCTCAATGCTACACCACACGGGACCTGGCCCCTCTGCAACAGCTGTGTCAACCTCAGCGCTCGCAACTGCTGTGGCTAGAGAAGTCCAGAGCGCAGCATTAATGTCAGAACCCACAATGAGTCAGCAACAGGGCCCGGATGTATAGCAGGATGGGCTGGTCCACTTAGATGTTGGTCACTTGTCAGAGACAGAAACTATTTAAAAGCTATGTATCAATTATAGAATTCAATTTGGACAAAATGTGTGAAAGCAATCATTCCTAAAGTATGTTAAAAATCAGATCTTAAAATGATGTTTGGCAAATCTTCAGATGATTTAATTAAATAATATTCTAGTACATGAAGTAGCCCTTTATGCAACCAAGAAAAATCAGGCTATTAATCCACTTTTGGGCCAGAAAATGACTAAAACATCACTTTTCAGTGCGAGTTTTTCATTTATTCAACCCAACAACAATCTGTAACTCTCAAATAGTTATTTTTCTGCCAGGAGACATCCCGTCACCGCAGATGTTTAAAGATTTTAAGTCTCCTCTGAAGAACAGGGAGTGGATCTGCAAGGTTGTCCCCTCCTGGTGTCAGCTGCTGGTTTATTTATACCTATAGAAATCCACGCTGTCCACTCTTGAAGATACTATTCTGGGGACGCTCAAGCTGAACTCTACATGCTGCTGTCCTGGGGGGGGGGGGGTGACTCCCTCCTGCCAAGAAAAGCGTGTTGTGACCTCTGTTGAAGCAGCAGGACGTTGGCAACGGGGGTAGATGGGTATGACTGAGGGGAACAAAGTGATTAGCGGACGGGGGGCCCGGGGTGCCAGCAGGGGTTAAAAATAACCCTTCTGACCCAAATTGCAAAAAGCGCAGCAAAGCTGTGCAGCCCATGCACTGTATTCTCCTACATTTCACCTCACTGTCACCCCCCCCCCCCCCCCCCAATGCTCCCATAGAGTGATGGTTATCAAAAGGTTCCCAGGAGCTTTAGCTGTCCAGGGAATGACAGCGATGGGGTGCGAGCAGATCTTCTGCACGACGCGTTGAAGATGACAGAAAGGCGGATGATTTGTTGAAAGCTGGTTTGTTGGCAAATCCTCAGCCGTATATGACAGCAAGCATCTGTCAGGAGCAACACAGCATCACCATTTGTATTTTAACCATTGTGTCCGGTCGGAGCGGCCAGCGATTCGCTCGACAACAAAAGATATCTGATATTCCGAGCCCCCAGATATATTTGGCTAGGCCTTGGCGCATAGCTGACATTAGTGGAAATGTTGCATTTGTGATACACCCTGGCTGGGGGCCATGGGAAATATTGAACAACTGTGGAAATTAGACAACATCCTGTGGTGGAGAGAGTAAAAAAAAACGACCAAACAAACCGGGAGATACAAAGATGTGTTGGGGTATCTATTTGTGGACGGCGAGTGCCTTGAAAATAGCGAGACTATTGGGTTTCAATATAAGCCCCCCTCTCTGAGCTGGAGCTTTCTGTGAATGAGGCCCAGGTTCCTATCACACCCAGCCTGAGCGCTGATTTTAGAACACAGGTGCTGACCTTAGTGGAGCAGCTTGTGCTTGCAGCAGAGGAAAATGAACCCCTCGCACTCCCTGATGGGCGCTCAGCGGCCACACAGAGGCTTCAGCACTGTCATATAAGGACCCAGAAGTACTTTATGATGACTTGGAAGATGAAAAACAAGTAGCGGAGACCGCCCTTGGAGCTCTGAGGAGTCCAGAAAACCACACAAGAGTGTTGAAAATCTACTTTAATAGATGCATTCGGGCTGGTTCTGCCTTTAATTTCTTTGTACAATGGGCTTTGTAAAATGAAATCATATTAAAATTCCAACGATAGAAATTCCAGTGAATTGGTCTTAAATTTCTTCATGATGTTATAAGGACATTGCTCATATAAAATCCGATCTCATCTACAATTCAGAAAGTAAAATCCTTTTTTTGCTCTTCCAGGGAATGAATAATAAATAAAACACTCTATTGCTTAGAATAGATGAATATAATAGAATAATGTTGCACAGTTGTCTGATAAAATAAATAACAGAGATCAGAGATGAAGATTCCCATGTGCATGCCTGTGTCTTATGAGGTTTTGGAGCTATGCTAGAAAAACAAAGATGCACAAAACCCCCCAAAGGGTCTTCAAATAAACTTCCTACAACCTTGTTGTTGGGGGTAATAAAAATGGCTTTTGGTGGAGGTGAGTGGTTACTCAGACACCAGCGGACGTCACTTTTTCCTACGGCGTCAGTGATCCCAGGGAAGCGCGGGAGGCTAACGGGGATGAAACTCAACCTTGGCTTCAGCTGTGGCTGGTGGCCTGCTCCGACTGCTGTTCTGACTGCTCCGCTGAACCCAATAAAACATGCATCCAGTTGCTTCTCCGTTTTTCTCCCATTTTTTTTTTCCTCCAAAAAGAAGCCATTGACATTCGGCGTAAAATACACTGGGTGGGGGCCGAGCAGAGGAGAGGCAGGGGTGTAGGGTGTCTCGAGCCCAGTGTGAACAGCTGAGAGGTGTGATTTCACAGGCTGGCTCCCCCCTGTCAGGGCTCTGATTGGGCCGGACAGGAGGCGCAGGAGAGGCCCGGGCTTCTAAAGGACACCAACAGGTGGGAGGCCTCTTTGGAGGGGGGCGCTCCTGGCGGGATAGAAAAGGGCCGATCTGCAAGGCCTGCCACAATCCACCGGCCAGAAACGGAGGAAGATGGTTGATGGCGGGAGAGCAGAGGCGGTTCTGGAGAGGCTGAAGGGTAGTCAGAGCCTCTGTGGGGGCAACAAGGGCAGTTCAGGAGAAAGTTGAGATGAGATCTTTTCTTTTTCTGTATTTCTGCACAGCAACGTCTGCTAGAGTTCATTTGCTCTCAGCCTTCAAATTTTGTGCTCTTTGAAACTCCTGGTCAGACCAGTTGTTGCTGGGTTTTTACGATAGACGCGGCACAAAGTTGCCAAGGCCGACGCCTCACACAGGTGAGGGGGGGGGGGGCAGAGGCGCGATAGAGGAAATAACGTCAGTCATTGACAGAATGGTAAGGAACTCTGAAGGCCATTTGGCTGGGAGATGGTTGATGTAGCAGTGGTCAGATTCAGTGTAGGAGATGGAGCCCGCTGACCTCCCCGAGGTCAGCACAACAGCAGAACCGTTCAGAGGAGGCGCAGCGGGCCCAGAGAGGTGAGTCAGAAATTGATTTAACTGTGTTTATTGTCAAGGGTCAGAATGAGTCATGATGGTAGACAGAGGACATAGCGTGACCTTTAGCCACTGGAAGCCCCATTTTCACCCTCCTGAGTTATTTAAGATGAGGGGAATTAAGCATAACAAAATTGGCGTGACCTGGCAAACAGCTGCTGGGCTATTTAGCAGCAGCGCTCTGAAATCACCCTTTAAAAGCCCCTCTATCGACTGTGATTATAAGGTTTTAGAGTCAGCCATGCAGTCGCGCACCGTCACAGCTACCCAGCGTGAAGCCACATTTGTTCATGCTCCTACATGTTGGTGTGACTGTGTGTGTGTGTAGGGGGGGGGGGGGGTTGCTACGCCTCCTGTGAATCCAGTTGTTGCCCCTTGTGAGGACATGCTTCCTTATATCCCCATATTAATACACCACTTATGGAATGTAAGGAAGTGTGTGGTTACAAAGAGGACACAAGCGCCGACCCCAAGAGAAGACGTTTCTGATTCTTTCGTCAGAAATGGACCTGTGTGGTGGTGGTTCGGGCGGGGGGTTGTTAGCGCATGTGTGATTGTGCGAGGACGACAGGTGAAAGGCACGTGTGCCGTCAGATCCCAGGGAAGCGCCAATGGGGTCTCCGGGACTCCTTGAAAACTGGCCGCCCTGCCCCAACGGCTGATGGTGGAGGGGGATTGACGGAGCACAGCTGTCACCCGTTATAGCAACCACAGGACCGTCCAAAAAGGAAAAGAGGGGTGGTGTGGAGCTGTCACCGGGGGGTGAAGGGTCAACGCTGTTGGCTGGAGCTGGAATGAAATTGAGGGGGGGGGGGGCAACGTGGATGTTTATTTGAAAATTAAAGATGATTTTCTCTCTGTGTTCCAGCAGTCTGAGGAGGATGCGCCAGCCTTACAGATGATGACCGCCGTCTTTATCTGTCATCTTTGTCGTTTCCTTCCTTTTTCCTGTGTCCTCACCCCCGCTAACCTTCCTTCCCTCCCTCCCGCTCTCTCTGGCTCCTGCAGCTGAAGCAGCACGCCTTGCTGTGGCTGGTCAAACGGAACCAAGTCAGGTGTTTCTGTGAGGTTTGGTCCCCTTCAACCAGCTACTGCATTGGCACACAGCGGCATGGAAGCAAAGGCACAGTGGCATTGTGATGTGTGGTCTGTCGACAGTAACAGGTTTTCAGGTTTTGGTTTTATTTTCTTCAGTGTCTTGTTTCCTTTTTAACACATGTATGGTAATAAAAGGCTGATGACACCATGCACCTTGTCTTACTGTCAGTTTTTTACCATTTAAAACTCGTTTTTGTTGCAAAACAGATGTCGACACAGCTGTAATTATGCTTTAATTGTGTTGAAATTCTGATTTTGAATATGACGTTTCAAAGTTACAAAATAAACACTTTTGTTTTTGCCAGATGTGCAAATTGTGACAAAACCATCTGCAACTAAAATACATTTGCAATAAATTAATCCAGGAATATTACCAGAGGGAACCAAATCCTTTTCTGTAGTGTTACATTTAAAATAAAATAAAAGAATCCCACACAACCCTGGCACATTAACAATCCGATTTCATGCTGGCAAATTCATATTAATAAAAGAGAACAAAATTCAATTATTTTAAAAAGTGAAGCTTAAAATAAATTATCAATTTCTTACACAAGAATAAGCTCTGTCCTGGGATGTCCCCTGGACTTGGTGGAGGTGGTGGGAAACGGGAGGATGATGGCTAAGCTGTCATCCATGTTGAACAACACGTCCCACCCACTACAGGACACCCTGACAGCACTGGGCAGCTCCTTCAGTGAGCGGCTGCTCCACCCTCGCTGTGTGAAGGAGAGGTATCGCAGATCTTTCCTGTCGGCTGCTGTCAGACTGCACAATAAACATAATGCCCGCTAGCACAATCTGAATAATATATATTCTGATATGTATATTGTATTCACCCTCTGTACTATGTACAGGTATACAGGGGCCGAGTATCCATTTACCTGGATTATTGTAAATATATATCCTCTTTGTATATTCCAAATTCTATTCTATTCGATTTTATCTTATTTTTCTGTGCGTGCTCTTGCTGTTGTTGCACTGTAAATTTCCCCGTGTGGGACAATAAAGGACCTGAATCTGAATCTGAATCTGAACTGAAAAAACGATATGTCTCACAAAACTATAACAAAGCACGTTGTATGGCGTAGAACACAGAAATAAATGCTTTTAAACCCTCCAATAGCTGTTAAACTTGGAATAATTTGTCAAATGTGTCCTTGTGAACGAGAGCAGATCAACATTCGTCCTCCAGGGGGCAGCACACCTGTTCCAGGATTGTTGTTTGTCCAGCAGCAGAGGAAGAAGAAGGCGGCGTCGTAAACATGGACGACACCGGGGAGACAGGTGAGTTTAGAAGAGTTTTAAAGCTGCAATTCGTTGCCGTCCCCACATATTTTGATACGTTTTCGTATGCCCACTTAAGATTGAACCATCTTTTTTATCATTTGGATTTCGCGTTTGTGTGTGCTTTTGGGTTCTGACAAAATTCTTTTGGAAATATGGCACTGCTGCTAATGTTAGCATGTCAACGGGACCATCGCGCCTGTCACAATGTTAACGTCAGGCATTAACACGACGTTGCATCATTTTTTAAGTTTATGAACGACGAGAATTTGATGATATATCAGCTGTCACTGAAAGGGAGGTTTGTGTCGACTCCTTGGTGCTGTCTGGGATGTTCAGAGACATAATGTGAGACCGACCTTGGTTATCGGTGTGATTAAATATGAATGCACTGGTGGTTTTTGCAGAGGGCTCTCACGGGAACGATGGCATCGAACGAGTAAAGGTTCGTGTTCAAAACTTGTCAAGATCTCGTCTGGGACCTTTTTTGGACCAGACTGTAATGTGTTCGCTGTGCTGTTGTCGTGCAGAAAGAGGGGAAAGAGTTGACAAAAGAGGAGAAGCAGCGCTTAAGGAAAGAGAAGAAACAGAAGAAAGGCAAAGACAAGAAGGAGGACAAGACATCACAATCTGGTGAGAAAGAAAAGTCTGTTGCTCCATCTCCTCCAGCTCCCCAGCCTTCTGCACAAAACACAGCTCAGAAAGGTATTTAAAGAGAGTAATTCCACGTTCTTCACTACCGCTGTTATTGGTGCATTAGTAGGGTCTCTCCCTGTCTCAGCCACTTCAGCAGTGCCTGCTTCAGTTCCTGTGCCTGCCTCCGAAAGTGCTGTCCCGGCAGATAAGCCAGCTAAGAGCAAAGCTGAGTTGAAAGCAGAGAGACGAGCTCGGCAAGAGGCTGAGCGGGCGTCCAAACAGGGCAAGAAGGGAGAAGCGGGCCAGCAGGTTGCCACGGCCAAAGCCAAAGTGCAGCCAAATGAGCTGCAGCCAGGTACTGCATCATTCCCCACGTCTGCAAAAAAAGAAAAAAAAAATCATTTGTGCTGGAAGAAAAATCCCATTTTTCACTTTTAGTGGTGAAGAGACTTCCAGAACATATCCAGGCTGACAACCCAGAGGTTTTAAGAAAACAAGCCAAGAAATATGAAAAGAAGCAGGTGGGTTACTACGTGTGCCATCTCTAAAAACAAAAGATTTATAAATGCTTGTATTTACATGACACAGAGGTATGAATCACCCACATTCAAACTGATCTTTCAATCGCACATAATAATGTGATTATACCAAACATTTCTTCCAGACACCAGATTACAATGCTGCTACAAAGGTTTGACCTTTTTAGATGTGTGCCATTGATGTTTGAACTTTTGTTTCCCGTGCCTACCGCTTGCTGTGCAGGATGGTGTCTGTATACCTGTGAGCGTCTCAACGTCTGGATCTTAACTGTATGTGCTTCATCTCTTTTTCCTCTGCTGTATTTCAGATCCCTCTCCGCTCCGATTATGGTTACAAAGTCAGTCTTTTTTCGCATCTCCACCAGTACAGTCGCAAATCTCCCCTGACACAGAAAATCAGGTAAAACAAGCCAAAAGAATAATAATAATTCAGCGTAGATAATGTGCATTCATTTATTGACTTTTTTGGGCTGCTGCAGCATTCCTTCCACAGTTATTCATCCTGCTATCGTTCGACTGGGACTCCAGTATTCCCAGGGAATCGTAGCAGGCTCCAACGCTCGTTCTGTTGCCCTGCTGCATGCCTTCAAACAGGTATGGATCATTGACAATCTGTCCAGGAACATTTATCATCAGTCAGCAGCACCGTATTAGAGGTTGCAGTGTTTACTTTCCCCCCCACAGGTAATAAGGGATTATACCACACCACCAAATGAAGAGCTTTCGAGAGATTTGGTGAACAGGTTAAAACCTTACATCAGGTAAAAAAACAAACAAACCCAAAACATTTCAATCATTGAGTAATCATTAAAGTGTTCTACAGTAATAACCCCTTCCTTGTGTTTTGTTGTAGTTTTTTAAATCAATGTCGCCCCCTGTCAGCCAGCATGGGTAATGCCATCAAATACATTAAGAAAGAGATCTCACATATTTCCAGCAATTGCAAAGAAGAAGAGGTGATTTCCCCTCAGTTTTCCTGATAATTTACATCTTATTTTGTCGCTGACATTCAGCAGCACAGCAGTCATAATGTACATTCAATAAGTAGAGTTTGTTTATTTAGGCAAAAAGCAACCTGCTGGAATGCATCGAGTCCTATATCAATGAGAAGATCATCCTCGCTGCTAAAGCTATTGCCAAGTTTTCCATTGAAAAGATCAGTGATGGAGATGTCATCTTAGTCTACGGATGGTAAGATATTTATAGCCGACCTTGTTTGAAAAATCCCCAGTCTAATCGGCAACTTCCTGTCACTAAACACTTCCCGATAGCATCTCTCCTTCCGCCTTCCTCACTAACATCCTTCAATCACCACCCTTTTTTCCCCCAGCTCGTCACTGGTCAACCACATCCTACACGAGGCCTTTGAGAAGGGCAGGAAATTCCGTGTCATTGTGGTGGACAGCAGGCCCCGCCTGGAGGGTCGGGAGGCCTTGAGACGTCTTGTCCAAAGAGGCATCAGCTGCACCTATGTCCTTATCTCAGCTGTCTCTTACATCCTTCCGGAGGTCAAAGCTTGTTTATGTTGCCCCATGTTCTTTTTTCTTTTGATGTTTCAACGTTTCTCACCTCCATCTTGGACCTCGTAGGTGTCAAAGGTTTTCCTGGGTGCCCATGCGCTGCTGGCCAATGGTTACGTGATGTCTCGTGTGGGGACATCTCAGATTGCTCTGGTTTCAAAAGCCTTTAACGTACCCGTGCTGGTGTGTTGCGAGACCTACAAGTTCTGCGAGAGGGTGCAGACGGATTCCTTTGTGTCAAACGAACTGGGTATGAAGAAGATGACCAGAGGCTTGTGGCAGTTTGAGCCAAAGACGTGAGAAATTTATTTTTATCCGTCCTTTTCAGATGACCCCGATGACCTCATCGTGACTCGAGCAGGGAAGAGGCAGCTCGAGCACTGGCAGGAAGTGCCGTCTCTGGGCCTACTGAACCTGGTGTACGACGTCACGCCGCCGGATTTAGTAGACATAGTCATCACGGAGCTGGGAATGATCCCGTGCACGTCGGTGCCTGTGGTGCTGCGAGTGAAAAATGTGGACCAGTGAGGTGGAGCGACTTTGGACACCATGCAGAATACCATGCTTTTAGCATGCAATAAATGTATATCTGAAAATGGCAAACACTTTTTAACCAGAATCCATGTCTTTTACATATTTCAGGATTAATTATCTTAAGTTGATGCTCTCTGCAAACATTTCTACCTAACAAAATTTGATCCTGTGAAGGAGGAAATCTCAAGTGCTAAACAGGAGAATTGATCATGTTTTTAAATATTATTTATTATATATTATATATATATATATTAATATTATAAATATTATTTTTTAAATATTGGGACACTCCAGCACTCAATATTTACAACTTGGATATAATAACTCAAACAAAACCACCAAAAAAAAGTTTAACTGTGTTTTATTTAAATCGTTTTGGGACGGAACCTCAGGTTTCCGTCGATTGGCAGACATTTTCCACGTTACCAGAGGCGGTAATCATATTCTGCTTTTGAATTTCCCAGAAGATACCAGAGGTTGAAGTGTCGATCTGTGTCTAATCGTGCACAAACCTGGACAGCAAAAGTCAGTTAAAGATTTCCATCGCGGTTGCGTTAAAGTGCGTGAAAGCCCGGAGCACGGCTAATAATGCATTTAACAAGTCGCATGACAGTCTTGGCTTTTATGTGTTCCTGAAGTAAACATTTCATTAAATGCTACAAACCCCATCGAAATATATCTTTAAGAATATGTACAGCACACGTTCAGTGCGCGTCAGGTAAAAAGCAACTAAGTCAGTGAAGGACCCCGTCTTTAAAATGTCAGTTTGCAAGTAAAAAAAGTAACAACTTGCTTGGAAATTGGGCAATAAATTTAAAAAAAAAAGTTAAAAAGGCAGTGTAACACAAACACGGGGACGTTTCTCTGTTCAGCCTCGTTTGACGTGACGCCTCTGGGTGAACCACAGCAGGAAAGAGATCGCAGCTGTAAAGGCTCCAAGGGGCCCAAACACCTGAAAGATGGGGAACTGGCCCTGCGGTGGGTGGACATACAAGTTTAAAATCATTACTCATGCGCCATCTTGGATTCGGAGAGCGCCGTTAGCAGGACTGACCTCCCGGAGACACTTGTACCCGTGGTGGTCATCGGTGCAGCTGCATTCGAAGAAGCCGGGGCCGTAGGGAGCACACAGAGAGTTCTCGGGACAGGAGAAGGCTGTGGACCATCAGGTTTTTATAGAGATCAACAACATGTCGGGCGTCATCTTGAGCAACTCGGTGGGGAACTTACACAGTTGTCCTGTCTGGTTGCACACATCCATCTGGCCTCTGCAAACACGGTTCCCCTCTTCCAGATCTACCTTTTCCCATGAAGCATTGCCTCCTGGACATGATACATCTGGTGGCAAAATCCTTGAAACATGCAAAAAGTCTGTAAGTGAACGCCTGCATGATAAGTTGCTTTTTAGCATTTTTAAAATTTTGTTAAAACATACGTACATATAATTTAAATCAAGAAATCCTTGAAATGTTGCATCACTAATGTTGACCATTGGGTTATGGGAGAGGTCGCTGCAAAGACAAAGACTTTCACGTACACTACATGCACTGGTCAACAGCAAAAACTGTTTTTCAACTGTCTGCATGTTGTTCCAGACAATCTTTAAAAGGAATATGTATCATACAGTATGAATAGTGATGGTGCTCCTGGGAGATCTTTGATGTGAGTTAGGGAACAATTGGACAGATCCAACCTGTGGGGAAAAACAGAAAATAATAGATCACTAAACATCAGTGTGTGCGCCAGCATTAGAGACCAGGGAGCCATTTCAGAAAGCAGGTTTAGTGAAATGTTAGTTAACCCAGAGATGTTGAAGCCTGCAGACTGAAGGCAGTGGTGCCTGGGGTGTCTGTATCTCACAGCCAGTTGATGTTGAAGGAGAATAGTATATAAGGTATAATTAATGTTTTATTATAGCTCTAAATAAAACCGTTACATTTTTTTTACTACATTGCTGTTAGAGTAAACCTTAAATTTAATTAACTTTATCTTTAACTGGCAACCCCAGTTTAAGAGTGGGAAACATGTGATTAAACATAGGTCACAGATTACTTCCCTGCCACTGTGAACCTATCTGTGAGGCAGATTTGAGAGTAATAGAATCAGTATAATCATTACCAGACACCATATCAGCCTCTGGAGATACCTGGCAGACAGCAAACTGTGAAAGTCCTCCCTGACGCCTCTGAAGCCTCTGGTTGCACTGTGGTTGTCTGCTCACCCGGGCTGTGAAACCTCAATCACTCCTCCTGGCTAACGGAGATGTGTCCTTGGCAGGAGTGCAGTGGGCTTTGGAGGAATTATCTCTCAGGTTTAACCTGCCATTGCTGTTTATTTTCCCATCATTTCAACCCTTCTGCTTTTCCTTTTGAGTAGCGTCGCCGGCGTATCTTAGCAACAGTAACGCTGCGTTCTGTAGGTTGAGAGAGCTGCATTCGCATAGCAACAGTGACACAGGAACGTCACATTGGTCCAGAAGCTCATTCCAGACAGATTTAGATTCTCATGCATGAGCTTAACTCAGAATAACTTTGATGTTGATTGAACTAACTCTTAAACCCAGTTCTGAGATCAAAAAATGAGTGACAGCTCATAGTTGGACAACCTAGAGTTCACATTTTGATGCAGTTTGTTAAACCTGCACACTGACATGGTGAGAATCTATTAAAATAAGTTTTACAACTGATCTGTGTTCTACGTCCTTGAAAGGGTGTGAAAGTTTCACCTGTGTTAAGAATTCTATACAATTGGGAATTTGTTTTTATGCTGGCGCAACATTGGTGACCTCTGTTCTCCCTGCAAATGTGTATTATAACGCTATCACTGGAATGTGGCCCAAAAGATCAAAGCTTTTAAAGATAAAAGGTCCTCCGGACTCTGGGATATCACCAAAATGTAATAGTTTCTTGGAACAATACTTCTTGAAAATTTACTTAAAAGTTGCGTTGTTTTGCTAACAAACAAATGCTGGCTGTCATAACCTCCTTGGTGAAGGTAAAAATAAAAATAATAATAATAAAATAAATCCTACCCTGTGATGCGTTGAGGGTCGCTTGTATTGTCATTTTTGAAGCAGCAACGTCCGTCAATCCGACCAAAAGAGGAGAGGCAAAACTGACCCACTCGGGTGCTGTTTAAAAGTGTCCCGCTGCAGCGTCCACATATCTGTGATTAGGAAATGGTTGCAAAAAACAATATCCCAACACTCCAATACAGCATACCTCAAAACGGGAATGTGTGTGGATACGAATCAGCCAAATGACAATGACAAATCTAACTCTCACCTGAATGTCAGTGGACTGATGCCTTGGGACAAAAGATAAATTACAGATAAAAACAAACACTGCAGCTGGCAGCCGGCTGCCCCCAGCTTTCATTTTTTCCCCGAACCCGTCGTCTGCGCTGCAGACACGTGACCGGAAACCAGCGCGACAAGACAAGTGTGGTTGCGCTGACATTGCGCACACATGCAATTTAGAACATTTATGCAGTATAATGTGTGTCGTATAGAAGATTTTTAAAAATCACAGGAGGATAAGAACAAACCTGTCTGCCTTGTTTTCTATGAGACTAAAAGATGGGGTTTTTGATTCATTTATAGCTTTTAGTAAACTTTAGGTCGTGACGATAGGAAAGGGCTATTATTTTCGTCACCTCCCCTTCAAAAGTTTCCGTGTTACTAATGCCATAAGCAAAAATAGATTGTGCACATAAACATAAACTGTCACCTCGATTGTAAATTGTAGACGCATTTCTTTCTTTCTGTTTCTAATAAATTTTGACTGCGCAGTCACTGTCACTCTGGGGTGTACCAAATAAAGTGGGTATTTTATGTCAGATTATTTTATGAGGCATATTTAGTAATATAATATGATTTAGAGAGTATTCCCATTTATATATTTTATGTATATATTATAATGCTTTAAGAAAGTCCCGGAATTGATGGTAAAAATTATCTTTATTACATTCCCGAATAATGCTCCACCCCCGGCTGTAAAACGATATGGTATAGTCCAGATGGGTTGTTGCAATGCTTCTTTTAGGATTATCAGACGCGCAGAACACAAGACAGGTTTTGGACCTTAGAATTTCTCCCAATTTTTTTTTAAAGTCATATTTTATCAAGGTCTTCCTCAGTCGTCGTCTGTATTCTTCTTAATCAAACGTAAGCGAGAGGAGGGGAAATACCCAAACAAAATAATTAATGCAGCTGTCTCTGCTGAAATTTCGAAAGGTTTGCTAAGACCTCTGCGCTGCTGTTTTTGCAGGGACAAACTGCATCTTTAACCCGCAAACTTAATGCGGTTACGATCATTAATATGGCTAACCGGATTGCTTGAGACGCTAATGTAACAGTAAACGGTGGCGAGCTGCAGGGTTTTTCTTTTAAAGTGGGCATAAAATACATTTTGACACCAATAGTGAATGAGTAATTACTTAACACTTGCAACATGGCTGCTGCGGGGACGGCAGTGAGAAAAGTTTGACACTGACGTGGGAGAAGTTTTACGGGGACGCTAGATTGTACATGAGTTGTTAGCTAGGTATAAAAGTCGTCAGTAGTTCGCTCCAGGCTGCCACAGCTCCTCTCGGACGTGCCAACCAGCGGGTAACCCGTTCTTGAGCCGCCTCCTGTCTTGGTCAACCCGACTGTCACCGGGGACTTTTTTTTTTTTCCAAATAAAGGAGGAACCGGTGCCTTCTGCTCCATAGTGAACGTTGTTGGGCTGTGGCCAGCTAAAATGCATTTCTCCATACCCGAAACGGAGGTTTGCTCGGGGGAAAACGGATCAACCTATGTGGTGAGTACGGTGACCTAACCTGAGTGAGTCGGGTTAATGTTCGGTGCTGCAGGGGTTTATGAGTTTATTGTTTGATATGATGGTACCAGCAACTAAATGCTGCCAGAGACCTTTTTGCACGGTACTCAGCAACTCTACTTCACACTTTCTTCCTTATCATGCTGCTTTTCGTGGGGATGCAGGCTAGATAGGTGCTAGTTGTTGTACAGATTTATCTTCCACCACATGGGCTGAATTTAGGTTGAAAACCAGATTTACATTATATTTGGCACCACCTTGTCATTGCCACCAAGAGAGCTTGCACCCACCTCAGGTGCAACAGAGTTCCTTTTGTTTTAGAGGTTTCACTTCGCCCCTAAATTCCTTCTCACATTTGCCACCAAGGTATCACCTTGTTGTTTAGTTTAGCATAGAAAATAGAACTAGACTTTGCCATTACTGTACATCTCAGCTCCATCTTGCTTATTTCCCTTCGTGGTTACGTCTAAAAAAAAAATACGGTATTTTGTGTTGACATGGCACATTTGGGAAAGTCACTACATGTGGCTGTAAAAAAAAAAAAAAAAAAAAAATCACAGCCACCATTTTTAGTCAGTGTGGGAGACAGTTGTGTTTACGATATTTCACTGTCAACACCAATTAGCTGTTTTCTCCTTCCCTCTGGGTTCTTGATGAATCATTCAACAACGCTGGTCAAAAAGTGTCTGAAAACACATGTGAAATAGACCTAATGGTGAACATAGACGGTTGCTAGGGAACCATGTGGCTTTATGCTTATGTCTGTATAGTTATTGCACAATATAAGCAAAGAGGACAACAAATAAACTTAGATGGTTGTAAATGTGATGGGATTATGGAGAACATGCTTGGTCTTGTATTTATCCCAGACTTTTATGTCCTGTGCAGTTCACATGTTTTTCACGTCACATTGCTCTGGCACTTCTGAGTAAATAAGTGACACCGTTTGCTTAGAAAATGACCAAAAAAACGGTGTTTTTTTTCATCATGTGGAGATGTCATTGTGCTCCGCATTGCTGCTGCCTGAAACACACAGTTCTCTTTGTCTTGTAGTTAAATTCCCCTTCTCACAGATGGCCATGCGCTCTCTGCTGAAAATCAATAGGATGCTGACTTCTCTGGCTCTTTTTCACCTGCCGGAACTCTGTCTCTCTGTCTGCTCCAGTGGAAACTTTTAAACTTTTCCACCTCTCAGCTGGCAGTCCTGTGACTGTCACGGCGACCTTCCTGTTACTGTCCCGCAGGAAGTGGCTGTGCTTGATCGTAATGCTCAGTGATTGGCTATATGTACCTTGGAACTAGGAGGGTCATGTAATTTGCAGAGTTTGCATAATCTTTAAAAAAACAAAACAAAAAAAAAACAAGAGCTGCAGTTTTCTTTTTCATGTGGTGCAATCCCGTGCGAGGAAAAAAATCAATCTGTATTTGAAATCACACTTTGCTGAATGTCCTGACCGGCTAAATTGACGGTTTTTGTTGTGTTCTTTTTTTAGTTTTTGAAAAGAGATTTTGGAGCTACTGTCAATCCAATCAGCCGGAAAGAATTCTTTAGCTCACAGAAGATGGTAATTTAGGTGTTATCTGCCAGACCCGAGTCTTTCAGACTCATGCTTCCTTCCTGTTTAATGACTGGAAGGATGTACATCTTTCACTTCAGTTCCTTTTCTTCCCTTTTCTCCAGAAAGTCCACTTTGCTGGCATGAAACAAGCACATGATCTGTTTAACTTTTATCACTCCTCACTGACATCTGTCGGTGTGTGTTTGGCTGACACCAGCCAGCCTGCTGCGCCTTCTGCAGAGAAATGAGGAGTAATGCCTCCTCTGAGAGGAAGGCTCAGGGAAATAATTGAAAATTCCACCTTCTGCGGAAAGGAAAGTTGCATTGGAACCCATGCAGCACATTCTGTCTTTACCGATAACACATACAAAGACACATAGAAGTCATAAAAGCCGTGTTCTGGTACCGGAGCTGTTGCTTTACTTTGTTTATACTGGCTCACTGGCAGTGCCGCAGTGTTGATTTCCACTTTCTGTTGCAGGCCTACAACATCCACGTCAACGGCGTGCTGCACTGTCGGGTACGATACAGTCAGCTTCTCAGCCTCCATGAACAGGTTAGTCTTCAAACGCTGATGGAGCTCTGGAGCAGAAACACACACACACGCACGGCGCCCAAAGCTGCTTAAATGCCAGGACATTCAGCCAGCACGACCTTTCTTCATCTACGCGCAACGCAGCCGATGTGCCAGCCTCCCGAGGTTCTCAATCACGGCGGATTCGTGCGCTCAGCTTTTTGTCCTCAAATAGTTCAAGCATTTGCATGTAAATATCCAGCGCTGTGGAGGATTTGGGAGGGGGAGGGTGACGCGGAAAGAATGTTCTTGGCTTTTCTTTCACTTCACCTGCTGGAGAAAAGAACTTAATCTGAGGATGAAATGTTGCCTGCGCGTTGCTCAGTCTGAGGACTTTTTCAGTCTGCCTCAGTGAAGCTTAGCTAGATGTCAGGACTGTAATTAAGTGACACGGATGTCATTTTCCTCCAATGGTGTAATTAAAAGGAGCTTTTACTTGGGAAAGTGCTACAGTTTTAGAGTTAGGTTCTTTTCTTCGTTATAGTGTCTAATCTACCTCCATGTGCAGTAAACTGTCCAGTCCCATGTATCAACATATTGTTAAAGAAGCAGCAAGGCTTAAACTTTGCTACCTCTGTCTTCACGTGTGTGATTTCCTCTCTGACAGTTGCTGTTGCCAGGCAACAGTGTACAAGTCGAGCACACGGAAGCCTCAATAAGAGATAAACTCCGTAGGGCTGAGCATGCTGCAGTCATTGACCCCAAAGCACTCCAGTTATCACAGAGGCACAAATTGCTCTCGGTTATTAGCTCATAAGGTGTTTTCTCATTTAAGCGTTGGTTTAAATTGACAGTGAAAACAATAAAAAAAACAAACTATAAGAACTCATTCGTATGAGTCACCAGATCTGACTGCCATGGGCTGAAAATACCAAACGAGCATGTGTTGAGGTGACATCAGTTCTGGTAATTTAAGCAGCCTATCTTCATGCTGCCATATGTGATTTGGGCATGGGAGTAAATGTGCCACACAGCTGCTCCTGGATCAGCCTTTGCTTTTCCCTGAAGCTTCAAGCTGTCTCATTGGCGTCACCCCCATGATGAAGATGGAAGTCAGGCTTGCTGTTTAGCCACATTAGGGGATATGTATCGGCTGAATGATGTGAAGCAGGACGCAGTAACCAACGGGGTGAAATGGAATGAGTTTGGCCCACGGTGACATCATGTGACCACAATTCCATGTATTTCTGGGTACAGTGGATTCAAAGCTAGTTGACCTCAAAAAAAAAAATGGAAAGATGAGTCAAGAAACTGGAAGACCAAGTAAACTTGTTACGGTTAGACCGTCGAGGGCTCCAGATGTGCTAGCGTGTGTGTTAAGAGTGGAAAGTACACTGGCTAACCATTAGAACTGTGCTTGAAATAAACCTGTGATTCATCTCATGAATGTACCTCTCAGAAAAATGAACCCACAACTCTTTAATTTCAGCCAATGCTCCTCTGTGCTGAAAGGCTTTAGCTGTTAGAAGGGAGACGACTTGTTTTTACCTACGGAAATGTGATAAAAGTCGATTTTTTTATTTTTTATTTTCTGTTATCTTTGATTTAGCAGAGCCAGAATAAGATATATGACAAGTTTGGCCCGTCTGTGCTGCAGCCTGACCTTTACGTGTGTTTCCTATCAACAGATAAAGAAGGAATATGGCAGCAACGTGGTGCCTGCATTCCCTCCGAAGAAGATCTTCACATTGACTCCTGCTGAGGTGGAACAGAGACGGGAACAGCTGGAGAAATACATGCAGGCTGGTATGTTTTTCATGTGGAACCGGCCTTTTTCAGTCAACACCGTTTGCGTTTTGACCTCAGTTATGTCTGAATCGCATTCCCAGCTACACTTGCGGTTGCTTTTGTCAGGTTTTGAGTTCTCCTCACTGACGGTTTATGTTGTCTTTAAATGCGGGGCTCCCACGGTGTTCCGGAAAGGTTACCGTCCACAACAATCAGTGTAGGGCCATATAAAATAGCATTTTCTTAAAATAACTGATCATTTTGATGAAAGCAACTTTAAAATGTATCGATTTGAATTTAACCGAGGTTGATGCTCAACTCTCCACACAAAGACACGATTAGGCGTTACTGGCAGCAGTGCTGAGGGTTTGTTTTAATCCTCCGGAGCACCGGCAGCTACAGCAGAACAAGAGAGCGTTGTTTGAGTGTGTATTTGCTCATAGTCGGCGAGCATAAACACACAGGGTGTTCTTGGCCACAAGTTTACCCGGTTACATCATGGCTTTCTGCATAGTTATGGAAAACGGACTTCTGCAATCACAGACTGTTCTGTCGCGTAATATGAAGTCTTGGACAGCCTGTCGACGGGGCGGACTCGTGAAAGGACACGAGCGCTCTCACTCACTCACTCACTCACTCACTCACTCACTCACTCACTCACTCACTCACTCACTCACTCACTCACTCACTCACTCACTCACTCACTCACTCACTCATGTTCATGTCACTCATGTCACTCATGTCACTGAGAACCTAAAAAACAGGCAGAACTGGAGGTTTTCTTCCTGTTGATTTTCTTGACCTGGGGGATAAACTGCAGCTCAGGTGTTTTGTCATAGCTCACAGCTCACTGAGAATTCTTCGTGAAGTATGTGGGTTGGTTTATGTTAAATGAATCTGCCTTGACAGATATCTTGAAACACAGAAGTCAGTCACCCTGAACGGTTACAACAGTGGGAAGAAGCTGGAACAGCCATGTTGTTGGCACATTTTACTCATGATACTGGTTTGACTGCTGGATTTAACCTATTTTATTTTTTTTACAGTACGCCAGGATCCTTTGCTGGGATCCAGTGAGATGTTCAACAGCTTTTTGCGGAAGGCACAGCAGGTTAGTAATTCAGTTATCCAAGGAACCTACAAGCTTGTGGAGGTGTGGATGTATTCATCACGCAGGTGTCATCCTGAAAGACACGCAGGGCTGAGGAAACATCGAGAATCGTGTGATTCGTACCCCAGATTTGATGCTGTCAGAGCCTTACTGCGAGGGTCTTTGTGTTTGTTCCTCTTTGTGTTCCCACGGGTTACCGCCTTCCATCGTCCTCTCATGTTCACCTGTAGAGGTTGAGGGTGATCTTGGAGATCCCCACAGAGATTATTCATAGAAATACTGTATAGCTGTAGCTTTGATTTTGCAGCTCTTTCTTTTGAAATGAACAGAAGCAGGAAGAGACACTCACTGAATACTGTGGTCCTTCAGCTTTATATTGATCTTTATTAGAACAAGAATGATTCAACAATGTCCAAGATGGCAAAAAATAACCAGGATGTGATACGTCTGTGCACAGTTCACCATGTGGGACATGTAGGCTGGCAACTCAAATGATTCTCTTGTTTTTCCTGCTAAAACCAATAGTTTTATACTATTATGGGACATATTTCCTCTATTCATCTACAACGGCAACAAATAGCAAATGGCTAAACATCATCATGACTGCTAGTTTTCATAAGCAGAGAAATCAAAGAAAACATTCATGTTGGAGCGTCTGCTTTTCTTTTTCTCAGTAATTTCAAATGTGATCGCTTTTGCTGAATGATTAAGAGTGACGTGTTATTTTGCAGAGGACTTGTATGAGCTTGAATCTCTGAGTCATTTTTAATAGCCATCTAGTCAAAACAGGACTTGAGGATGATTTAATGTCCCTGAATTTGTACCAAATCAAAGTTCTCAAAACCGGTAACAAGATAAAGAAAATTCTTTCTCTGTCGACTGTGCCTCAGGTCCCCAGTAAGTGCTGCTCCTGTGTGAAAGTAGGTTTTGCCCCTGAGAAAAGAACCCTTCCTCCTCCTCCCTGCTCTGCGTGTTTTTATTGCAATTTCATTGTTGATCCACAGAAATGAAAACAGGGCACAGAGCCACGATTGTTATGTGTTGTCCCCGTGTCCTTCCCACAGGAGACGCAGCAGATTCCCACAGAAGACGTCGCCCTCGACATCTGCCTCTCCAACGGTCAGAAGATCAGCGTCAACATCTTGACCTCAGATCAGACCGAGGACGTCCTCGACGTAAGAGCGCACAAACATGTTTTTCTGCAACTACAGAATCGCAGACGACCTGTAGGTTTATAGATGTGATATAAACACGTTTACAGCTGGATGTTTTATTATTTAGGCCTGATTGACTCAGGCAGGCGTCTTTAGGTTGTTTTTATGTCAGTTCAGCACTATTGATGTGGACTCCTGTGAGCGGTCGTGTTTTAAAGGGCACCACTGGGTATTAAATGAAGTTAAATCTGTTTATATAAACCCGTTTCCCTCCAACTTAGATTAAAGCAGGTTGTTAAAATTCCTGCAGTCTAATCAAAGCACAAACCAACAGACGGCACGGCAACAAATTTAGCCTAAAATAATAAAGGGCACTGCAGCCATGCTCGTATGTAAGAAGAGTCGAGAGGCTTTTTCTCTGCAGTAAATCAGTGTTTAAGTGTTTCAGAGAGAGTGTGCTTTAGTCTGACAAGCGGCAAACAAATATTAATCCTTTTTCACAAGGAAGCAGTGATGTTTTTGTGCTTTGGGTCCTTCACCATTCTCGTTCATCCTGTTCGACGGATGAGTGTCTCCTGATTGCGGAATTGCAATAAAGCAGGAGTTTTAGGCTAAATTTTTTCATCCGTGTATGGTTCACGCCTCCTCGACCTTGGGAATCCTTGACTAAAATACAAGGGCGGACTAAAAGAGATCACAATTGTGATCAGATAATGTGTTTTTGTGCAGGCTGTTGCAACAAACCTGGACCTTCCAGAGGACCTCATCGGCTACTTCAGTCTGTTCCTCATCCGTGAATCTGTGGACGGAGGCGTAACATGTGAGTCTCATCACCGTGGAAACATCTCATATTTCATTTTCAGTGCTAGCAGTCAATTACATCTTTAGAAAATGTTAAAAACAATCATCTTTTATCAGAGTTTTTTGAGACAAATGCTTTAAAACAGACCCCATTATTAGAGGCTGTTTTTGGTGCGTTCATATCCCAGAAAATCTACATGGTATTGTGAATCAGCCCATTGTGCTGCAGAGAAAAATGCTTCTTAAAATATGGATCAACCACCAGACAGCGTCTGGTTCAGTGGGACAGGGATCAAACAGCATCAGTGGGAGTATTAATATGGGATAGAATAATTCAGTTTCTCAGGTGGATGTACGTTGCTTACATTCACTTCAGGGGATTTTGTGAAGTATTTAAAAGTATAAAAGACCCTGTATAAGATGTTTCTGTCCTCTTTGTATTAACTCATTTGTATATACAGTATTTTGCGGTGAGCTGATGGTGTTCTGTCAGATTTCCAGGGTTTTAAGCTCTTATTGATGGCTGATAAGCAGCAGTGGCCTCAGCAAACACCAGAGATTTCTCTCACTCTCTGTGGGAAATGGTGCAGTGACCCAGCTGCAGAATAATAACAACACACACATTCGAGGACACCATTCTCTTTCACTATTCATTGTGCGCACATACACACACACACACACACACACATTCATACACAGTTTTAGCCGGCTGGGACCAGTCCAGATGGAGGGACTCCCATTGTTGTTGTCACCAACATTAGTCGAATGTCCTTGGATCTGTGCTGGTTACTTACTCTTCTCTCTCCCCTCTCTCTCTCTCTCTTCTCTCTCTCTCTTTGTCTTCCTCCCCTCCTTCTCCCCCTCTCCCTGTCTCTTCTGTTTCTGTCTGTCTGTTTTCATCTCTCATTCTTCCCTCTCCCTGTCACCGTGACTCTCACTCTCCCCCCTTCCCCCTCTATCTTCCCCTCTCTCCCTTTTTCTCTATGTCTCTCTCTCTCTCTCTCTCTCTCTCTCTCAGTCGTGCGGAAGCTGCAGGAGTTTGAGCTGCCTTATGTATCCATCAGCAGCTTGCAGAGCTCTGACTTTCACATAGTCCTACGGAAAAGGTACTCACCAACTGCTCACAAATTTGCTTTTTTTTTTTTTCCTCATCCCACCTACAATGCTTTTTGTCATATCTGATCATAACTGTATTATCAGTCTGACTATTCATGCTTTCTTGTTTCACATCCTGGAGAAACACAAGGGTTATTTATTTGGATTTTGATGTAGCAGTTAGCCTTATGCAGGCAACAGTGAACTCATTCATCTGCCAATTTTGTCCAGTGACCATAGTTATGATAGAGTCGCGCCAAGGAAATCAACGGTTTGACAGGGCCACATTGTTGCAAGTGGGAATTAAATTTTAGGAACACTGGCACCACATGTTGGTGGTTTTAATGATGTGGTTGGAAGGTACGCACCGAACCATGAAGCCTAAAGGGCACCTTAGAGAAGACGGCTGTGTTCCAAGTTAGGGTTTTTTAGGTGACAGGAGTCAAGGTCGAGCTCAGCTGGAGTTTCTGTTAGTGGTTTTTAAAGGGAGTTGTGCACTTCCTGCATTAAATGTTGTACAAGACGGCTTCAGGTGGAGTTGACCTGACAGCTTGTGAAAAATAAACTTCCTGATGGATTCTCAACATTGAGGTTACTTCTGTTTGACTGTAGCTTCTTTAATGAAGGGGAACAGAGTGTCCATGTGCAGGGAGCTGAGCCTGTGCCATTAAGGGCTGCAGGTCCCGAAAATATAAAACCAGCCACCCTGGGTGGGCTGCTCAGAGAAAACACTGATGCAAGTTCAGCCTCAGTTGGTGACTGCTTCTTTCGGTAACGACACATTTTTCTGTTTCCCCGTGTGTGCTCTTGCGTCACCCCGCCTCATGCTAACTTGAGGTACACAGGATGTTTACTTTATTTCTGCCTGAAGGAAAGTCTCAGTTCTCCTGACCTAGTTTCACTGTGGAGTGAAGGAATACATGGTGGTGGGGGGGGGGCAGACCCCCAGTATATGAGATCTGCAGAAAGGATCAGGTCAGAATGGATCCACGAGCTGCTTTTGGATAAAAGTTGAAGCAAACGGGAAATGAGACAGTGAAGTGGCAGCAATGCTGACATTTTTTGGTGTCTGGAGCTGGAGCGGTCGTGATAGTTGCTGGAGGTTTCAGTGTTTCCAACGATGTTTTCCTTTTAATTAAAAAAAACAATAATTAAAAAAATGACACTAATGTAAAACACCCACCTCTCTGTCTGCTTCTCTCTCTCACACACACACATCTTCAGATTCAATCTTTTTGTATGTGCAGGAAAAAAATAAAGCTAAGATTTTAGGAAGAGGGCAAAAACTAGTACTTAACACTGGGATATAGGAGTTACGTTTGCTTTTTTTACAGCTACTGGGACACGGCGTACGACGGCGATGTCATGGACAACAGAGTGGGCCTGAGTTTGCTGTATGCTCAGGTAAGAGTTCGCAGACATTTGGAATAAAACTCAAATGAATCTCTACCTGTAAGAGGAAAAGTAGAAACCTGCTTGATTGTCTTTGTACGTGCGTGAAGATGAACCTTTGCTCTCTGCCTCATCAGACGGTGTCAGACATTGAGCGGGGCTGGATACTCGTCAACAAAGACCAGCACAGGCAGCTGAAATCCCTGCAGGAGAAAGGCTCCAAGAAAGAAGTCAGCAGGGGCATCTCTTTAGATAGTTCTGTCTGTGCAGTGCAGAGCAGATAATAGCCTTTGAGGCAGTTGATAAAGGGCTGATGCACCTTTTCTTTCAACAAAATGTTCTCGTCTTTCGTCACAGTTCATCCATCTTGGCCAGACTCTGAAATACTACGGCTACATCAAGTTTGACCCCTGCATCACCGACTTCCCTGAGAAGGGTTGCCAGGTGATCGTCAGCGCCGGCAACAACGAGCTCAACTTCCACGTCAAGTTGCCCAACGAGCAGATGAAGGAGGGGAGCTTCAAGGTCACCCGCATGAGGTGTTGGCGAGTCACGTCGTCTGTAAGTGTGTGAAGCAGATGAGCGAGTTCACCTTCAAGCATGCTCCGAAATAATTACACTGGGATCACCCCATGCTATCAGAGCTGCGGCAGCATTAGCCCAGAGCCTTTTAACCCAACAAACGCCGTTGCTCTGCCTGTCTACCGTTATTCTCCCACCACGGCGCTAACGAATGTCTTTAGACCGCCGTTTTGCCCGAAAGTGCTGACCACACCATGCATCGCCATCAATCCAGTTAGCAGACAGAGCTGTATCGATCCAGCAGCCTCACACATCAAGCGGCGGGCTTTCCCTGGACTGGAAAATGTCTGTTGCAGGCAATCAGGAGGCATCCACAAAATTCTGTAGGCAGCAACGGTCCAAGAATGATTGGGTCATATGTTTTATGCATGAGCCTCCTGTTGACACTTTCAGCGTGATGCTAATCAGTCAATAGAACGTCTGTCTTTGAGGGACAAAAACATAATTGGGTCCTTTTTGAACTATTACATTTTCAGCAGTAACTCATTTAATGTGGCTGCATCATAACGCAATTGAAAAAAAGAATCTAATTTTATTTCTAGAGCCTGAAAACCTCTACCGTACTTATGTGCCAGAATAAGCAGAAATAACTAATTAGATGAGGAAAAACCTGTTTGACAGTTAAAGGTCTACTGGCATTGCAGCGGCACACTAATTATCTGCATCACAGCAGCATCTGATGCTCCCAGTGTTCATTTGCACATAGAGACGGTCACATGACCACATCTGAAATTAAAATGCATCTTGGCTGCCTTGATTATAGAGCGTCCAGCAGGGTGGTTAATTCTCAGGTCAGTCCTTCTAATGAGCTCTTTTCTCTCCACCAAACTAAAGCCAACCTCTCGTTTGGTGCAGTGCAGCAGCCCCCATCCCCATCTCAAATCTCCAGTTGTAGCAGGAAGAACAGTTAGTGCGCACTACGTGTGTGTTTTGCTTTTGAGTGCATGCCTTCTTTGTTGCCTCATTGTGTGCCTGGCGTCGGAGCTGCAGCTCGTTTCTGGCCCAGAGGAAATACTCTTGGTTCCATTAAAGAGGAATGAGGGCTCATCTCCAGAGGGCTGGACTGAACCTCACGTATTCTCTGAAAGCATTTCAGATTGGACTGAAAGATCAGTCCCTCGATGGTATTTGTCTCCAGATTTGGCTGCCTGTCATTGCTAATGCTGTAGCCGACGGAGGGTGGGGGGGTGGGGGGGAGGCTCTGCTTAATACATTTCACTTGTGAATCTGAAATCTTCAGCAAGACTAAACACTCAGTGTTCTGCTTTTCTCTTTGACCCCCACCAGCAAGTCCCCTTAGCCAACGGCACCACCAACACCTGCAGCTCATCCAAATGTGAGGTCAAACTGGAGCTGGCTTTCGAGTATCTGATGAGCAAAGACCGTCTTCAGTGGGTCACCATCACCAGTCAACAGGTAAGAAGGCAACATCGGGGGGGGGGGGAGAAATAGGTTGAGAATTCCAGGTTAGACTGATGTCTGATGTGATTTCAGGCTATCATGATGAGCATCTGCCTTCAGTCAATGGTGGATGAGCTAATGGTGAAGAAATCAGGCGGCAGCATTAAAAAGGTCTCCTATTATTTTTATTTGTAACATCATTAATTGTTGTGGTTTAAATATTTGACTTTTGTCCTACAGCTAATTATTTCTCCCTGTTTTCCTCTTCCATCGTTAAACAGATGCTGAGGAAGCGACACAACGGCTCCATCTACCGAGCAGACGGTCAGCAAGCTGTGAAATCCCCCCCTCTACTGGTGAGAAATGGAAGTGCGCCCTTGAAAAGTTTACCTCCAAATGACCAATCCCTTTCCTTCTAGCTTTTACGTGGTTTAATGCTGCAGCCAGACTGTATAATCTGGGTTAATTTGACTACTGTCTGTGGTTGCAGGACTCTCCCAACACCAACCGTGAACAAATCGTCAAACTCTCGGTATGTTTTTGTGCTCCTGGAAATGCTGCTCCTGGAAATCAGGATTGAGTAATCTGTCTGTTCCATCCAGACCAAGCTGAGCTCCATGTCTCTCCTGGGGATCAGCGCCTCCAACTCTGCCAACGACATCAGTGGGAACGATTTTCACGGCAACTACGCTTTCGAGGGAATCGGGGACGACGACCTGTAAAGGGCGACTGTCTGTGACTCGTGGCGACAAAAAACAACCGAACCAGCTCAGCTGAGCCGAGGCGATGGGACAGGACGACGCAGTGGCTTCTGATTCTGCAAGATTGTAGCTTCTTCCTGGAGAAATCGCTGCCTTAAGCTCTTATTTAATCTCTGTACTCTTTTAAAGCCCATTTTAATGTGTAGTAAGGGCGGCTACATAGTCGTGGACAGTTTTGGGCCCCATTTGCCCCAATAGGTTGTGGTTGAATTGAACACTCATATGAGGTTTTATAGACATTCCTCTGAAGTCACGGGTGTGATCTCATCTTCTATTAGCTAGTGTGTAGCTGACCTTCATTAAGCTTCTAAAAATCAACTAGCGCAGATTCTTTTCTTGTTCTTGCATGTTTCATGGCGGTTTCTTTAAGATGTTTTCTAATTCAGTTGCATTCCTGGAGTTAAAGTAAGCGAATCTGTTGTGTAAGTTGCGTTTCGGGCGGTGGCTGCAGGTGAGCCCTCCTACCTGACCTGGCACTAGTGATAAGAGCATAAACTGGACATGGATATAGTTCTCCGATGGCTCCAGGGAAATCTCAAAACCACCTTGAAACACATTGATACCAAAATCTCAAGTTTTTTATATTATTGGGGTCGTCGGCGTGTCATACGAGTCGAGCCAAGATACCAGCGCGTCTTTTTCCTCTTTTAATCCCAGTCATCATGCTGCCTTAGCAGACATTGTGATGCCTTAATGTTTCCTTTTCAGCCTGGTGGGTTGATGTTGCTGATCCAGACGCCGGTCGGCGCCAGCCGGTGTGACCTAGAATCTTGCAGAACTTGACTGGCGGTGGATTCGTCCGAGCTGCTTGCTCTTGCTGAATCCATCATTTTGCACAGTATTACAGGTGGAGGTGAATGTTGGAGTGGAAGCATGACCTTAAATGTTTTCTTTTTATCGGCGCCGAGCTCCGTAAGTCTTTTTTTTTTTTTTTTTTGTTTAAGCCAATTTTTTTCTCATAAATGCCAAATTATAGTTTACTAAAGCATTTTGCACAAAATAAACATACAAATTATTACATTGTCACTTTTTTATATTATCTACGTGTAAAAATACAAAAACAAACAAACATTCTGAACATTTACATATCTTTATCATCAATATCACTGTAATCATGTAGATCAAATGTAATCTAAGATGTATAGAACAAAGTTTAAATGGACTAACATTTATCATTGTTTACATGATGTTTAGGGGAAATTATGGGGTAAAATGGGGAGTGTTTACATGATTTCTTCCTCGTCTGAGGCCTTGTGTTGTAGGTACAGCGTTCCGATCATCTCAGCGGATTTAGTTCAGACGTGATCAAAACCGCTGCTGTTGGCAGAGTTCAGAGAGAGAAAGTGCTAAAACAAACATATCCCTTTTGTTCGTCACTGTCGGTGTGTTTTGATTTCAAAGTCTCTAAATGTAAATCGATGCCAGCGGTTTTTAAGAGCTTTACTCTCTCTGGTAGCCTGAACTGTACACATAAATGTTCTCAGTGTTTCTGGTGATTCTGCTTGATCTTGTTGTGGACTGATACCACCCCCCGCCCCCCCCCCCCCCCCCCCCCCCCATGGTTCATTTTAGACACATGGAACTTAACCGTAGGTGCCAAATTGCAAAAGTGTCATTTTAATGGGAAAGTGTCTTTTATCATGATTGTATTGACCTGATTCATTCTGTGAAATCCGTTTTTTTTTAGCAGCAAGGTGAATAAAATCTGTCACGGTGTTCCAATAAACTCCAACATTGATTCCAGAGTTTGTAATCATGTTATTATTCATTTGTTACTATAGTACAGCAACTGCTCAAGGTCTTCCAACGCCCAGGTGGAAACTCATTTTTACCTGTATTTAGAACGAGCTGCAGATCTAAAAAGTTGACGATAAATACGGGGATCATCCACACTGTGCTTGGTAAACAGTGGACTCAGGACTGAACCTTGTTGGACGATAAACATCTAAGAGTGCCATCGAGACAAGGTTTGATTTTATTATAGAATAATAAAACACTTCTGTCAACAGTAGAGAATATGTAATTCCACTTGAGGAGCTACGAAGTTGATCATTTTAATGTTTTAACATGTAATTGTCTTCATCTATATACAAAAACTTAGATTTTCTATATTTTCATATAACTGATAGATGGAACTATGTCAGTAAACTACAAGTGAAGCTAATGCACCGTTAGCTATGGAGGTCATTTTATGCCCTACATACTCTCAATAGGAACACAAACAATAACACCATTGTTAGTTCCTGAATTCTGACGTGCACTATTAGGCTTTTCAACCAGCGAGTATTTAAAAATCAGCTGAGTCAGAAGAGGTTTCTCCTTTCAAGCCAAAACTGAGGGTTTTTAAACAAAAAACAAAACCATCCCATCTGTCTTGAAACACGGACCGGAACAAATTTAGCGTTTATTTCAGAAATCCTCAGTTAAGGCATTTATGAGACACTGCATAAAGACACAAACATGACACTTGAGGATGTGTGAAATCATGAGTCGGCACTCGCAGCTCATTGGCAACCTTGGAAAACAAAAATAATCTCGCTTGCATATTTTAGTCATCAGTAAACAGTGATTTCTCCCCGTAGCTGCTAAATTACATCACATTAAAAAAAAAAGCCAACAACTATACATTAGAGTATACACTAGCTGTGTTACATCCACATTAGAAAAATAAAATCACCATCACACTCGCATGCTCACTGCATCATCATCAAGTAAAAACATGACAAGTTCACAGTGGACGTAAGAGGGTGAAGTCATCCGCTAAAACGGCAGGTTTATTCTTCCAACGCCAGAAACGACCAAACTCGCACAAACCTGCCGTTTTTAAATCCGCGAACCACGTCGACCAACAGTTTTTATCCGGCCACTGTGTGGAGTTGTGCTTGATTTTACACCAGGAAACTGAGCGAAACGCACTGCTCGTGCATGTCGTTTAGTGTTGAATGCGCTGGAAACATGGCAAAAGACATTACACAATAAAAGATATCGTAGCTTTTCCGACACGACATAAATAATGCTTCCAGGTGCTCTCAAATAGCCATTTACAAGTAGCACATACATTAGTAAATTCATCTGAAGGCATGCCGTTACCAGAGCCTGAGCCTGACGTGAAGTAGAGGGTCAGAGGTCTAAGAGCTGCACTGTGGAGCTCAGCCATAACATTAGAACCACCCAACATCCCGTCACCTCTCAGGGGTTATAATATTATGGCTGCGTAGTGGAAGTCTTAAAGTCATGGCGGGAAGAGAGAAATCAGCAACATTCACATTCTTCGTGGTGCAAGAGATGAAAATGAAACGCTAAAAATAAGGATCCCTTATCAAAACAACTGCAAATCAGCTCCGCAGCACAGCTCCGCCCCAGGAGGCGAACACACGGAGGGGTATTTGGTGATTTCGGCCTTAAGGTGAATGTATTGTGGTTCAATGTGCAGAGGGAGACTTCAGAACTTTAGAAGTTCCGTTGTTTGACAGATTCAGAGAAAAACGACCAAAGCGTCCAGAACACCTTCTGCGGGACTCAAATGAACAATTAGCAGCCTTCAATAACAGACGACACACTCAAAGACAAAAACACGCAAGAACATTGTAAAGACTCCAAGGAACGACAGGAACAAGTTGCTGGTAGCTTAGATTTGCTGTTAGATATTGTGTTAATCTCAGGTTTGCAGCAGTTTGAGCGTACTTTCTGAGCGCCCGCTCTGGAACACGTACTGCATATCCACCTCCGCCTCTTTCCTGTGCGTCTGAGCTCCTCCCACCATCCCCTTTTCCTCCTCGTCCTCCTCATCGTTGCCGGTCATGGGAACCTTCACCCACCCGTCGGTGGCCAGGCCGTGTTTCTTCTGATGTCTCTTGTAATTGTCCCAGTGGCCCGTGGTGTAGCCGCACTCCCGACACTTGTACGGCTTCTCCCCCGTGTGCCGCAGCATGTGGCGCTTCAGGTTCATGCTCTGGTTGCAGCTGTAGCTGCACACCGCGCACTGGAAAGGCTTGGCGCCCGAGTGCACGCGCTGGTGCCGCTTCAGGTTGGCCAGGTTGCCGCACGCGTAATCGCACAGATGGCACTTGTACGGCTTCTCGCCCGTGTGCACTCGGTGGTGCCGCTTCAGGTTGTCGAAGTGCGCCGAGGCGTAGTCGCACTGTGGGCACTTGTAGGGTTTCTCGCCGCTGTGGGTTTTCATGTGACGCGCCAGGTGGTTGGGGTAATGAGTGAGGAAAGGGCAGGCGGCGCAGGTGTACACTTTGTCGCTGCGCTCACCCGGACTGTTGGGGGACGACGACGTGTCCTTCGTCAGCATTTCCAGCGTGCACTTGGCGCAGATCTGCGCGGACGTCCCGTCCTCGTCCTCGAGGACAACGCCGCACAGCCGACAGGTGAAAGGGAAGAGCGAGGATGGGAGGGTGGGGCCATCTGCCGCGGCCCCTCTGGTCGCCCTGTTGCTGCTTCCACCTGCGGTTTCATGCAGAGGCCCAGGCTGATGCCCGGGGGCGGGGTTAGACGCAGGTATGGGTGGCGGCGACGCTCCCTTTAGGCTGTCAAAGGCTGATAGGTAGTCGCTGTTCGGGGCCTCCAAACTCAGGTTTGAAGTTGCCTGTGCAACTTCTGAAACCACCCCTGAAGAGGAGAACAGGAGTTAGATTCTGGAAGCTACAATAGAAACAGAAGACACACAGGACAGAAGATGGATCCCACCTTTGGGCGAAACACCAGACATTTCCTCGTTGGACCTCTGCCCACTCACTTGCCTCTTCTGGCTAATTTGCCCCAATGTCGGTGGTCCTGCTGTGTCCTGACCCATCCCAGGAGTCTGCACGTGCATGCGCTGGTGCCTCTTCAGGTTGCCGAGGGAACTGCAGGCAAAAGTGCAGCTGTCGCATTTGTACGGTTTCTCGCCGGTGTGAATCCGCAGGTGCCGCTGCAGATTCACCAGCTGGGCTGAGGCGTAAGTGCACAGGGGGCAGTGATAAGGCTTCTCGCCGTTGTGCGTCTTCATGTGACGCTTCACGTGGTTGGCGTAGCGCGAGGAGAAGCCGCACAGGTGACACGAGTGCTGCTTGGCCAGTTTGTCCTCAGCCGTCAGAGATTTGTCGTCGATTCCATTCGCCATGGCCTCGAGCTGCAAGTGGGAGCCCGCGCGGATCCCGCTGATGCCCGCAAACGATGAACAGAAGTCTGTGGACTTGGATTCCCTCGAGGCTTTGCAGCACCGGAGACAGTACGGCCCCACGAGGTCTATGCCAGGTCCCAGAGGTCCGTCTCGGAGCTGTCCGCAGCCCCTGCAGGACAGGTAGGAAGGGAAGCCCGGTTCAGACGGGGCCGTCCTGCCCTCATCCTCTCTCCCGTCGTCAGTGGTGCTGTGTGAGCTGCACGTTTCGCTTTCCATGCTGATCTGGTTGTAGACGGGGTTCTCCTCATCACCCAGAGGATACACGGAGAAACCGATTTCAGCAGCTACTTCTGAGAAAGACAGAGAGAAACCTTTTACCACCAAGACCGACAGCTGTACATTCTCCCTCATTGAATTCAGAATTAAATTCTCGATCTAGAACTACTAGATTCAAACTGGTACATAAACGAGCCACAGTATTGTCAGATAATTAACAAGAACCTCAAACAACTGTTGTAAATTAATGTCAACATTGATAAATGACCCACAACAGCTGGTTCTGAGCAGCTCTACCGCTGCATAATATCTAAGAGGTCAACCTGGATGAGTTTTAACCGTGAAGTAAAAACAAAAGCTTCTCTACTGCTACAGCCCCGGACACAGAACAAAGACAGGCAGAAAAAGAACCAAGCGTCGGTCCAGTCGTACTCACGGCACTCCTGATATTTAAGCTCTCCTTTTCCCCAGACGAGCGTTTTCAAAGACTAAAAAGGATCAAGGCTTTGCAGCACTCATCAGCTTCACCGCTACTCAGAAAACCTCCTCCTTCCACTGACGGCAAGGCAGGATGTGAAGGGGGCGAGAGAGCAGACTGCCCTTTTATACTGCCCCTCCAAACCCCCTCCTGGATGATTACAGAGTCTAATGATGATGATGATGATGATGATGATGATGACTATAATGGTAAAGCTGCTGCTGCTGCTTTTGTTGATGATAATGATGGTAGATGATGATGATGATGATGATGATGATGATGATGATGATGATGATGATGATGATGAGGGGGAGAAATGATAATGGCAGTGGGGCAAAGGGAGCAGAGGTAGTAGATGATGATGATGATGATGATGATGATGATGATAAATAAATGCCTGTCTGCAATAGTGTCCTTGATGGTAATGGACCTATTTTTATGACCATTATATAATAATGGTATCTGAGCATTTTTCTCCACTTGCAGAGAAATATAAGCTGCTGCCTCCATTTCTCTATTCGTCACACAGGGGCAACAGTTCACAACTGGGAAACCAGCTGAAAGCACAGCCATGCCTGTATTCCCTGGTAAAAATGTAGGACCATGTCACTGTGAGCCGAGATAACATGAATGTAACATGGATTTACCTTTGAGAATAAAAGAATAGATCAAGTAAACTCCTAAATACTGCTGATGCGACACCGCTCAGATATTTATCTGCTCAGTTGTCTGCTGTCTCAAAGGCTGTTAACAGGAGTCAAATATTAGCGCATTAACAAAAAAACCTTGATTACACACCAGAGAACTTGTCCAGGTTTAGGATTTTGCCGTCGTGATCAAACTCGAGGTCGTGTCCCAGTAGAAACTCAGTGTCTAAGTTGAGAGTGTGAGGAGCTTCGACTGCTACACCATCTTCAGAATCCACTGTCGCCAGAGAAAAGGGCAAAAATAGAAAAGCCATAGTGAGGGGATCTTTAATCAATATTCAGGAAAACTGGGAGTGTTCAAGAAAAACACTCTAGATTCTGGCAGACACACAGCAAAAGCTAATGATACACCATCTACTGCCAGGCCAATTAAAAAGCATTTAGCTGAGCAGCCTCCTTCTGGCATCAACACACCACCTACTGGCCATGTGAGATCTACTCCAATTCAAAGAATATCTCATGATCATAAGAAGAGATATATATACATATATATATATATATTTGACTGAAACAATATTAAAACAACAATATTTTACATTAAAAAGGATCAGAGACAATGATAAATGACTGTATTTGCCAGGACGCCAGTGTTGTCCATAATATGATCTACTGAAACTATTGATTACAAATGCTTTAGGTTTTGTCTTTAGGCAGGTGAACTACTGATCAAAGGAAAAACAGCGATAAATGCTGCCAGGCATGTGGACGAGGCAATTAAATAAAGCAACTCTTTGTAAGCTTCATTAGATGAGTGCGCAGAACAGAAAAACACTGGGAAAGGATCTAGGAATTTAACAAAACGACATTCTGCAGTTCAGCATGATTGATGGCGAAATTGTTGCGGTGCTAAAACAGCAACATCTGGTGTCCAGATGTGAGTCGAGAATCAGGACACACACTATAAAGGACCGGGCCAAACGCACACACGGACGCAATTGAAGAAAGTAAAAGTAACTGAAGACTGAATTTCTAGCAAAGCTCAATAACAACCCGGCTCTCCAACACCGAACAGATCCGTCTGTACGTACACTTGACTGGCTGTGGATTCTGCTGTTTTTTTCTTGGCATCTTCCAGTTGACCCCTCTCTGATTTTTGCAGCGTCTTCTTCAAGACTTCAACAACCATCAGCTCATCGTTATCGTTTTGAGAGAAACGCTTTAGGATTCCTGTAGACACATGCAGTCAGTTTCAACAATTAAAAAGAAATCCCTTCACGAAACCCTGCAACACAAAACACCATTTTGACAAGTGCAAGTAAAGTTGAAGTTATTGAAAGGTTTAGGCATTTGATTAATTATATTCCTAATAGATTATATTTCTGACTATAACTACAAAACACATCCACCAACAAAGCGTTTATATCATTTGCATAATCTATGTTCAGGGTAGTTATTTGCGTTCCAGTGACTGCACAACATATTAAAGTGTGCATTAATATACCCCCTGATGTAGGATGGAAGGACAACTCTTCCCAGAGGGTGCTACAACAATTAAAATACAATTACACACCCCACCCTTACAAATAACCTGTCATCAATGCAGAAACGGAATTTGTGCATTGTCTTTCATCGTTAGCGACATACAGCTACAGCCAGGTACATACACACTGAAAAATAAACGGGAAAACAATGTTACTTCACAATTTAAAAGCTAATTTAGCAGACAGGCTAAAGGCAATGACCTTGCACCGCGACTGCTTTCAAAACAGAGCAGTCAAGTAAATCAGCGAGCAGGTTAAAAGGAACCATCCCCTCGGATAGCATACGGCTAGCTAACGTGTTGTTACTGTATAAAGGGGCATTCAAGCAATATTTGGCCGATCGGCGCTAGAGATACCTACATAAAACGAGTCCTTATACTCAAGACGTCAAAAAACCTAAACGGTAACTAAACACGACAATGTACAACTAATTTAGCGGCGTAGCTACCAAGCTAACTTACCTAGAAAATCAAAATATTCCTGTCGATTGAGGCTGCTGTTATTGTCTGTAAACACGCCATCAGACGCAGAGGATTCTCCCTCAGATGTGCAGCGTCTGGAGATCCGCCATTTCTTCATGAGCTGCGGCGACAAAGAAAGGCAATTAATGGTATTTTTCATAACTTAATTGATTTTTAGATTCGCCTTTCATCCATCCACAGCAAACAACAAAGTTACGTCCGGCTAATGTCCTTCAAAATAAAACAACTTACAAACCTGTACGCGATCAAAGTCGTTGAAGCAGGAAAAGATGACGTCTATTGATCCAATTTTATATTTTGAAATTTATGCTTTACTTTCCTGATACTATTCAGCACTAAAATTTTGTCTCTTCATTCAAGAATGATATTTATAAATAAATCACTGCGATTGGTAATTTTACCTCGCTTGCTTCTCCATTGAACGTACGCAGTTGTTTATTTTGAAGTCTAAGAGATGACTACCGGAAGTGCTGTTACTGGTGGGCTGTCACTTTTATTCCATTGTATACATCTTACTTCCGTTATGTCAAGTTGGTATTTCCGCTTCCGAAATCAATTTCCGCTTTCTTTTCGGAGCTAAAAGATAGATTAAACGTGCAAAAATAACTTTGTTGTTTTTAAAAAAACCATGTTTTTCAAATGTACACAATTGAAATATAAATTAAATCATCAATTGGGATTTTATTTATCCTTTAAATATCGTTACCACAAACGTGCTCAACATTTGATACACATACAGTAGAAATGATGGTTGATAGATCTAGATTGGTGTTTCGATATAATGTAATACCAATTACATTAATTGCTCCAGGGCTGTGTGTATATTTGACAATGGAAACATGATAAAAAACCCTTATGGAATTGCGCGTTTCCAAGGGGGAGATTCTGTGATTCTGCGTCATCCTATTGGCTCCTGTCACTGCAGCGTGCCTCCCCCCCGGAGCGCCCATCGGTCCAGCTGCTGCGTCTCCTCAGCAGCGTGGATCTTCTCCTGCGACGAAAACCCTCACACGCACACGCACAGATATCTCTTCCATGCAGCAGTAAAGAGGAAGAGGCGGTGCATGTGTGTGTGTGTTGCAGTGCGTGATTTCTGCGCTCCCGTTTGGTCCTCAAGGGGAGGAGCCAGTTGTTGATTCTACGCTGCACAGAGAAGGCGCCGTGCACGGAGGTAAGAGACCGTTTACGTAATAGAAATTATGGGGTGTTTTATCTGCAGACGTTCCAACGCGACTTTATCTCTCATGTTTTTCCTCTGTCCTGTTTGTGCGGGATGCCTGAAAGTGGACGCAAATGCGAATACGTAGCCTGTTCTCCCTGTAACAGCCACTCCCTGTAACAGCATCATGATGCCCCTGACAGACCTCTGGGAAAGATTTCAGTGGAAATACTGAATAACTCTTCCAATAAATTAGGAGGTTACGCATCACATCTTGAGCTAATAATACTTCTCAGCATGTTCTTTAGTATTTGGGGTGTTCTGCAGACCCCGCATCATAGTTTTGATATTTAGTTGTAAGCTGATATAAAGGCTATCTTCTGATGTAAGTAAATCAAATATATCTTGATTTAAACTGGTTTGGTCGTTACCATCACTGGCAGCCTGAGGCTGCTGGGCAGCACATGATGCAGAAACAGACTTTAGTGAGGGATGCCACTGTGAGTGTGAGTGCGCGCGCATGTGTGTGTTGCCAGGCTGAGGTCACTCTCATGCCTCTGAAACCCGCATTGCTGATGTGGGCTCGTTTCCAGTGAGCATCATCAGGTTTCCCTCCTCTCAGGTCGACTGCTTAAACAGACCTCTGGTCAGTGATCGCTGAGCAACAGCTTATTAAAACATGTCAATAAATATTTATAATACAGTTAAGGAAACATATCCAAGCATATGGATTCCATATCCTTTAATGCTCACATGTTACAGTAGTGACATCATTAGATTTATTTCACTTTTCTAAGCAGATTATTAATAAACGTGAAAACAAACATGGGGTATTTGCACGTCTGCATCTCCTTCATTCCCTGGCTGGATTTTGTTGGGTTGGAGCAGAGCCGTGTTGTAGTTCAGACTCCTTTACAAAATGACTAAGCATTTAAGTTTTTTCTGCTGCTCTATTTTATTTTACGGGGAGGCACTGTAAATCTTCCTTTTTCCTGATTTTTCATATTTAATTCAGGTGGTAAATCTGGGTTTTGACATGGAAGTGGTCACATTCTCTCCTGCAGGGATGATGAGTTATTCCTCTCTAGTCAGAATCCATTGATTTTTTTTGCCCCTACTCCGTTTTGTGGCAGTTTATCTCTCCGCTGAAGCCTTTGCAAACATGCTTTGGCTCTTCAGATCTCACGTTTGTCTTCAATTTTCCACTAAGGGGAGAAATAAACTGTTAAGTGATTAAGGCCTTTTCATGGCGGGACATATTTTGTCTGAGTCTGTGCTTTCATTTTCTATAATCCTCCTAAAGGACGTGAATTCTTGTGTTAGCCGATTGTTCATTCTCTGGAATAAGGAGTCAGCGTGGGGAGAGGGGAGGTCAAACGTTTAAGTGTATCTTTAGCCTCAGGAGCATTTTAATGTATTCTACACACATGCGTGCATGCACACACACACACACTTGCACGCATTCAGAGAGAAAACTATTAAGCTGTAAAGTAAAGATGTACTCAGCATCTGTGTCCATCCTGCATGTTATTACTGTTGTTCTGTTGTCCCTCGAGCCCTCGCGACTCCTTCTTTCTCTCTCTCTTCTTCACCTCTTTTATGCTGCCTTTCTGTAATTTATATAATCTATTCAAAGTCAGAATCCTGCTAACAAGTAGCAGCGTCATATTAGCCCGATTTAAAATGAGGGGCCAAAGCTGGAGTGCATCATGGATTTGAAAGAAGTCCAAGTCCGAGCCCCTAAATCCTCATCAAACACGGCAGCAACAACAGGGGCAGTTTGGCTTTGCTGCTGAAACACAGCAAACACTCAACTGCAAAATAATGCAAAAAAGGAAAGATTTTTAGACACATATTTAGGGAACAAATATAAACAAGAATGGTGCCAAGTGTGTGTGTGTGTGTGCGTGCGTGTGTGTGTGTGTCTGTGTGTGTGTGTGTCTGTGTGTGTGTCTGCCGGTTGGTCAGTCGGTCAGTCCGTCCGTCCGTCCGTCCTGGGCTCAGCTATGACGAGTTTCTGTGAGAAAAGGACATTTGGATGAATCCCCTCCTGCTCTTGTTGCCTCCTGGGCCTGATTATGAAAACTTGCTGCAGTCTAACGGAGACAGTAGTCTGTGCTGTCTGTCACTGCCTCTTACCCCCCCCCCACATGCCACCCTCTACACCCCCACTCTGTCTTTTCTATCAGGCTGAATACAGCTCTCCCTCATCCGTCCGCCAGCCGAGTCTCAGGCCTGTGACATTAATGTTCTCGCCGTCTGAGTCTTAGAGGGATCTTAAATACCCACTGAAGTGCTCCGTCCCACACCTCTTTCAAGTAGAATGCTAACGTGGTCAGCATTTTATAAATCGCAGTTCAGCGGGAGGTTTCCCTGCCTCAGTAAAGGGGGAATAAAACAGGACAGGATTAATATTCAAAATTGGAATAAAAATAAAAAGAACAGAAACTGAATAATCCTTTTCAGTGCCTTGACAGCTGAAATAACATCTTATTAAGAATTTATTCATTTATTCTGAAAAAAATAACCATCTTATTCCAGGTTTGTGGCAAAGAGGAGGCAACTGCAGCGATGAAGGGCAGCTGGTTAGCTCAGGACTAGCTTGGGCCTGCACCAGAGGAGGAAGAGGAGGAGGTGAAGAAGACCGAAGAGCAACAAAGCCAATCACGTGAGCAGACCTCGGGAAGGCTCCAAATTAGCGATGCTTCCCTCGGGCAGGGATTACCTCCTCCTCCTCCTCGTCTACCTCTCCATCACTCCTGCTCTTCCTCCCACCTACGGCAGAGCAGCCAGTCAGCTTCAAGACCTGTGAGAGCTCGCAGTGGTCTTCCCCCATACACACACACACACACACACACACACAAAGGTGCTCTCTGTTACACTCACAGACCGCACACTTGCCGCATCCTGCTCATGGTCGTTGGCCGGCCATCCTCGGCTGCTGCTCCCACACCAGTCTTTGACCATGAAGAGGCCCAAGCAGCAAACGGGGCCGCTGAGCTTCCTCAACTTCTTCAGCAGGAAGCCCAAATCGGAGCCGAGGCCCGAGAGGCCCGTGGAAGCCCGGCCCAAAGAGGAAGTGGCCATCACGCTCACGCCGAGCGAACACCCAGAGCAGGTGAGAGTGACTGCCCAACTTTGTCTCCCTGTTTGAGCTTCAGTTAATGTCTGAAAATGTACCGTTTATACATCACTCACTTTAATTAATCTGGCTTTAGCAAGTCCAATAAACCAGGTTGTTATTTAGAGAGACGCAGTTGCCTACAAAAGTGTTTCACATATTGAGACGCAGAGAAGCTGTAGATTATTAACTTTGGGGGTATTAAATTATCCTCACTTCCTCTCGCTGCTGCTCTGTTATTGCCCAAATCCATTATATTGTTTATTTAATTAACTGGCACTTTATAAATTACATTGCTAAGAAACCAAGGGCACCAGTGGAAGAAGGTTGTCACCTGCACAGACATTAGCTCTCCTTTTAGGGTTTCCTTCTGGAAATATATGAATGAAGTTCTCTGTATTGATCCACAGGGCTTGAACCTCACAGCCGAAGGGGCTGCAGAATCCAGAGCTTCTGCTGGAGAAAAAGGAGAAGGAGGAGGCGCTCCGGCGCCTGCTGAGGCGCACGCAAGCGAGGGCGCAGCAGAGTGCGCCGGTGGCGTCAGCAGTGGCTCCACCGGCGTCCTGTCCCTCACCTCCTGCAGCCAGGAGCAGCTCCTGGACGAGCACCTGGAGGAGTGCCCTCTGTGTCTCCTCAGTCAGCCGCGGTGCCACTTCCCCCGTCTCACCTCCTGCTCCCACCGGACGTGCTCTGACTGCCTCCGCCAGTATCTGCGCATCGAGATATCGGAGAGCAGGGTGGGCATTGCGTGCCCACAGTGCCCCGAGACGCTGGCGCCACTGGACATCCACGCCATCCTGGATGACCGGGCTCTGCTGGAGCGATTTGAGGAGTACCAGCTACGGCGTTTCCTGGCGGCTGACCCAGACACCCGTTGGTGTCCAGCGCCTGACTGCAGGTGAGAGGAGAGGAGAGGAGAGGAGAGGAGAGGAGAGGAGAGGAGAGGAGAGGAGAGGAGAGGAGAGGAGAGGAGAGGAGAGGAGAGGAGGCGAGGCTTTGGCCTATAGAAACATAGCTAAGTGGATGGCTAAAGGTTAGCTGATCCTGTTGTCAGCAGAGATGATGCAACTTGACCTTTAAGGACCTTATAGGCCAGGATTTTTAAATGTTTGATCTCTTGCTCAAAACTTTCTAGACTAAACCTGACATATGTTGCCATTAACTCTGCCCACTTCCTTTTGCTGTGGTGCAGCAGATTTTCTCCATTTAGCCGTAAAACTCAGATAATATTCTTATCATATTTACGTCATTAATTGCATGTAGTAACACAGCTTCAATAATGCAGCAAAAACATACATTGTTATAAAAATGATATTGTAACACCTTCACAATGTTTTTAAGACAGGCTAACTAGCAACAAGAATAGCAGAAGAATGAATTAGTGAGGTGCCATCAATGAAATAACATCTATTTACACAGCAGCAACTGTTATTACCATAAAAAATGACGGCTCCTAATTTAGCATTTCAATATGGCAGCTTTTCTGTTTTCAGCATTAATGACGTAGTGAGAGCCGATGTGACAGACAGCGAGCGCTTCAGTGAGACTGACATGTTCTCTAAGGCTGCTGCATTTGCATTCAAATGATCCTGCACAGCCAACTGTGGCGCCAACCTGGGGCTGAATGGAGGGAATCTCTGCACCGTTAAAGCCGGAGCAACCTCGGAGTGCACCGTAAATGTTCCGACTTAAATCCCACTTCGGGTGGGCAGTGGGATGTGCACACAGGGCATGTGTGTGTGTGTGTGTGTGTGTGCTGAACATTTGCATGTATGATGCAGGGCTCAGCGCAGGACTGCCTGTCAGTGCTTTGTGTGCTGGTGTGATCGAGTGGAACAAGAAAAATCAATACGCCAATCTCCCCGATGCTCTTGTGAATTCAATTATGGCACAATGAAACGGGGGGGTTCTGGTTTATCTACTGCAAACCTGCAATGTTCTGCTTGGGTATTACTAAAAGAGGAGTCGAGGTTCATTTAGACAGGCTCAAACCATTCCAGGTTGTTCAGAACTTCCACACATTCCTGTAGGTCTTAGTTAATCTTAGCTTCAGATTATGTCAGGTGTTTACTCACTCGTGTACATTTCGTTCCAATTTTCTACAGATGTGCCTCTGAATCCGTGTTTCAAGTGAGAAAGAATGGGCTATTTAATACTCAGAAACTGTATGAGGAGTCTGTGCCGGCCACTTCACTGGTACTGCCCTCATATTTCCATATTTGTTACAATATTTCCATTGAGATTACATTACCATTCCATTTTCTGCCGCATTAATATTCCTTTAGGGATCCATGCGTTCATGTGAAGTCATTATTTATGACTCCATTATTTAAAAGGCTTCCTACGCTGCCGTATAACAACCAATGACTCCAGTCCTTTATTGTTCTGAAGCAAAATGACTGGGTCTCAAATCCCTCACAGTTACTTCAACTTGTTATCTTTCATCTAAATGATCCCTTTAATGTTGAAATGTATGCTAATGTCCCGTGATGAGGCCCACAGGCACCTCGGCTCCTCCTTGTTATCGTAACGGCTCAGTATCTAAGAAGGGGATTATTGTGGCTCTGGTGTTGAACTCCAGAAACCAGTCCCACTGAAGGCTGCCCATGTATCTGTTTGCACTGTGATTGACACACTCACACTCACACTCACACGCACAAACACACACACTCAAACAACAGCAGTAGCTGCACCACTAATTAATGAAGAGGCTTCGTTCTGCCGTGTCTCTGCTCCCCAGCTACGCTGTGATCGCTTACGGCTGCGCCGAGTGTCCCAAGCTGAGCTGTGGCCGCGAGGGCTGTGACACAGAGTTCTGCTATCACTGTCGGCAACTGTGGCACCCCAATCAGACGTGCGACCAGGCCCGGCGCCAGCGGGCGCGCCACACGTCGAGCGGCAACGACTCCTCCGCGCTGTATGTCTTCAATGAAGAACCCGGTGGAGGTTTGTGTCTCTCTTTTTGTAGCAGAATGAAGAGAGTTTTTTTAGTTTCTGGTCTGCTGAGCAAACACGTGGTCAATGATCACACGCCGACTCTGTTGCTGAAGATGCAGAGGAGATCAAACCGTGCCCCCGCTGCGGGGCCTACATCATGAAGACCAACGACGGCAGCTGCAACCGCATGAACTGCACTGTGTGTGCCTGTCAGTTCTGCTGGCTGTGCATGCAGGAGATCACCGACGTGCACTACCTCAGGTATCGCGGGCTAAAATGATGCGGCAGGTCTTCCTATTGCAGCGCAAAGCTAACTGGCTGTCGTGCGTCTCAGTCCCTCAGGATGTACCTTCTGGGGCAAGAAGCCATGGTCGCAAACCCGCAAGGTTCTGTGGCAGGTGGGCATGTTGCTCGGAGCGCCGGTGGTCATCTCCCTCATAGCGGGCCTTGCCATCCCGGTAATCATTGTGGGGATACCAATCTACATGGGCCGGAAGGTAGCAGAGAGCCAGCAAAGTCCAAGTTGCACGCAGTGATGCTCTTAGCGGGGTGTCTCTAGGAGTGTCTGTTCTCCCTGCAGGTCCATGGTCGCTGTAAGAAAAACAATATCTCAGGAAGTAAGCACTACTTGACTGTGGCCAGCGGGGTGATGATGTCAGTGTTCGTGTCGCCGGTCATAGCCGCTGTCACTGTGGGTAAGGAGCCAGAACAACCCGGATGATGTATCAATGAGGATAACGTAGTACATTTTCATTTGATTTTTAGAGTCTGTGCACATGTGGTGAGATGCACAGTGAATGTAGAGGATTCATTTTATTTTGAAATTCTATTTCAGGAAAAGCACGACAATATGTCATTACAACACACTTAGGTCCTGCAGCAGCATTTGTGGCTTAGGCTGAGCAGCCTCTCAGTCTCCCTCTGCAGTGTTACAGCGCACTTCGTGCACACACACGCCCACACACACATTCTACCCCTGAAGGCACCCCCTTGTTTGTAGCATGTCCTTATCCTTAATTGTCATTCCCCTTTCTTTCATCTTTTACTGTCTTTCTCTCTCACTAAAAACATCCCATTTTAATTCTGACATTCACAAGTCACATTTTTTGTGTTGTTTCATCCTTTTTTTTTAAAAAAATGAAAATTTACTGTGTTTTTTTTTCCTGACCACTCTTTTTTTTCTCGTCCTAATTTCACCCTGTTGCTATTTCAATAGTTTGCCAGCATTCCCGCCGTGGTAACGATGCCTCTTTGTTCGGTGGGCGCTCAGCTGCCTCAGTGACTGGTTTCATAATCAAACAACACAGTTCTGCTCATTAAGATTTGTAGAGTTAGCTCAAGTGTAAATTAAAATCTAGCTGCCATTTTGCAACTATACATTTCAGGTCGTTTTGATACAACGTGACTATGAAATATTGAAACAATATTTTACAAAAAAAAATCAATTTCTAATAATGATTATATTGGGTTGCGTCACATGTTTCAGGAATATGAATAAGTATTTGGAGCGGCTAAAATCGCATTAATATGGATCAGAAGGTATGATGAATATTGTTTCAGAAGCTCAGTGACTACTGTAGAACAGGATTGGCTCACACCAGTGTACAATGTGGGTATTGGTACATATTATGCCAGAATCTCTTTAAAATTAAAACCACAACTTACGTGGGGTAAAATAATGTGTCACCAGAAATCCTGTCAGAAACTCTTACAATATCATGCCGCATATCATTGAAAGCTCGCTCGCTATTTCTTCTCTCCCTGCAGGTGTAGGTGTGCCTCTCATGCTGACATATGTGTACGGGGTCGTCCCCATGTCGCTCTGCAGGAATGGTTGGTGTCGACCGCAAACAGAACCCCCTGAAACGCATAAAATACAACTAGAGGATTTAGCCAACTGTGAGTAGAAAAACAGAGCTCGATTTCTTGTTGCTACACTTCGGTTGACCACCAGGAGGCGTTGGAGCTTGCTTTGGCCCATTTTTGGATCCCTATGATTTTAATAGGTCTGAAAGCCAGCAAGTCGAATGACAGGCTGTTACATTATTTATTCTGAAATATTAGAGTGGAAAAGTTTCACTATAACTGCGTTCAAATATTAAGTTCTTTTGCATTTGTATCTTTGCTACAAAGGGCAGCCCAATCTGATGAAGCTTTAACTTCTCTTATAGATCTTCTATTCTCTCATGTAGTCAGTGACCACTGGACAGGTCAGAACAACAACCCGTCCCTCGGCGACACCAGCCTGCATGAAGTCAGGGTCAGTGTGCAGGAGGTGGGCCTCCCGATCGCCTCCAGCACACCCCTAGATCAGGACAGCTACGAGGTCTTCGACCAAGCGTCAAAGGAGCATGAGCTCACTCAGCTGGACGACCAGTCAGGCTGCACGACTGTTGTTGTGCCTGACAGCAAGCTCGAGGACACGCAGCCGCTGCCGCTCAAGTAAATGCTGCTCCGCTTCTTATTGCCGGATTTCTCACTACATCGAGAAAAAAAAAAAAACATTTTGTTTTGGTTTAGGAGCTTAGGATCATGTTGGATGTTAGTATACAAATTTGGGGTTCTTCTTTTTTCACCACCACAGGGAAGGAACAAATATCGAGGTCCGAGTGGAAATCGAGACCCATCCCAGATGTGGCCGTCAGTCCAGTTTAAGTAGCATCCTGTCGAGCAGGAGCCTGTCGGTGGAGTCCCTGGGACGCTCCAAGGCCCAGTCCCAAGACCACCTGTGTGCCTCAGAACAGGAAGAGGAGCGAGCGGGAGGGGAAGCAGAGGCAGATGGAACTGTTTACCCTGTCTTTGATGTAGACGATGTTTGAAGCCCTTGAACGCAGTCTTTGCACTCATGTATCGTCAGGTGTCATGGAAACTGAACAGACCCGAAACCTGTTTTCCAAGGCCACTTCCTGCTTCTGAGAGGGGCCCTCCCACCAGCTGCCTTGTAGCTCCAGCCTCTACGGTAGAAGAGGGCTTAGAGGGAAAGTGTGTGTGTGTGTGTGTGTGGGTGTGGGTGTGGGTGGGTGTGAGCCAAACTGCATGAGGCTGTTACTACAGATTAAGAAGGGTTAGAAACAGACCGATAACAACCAGATGACATAAAAATGCAAACACAAGTTTTCCTTTCTGAAGCAGTCCTGATGTGATAAATCCACCTTCTGAGGCTTCTCCCATCACTTCTACTCAGTTTTTTTTCCATGTCCCCACTTCCTCATGTCTATGTTGTGTGTCCAGGTATCAAATATTCCTCAGGACAAGACAACAGCCAGGAATCAAAAAATAGGGATTTGACCAAACAATTACATTTTCCTTCATCTGAAAAGTCACATCTTTAGCCTCCAGCTCTGAGGTTGCATCTTGGAGTCACACCGCAACCATTGTTTTGTTTTTTTTTAAAAACAATTTATGATTTATATTTTTACCTTCCAAAGGTGGGTCCATCTGAATTTGCTAACTCCAGCCAGACAATGCAGGCGTCACTGTCATCTTACGGCTACCATTAGCCTCTGAGAGCTGCTGCAGACTGTTCTAAACGCTCTGTGACATCACGCTATTGATTGAATCCAACAGAGGGCCTCCAAATAACACCATTTACAACTGTTCCTGTTGAAAATCTGCTGTCTTCCACAAAGCAATGAGGGGCCAAATGGCCCTTCTGCTTCATTTCAAGCGCCGCTTTCAGTCTTTCACGAGCTACATGCAAATACTTCTGCACAGCATTCGAAAACACAGCAGCAACACTGCAGACATTTTCTCCAGTTCCTCATTTATAAGGAGCTGCGAGAAAAGCAGGTACACACACATGCATAAATATAGTAAAGTATTAGTGTCTGTAGTGTGCGCTGCTGTGAGCATTAAATATAAAGACCCTCTGAAGAAATCGCAGAGCGCTAAAGTTACAACAGCAGCAGCAGCAGCATGCCACCTCAGATAAATAACCCCTCTAGATCATTTATAAGGGTTCTATGTGAGGGCCATGCTGTGCTTATTTTCCTGAGTGTGAAATACCTGTGAGAGATGACCTCAGATATGAGGTGATACCCTGTGCTGGGCTGCGGAGAGAAGAATAAAGATTTCACCATGAAGGACACGCTGATGATGAGCGCCTGATATCTGTCACAATTCATTTTGTCATCTTCAAATGGAAGCTTGTTGCCTGTTAATGGAATTGCACGTGCAGTTTTTTAAAAAAAAGATTTGACCTCAGTTTACAACCATGCAAAAACCATTTGCATGGTTCTTGATAGGTTCTTTTAAATAAATTTAAAAAAAAGATATATATATAATATTTGTTGCTGATGGCAGTGATCCTGCACACTGTGAACAAACCCATTAAAACAGTAATGTTGTAGTACCTATTATTCGACGTTAGAGGGAGCCAAATCAGTACGAACAAATAAAAGACGTTTTAGATGAAAAAAAATCACACAGTAGCAGACACAAAAATGCATAAAAGTGAATTCTTACAATGTTGCAGCTTGCTGCAATACTATAATGACATCTAAAGTACCACAGAATGCGCATTAATGAATGTGCAATTAGAGGCTTAAAAGGAGAAACGCCAGCTTTGTTAATTTACTACATGTTAGTCTTTGATTCCAGCGCTTTCGGAGTTAAACAGTCCACGGCAGCCTCTTGGTGCAGCATTCATGGAGCGGAGACCTGTTTAAGGTGGCGCCGTCAGCTCCCTGCAGAGCTCCGCTCCCCCCTGCAGGTTGTCCGGACACGCCCTTAAGTCCGGAGCGGCGCGGTAGGTGTTCCAGCCGCTTCCCTCTGTGGAGCCGCTGACATCCACGCACTCGCAGCTCAACTTATCCGCATCTCCCCGCGTTCTGCTCTCCCCACTCCGGCGCAGCCGCTGTCCAGCCCTCGCCTCGCCGTGTTGACGCTCCCCGCGGAGCCGGAGATCCGGGGAATCCACCTGCCCGGAGAGCGGACACACCTCGGGGATGGATGCCCTCAAATCCGCCGGCAGAGCGATCATCAAGAGCCCCGGAGTTCCGCGGCACACATGGGGGACTTCCAAACACGAAAGTGAGTGAGACGCTGTCTGTCTTTAAGAAACAAACAAACAAACAAACAAACAAAAAAACAACCTTTCATTTTGATTCAGTGTTTTAAGGATTTGGAGCTAACAAGGCGAATGTGTGGAGCTCCAGGTGGAGCCAACATCTTTTCTTTTGTGTAGCCGAGCTGAAGCTGCAAAAACGTGCACATTTTATCCCCCAGCATGTCTGGGATCATCACGCTTTACCAGCTTCTCTGTTAACCAAACTAGCTGGAGTTAATCATACTTTAACCACCTTTATTTTTAAATCAGGCTAGTTTTCTTTTTTTCTTTAAACGACTTAAACTACGGCTTTTAGCAACATGTTTTCAAAACGTAAATGATAATTAATCAGCAGATTAGTAGGAAATGTCATGAGTAATGAAGTAAAGTTGCAGTTTTAACAGAAATAATTGTGTTGACATTCAGCCTCTCATTAAGGATCCTGATCCCTGCTTTTTAGTTTATTTTGTTTTTAACAACAAATAACTGTACAAAGAAAACTACTGCCATTTTTTTTAGGTTTTACCCAAGGCTATGTTTATTATGTAAAGGTAAACATGCAGATACCCAGTGTGTGCATGTGAGAGGTGGGCGTCAGGCTGGAAGCACTTTCTTCTGTCAACTTCTTTCCGCCTTGACGCCAACGTGTAATAATCTGTTGACCCTGTCAGCTGCCATTAACCCAGCGATTCATTTTACACCCGCAGACGCGTGTTTCGCTTCTTCTTCATGCATAATTGAGTGTTTTGGTTATGTGGGATTTAAAGGTTTGGCTTGCAGTGAGTTTCTGGAGTGTTTTTCTGTGTCAGACTGTGCTGCAACAACCCTTTGATAGTTGTTGTGATTTTCTCCCCATCTTGTTAACATCACCGTGTTCTTTATGATCTCCATACCATGATTAAAGCAGGCCGCGCCAGCCATCCAATCTCCATGTTAAAGACGTTTGCTCAAATTAGCGTCAGCAGGAGAGGAAAATGTAAAGAGGAGGTGGTTAAAAAATACAGCCACAAGAGTGGCAGTTTCGATTGCCACTGCTTCCACTGCCACAGTTTCAACTGCCACTGTTGTGGCTGCGCATGTCCTGCGCATGTCCTCAAGCCTCTCAGCGGGCAGCTTGGAAGAAGGATGGCGTCTGTACGCCCGCATGAGGCGACGTGTCCGCACTTGCTGTTGGAATGCAAATCAGGCAACATTGCAGCTTGTTGGCATGGCCACACAACCGAGGTGTTAGTTAAGCAGCAAAAATGAGGGATGAATAATGATTCTGAAATCTGCCTGCAGCTGAAAAAATGTTAATAATTAGATCTGCCTGATTATCATGTGAATAAAAGATGGGAAATTAGTAAAATCCTCAGTATGATCATCACCATGGAGCTAGTAACCGTGCTGAGTGCTAATGCTTGGCTCTTGGGAATGCTTGTGTTCTTCAGACAGATGCTCCAGCATTTACGGATAACAGATTTGGTGCTTGTGTCTTCAGATGGCTGACTGGGATAGAACTGGTAACAATACCTGAGCAGAGTCACTCACCTGCCTCACCTGACGCAGTGAGAAGACACCTGCAGCTAAGGCTGCAGCAGCTTAGCAAAACACAGAGATTCTAACTGTAGAATCTCCTTTTACTGTCTTTTAACTTGCACTCATCCGTGATCGCTCGTCAATTGTGCTAAACCATCTAATGAACGAAGCCAAAGAGAGCGGCACGGAGTCCCCATGGAGATAAAGCAGCATGGAAGAAACGATGACATCACCATGCCTGCTGCTATTCCCACTCTGTATTTAAAGCTTGTTTTAAAATGCTTCTGAACGCCACCAAAGAAGAGTGCTGCTCGCTAATATGCGGTGACATTTGAGGTTTGAGTGGCCCTCGTGCACCCACTGCGAGTTATTTAGTGCCTGAGCAGTCAGAGACTTTCGCCTGAGAGGAAAGCTGAAAAGTCTCCGTCGCCGCCATCACGCTCCCGCTGTGAGTCGGCTCCCTCGAGATCCGAACACTTCCGATGGTCCCGTGATGACCGAACGTACTCGGTAAAGATGCAGGGTTTGTTCCAGCTAAAAAGACTCTATTTCTGGACACGCGTGCCACCAGCCGTCGCTTCTTCCGCCAGCGGAAACCTGACACGTGGCGCATGTCCCCGCCGCCGCTACGCCGTCATCTGTCGAGGTCAAAGCCGACGGCGGCCCAGGCAAGGACGCGGCGTGCGCCGGGAGTACGAGCCGTCCCCTCAGATCTCGTCACCGAGAGGAGGCGCGGACCTTTTCCACGTCTGGGAAGACGCGACCTTGGTTCCAAGGACGCGGGCGCAGTTCAGTCTGCATCAAATTAGAGCGCTGACGCTGGGGGGCACTGAGGCGAGCAAGGCTTCCGTGCCCAAGCTGTTTCTCCTGTGCGTCCCGATCGGTCCATTGTGCGTTCCTGCCGCTCAACCAGCGACTGCTGGGATGGAGTCCTGCGCCCATGTGACCTGGCGGGGGGGGGGGGGGGGGGGGGGGGGGGGCTGTACGGGTTCATGCCGAGGTTGGGCGGGCTGCAGAATAGCCTGAGCCATTAAACTGAACTGTCAGCGAATACAACCCGTCAGCTCGGCTCAGCTTGAGTGACACGCGGGAGGCCGTGGCGTTAGGTTAGCTCTGACCCCGAAGGAGCAATTATCCGTCAGAGGCTCGCTCCCGCACGAGAACCCGGGAGTCGGGGACCGACGGCGGAGAAGGAGAAGGAGGAGGAGGAGGAGGCTATGGTTAGAACATACAGGATAATGATCCAGGGAAGGGCAGAAGTACCCCGGCATCAGCGCGTTATTACAGTGGAGCCCCGGGGCGTCACTGTGGTGAAATATGAGCCGGTGATTCTGATATACGAAGGAAGCCTCTCAAAGGTCACAGAATGTGAAGTTTTCACTAAAAACAAGGGTTTGGATGATCAGGTTTCCCACCTCGAGGCTGCAGCATTTGCGCTCTCCTCGGCTGATCAACGCATCAGATGTGTCGCTAATGAGTCTTCGCGCATCACGTTTTCAGGAAAGCAGCCGGGCTAAAGGGTTCATTCAGCAGCTGCTGCACCTTAACGCGGGGGTGAGCGTCTAAACGCACCATGTGACGCTCTCCCACGAAGCAGAGAAAGCTCCCAAGCGTCTGTTCAAAATCTACTGCTGTCATCTTGTTTGGACTCTTTTAAATTGAATCAAATCTAATTCTATTTCTGTCGTTGGTCCTGGCTCAGTCAGGGCTGAGAGAGCTCTCCGGTCTTTTATTCCCACTGGCAGTTTGGTTTTAATGCCTCTAGGAATCCCCAGGGTGTCGGAGAGCTTCTCTTTAATTCTTGCTTGTGATTTATGAGTAATCTGAAGCCGCGTTGAGCAGCAGGTGACGGAGGAAGTGAAGAAAAATTCATTTTTCTCTTCTGGAGAAGGATCCTGTAAGTGAAACTTCTGGGAGCTTGTGTTGCGTTCAGGGCTGTGACGGCTCCGTTTCAGTGATGCATCCGCGACCCGAACCACATCGCTTTAAATAAAAGTGTGTTTTTGTGCCATTGCAGTTTATTTTCTGCACTCCACGAATATTGATTCTGGAGCTTCGGTCTATTCTTCATACTCTGTATTGATTCCTCAGACCTTTGGGACTGGTGTGTGTGTGTGTGTGTGTGTGTGTGTGTGTCTGTGTGTCTGTGTGTGTGTGTGTGTGTGTGTGTGTGTGTGGTATGGTCCGAGTGTGTTCCCTGACTTTTATTAAAGCCGCCCAGGCCTGTATTTCATTAATGTTACCAGCGATGACCTTTAGCTGAACACACTTGTGCAGGAATACTTGGGTCTCCGCAGACCCAGGTTCAATTTCCATTTTCCTCTCTTGAGTTCACAGGCAGGCGCGTCATACATCCTGTATGAGTTAGCTCGCCGTGCGCTAAATCGGTCGCCCCGCATTGTTCAGCGTGATGTTGTAAAGTTTAGCAATAATTGATGCGATGACTTGTACACTCAGACATCAGGTGTATCACTCGGCATCACCTCTGCTGCCATGCGCTCGGTATTTTTAGCACCAGCAAGGATTCCTGTCCTGGAGTAAAGTGAATTATGTAACGCAGGTAAGGTGAGAGAGCTTGTGTTGAGAGATTAGCCTGTTCGAGCTGCTGCAGCATGCAGCTCCACACACACACACACACACACACACACATGCACACACACATTCTGTGTGTGGTGCTTTTGTATTTGCTGCGAACTGAAGACATTTTATCTTCAAAGGGCACTTTGAGGGTGAGGTCTTTGGTTACGGTTTAGTGATGCATCATGTCTGAGAGTCCTCACAAAAATAGATGCACTAATATGCGCGTGCGTATGTAACCAAACCTCCTCCTCCGTTGAAGCGTCAGCTCAAGTGTTCTCTCCAATTTTTGCCCCTCTTCACCGTTTCAGAAGCATCGTCGTCCTCTGAGCACAGAAAGTATCACCTAAAAATAACTTTTCTACTGCAGGTAAAAATGGAAAACTCTTGTATGCCAGTGCAGCATCGCTCTGAAGTGTGATAAACGAGCCACAGAAACCAGCAGAGCCTTTTCATGGCTCTGCAAGTGAACTGTGGACTGTTCGTTGTATTCATAGCAGCCCAGTTACCAGTGGGAACGCGGGACCCCAGGGAGCCAAACGTTGGGTAAATGCTAACGTTAGCCTCTCGGGACCGGACATGTTGTGTTTTTAATCATCATTGCTAAGTTCAGCCTTCATTGTTGTCCTTGCACCACCGGGTCGCGTCCAGTTGCAAGTGAATTGGTCCCGATTCTAACCAATTCAACTCTCTTTCCACAGCATCTGTTACATTCAAGATGGTGTGAGTCTGAGTCTGACCCATGAGAAAGCAACCACAGCAGGAAAAACTGCCTTTTAACAGGAAGAAACCTCAATCAGGACCAAGCTGGTATAGGGGGACCCTGCGAGCCCTGGTCGTGAGATCCAGGCCCTGTGGGACACCTTCAGCTCTCAAAAGGGTCTTTGTTCTTGTAAAGCAAACCATTTCAAACGATTCATCTTTCTCAGCCTCGAATTAAAAAAAAAAAAAAAAAAAAGTTGAAATATTGAAAATGAAGCCATTGTTTTATGAATAGAACTCTGTCGTGGGAGCTATTTTTAGTTGATGAAGACGTCGCATTTGCCAGGGGGGAGAAAAAAAGATCTGTATCAGCAAAGAAAAAATCACGCCCTGTTTGAATTGCTAATGAAAACGATCCTTCCACGGTGCCAAGCGATTGCACTTCATGAATAAATACCCTCCAGGAGAGGATTCCTGTCTGCCTTGTTAATATTGTTATCATGGCGTGACGTTTTCTCTTTTACAAATCGTCTGTGAGACTGTAAACGGAGTAAACAACCAGCGTCCGCCGTGGTGAAGGTGATAAATGAGCTGCTGAAGGATGATTTGACAGCTGTCATTGGGTATCTGGTAGTTCTGGGATTTTGAAAATAAATTTTAAAATATTCGGTCTTGGATTTCACAATGGCCACAAAAACCAAATCAATCTGTTAGAAGCCTCTAACGACCTTTAAATGAATAAACACAGCACTGATGTGAGCGGATGCAGATGTTGGCAAGTTACTCCTGCAAAATCAATGACCTTGAATCAGGAGAACATCCAGTATTCTGGGGATTTCTGCTCCACTCTTATTAACCAGTTCTGCTCTGTGCACTGCTGGAGCTTGTAGCCACATTTTTAATATATTTCTTCGGGTTGAGCTTTTTTAAAGCAACAACGACCCCGAGACACGTTGAAACCCTTTATATTAGTCTAAATGTTCCATACGTCCTTTCATCTCCTTTCATGATGTCAGTGAAACACAACGTTCAGGGCAGCGACGGTGAAAATCCCAGTGAAAATCTGGCACTGGCGCCGCCGACCTCCTCTGGGAGGTGCCGGACCTGAGGAGGCTTTGTGGTTTAGACGGAAGATGAGCTTCTTTTGTAAAAGCTTATGTTATGGATTTTTAACGGCGGGGCTGGACACACACACACACACACACACACACACACACACACACACACACACACACACACACACACACACACACACACACACACACCCCTCTAAATACCCTCTCGTCTCCCTGTTCATGTGGGGAGATTAAACGGTCCATCTTGAATGGCCCCCCATTGTCTCGGCTGTGTTCTGGGATGTGCGTGGAGCAGATAACACGTATCCTTGTTAGATGAAGAGCAGATATGGATGTTGGAGTAAAAGCGCTTAAGGAGGGGTTTGTTGCAGAGGGGGAAATTAAACCCAGACTAGCACCGAATCATTCGGGGACCATTTGTAGCCCTTCAAATCCTGACTGATTAATCTCTTCCTCTTTTTTAAAGGTTCGGATCCCATTTTGCTGTTTTATTAGACCATTTTGGAGAAAAAATGCTGAGAAATTAAATCTATCAACTTGAAAACTATCTTGTGCTGTATATTAATATAATTCCTCCTTTTTGCCGCATATTCTGTGACACAGGTGGGAGTTTCATGAGCCCACCCGCCTCTTCAGTTGCTTGCTTGTTTTTAGATCATTTGCATACTTTCTTTTGATGCCTCGCCAACGTGCTCAGTAATGCAATTTGCAGGTACCACCCCCACCCATCCCCAGCCCAGCACCCGCCCCCCCCCATGCTCCTGCATGTTGGATCAGGCTAATAAGCCAGCCTCTCACAAATACCCAGATGGGGGGGCTTAATTGAATTTGTCAAAACTGAGCCAGAGGACATGAGGAGAAGAGTGATGGCTTGAAATAGGAGTTGATTTGGTCTCCCTGCCGCCCTCAAACCAGAGCCAGGAAACAGTTACAACTCCCCCGTCTTGTACACACACACACGCGCACACACACACACACACACCCCGTATCAACCCACCATCTTCCCTGAATGTGCGGCCTATATTTTTCCCTCTCAAGGTGATGCCCCAGATTTAGTGCTGTGACGACTAAAAGAGAATTAAACGGCGACCGTGTCGAGGTGCACGGGGAGGATGAGGGAGGGTGTCCTGACTGGCGTTTATGTTCTTACTCTGTGGTGTTTGGTCTGTGACAGCATCTATAATGAGGAATGTTGTAGGTGCCGTGACCGTGGAGCTGTGCGTGGTTAAAGAGCTCGCTGGTGATCGCTGCCAGGCGATCCTGGTCCCACCAGACCATAATAGACCAGGATCGCTGCCTCTCCAGACGGGGTGCAAGTGTTGCCCTCATGCTCCCTAATCCTGTTTTGTGCTTTTCTAAATCGGATCATCCTGACACACGACCACCAGTGATGGACGCCAGTTTCACTCTCCCCACTGTTGCCATCATCCAAATTAGCGACAGTGTGCTTGTTCCTGTCAATCATGTCCATCCCCGACTCACGCGGGATTTGTTAATTATTTAACTACTCATCTTTTATAGGGATTTGATAGTGGAAAACCCCCCAGCATCAACATCAAGCTGTTAATAATGTACGCGTGTGGCCTGGTGAAGGAGCAACATCTCCGGCTGTAGCAGCACTGTCATATTTTAATGATTTAAACATGAGAGTCCCAGGATCTGAAATCTGTTGATAACAGTTATAGTGACTTGAGTAGGACCAGATCAGCCTGGTCCTCCTCAATGTTTCTTCCTGTTTTTACTGCAGAGTTTAATTGACTTAACACAAAAAACACAGTGAATTGATTTAAACTACACCTCTGAATTGTAGAGGTCGATCGAGGCTCATTGCATCCAATTAGTCCCGGAATGGTGCGACATTTAGGTTATTTGTAAAACCTCCGTGGGTCATTAGATTCACTGTAACGCACATAAACCCGCAACCTCCACCTCACACTTAATATGAGGCGGTCGATGCTTCTCTTAAAAGCAACAGACTGTTCCCCCTGTAGCGTTTTAGAAGACCCAAACACACTCTGTGGTTTTCGCGCTGCCCCCACAGAGCGATTGAAGATTAGTTAATAATTCAGAGTTGTTGGACGAGGACGGCGTTCTCTGCTGTTCGCCTTCACAGCTGCACGGGGGCCTGAGAGCGGCAGATGGCTTAGCCTGTTAGAGGAGTTGGCACCGGCATGGTCCAATAGAGAGAGAGAGAGTGTGTGTGTGTGTCTCGCTGCAGGATCCTCGTGTGCAAACACTCACACCCCCATCACCTGGGTTTGTATCCTGTAACTGAAGAAACGCAGTTCGGTGTTGAAATAAGGACATTAACAGTCCAGAATCACTCGGCTGTGTATCAGTTTTTATGTTGTAGCTGCAGGCGGGACTCTTCTCTTGAGCTGCTCCCTTTATTGTTGACAGTCCGCTATCAGATGGCTGTAGGGTTGCTACCAGTTGTCACCGCGTCTGCTGATGTAAATGTGCCTTTTTGTATGCAGGATTAGAACTCTGCTAAAAGCTGCATTCAGATTTTATTGAACAATGATGATGAAAGATAAGTTAGCAAAGATCAGGTGGAACAAATGTGGCTATGAACCCAGAAACGCGAACGCGTCAGACGTGGCTGCAGTGGCGGTTGACAGCCAGCAGGGGCGCGCCAGTGCTGCCAGATGCGCTGACTTTTTAAAAATAATTTCCTTTGTCACAATTTGCTGATTCTTATGTTTTCGTCCCACCAGAGCTTCCAGAGAACTGGACGGACACCAAGGAGACCCTGCTGGAGGGGATGGTCTTCAATGTCAAATACCTCGGTATGACCCTAGTGGGACAGCCCAAAGGAGAGGACATGGCGTCGGCGGCCATTCGCAGAATCGTTGCCATGGTGAGTGATTCATACACCCTCGAAATGGGAGTGATATGAGAGAGATGCCTGAAGTTGGCATATCTGCGGCCGACAGATGGGGGACTTTTCGCCTCATGGCTTGACATGAGTAACATGGGACGAGAGCGCCCGCTCGTTAGCACGTCCTACATGGATGAGCTGCCACAGTGCACGTTCCCCTCCGTTTATAATGCCAGTTCTTCGTAAGTGATCAGGGTTTAAACAGATTGCGGTTGTTGTCACCGTCTCCAGGGCATTTGGGCACCGATAGCGCGCCGCGGCATCGCTCCACTTGTCCTTCCAAAGTCCTATTTTCAGCCAAAAACCGATGCGTGCCGCCCTCGGCTTCTTTTCCCTGAACTTCGCCTCCTAAAACACCGACGTAATGACAGTTCTTTTCCGATTCCCACCTTGAACGATTCTTACGCTGACTTTGGGTGCGAAAGCAGAGGGGAGCCATTTGGCGGCTACTTGGATGTCGTGGAGGTCAAAGTCATGGTCAGCCGAGCGCCTGGTCAGCACTGCGGCCATGTTGTCCGCGCCACCTCCATTAGCGCTGCTGGGCGCATTATTGCTTCTCTCCTTGTTGCTTCCTGTCAGGTTCTGATATTTTCTGGGAGGTTTTATTCACGCTGCTGAGTTTCTCTCCGCATCTGCGACACGTTTCTGAATTTTTGGTGTCCAATCTGGACCGGATCACCTCCGATTTATTTTTTTTCCTCACAGTGACAGGAGCACTCTGTCTGCACCGCTCTGATTTCTTTTTTCAAATGTGCACATGTGCTCTTGTGTTTGACGCCCGCAGGCCAGAGCCGGCGCCAAGAAGTTCCGCAAAGTGACGCTGACCGTGTCGCCGAAAGGCATCATCATCACAGACGCGGAGACCGCCGACCTCATAGAAGACGTCTCCGTATACAGGTAAATAAGACACAGAACCCAGGGGTTCGTGCGAAGGCCTGGGCCAGATTTTTAGACATCAAATCAGCTTTGATGGTTCATAATCTTTGTTTAGTCTGAAAAACAAAGCTGGGGCTTAATTTAATCCCTGAAGAAACTGATACCCAGCATGTAGGTCAGTGGTGCTTCTGTCCATTTCTTCAGCTTCCTTTGTGGACTTAAACTGTCTTCTGAGTCTTCCGAGTCTGAGCCACGCGGCTCTGCATCCCCATTTGATCTGGGCCGTCTACCACAGGTCAGGGGGAGTCGGTCCCCCCTCCTCTCTTTTCTCCTACGGAAGCGCCTGGACAGAAATTTCCATTTCTGCTGGTATTATCATAATGAAGGCTCTGGTGGCAGAGAAGGCCGTGACTAATTGGCCCGCTTTGAGAGTCGATCCTCCGGCCCGAGCCTTACGCTTCAGTCAAGATCCAGCGGAGATCAGGACCACCTGCGGAGCTCAGACTGGGGATTTATATGTGCTCCTTATAAGACCCCCACCCCCACCTCCCAATTGCCTCTTTCTTTCCTCCGCCTCCTTTATTGTGTCTTGTTAGAGCTGCACTTGATCCATTCATTGGCCTGGAACAGAAACAACAGAACGTGGAGAAGGGATCAAACGTGTCTGTAGATGTGGCAGAGATCTGTTTTATGCTTCTATTTGGGTCTTTGTGCAACTAAATTTAGCAGAAAATCAGTTTTCTCAAATAATCTTTAGTCTGTGCATCAAAGCAGATAAGGAAAGCGGATTATTTGCGGGTGGTGGGTCAGAGCAGAGAGGTTCTTGCCCCATCTCACAGCTGCCCAACCGCAGCCAGAAGCAGCCTCTGTTTCCAGCGGCAACGCATTTCTGCTCCTGCAGAGCGAATCCGGTTCCATTTTTACAGCAGAATTCCTCATTCCAACGACTATTTTTTAGAACCAAACCGTGCAATCATGCAGAAAGCCGAGTAAACAAATGCTTTGATTAATGGTGACGGCTGAGTGCGTCTGGCAGGACGGGCTGACGGCTTCTCGTTCTGACGGGAGCTTTCAGACAGCAGCAGCAGCATGTCAATCAGCCGAAGCCGCAGCCGGCGTCCACAAAAGCGCACGCGCCGCCGCCGCCGCCATTCTTTGAGCCTCCACTCATTGTTTGACCATTTTTGTTCGGCTGTATCCCCCCCCCCCCCCACACACACACACACACACACACAGACACAGACACACAAAAAGTTGTTTACCGGTTCGAATGATTGTTCACGTGTGGAGCTGGCGTGCATGTGAGGAAGCCAGGCTTTTGATGTGTCAACGTTAGGGTTGCTGCTGTGAATATTTAAATATTTGCATTGGTATTCTCTGGCTGCCTCACCGGTGCTGCTCTGATCAAAGGCTTCAGCCCCCCTTGAGCCCCCTCACAGATATGATGCCGCTGACAGTTCAGCCTCTGTTGCTTCAGCTTTGGAAGCCTGTGATGCCGTCAATTATCCTGTGGTGGTGTTGTTGTTGTTGTTGTTTTTTCAGGCTTACGGAAACACGGGCGGCGCTGCTAATGAAGCTAAATTTCATCCGTTTCCATGTTGGTCAGCGTCACTCATTCAGGAGAAAGTTGCAAGAAATGCAAATTACAAGATACATTTGAAGCATTTGAATTCATTTATTTATTTATTTATTTATTTATTAGGAAAATAGGTCATCTGTGCAGTGTGATTCCCTTTTTTTGTGCAATTAGGGCCTAAATATAAGTTAGAGTTGGGGGTTGCAGAGCTGGGTGTCCTGGGCTTTGCAATGTGGGTCATGTTACAGCTTATCAAGCCAGCAAATAACCGGAGACAGAAATCAGCAGCCTGGTGATTTGATGTTTGGTGTTTAAACACCCATAATTTTACATATATTAACTTCAAATATCACAACAGTTGCTACCGACAAGACGGACACATATTTTTTTTTTTTTATTGTTTTCTTCTCCTTCGGTGTAAAAAAAGACATAAAAGAAGAAGAAGAAGAAGATGCCTAAATACAGAATGTGCACTTTGTAAAGGAGCACTTCACAACCATTGTTATCTCCTGATTAAAGTGAAGTGATACAGATTTATGCAACATCTGTTCATTGTCTGTTTGATTTTAGTAATCGACAGACTTGGGTTGCGGCTGAAACAAGTATGGAGCCATTAAACTTGTAAACTTGTCTTGTATTAGCTTTGTTGGTGGTTTTTGTGATGCTATGCCTCCCTGCTGCTCAGCTCCGTCATTGCCAGCTGTGGGACTTCCATCAGTACAAACACTGGCCTCATTCTGCTGCTGCATTTACATCTGCAAAAGTGGGAAAAACTCAATCGTTTCCTAAACTGATGCGTATGCTGGAGTTTACTTTGATGTACGGTTTTATATAGGAGTGCAGGCCTGCAGCTAATGCACTCTTCATGCTCTGCTTTGTTCTGAATCCGAGTCCTTCTGATTAAAAATGATGTTCGCCACTAGACAGTCATGTCATTGGTTGGCTCCTTCTGAAATTGCTGATATTTGGGGGGGGGAAATTAATTTCCTGCATTTTCCTTTTCAGAATTTCATACTGCACCGCTGATAAAACTCAGGATAAGGTCTTCGCATACGTCTCTCAGAGCCAGTTCAACGAGACCCTGGAGTGTCACGCTTTCCTCTGCCAAAAGAAGAAGATTGTACGTGTTCAGCGCTGATTTGTCTTAATTCTAAATGTTTGCATCTGGACAAAAAAAAAAACGCCATTAATTTTAAGGGATTCGGCCGTTGATGCGCATATGGCTCCATCTTGTGGCCGAAAATTGTCATTACAATTGAAACAGATTTTGAGAAATGAAGTTATAACAGGTAAAGGGGGCTGTCATCAAGTCTAGCTTCCAGTAAAACAGTCAATAAGGATGCAGTGTGTGTTTTATATATATTGGATGTGAAAAGGATATTTTTGCTTTGGCCACAAAGGTGTTCTCATTTTTCTTCCTTCTAATTTATGTCCAGGCTCAGGCTGTGACACTAACCGTTGCACAGGCATTTAAAGTGGCACTCGATCTTTGGGAGATTGCTCAGGAAGGTGAGTCTGTTGTTATTATTCTAGAAAGAACTGAAGGTAATCTACATGCCAAAACCGGGCCTCTAAAAGTACCGCTCTTCTTCAGGATATAAATGCTGTGTTTGTCTATCAGCCTGTCAGAACCTGAAGGTCTTACTTGCGAATGTTAACATTCAGTTTTTCTGTCATTATTTTGCTCGTATCTGCAGACAAGAGCAAGAAGGCCAGGTCATGTTGCTCTTGTGCTGCGAGGGACAGGCAGACGGAAGCAACAGAAAGGCAGTGCATCCCAGCAGGTGAGGTCACCGGATGATAAAACACCGACCTCTTTGAGACTAAATTAGCTGTCATCGTTACGCAGGCCCGAATATCTCGCTGTACGGGCCCTCATTAAATTCAGAAAATGGTGCAATTTAAGTACTTTCCAAATACCATGACATTTCTGTAAATTTCTGTCTAAATGTTATGCACTCTCTAAAGGGTGAGCCGAGGGTCGGCGAACAAATTAAATCATCTGGAGTCTGTAGCTTCTCGCAATTAAACTATTCTCTCCCTCCAGTGAAGCTGGCATTAGGACAGAGAGTCAAATGTCAAACTGTTAGAAAGTTTTCACTTTTGCTGCAGGAGTCTGAGACAATTTCATAGTGATTTTCTGCCTTCCGGGACACTTGCCTGAGTCCTCCACGTCTGCGTCTCTGTCCCTTGATTCCAATGTTTATTTCTCGGTCTCTCTGTTAGAACCAGAGCCACTCAAGCCTGCTGGGGTGGAGGAAAAGCTCCGGAGGCCCTTCTTCTCTGCTTCGCTGGGCTTGCCCTCCCCGCGCAGTAATCCTACTCGAAGGCGTCCAATTAAACACGACTCATGGGTAGGTCGCAATCTCTGCTTCTGCCAGGGTTTGGTGTTATTTAATATAACTGTATAATATAATATAACTATTCTTTTTTTGTAAATAATTTATTTTAGTTTTTTTTTGTTTTGTTTTTTGTCATTTCTGATGTAACCTTTTATATTCTAAATTACTGTAGATGCCGCTGTTGTGCAGTCGCGCCCTCCGAACACTAGGGGGCACTGCGTCACTACTATATTTCGCCTCAGACTGGTCTTTCTCTCGCATGAGAATCCATCCAATTCATCATAAATTGACTTTGACGTTGCTTATTAGAGGAATAATTGTGCAAGAAATGAAGAAAACGATATGAATTATTTAAATAATCTAGTTTTCAATGATCAAATCATTGTCTAACCAGAACACTGAGCACCTAGTGAGTATTGTGCAGTGAGCTGTGTTTGAATTTCTGCATCACTTCTCTCTCCCTGGAGAAACACAATCAATAACAGACAGCGGTTTGAGATAAGAGGCCCAGGAGTACATCATGCACATATTGATTGATATGGTTTGTTTCCTGACAGGATGTGGACGATGGACTGGATGAAGCATTCTCAAGGTAACCTTTTCATGACTGTCTGCTGAACTCGGGGGATTTTTATAATTTACGGGAGGAGATGAGGCTCCTTGGGTTACCTTCCAGACCAAAAACTGTGCTGTTAATGTCAGTTCCGGTGAGGAAACAATGATCAAAGGTTGTTTAGATTGACAGATGTACCAGGGGCGATTGTCAGCTGTCAGTTACCATACAGACCCACATTTCTATGAACATTTCCACACTCAGATGAGACATCAAGGATGCGCTGTTGTCTTTTTTTTTTGTCTCAGTTACAGCTTAGCAACAAACAAGCCCCCTGTTCTTTCTGATTACTGTGGTTTTCCCAAAAGCTGCGTTGTTTTTCCATCAGAAACCTCGAGTCTGGGTCAGGCCCTCGGGTCCTCCACTGGGAAGGTTTAAAGACAGGTGGGGAGAAAAAAAGGGAGCGTTTATGCTTTAAAAAGTACATCTTCAGTCCTGGATGTGAGATTCTCAGCACCACTGTTGGAATGTTTTAGCTGTTAGACTCCTGAAAATGAAGTAATGAAACAAGGAAGTAAATACTTTTGGCTCTAAAACCATCCACATCATCCTGGAACTCAAATATCTTCAGAACTCCCCTCAATTCCCAATGAACTCCCAGCAATAGTGGCCAAATAAGAGCGCTCTGAGACTTTTTAGTGTCCAATATGAGCCATTGATACATGTGTGTGCACCTAGCAGAGCTCAATAATTCTTTCAAAGAGCAGTGCAGCTCATTAGCTCATTGCCAGCAGCTTATAGATGTGTTTGTGGTGCTTGAGCATGACACTCTTTGATTTAATGGCGAGGCCGTATGAGAGGCAGAGCTTTGAATCAGAGGCTGCTGATGTGTAAACTGCCCAGGCGAGCTGAGGGGAGGAAGGATCAGAGAGGTGGCAGGAGGGAGGAAATACTGACTCCACAAATGGGGGGGAAGCATTGAAACTAGAGGAAACGTGGTTGGAGATGGCCTTTGAAGGGGTCAGGAAGTGTGTCAGGCTCGGCCATGACGGTGCATTAATGTAAAGCCACAGCAGCAGAAAACACACGTCACATGTTCAAAATAGAACCCGTAAATCCACTCAGGGTGTTTTGTGCTGCGGTGAAAGACAAACATGGTCCCAGGAGAGTCAGACACTTGTTTCATCCAGATCCCCACGGGTTATTCTTCTGATTGCAATCCAAATACTGACGTCACCCAGAGTAACAAGAGCCTTCTGATGATTCTGCTTAACTCTGAAGGGATAAAAAGGCCAGACAGAGACATCATTAAGTGGGAGAACCGAGACGGATGAAGGAGCCAGCTGCTGCAGGTGCAAGACATGAGTGTTTCAGTATCTGCTCGGCTCAAAACCGGTGAAATGCCGGAGTTTGAATGGCAGCGCGTCGCTGTGGACGCGTCAGCTGGAGTTGAACCGGGTTTAATTAAATTATTTGACTTTAGAGCTGAAATGACTGTTATGCAACTGTCAGTATTATACCGAGACGCTTGATTAATTAAAGCCCATCCCAACCTGGTGAGTCAGTCCTGTGTTGGATAGACTCTGCTGAGAGCTGGAAGTCGCTCTGGGACTTAAGCTCGTCTTAACCTTTGTTCCGGAGACACTCACTCATCCTGTCCTCTGTCCTTCTGTCTTCCCACTGGTACGCAGCAACATGGAAGCAGAAGAGATGGACACGGGTAAGTGACATCACCGTCCAGTCACACCTCATCTCCTTTCATTGAGAAAAGCGCCTGTCCACAGGTGCATCATGGGACGCATATTGAGGGACGTTTTCTCATTCAGGTGCATGTCCAGCTGACCATACGTAGATTGTCCGTTGATTCAGTTCATTTCTAATAGAAACTGGATGAAAGAGTCCCGCTATACTGTGACGTTCAGATGTCCTCTGCATGTCCTCGTGTTAACTCTCTGCATGAAATCCTCTTAATCAGAACTTTGAAGAGTCTGGTTCTGTCTGTCTCTGTCAGACTGGCCGAGTCCCGCTCCCAAACCGTCTCTGGCCATGCAGCTGTGAGTCTGGAGGAGCGCCCGTCTCCACTCGGACCAGCGTGTCCCAGTAACACACAAACTAAATGATGAGCAGAAAACACCTTTGCAGAATGAACAGTCTGATATTAGACCGTCGAAGAATCTCCGGCTGCCTGCCAGCCAGTAAACACACACCTTTACTTCTATCTTTGTGAGGTCTCACACATGACACACCTAACCATCACAACAAGCCCCACCCACCAAAAATGTCCTCACTTTGCCAGTGTCTTCACTATATAGCATGTACATGAAAACACACACAAGCTGTCACTTATATTCAGAAATCCAAGCCAGTGCTGAAGAACAAGAAGAACCAGTTCTGTGTGTTTTAAAAACACTTTTTTACCCACTTTAATTAAACAAGATGGCAACAGTGTTTGCAAGAGGATGCTGTCTCTCTGTGCATGTGGACATTTATGATCGCCCGATCTTGTCACTTTGAGCTGCTATCAGATCAGCGAAGTGGTGCAGATCACAGATTGTGTCAGAAAAAGAGTTTCTTTCAAGAAATGACTGATTTGGAGTCATAAATGTGTTGAAATGACTCGAAAGAAGAGAGGAAAAACAGTTTTTCATGCAGAATCACAGAAATGTTGCTTATTTTGGCTGTTAAACTGTCCATGGAACAGATACACACTGCTGACGTCTTAAGAAGCTCAATAATAAAAGTAAGACCTTCTCATTTGTCAACTTATATAATCTTTTCCACACACGAACAGAACAACGATGCAAAAGCAAACAGGGTAATGCAATAATTCCATCACTGTCTCACAATATTAGTATTTTTTAGGCTCTGTTTTAGCCTGCATTAAACTGATGACACAGTCTTCTGTATATTGTGATTTTATGGCAAAGATTTACAAAAGCTGTATTTTTCCAGCTTTGCTGCAGTGGACTTTTTATTACATACTGAATAATTATTAAATATTCTGGGACTGATGGAGTCAGGGCTCGTTTTTAAATCACTCTTATTGTCTGTTTCCCTGGAGCTTTGATGCTTTGCTCTGATGATTTCGGACACATTTGTTCCTTTGATCCTCACGGTGGACGTCGTGCGACTCCGTCTGATCTGGTCCGAGCTGAAACTGCGTCTGGATTTAAACGGCGTTAAGTCAGAGAGACGGTGTGTGTGAGGGGGGAGGGGCGGTCTCTGTTGTCATGACACCCGCTGCAGAATAATTGGGAGGTCTATCAGAAAGCTTAATTGCACGTTTCAGGCTGAAGCTGCAACTCCGGTGTATTTACCCTGCTGTCTGGACATGATGAATAACCATCCAGCGTGCTTCCGTCGGCATCTCTGAAGGTCAGCAGCATCCTCACAGACGGGCCTACAACCCTTTACTGCCTCCTTTCCCCCTGTTTCCTTTTCCTTCGGCTTCAAAATTCTTATAGTCGGTCTCTAAACCGCTTCTGCGACAGGCTGATCGAGAAGCTGGTGTGGATCTAGATGCTGCTCTGAAATGTTTCCAGCTTGGGAAGGGGGGGCAGGTATGAGGTGCCAATATGAGTCCAGAGTGTGTGGAATACAAATCAGCCTGCAGGGGTTGGAGGCCAGGAACCACCCAGAGTCTCTTGTCGGATCAGTGTCTCTTCCCCAAACAGACCAGTTTGTTTACACAATCCTTGCTTTGCTTTGGATGAAGGTGCTTCTTTTCTATCTATGCAACCAGCGCGGTGACGGGAGGATAACAGTCGCTTGTGTGTGAAATACCTGATACCTGTATGTCATTTGGAAGACTGTTATGGTTTTCTACCTGTGCTCAATAAAAGACTTTCTACACATCGTGGCACTGAAGAAAACTTCTTCTTTTAGCAGAATGCGAGGAGAACGTTTTCACACTCGGACACATTTAGTAATGCAGGATTAGAAGTGTACACCTCAGCCCTCCCAACAAAGAGACTCTTTACATTGTTCCACTCAGACATAGGATCAGTAGACATCCTTAACTGTCTAATTAATAGCCAATGCGTAATTTGGTGCGATTCTGAACTGGCTAATTGCCCACAGATGAGGCGTTGGTGCCCTGATGGTTTAATGTGGCGTGGCTAATGGTTGCATCATTTGGTGCTGGGCCCGTGGAGGGTCTAATCTGGTGAGAACTGAGTCATTTACATGTAGCCACCTCCTGTCTCACGCTGCCATTCACAGCATCTTTGTGAGCACAGTCAGATGATTGCATGTGCAGCAGGAGCGGGATAGGCACCTCTGGGACCCTCATTTGAATGTCAGCTGTTCTATTTCTGCTCCATCGCTCATATAAATGTATAATGTAAAGAATATCGCTGCATATGGAGCTACGAGACACAGGGCTGCAGTAATGAAAGCAGTCCCCTGCGCGCAGCCAATGTTTATAAATCTGTATTTATGGATGCACACAGGGTCAGAAATATGCAGAACTTCAAGCCAAAGCTTAGAACAACAGCCCATAACTCAGTGATGGGACGTACAAGGGAGCTATAATAATAGTTATTATTCCCTGCAATCAGCTTGAGTATTAAGGCAGATACTTCTATCTAATTACCTTCTTTTTGATTTGGAACATTGTGGTTCAAAGAGCAGATGAAACGACTTATTGAATTTGTTCTGTGAATCACTGCAGCTGATCGTCCTGTCTGCTGCTTGGCTGTGGGGGGGTTGGGGGGGGGGGGCAGGGGAGGAGGAGCAGAGAGGGAATGTGGGATCTGCTACAGTATTTCCCACTGATGGATGCAAGTCTGACCTCCCGGAATGAAGAATAAAGACGGACTAAAGTGGGGACCAGAGTAAATCGAACTCGGGATGAGACTTTTCAGTAGAAGGTTTATTTTACACTTTCAAGAAATATACAGGCTCTACTGACAAAAAGTTAGCTCTCCTCTTCTAAAAGCAGCTAATATAGAAGTAAACGCTTTCACAGTACTGCAACCATGTTCGCCAGCTCTGCGGGTCTGACCTAGAACACACATCAAATGCTAGACTACAAGCAGATGACAGGCATGCACTTGGTGAATGGACGCAGGTGTGTGAAATATGAAAAATGCTCATAAAATGTCATTTCAATTCAGCAGTTATAAAATATTTAAGTTAGAAATGTGCGGACATGTTTGCTTTCTGCAGGTGTGATCAGAGGATCGGGTATATAAGATATACGGTCTGCTGGGGACAAATGTCGGGTGATTTAAGCTGCCTTGCTTCTAGCAGGTGAAGGTGGTGACATGCTAATATTTTTTTTTTTTTTAAAAAAGGATTTGTATTTAAAGTCATGGGTTCAATCCTCCCAGAGATGAGACGTTGTGTCCTGTATTGCAGTAACAGACCAAGCACCTGGCAACATGGGTCAACATGTCAGCTAATGTACTTTACAGGTTGTTGTTTTCCTACGAATACTGCGTACGTGCATGCACGCGTGTCTAAAATAACACGGCCTTCCACTGATGATGACCCACAGACACGTTTTGTTCTCGTCGGTGAGAAAAGTCTTTAATGTGGTCGGCTTCTCAGACCTCGATGATGTTGATGGACGGAACTGAGGGATGATACTGCAACAGAAAAAAGGATTTAAAAACAAACATCTTAACAATTGCAGGAAGGTTTCCATTAATGCATAAATTTCACGTGGGACATTTGGCCCCATCTAGTGGTAAGCGCACAGAATGCAGCATACTTATTTTTTTAAAGTATTGACCGACTTGTGACGCAATTACCGAAATCCACATGAACTTCTGACATCAAGATGTGAACAGGTAGAACAGAAAGCCCATGCTGGTCCTCCCACCAGGCCCTTTAAAAACCTGAACTCAATACACTGTCATGTTCTGTTCCAGCAAGAGCTTGACCTCCTGGAACGCAGACAACCCCGACTATCGATTTGGTCCCTTCATTGAGCGGTGACAGCGGTTATCTCTCCACTCCCTGGGAGATGGAATCGTTCGCACTTTCAGGAGCCGCGTCTGCGGCTCAGCCTTGAACCTCCCTTTTCATTCGCCAAAAACGTCCTAACCTGTGTTGGGTGAAAGTGGCTGCCATGGAGGTCTAACCCGAGATATTCATCTGCTGGCCTCACCTTGCTCCTCAGGAGGCCGCCTCCGCTGTGGTGCTCCGGCGTGCTCCGCTCAGACATCGGCTTGGCCTTCTCCTTATTGTTGCTGGAGTCGTTGTCCTTGATGATGTCATACTGGCGGCAGAAGAGGGCGATAACAGCTGCGGGGAGGGAGGTGAGAAGATAGGTATTCAGTGGAGACGGCAGCTGTCGCTCACACATCAGCGCCTCCCGTCTGAGAGGGCCTGCTGGATAATGGAAGCATGCTCCCAGGGGCGGGCAGGCGGGCCGCTGTTAGCCGAAAGCTAAAAACTCCCATATTCTCTCTGGCTTTCTTCTATTTCGCGCTCTGCCAGATGTAGCTTGGATGCGCAAGAACTATCAAATATTCAGGAGACATGAAGAGATGGAGCGGCGATGCCGGCTGGGATGCTAATAAGTAGCAAATGGAATTTTCCCGACTGATGTGCCACTCTTTTGTACGTAACGCGCTCTGTATTTTTGCACCTACACTTTTTAACTCCCACGCTTCGGAGCCCACGAGTCACTTGTCTCATCAGTATTATTTAACATCTCACTCCGGGCTCGGGGGTGGGCCACCCCGCTCCTGGCAGCCTTTCAGATATGCAACATCTCATTTCTCCACGATTCATCAAAGGCGCTTCCTGTGGGAGGCAGGTGCTCAGAGTTGTTCGCGGTTTCTGGATTTACATCCACGTGGGTCTATCCAGAACCCGTGAGGTTGTAACATCCATGTAATGAGCACCTCTGTCCCGCAGGACGCTTGTTTATAAGTGGCTTATTGATTGGTGTGTCAATATATTGATGGCTTAACTGTGTGAGGCCTCTTTTCCATGTGCACCATTAGTCTGCACCACCAAGGCAGACCATAAATACTGTTGATGCACCGGACAAGTCTAGTTATATTTGAGCTTATTAGGCAGCTGTTTAAAATATCCCTTTCATAATAGGATATTGTCCAGTTTCAGCACAGTTTAAACCTACCTGCCCACATGACCAAGACCACCACGATTATGATCATCTCTCCTGTCTGTAGATGTCGGGACTTGTCCAGGCCCTGCACCGCGGGGTCATCTGGGAAAAACAGGACATTAGATGTTGTAAAATCCCTACAGAAGCCTTGGGTATCGGTATAGATGGGATGGAGGTAACTGTCCTAAAGATAATATCTGTCGGGCACGGGGCCACCATGTATCAATCCTGAATCATTAATCCCCTCTCATTGGATTGACTATGGGCCCATTTCCACTCTCCAAACCATCGTTTCACGACCACGGATGGAACTCTTCCAGAGCACCACTCTGCCCAATTGCCTGTTTTGGATCACGTCAGGAGGATGTCCTCACTTTGCAGACAGTCAGCTTTCTTTACATGATGGCGGTTGGAAAAAGAAACGGTTCTGTCTGTCTAATCTGGGGGTTCGGCGACCTCATCTCTTGAGCTGTAGAGCCGATATTGCAGGTTTGGCTTAAATGTCAGGTCAGGAGTCGGGTCGGCGCCTCGACACTCGCAGGACCACGCCTCACATCCCCTGAAAGGTCAGGTCAGGAAGTATTTTGTTCATCTCAGATGCTCCACCTCCACCAGTGTAGCCAGAGATGTCCCAGCATCCGTCCATCACCTCTCCAACAGTCTCTTTAAACTCCTTGACATCGTGTTTATGAGCTAAAACGGGAATCTTCTCTTTGTTTCCAAGGCCGGTTCTGATGCAGTTTCCTTTGACACCAGTGCCTCAAACCTTCCGAATTTTCCCTCTTCTGCAGCAGCTGAGGTGAGGATTTCTGAGGGTTTCACGCCAGAGCAGCCGAAGGGAGACGACAGATGACCTGCAGCTGGATCATCCATATTTTATGGAATATGCTGCTTCACGCTCTGCTAGGGACTGTAGTGCCCCTCCAGTTTGCGCTTCATTACGGGGGGGAAAAAAATGCAAAAACTAAAGAAATCAAAGTTTTCTTCAGGGTTACATAATCAGCAACCTAAATTTTTTTTGGTGGTGCTGATGAAAGAATGGGGGGAAACACATACAAAATCTCTCATTCTGCAGATATTATTTAGTTTTGGAGTCTTCAGTGTTAATTGTTTGTATAAACTCATTTTTAAAGAGCTTTGTGTGAAAACACATTCTGAGCTCTTGCATCACAACTCAATCTATAATTAAATCTGATGGCTCGTCAGGCCGTACGCAGGAGAACAGAGTGTTGAACGCACTCCCGCGCCACCTCTGCTGAGTCAGCGGTGGCGCGTTGACGTGCCTCTGAAGTACTTCACGGTAATTGTGTCCACGGGGAACGCCGACCTCATTAGTCCGCCTGCGCCAGACAGGCATCCTCAAACATTCTGCTAATGTGAAGCAGCTTTGCTTTGCAACAGGTAACTTTTATTTTGTAGGGTGCGTTTTCCTGTCATATGCCCGACTTTATCATCATAAACCTGCACTCGGAGACATTTCTGAAACGAATGGGGCACTGATAGAATTTTAAAACTACTTGTGGAAGGTCAGGAAACATGCGTGCACATTAAAAGCTTTCTTTCACTAACTGGATTTAAGGAGTCATTAAAATTCTGCTGCCGCTTTGAATTTGACCACACGGTTCCTGCCAGGAAACGCTTTAAATGGCACAGACGGAGTTTGAATCTCGTCTGTATACGTCCAGCGGTATAGGCACTAATCATATTATTGAAGAAAATCACATTAAGACCAAAAAAAAAAAGTATCGATCTGTGTGAAGCGAAGCCTGTCCTGCGTAGGGACGTCTGTTGGGGACCCAGGATCGATTTGTTCTCAATAGGACCTGCCTGAATGTGACAAAGGACCTCTGAAAGAGCCATGTGGTGCTGTTGCCAACTAAAGCGAGGGAGCTTTTAGGGAACAATGCAGAGTGCCCGATCCTGCACAAAGGATCTCGCATGTAGGAGCTTTTAGATGGCTCAGGAGGAAACGCCGCGGAGGTTCTTTCACAGCTTTCGTTAGCTGTTTGAGATTGTTCTAATTGTCAATATAAACAGATGTTCCTGGTTAACCTCACCCCCAATTCACATGGTCTAATTGCAGTCTTTACTAGCATATTTGTTAATACTCTGTTGTATTCATGATGGCACCTCTTTAATGGAATGACCTCTTTAAACTATATCCCATCATGTATGGGCTGCGTTTCAGCCTGTTTCGTATTGAAGATTAAAGTACAAACATGAAAATTGAAGCCTGGCAACAGATTTATCAAGATTAAACAAATCAATCTGATATGCCTTTGAAAATTGGCCTTTGAAACTAGGGCCACGGGCAGTCAGCCACGTTGGCACTGGATTTATGGAAAGCTGGCAAGGCTTCCACCAACGCTTCCAAAACCTCCATCGAGGGACTGTTCCTCTGACCCACTTGGACGGTCCATCGAGTCCTGATTTATCTTGCATCTTTTCAAGAGCCTTGAAAAAGGAGCCACCGGCCCTCAAACTTTACTTGCTCAGCGCTTTGTTCAGACGTGGCTGCTAACGTCTTTAAATTTCATGAATTAATGTGAAGCGTCTGCACCATTAGCATAATGCTGCTGCCTATGTTAGCATATCGGGGGACAAAGATTATTTATTTTAGTCCCTGGAGTGATCGAGTCTCTGCGCTCAGCTGTCGGCTCTCGGGGTTGATTTAGGAATTTAAATCAAACATCTGTGTACTGTAACCCGCCACCAGGGAGTGGGCACCTTCGCAGAAGTAGGAGGTTTTACTCGAACTTCTTCATTCTTTTTTTGACACATTTGCACCAACATGGGGCCTAACGCTGGCGCGTTACCATGGGGCCTCTAAGTTTTTTTTTAGCAGCCCAGACAGCGAATGTGAAGTGTTTCAGGGAGTGTTTCAGAATCCTGATTGGCCTAACACAGACTTTTATAGAGCTGCACAAATTCAGACGAGGTTGCCTGCAGCCATGCTCGAGGAATCGGTCAATAATAAATGGGTGTCTGGGAGAAGCTAAAACCCCGAGCAGCACACAGAACCCTCCCAGGGACTCGCTGTGGGGGCAGACTCAGGGTTACCTGCACCTTCGGTCCCTCCGGCCTTCACTGTAAGAGTGCTTAAAAGCATACGGTAAAAACAAAATCTGCAGTGCAACTGCCATGAAAGCATCTATAACGGGTTGCTCCTGCCTGCGGCTCTGGGAGAAGGCTGGTGGCAGCATCCCCAAAATGTCTTATATAACCAATTAGAAAGGAGCTGAAATAAATGGTTTGATAGGTGTAGGGAACTTCCTGTCTGCCAAACTCTGCTCAGTGCCCAACCAGCGCTGGTGGGGTCATGTGACTTGGTTTATTAAATTACCTTGGTTGGAGCTGTTGGAGGGGAAGCGATCAGACTTCTTGAGGGTCCGGAAATGGACCTTCTTGCTGGCTTGGCTTTCCCCGTAGAGGCCGATGGACTGAACCTGGATGATGTAGTCCGTCTCCTCCTCCAGTTCCCAGAGAACGCAGGAGCGGCTGGTGGTGTTGACTTCCCGGATAAACCGTTGCGTGTGTCCCTCTTGTCTCTGAGAAAGGTGATGAAAATGACGCTAAACGCTAAACAAATCACCGCTGCGGGGTCCAGGTGCCGTCTCGCACCAGCTGCACATAATGAATAAAGAGCCATTAAAAATCATACAGCCCAATTAATCTCAACAGGTGAGATGGGACCACAGCTGTCTGACCACCCATAACAGATTATTTGTTAGCTGCCGCTAGCTGTGTCTATTCAATTTGTTCAACAAACATGTTAGAGAGAGAGTACATAGGTAGCAGCCATGTTACCGTACTCAACAGCAGACATAACTCTCTGCATGATGTTTACCATAAACACAATCACAGCAGCAAGCAGTGTTCGCATCAATTCATTTTTTCTCTTTCAAGCCTTCAGATTTTTGTTTTCCTTCAGAAAAATGCAGTTTGGCAGCTTCGCATGCCTCGCCACCTTCCCACAGCTGCCTTGTTTTCTCTTGACAGACCGACGGTGCCAAGTTTAATTTGAGGTTTCTGCTGGAAGAAAAGACTCTGCATGCTAAGTGAAGCTTTGAGGTGCCGCTAAGAATACATTCCAGGATAAAAACACGTCTCTATTTGAACAGAATCTTGGTTTTAGAAGCAGATGTACATTTGTGATGTACAGCCAGATGTCCGCTGACCTCTGAAACGCTCCTCCGTTGCACCTCAGTCATATTTTACCAATTCCTTCGGGAAAAAGAACGTGTACTCTTTGGATCGCGGAATGTTCCAGGCTGTCAGGAGCTGTGACAGAGCTAAAAATGGAATCCAGCTGCACTTAATTATTCCACCTACTGGTGGGAATCGGCGTGTCGGTTCCACCAGGGATGAAGGCTCAGCGGAACAAAAATAAGATAATGTTCCCTTCCAGGAGCTGTAAACCTGCTAACAGCCCCCTGGTGTTACATCAGAAATTTAGCTCTCACCTGTTGTAAGATGGAGAAGCCAATTATAATGTCTCCTTCTGGAACCTCCCAGGACACGGTAGCAGAGTCGGACCTCAGGTGCGTGACGGACACGTTGACTGGAGCCGGTGGTCGGTCTGGAGGACGTACATAACGAAGAAATGTCCGATAAATCTGACGAGTCTCTAGAAACCTTTAAATTCCTGACAGTGTAAAAAAGCTTCAGAAAATCCAGGATTATTTGTTTTAAAGTACTTAATGGGGTTTTATTTGTTATGTTTGTCCCCAAGGTCACTGTCAAGGTCACTTCAAGTCTTCATATTAGCATTGTCAGGTTCTGAACTCCCATTAAAAAGAAACCTGCTGACTTCCTTTCTCTCTCAACAACCGTGGGTGTTAAACTGACTGGAATAGTGTCCATTTCCTGTCCAGTCCCTCGCAGAAACCTTTCTTCACCCCGTCACTTTTACAACATCTAATGTCACTTTTTTCTCTTCGGGGACACGGTTCACAAAGAGGCCTGGGAGAGCAAAAGTTGAGGATCTAATGGTGTTTTCACAGTCTGACTGGACAGATGACAGCCTACAGGAGACTCCCTGGGTTTTAGTGGCTCTAATGGACTTTGTGTGTTGAAAAAAGCCACAAAATTCATGTCGAAATTGACTCCAACTGACCGATAATCAGCAAAAAAAACCCAGTTTTAACTACAGCAAAGCGGATAGATTTGTCCTCTGTCCTGCACCAGAGTCATAATTGACTGTTTTAGCTCTCATTAAGATGAGCGGCCCAGGCAGAATAACCCCGAGGAGGGCAGTATTTCACCCCCACCAAAATAAAAGTGCAGTAAACTGAAAAGAAAATGACACCATTAAAAGTTCTCTCAGAGAGTTTGCTATTCTCACATCTCCTTTTATGCTCCCCTCACCGCTCGAACCTTCGCCCATTTCATCCGCAAGACAACCCACGGCGATGTCTCCCTCTCTTTCTCCTCTTTTGGGGTGAAAGTCAGAGAATGTCCTCAGAAGTGGGCTTTACTGTTAATGTCAGCACTGTAACGAGGTTCAGAGGTTCAGGCTGGCTAATTTTATCCTTTTGGTAAGCAGCTTATTTTATGGAAGTGGCTGCTGTAACGATGCAGCAGGTTAAGAGGGAAGATGTAGCAAAGCGTCCTTGTCCTCGATTAGCCGCACAAATCTTTACCATAATGATTTGCACGCCCTTGTGCTTTGCCGTTGCTAATGTTTTTTTCCCCCGTTCTAATTGACCCCTCATCACATCTGGATGCTGACCAATTCTTCAAACAAATCGTTCTTTAGGTTTTGGGACTGATGCACCTGAAACTCGCATGAATGTCCTTCTCGCGACCTTCAGAATCACCGGAAGCTCGCTCTCCCTTGGAGGAAGGAGGAGCAACAAGTGGGCAACAAAAGCAGCCACTAACCTTGATGTATCATAAAAGGGGCATTTAGCGATGAGGGCGGTAACGAGCCATCACCATCATATACGCACACGTGAACGTGCGCGTCGACCTTGGCTGGTCAATCATTCCACAAGCGACAACTGCAGGTTTTACATTCAGCAGGAAACTGGAGATTTCAGCACCGATAGTTACAAAAACTCACACTGCGTTAAAACAAAAGTCATTTCACCAACGCCGCTTTCGGTTTGATGAGCTCACCGCTCAAAGAGCCACTGCGGATGCTTTAATATTAATGGCCCGACGCGTTCCGAGAAAACTGTTACGCAAGGTGTTACGAAGGCCTAAAGGGCGCGGCAGCCGAGCGCCGCCCGTCAGTGCAGACGAATGGCGAGACCCTCTTGGGATGTCGGGATGAATCATCGCGCAGGAGCGAGGCAGAGCGCTCCGGCGACTTCCCATCTGCGCGGGACGGCGGCAGCGGACCTGACAAGATGCGTGGACTGGAGCCCAGTTTGAAATTACGGCTGTGGCGTGGTGTTTTGTGTCCTCTATATGTGCTGGCCAAGCACAACCGCATAATGTAACCAGATTTATGGCCCACCAGTGCGCCGTACTGGTTGCTGATGCTGTCTGTTGACAAGACTAGACAAGAGCTGGAGGCCGTTCAGTACGTCCAATCATGCATCTCCGTTGAAGGTATAATGTAACATCTTTAATACAGTACAGGACCGGTTTCCTTTGTTCATCGACGTAGTGATTCTGCCCCATCGATCACATTTCAGTCTCAACTGCCTCCGAGTCGTACAGTTTCAGCGGCTGTTTGTAATGCGATCCTGCGCTAGCGCTAATAAAGCTCCGCTCCCTCATGGGATATTACTTTCTTTGACATTTCACACAGCTAATAACTTCCAAAGAGAGCCATGAGGTTTGATGGAGTGCCCATTCAGCCCACAAAACGCTTCCCTCACCTCCGAGGGCTCTAAACGTGTGGCACGGGGGGGGGGTCCTGCAGGTAGATTGCTCCCATTAGCGACCTTTTACGAAGCCCGTCTCCTTTCATCTGTGAATCCAAATACCCTCTGACTCTGCATTTACCTGCTGTTCAATGGAAGCGCCGGTGGGAAGGATCAATTTATTTGATATCTGTTATAATCTTTAGAATCCTGCCGGATGGAGTCACCTTGTAGGTGCTGCACAGTAAAGCCTCTGGAATGTCTTGGTGAGGGAAACTCTGAATTTAGAGGAATTCTGCTGGCAACCTTGGCCCTCGGTCTGACAGAGGTCTCAAAAAGAGAGGACCTTTTCTCAGATACAACAAATTCATATTTGCTGGATGTGAATGGGGACGCCCACGTTGGAATTCTGGCACTGATCTCACACTTAAATCCCTGTGGCTGGTCGATTTTCCCTCAGAGAGTCACAAATATCATTTAAGCAATGATTAAAAAAAGGGAAAATGTCCCATTAATTGCTGAAGTAAAGATATTTATCACTCTTTAATCATCTAAAAAGTGCAATAATGCTATAGAACAATATCTGAATTTAAATGAGACGTAACAGAATCGGCATCTCTTTGTAATCGCACCTTTGTGGCTGTTGCTGCGAGCCTGGTCTCCACTCAGGTGCACAGCGATGGCGTTCCTTTTGCTATTCTCCGTCTGACACCTTCCTGTCACAGCTGCATTGGCGTGACCTAGAATGCGTTCGTGCAGAATCGTGCTTTGTTGTGGCAACAGTTTGCTTTTATCTCGGCCACCACAAATTCTGCTACATAATTTGTGGATTTCTGCTCTTTTTTTGTCCTCCTCCTTTCTCTGGGTGACATTTTCTGCCATTATTTAATTTCCTACCGACCTGCGGGGCTGCGGGGTTTTCGCATTTCCCATTGTGCCAAATTCCTCCCAGCATATTTGATATACTGGCTATACAGCCAAGACCTTGTCTGGACCAGTAAAAGCACATTTTTTAGCATTTAGACAGAACTATATGTTTATCCGTTTCTGTCGGTCGAGAGCAAAAAAATGTAATCTGCCCATCAGCGTCATCCAACAGCTTAAATTCTGTGAGGAAAATTCCTGCATTGTCACAGTGCATGATTGCATCTGTCATATTTGTGTCAGCTACTTCTCTGCATGATATCAGAAACGCTGTTGCTCGAAGAGCCCTGAAGGACTCGTTTAGAGAGAACCTGACAAAGGAGGACAGGTGGATGAGGAGAACGGGATCAGGCATTCACCTGTGTAACAGAGGCAGAACATTATCCAACATTTATTTTGCCACATGGATGTTATCCACAGGTGAGCTCCCGCCTGCTTCATGGCAGCAGTGAGAGGGTTCATATGCCACTGTTGATCAGCAGTGCCATGATTAAAGGGCGATTCAAGTGGAAACAGTAAAAAATGAGCAAATATGGAAGATGATTTGTAGACACTCTTTGTCACTCTGCGATTTGAATTTAAATCCGATATTTTAGGTAAAAGTTTCTGTAAATGACACGTTTCTGCACCTGTTACTGGGTCATGTATTACGCATAAAATATGCAAGTTGGAGAACAAATAATTCTAAAATGGGTCTATATTCCCACGCAAATGTAAATACATGAATCCGCAACTTGTGCTGCCACAGAGGATGATACTCACTCGCTCCCACTAGGAACATGTCGCTGCCAAAAAGCAACAGGATCACGGAGTTGACCACAACGAGCAGCCGAGCCATGTCTCCCCCGGGTCTGGTCGCTGTTCTCGGGCTGAAACGCGGACGTGCTACGCTTGGAAGGCAGCTAAATTCCAGAGGTGCATGTTAACGCGGAAAAAGCCTCTGGTGAACGCACAGATGGTCGATCGGGATCGTCAGTGATCAGATATCCACTCGTGGTGCGTAACGGAGGTGGGCTTCGCAAACATTCTGCGTCCCGTCGATCGCGGGTTCGAATCCACACGTCCCCCCGCGGATGAATCAGGCGGCCGAGAGCTGCCGACTTCCCATCGTCCCCGGGTTCACAGGAGAGCGGAAGGGGGTGACGCCGTTCAGCACCGCGGTCAGCGCCTCCAGCCCGGACGCGCGTTTATTCACGCACGCACCGCAGTCCTGCCACCAGCGGGGTGTCAGCGCCCATCAGCCACCTGACAGCCAATGAGAGGAGGTTACAGGTTCCCAGATCAGGCGCACGTGCGGTTTGCCATGATTCATCACCCACGTGTCTTGAGAGGAGGGGGCAGGTCATATCAAGTTCCCGCCCACCCGGACCAGAGATACCAGCACATCCAGTCCTGACAGAGCTGCATTAATTACAGTGTATAAAGTGGAATAAGATGGATGAGTGTGTCCCCGGGCCTCCATAAAGGGGCTGGGGTTCATCGATAACCCATAATCGTGCTCTAACCGCGTGTCATTTTGGAATTAAACACTCACAGTTTGTGCCTGACAACTTTTCTTGCAAGCAATGTTACAACCAACAGGCCCTTCAATCATATGACCTCAGTTATAATCTTTAAACCACAACTGTGAAGTGACAATTACACAAACAATTATTGTCTTCTTTTCCCGAAACATTAGCGTTAAAGCGTGAGCTATGTTACACACATCACCTCTTTATCACCACCACCATCAAGCAGCTGTAGTTTCTTTAAAAAAAAACTTGTTTGCCTTGTGTTTTATTATATAACTGCACTTAATCTCCATTTTATATCTAATAATTGTAAAATATATGAATATAGCTTTAAATATGATAGATTCCCCTTAAAGGCTACTAGTGCTTCAATTAGTGTAGAGAAGTCATCAATATGAAGGATTACAAGTGAATGCAGTTAAAAATGAAACATATAAAGCAACCGAACCTCTAATTTGTTGGTGGGGGGCAATGATATATATGACAACCATGAAGCATTTATTTAGCCTGTAGCCTTCTGATTTACTGTGCTCATAGCTGCAGCAGCAGGACGGCTCTGCTTCACCCATCCCCCCCAACCCCCTTCCTTCCCTTAAGACACCAGTTTATCCAGGAGATGAATCAGGTTGATAAGATGAGCGCACCGCCTCCTGCGTTTGCAGCAGGGGGGCCGTGCTGCGGCAGACGTGGAGGGGAGCACTTATCAAACACCCTCTAATTATGAATCTGGAGACGAGCGGTTACAAATATCCCACCCGTGAATGAAACCCTGGAAAATGGGACTAAATCAGAAACTCCAGCTGATCTACCGACACCCGCCGGCCTACGCCGCAGTCCCAGAGAGGTCACCGTGGTTTACGTGACATTAAATGACATCAATCACAATAACCACCTTCAGCGTCATCGAGCAAACCTCATCCTGGCTGTCACCGATGATATTGCTCATTAAACATCTGTTCCTCACAACAAAGGCCGTTAAGCCTCAGCCTCAGCTCGTAGAAATCATCAATTCTCCTAATGAAGAGCTGTGTTTGATACTCAGCCTTTACAATACTGGAGATTTAAACGCAGAGTCCTGATCCAGCTTAATCCATCCATTAGCTGTTAACCACCGCGTGAGCGGGGTATGAGGGCACACGTCCACTTTCTCTCTCTCTTTCTCACACACACACACACACACACACACACACACACACACACACAGGAGATTAATAGACTTCATTCTATTTAATGTTTTGGACTCACATAGACTTAGCTTCCTTTGAGAAACTTCCTCTCACCGTTTTACCAGCTAAGCTAAAAAATAATCGTTCTAACTGAATAAACGGTTCACTTTGGAAAGCAAGATGCACACCGCAAGCAGCACTCTGGCTTATGGCTTTTTAATTTTTCAGAAGCTCCGATGCTCAGAGGATTGCTTCTAATTTTGGACCGGCTTGTTTGTTTTCAGCATAATTGCTGGACTGCACCAGTGGCCTCTGCTGCTCTGCTGTTTACTGCAGACTCTGAGTCTGTCTGCAGCCCTGCTGAACCAGTTTAAACCCAGCATCCTTCATCGCGCTGTTCTCTTTGAGTCAAACTGAATGAAGACGCAGCTGGAATGTTTTTTGCTGCTTTTCTCCAAATTAATGTGGCGTCTCTGCAGCCAGACAGAAGCAATTTACAGCAAAATATGAAGATGCTTCATGCAGGAGCTCCACTGTCTTTTCGCAGTCCAGTTCTCTAAAACTGGACATGTTAGAGACCCTTTTTGCCAGACTAATCAGGAGCTCAGTGGTCCACAACCTGCCTTAATCTGCCCATTTCTCATCAAACATCCACAGCCACCAACATTTTAGAACATGGGCAGAAAGGAACTGCAAGTTAAAGCTCCATATTTACCCCTCGTATCCAGGCAACTTGTGCTAGATCCAAATCATGCGTGTGTTCGTCTTATCTGGGAAGAAGTGAGCAATACAATCTGAAAATGCCGTTAGCTGCTCAGCTGTCAAACAGGGTGAGAATTACCTTTGCACATCAGAGACATTTAACAACATTAGAGAGCAAAAAGTTCCTTGAATGATTTTGCAATTATAATAAGCACATTTCAAGCCATTGAAAAATCAATTACAGTGCAAAAAAAGAAAATCTACACCTCAGCAACTCACCTAAAAGTCTTCTTTCAGATAAAACACACACACACACACACACACACACACACACACACACACAAAGTGTCCCAAAGACCTTCTTTTAATGAATAAATTAAGGAGTGAAAATTACCGAGGACCTTTTTAAAAGGGGGCGGGTCAATCAGAACCCCCTACTGGATTCTGAACTTAATTCGCCCCTGCTGCTGCGCTGCCTCCCTGTTTTGCTTTGTCATTGTTGCATTTGAAAAGCTTTTGTCCAGGATCTTGCGAGGATGAAACAGACCCACTTCAGGTAGGAGGGAGGTCTGCCAGCAGCGAGAGCCTCAGAGGTGCAGCCCTGAGGTCAGGCCTCAAGGTCGGTGCGACATATATGAATATTTACTCGGACGTTTGGCAGACAAACTGTAGAAGAGACAGCAGGGATCATATGGCGAGGGGGACGGAGCTGCATACTGATGGGGAGGAGGAGCTCTGAACAAACCCTGGCTGCAGCAGTGATGTCGCTGTGCATGGTTTTATTAAAGAATTAGTTCAACAGAGAGGTGCATGCTGGTCACCACTGACTCTGAACATGAATCTGCCCATTGCGCCTGTCAGTGTTTTATCTGTGGCGGCAGAAGGTCTGTTAGACCACCGGATGGTCATATTCCAGCCCACATGGCGTAGGTCTGCAGGATCCTGGAGAGTCCTTTACTGCCCCGGTGCACATGTAACTCAATTTCCCCATAGTTACTGCTGCCATCACTGAGTTCCACCAACCGTTTGTGGGGGTTCACGCTGGCTCTCGGCTTCTACAGTCAACCACAAATGAATTGATGAAGACTGATTCATCAATGCGAAGGTGGATTCTGAATCAATGTGGAGAAAATGGAGAATAAAAACTTGGCTCCTACGTGCAAGGTTGGATGTGTCGCAGGCTTCCTGTTTCTAATGGCAACAGCATCTGGCTGTCAATGGCAAGTTTGAGCTCATAAAGGAGCTGCAGTCTTTTCTTTGCTTATTTATTTTGCAACTCCCCATTTAACAAGACACTTTCCTGATTGATGGATTCTATTAGTGTGATGATGTTTAAGCCCAGGAGAGGCAGCTGTTCATGAGCAAGACACTGAAACCATCATGAAGGGATGGGAACTCTTTTTAACTGATGCGGCAAATTCTCAAAAGATGCTAATGATGTGCTGGCTTCAGCAGGGAGCCGTCACTTCACGTCATTATTAGGACGATACGGAAGAAGCATGAAAGCAACAAAATGTTTTTCCTCAAAATTCACAAGATGAGCTATAAATAAAGCCAAATGTGATTTTAAAATGTCAGAAGTCAGAGGAAAAATACATTTAATAAGACGTTCCATCCTTCTCTGGAAAAAAATCAACTAACTTTAAAGAGCCCAAACTGTAAACACGCACACGGTCACGGCTTTGGCATATAAATCCATAATTCAGGAGGTTATTATTAATTTATATCTACTTAAAAATTCAGAAAAAACGCTAAATTATACAACACTGCTCTCTGCTGGTCATAAGAAGTATAGCAATAGACTATAATTATATAAAGTTTTTTTTCCAAATCCATGTTTTGGCATAAATTAATAAACTACAATTACTACTATTATATCCTCAACATTCTGAATAAATATTAATAAATAATATTTTCTATTTGGGGAAATATCTCATTTAGAAAAACGAAGGACTAATAAATGCTAAACTTGTGTAAAATCCAAAACGTGAATTTCCAATATTTCATGTTTTGTTTACAAAGCAGACTCATAAGAAGAAAAGATAAGGAAAGAATACCAGCCATTTAGTAATTTATGAGGGGGGTTTCTAACGGTGTTGTGTTTGAGGAACACTGAATCGCACTTCCTGTTTCCTGTCCATTCAGGAAGCTGCAGTGTTTAACCCCTGGCTGCCGGGGGCCATTTGGCTCTCTTATCTTCAAGACATTCTCAGGAACCCCCTGGGAAGGTTTAGTCAGGGACGGTAATTACAAAAAGACTTCCTCCATGCCACGGCTGTTTGGCGCATTTGAGTCTCGTGGCTCAAGCTTCCCAGCACAGAGCTAGATTTAAAGTCCAAAATCCATGTGAAGAAAAGTGAAAGCCACCAGAAGTGAGAGGTTTTGAAAATAAAGTCCACATTTATTTATAAAAACAATCTTTTTTTTTAAGTAAAAATGCTCTTCAGGAAGCTGAAATGTGCTGACTGAATGACAGAAAAGTGCAGATGCCATGTGTAATCTCATGTTCATGCCTGTACCATGCAACTAGTCGCCCCTGTGGAAGTCGTGCCTGTATTTCCATGATCCATCTCTTAGTGGAGCACTAAAATTCTCAGTCTCAGCCCTTTTGGTGCCATTTTGGCGCCGAGTTCCCTCTCCAAGTGACTTTTTTTGGTCACACGGGTCTTTCAGCAGATTCCTTCGTGACACAAATGTTACGTTTGGGGTCATTTTGATGGATGCATCATTGTGTGACAACCCCAGGGAGGGTTAGGGTCAAGGGTCAGGGGTTAGGGTTAGGCCCTTACACTTTATGAACCAGGATGGCATCAAAAGGGGAAGCGAATAAAGTCACGACAGTCGGATGCTTGGGCTGCGTCGGTGTGATAATGCTCTCTTAAAAAGTGTTATATAGATGACGTGAACATTTCCATCAACACTTTGGCAGAAATAGTAAAAGACATGTCAATGTTTTACATTCTCTCAGTTCGTGACCTGAAAATTGTCCATTTAAATATGATTCAGTCTGCACCCGTAATCCCTTAACATTTTCTTCAGGACGCCTCTTCCGCCTCCCTCAGGGCTGCATCTCATATTGTCCCTCTGTGGCGATAAAGAAATCATTGAGGGTGGTCTGCAGGAACTCAAAAGTGGGCCGTTCCTCGGCCTTCTGCTTCCAGCACATCATCATCACATCATAAAGTTCTACGGGACAACTGTCCGGGCATGGCATCCGGTATGACCGGTCCAGACTCCTGATGACCTCTGGGTTTGTCATTCCTGGTGTTAAAAAAAAAAGAAAGAATTAAAAATGCACCAACACTTCATGCACACACTAAAATGAAGCTGACGTCTCCTACCTGGGTATGGTGTTCTTCCAAAAGTGACTATCTCTGTCAGGAGGATTCCAAAGGACCAGACATCTGATTTGATGCTAAATGTTCCAAAATTAATGGCCTCAGGAGCCGTCCACTTGATGGGAAACTTAGCACCTGTGTTAGAAAGAAGTCATTTACTTAAAGAATCCTCTGAATATCTAAATACCCCTCTCCCCCACTCTATGTTTAAGATACTAAAGATGGGTCTTTCTGTAGATTTTTTCAGTTTACGTGAGTCATTTAGTCCCTCATGTTCACACTTCCACACTGCTTCATCCTTTACAGCCTCTTTTCCTTTTCTAATCCAGTTCCACAGTCTAAACCACCTCAGTGCCCTCTGGCACCTCTAGCTGGGTACCTTCTTGAGCCGTGTACTCTGACTCGATTATCCTGGCCAGGCCAAAGTCCGCTATCTTGCAGTGCAGGGTCTCACTGACGAGGATGTTGGCTGCGCGTAAGTCTCGGTGGATGTAGTTCTTCACCTCGATGTAGGCCATGCCTTCAGCGATCTGTCACACAGGAGAGGCAATTTTTTGAGATTTCTGAATGGAGATCACACATATTTCCTGTGGCTTTTCTTGATGAGTCTGATATTGGTTCAACAGGATGTGCCAGCGCCTCAGGAAGACAGCATGCTTTTTTTCTTCCTTTTTTTTTTCTCTTTGGGGGGCTCTGAGGATGGAAAATAGCGCCACTTCCTGTCCGGATGTTAATTATTGGTGCAGGGTGAGGCTGAAAAACCCGGCAAAGCAGCCGCAGTGTCACAGAAACCACGCCGCTGCTGACGGTCGTGTGTACAAACAGGCTTTAAGGTCTGTGAGGAGGCCGCCCTCAGTCTTTCTCTCAACACACTGGAGCTGCATGAAACTGCTTTTTCTCCCGACGACGCTGAAATCTGCTGTAAAATTCCTCCGGGTTTTCTCCCAGTCCAGAGGGCCTCACCTGCGCTGCCATGTCGATCAGTTTATTCACTTTCAGTTTCTTTCCTTCATCACTTTTCAGAAAGTCCAGGAGACTGCCTGTGAGAGGAACAGGCGTTACAGTGAGAAACGGCTTTGGGCTGTAGAGAACACTCATCTGGAAACACTTAAACTGTTTATTATTTACAGTTTTCAATTTTCCCCGAATAATGGGATTTACAAAATATGGAAGAAATGACGCATACTACATAAAATCTAATAAAGTAAACAAAGTATAAAATTAGAGGCAAGGTTACATTAAGGGAGCACAATTTTAAAGACTTACATAAACAAGAAAGTATAATATTCTGATAGAATTGTAATTTTATAATATAAATGTATATGTATATGTATTTAAATATAGTCGAGAGTCTCTTGGCAACTTTTTACAATGATGTGTTTGTTGAGTAATAACTCATAACACACTAACTTCTGCAATTCTGTAACTTTAAAAAACTAATGAACAGAACTGACACATTAAAAAATAAGCTGGTTTTCTGCTGTCTATACAACAGAGTTTTACTCGAAAGTGAGTTTAGCCCTTGGAGCAGAGGCTGTGACGCCTTTGTTCCCTCACCGTTGACCATGAACTCGGTGACGATGAGGATGGGCTCCTTGGTGACCACGGCGTGCAGACGCACCAGCCGCTCGTGCTGCAGCTGCTTCATCAGGTTGGCCTCCTGCAGGAAGGCGGCGGGCTCCATCGTCCCCTCCTTCAGGGTCTTGATGGCCACTTTCTGGGTGCTTTTGTAGTAACCTGTGACGGAAACGGCCTGGTCTTCAACACCGACCTGCGAAATATCCGCTGCCACGTCCTGGAACTTTACTCACCCATCCACACCTCCCCAAACTGACCGGCTCCCAGTTTCTTCACCATCTTCAGGGTCTCTCTGGGAATCTCCCACTCGTCGTGAGCCCATGGCTGCTGGGTGGCTTTGGGCTTACAGGGGGCATAGAGCTGCTGACACAACCCATCTGCTGTACCTGCACCCAATAAAACACAGAATCGTGTGTGAGTGTGTGTGTGTGGGTGTGTGTGTGGGTGTGGGTGTGTGTGTGGGTGTGTGGGTGTGTGTGTGTGTGGGGGGGGGGGGGGTGTGAGGGTGTGTGTGTGTGCGTGTGAGAGTGCAAATAATAGCTCTGATATTTGCTTCATTTGCTTTCTCTCTAATGTGGCTGCGATCACAGATGTCTTATCTCGAGGTCTGATCACGGGAATGGAAAGTATAATTCTCTGACAGGAAACGCGTGTCACATGACCAGGGTTTGACTTTTTATTTATTCAAAGTCGCTGCACATGGTCAAAGAATAAATAAAATAAATATTCGCGCCAAGGAAGGATCCTGCCACCCAGCAGATGGGTATTTGGTGGTTAATTTTGACTTACCTGTGTAGTACGTAACCAGCTTCTGCAGGGTGGGGAAGGTGTTGTAGGGGGAGATGTAGTATCCACCTTTGTCCATGGTGCGGATTTTGTAGTGTTTTACCACATCTCCCTGCTGGGGTTCGTAATCCCTGATTGACAGCGAGTAGGACCCTGCGGAGCAGAAGAAGACAGTAGAAGGCACAGCTCTGGAGAGGTCATCAGCTGTGCACGTGGGCCCTCACCTGGGGAGGTCTCGCTCTCTCGAACCAGAAAAGAGCCGGTTTGATTCCCGGGTGCCAAAAGCAGACGCTCGGTCTCCTTTCTGCTCATGTCATTGAAAAACCACCTGCAAGAGCGCGAGGATGCAATCGTGACCCACGCTGGCCCAGACTGACAGAACCTGCACGTTTATGACGGTTCCTTACTTCTCCATCTCCATGGTTTCTGCTCTGGCCACATAGTTGCAGGGTATGAAGCCCTCCAGGCCTGATGCCAGGGACTTCGCCACCCACCATTGGCCATCCCTGTGGGTCACGTCATCCATTAAAAACTAAAAAATTATAGGTAAAATAAAGAGTTGTGTAGTCCACTTACGACTGGAGAACTTTAAGTTTATCCCCCTCTTTGAAGGGGAGATCGCTGCTGTTGGTCGACTTGAAGTCGTGCAAAGCGACGAACACGTGCTCTGATCACAGAGGACATCAGTTATTGAAGCATTTTGTTAGCGGATTCCACCTATTTATTTATTTTTTTTACTAATTTCTTTGCTATCTCGTCAACAACAGAAAAGAGGAAATAGACCAAGATTTGAAGGCAGTCAAGCAGTTGTCAGAGATATTACCGTTCACGGCCTCGCCGCTCCTCGCCTAAAAGAACAGAAAGATCTTTAAATAGCGGCAGACATTTATAAACGGCTCTTGTCTTCATCCTGGAGGTGATGCACTCACTGTGTGGTTGCCCTGACCCTTGTGCCTCCTTTTGTCATCTTTGACTTTGTTCTGGCCACTGCAGGTGCAGCCCATGCTGCACACATGGAATTCTCCCTCAAATCAGCAGCTGGAGCCCCCCCGGTGCTCCGTCATGGACCACCTCCACCACCCCAGCTGTGCTTCTCCTACCTGATGAAGGAGAGGAGCTTCAGTGACGCTGCTTCACTCCTCTGCTCCTGCTGGAAGGTGTCTGAGTCTGAGGGTTCATGCTGAAAAACGGATTCAGTTGATACTTCTGTTGCCCTGATCCTTTTCATTAGAGGAAGTGGAAATTATCTTTTGACGCGGAGGCTAAATAGAAGCGCCGCTATTAATAACTACAAACATGCAGCAAGAAGAAATTTGCACTCGTTTGCTGTTTACTTTTTAAGCCAAAGTGAATCTGAATTTGATTTGAAATTACCGTTTAGTTACAGAAGCTCCCGCTTACGTCTTAATGAGACACACTTTAAATTTCCCCTCTTTCTGTTGTATTAGAAAGTGAATTTTAAAGTAAATTTATTGATTTTCTTTCTGTGAACATGCCCATTTTCAGACAGACCCAGACCATCTGTTAAAAATCCATCAGATCGTTTGTCGTTAAAGCTCCTGAAATGTTGTAGTGACCCCAAACCTCCTAAACTAATAAACAAATTTGACACATTTCCACAGTTTTAACCTTAAATGCCCTGAGCATTTAGAAGAAATCAACACTAAAGTTTACAACGTTATATCTTCTGCACTCTTTTTTATGTTTTTAAAAATTAATTGTAATTAGCCCTGACTCGGAACACAGCCTATAAATACCAAATTATTACATTTAAAATCCTTAAGTGTCCTTTTCCTGGTAGGAACCTCTGTTGTGAGCGTGGCACATAAATACCTTGAACTTGTCCAGCAGCTTGTGAGCTTAGAGAACTTCCAAACACAAAATGTCTTCAGTTTCCTTGTTGAAAGCTGCCCGTCAGTGTCACTCTCGCCCTCTCATTCTGCTTTTCGTGATCTTGTTGTCTGCTCTAACAGGAGACCACAGCCTCCCCTGGGGCGACCACTTAGTTTCTGGTGCATTTATTTTTAAATTTGTACAGTAACTCCCCTATTCTGTCTTGTCACTTTCTGCTGTCATTACAGTTTAGTTAACTGCAACCAGGGGGTAACTCACAGTTAAACTCTGGTGGAAGTTTAAACATTTGCCTTCATGATTGGCGTATTGATAGGAAGATGGCTGTAGCTGGCATCTGTAACAGTGAAGGTGTGATGGCACTGCTGGTGACTAGACAAATGGTAGCAGAAAGCAGTTTGGTTTCCATGACGTCATTTTCAGTTCCTCTGCTCAAGGCATCTATGTGCAACTGTGACGCCTTTAAACTGAAACCATTACATGCAGCCGCCATAAGATTGGCTGGTCAACCTGCACTGGAACCTTCCAGCTGGGAACAAACACCTGGGAATTGCAGGACTTCTTAATCTGATAGACGGGTGTGATAGACATGGATTTGATCCGAAACTGCACAGCAGTTAAGCAATTGCATACATTCAACGGCTAAAATATAATGTAGATAAAGCATCAATTATTTATTCTTTATAACTATGTCTCGCTTCAATAGATTTAATTATTTAAATGATTTACATTTTCCAGTTGTTGTTCCGTCATCTGGGCACTAGAGGGCGCACATAAGCCTGATTTATTGAAAGCAAAGTTTAACCTCAACTCTCCTGGATGACCCCTGAAATTTCCTCCTACATAATGATTCCGCTTTACTTCAGGACACCGCGTGATCCTCTGTATCAGTGAGACAGAATACAAGGGTATGAATGCAGATCAGCTGGTTGGGATTAAAATGGCAAGCTCATGCAGGGTCAATCTATCATACATTAACAATACTGTGATTCTCTCATGCTGTTAACCAGGTCTTTCCGATTCTCACCGCACACTTCACTGTAGGGGGTTTTCACTTCTTCTTCAGTCATGGAAACACAGTACAATGTGCCCTTGACTTATCTGTCTGAAATAATGACCCTTTTGTGCACCTACTAGACTTCTATCAAGAGTTATTAAATAATGAAGCGAAGAGAGGAGGAAGGTATCACTCACAGTACGTGGTAACCTGTAAGTGCAGGCCACAATCAATCTTGCAACACCGGAACTGTTTGTTTCCTATGGGGCGCTTTGTGCAACATACAAGGTGGGGATATTAGTCTCTGGGCAACACTTCACAGGTTTTTGTTTGGACCACCTGCGCTGTGTTGAAGAAGGAATCTCAGTTCACGGCACACACACACACACACACACACACGCACACACACACACACACACACACACACACACACACACAGGCTGCAGGTGCATGGTGTCACTGAGTGTGTCCTGGTTGCTAACTGCTGATTCTCTTTTATGCTCCCTTCTTCTGGTTTTCCACTGGCCCTTGTTTTCTTCCCAGGGCCTTGGCGGATGCTTGTGCACGGCTCTGCTGGGGTCCCCAGACATTGCATCCTGCCTGTAGAAAGGCCCTAAGTGGGCCCACAGGATAACCCGAACAACGGTGGGAAAGACAGCGAGCGTGGGTCTCCTTCAGCTAACGCGGCCCCGGCCGCCTCTGTGCCAACGGGCGCTCGCGGTTCTCACTATTATTGTGAGCGTGAAGCGCAAGTGACTGGAAATGCAAGTGAGTGCACGGCCAAAAGGGATATCTGCCACGTAAAATGGAGGTTATCTACAAAACATCCACACAATGTAGCATTTAAACCAAACACACACGTGGCACAATCACACATTCAGACAGTCACACACACACACAGACAGACAGACAGACAGACAGACAGACAGACAGACAGACAGACAGACAGACAAAGACTTTTGATGCCCCCCTCTACATCACTAGAGGCCCCTCTTTGACTTCCTGTCTGTGTGGGAACTCTTTCTGTCCTCTGTCACACACCTCTGTTGCCTGAAAGTGACTGTCAACAAGGAACCGATCCTTCAGCATCAGCCCACAAAAGTAGAAGTCTTCATCTAAATATTCCAATGTGCATCATTTACAGTAGCTCTTTTCTTTTGTGTTGCTTTTTTTATTAATAGTATTTTTTTTTTTTTTAAACTACCAAACAGTTGTGTCTGCAGAGCACATCTGCAGCAGCTGCTCCTCAGACTAAGTCACACTGAGGTAAACACAGTTGCGGGAAAGCCCCCTCTGATTGTGCTCCGGATGATGTCGCTCTCTCTTCCAGAGTTTACTCCATGCCAGCGCGCAGGTGCTTCCTCCAAAACTCCGCTGCTTTTTCCAGACGACGTTAATGAATCTCAGTCAGCCAAAACTCGACTCTGAATCAAAGGAAATAAAAAGTAATCAGCAGCAATACAAGAATGTGATCACCGGATTTCACGTGAAAGTCAAAAGAAAGGGTCTCCTCATCGTGCAACAAACTCACATGGTTGCCTTAATATGTGGAATTTAATTTCAAAAATGGATCTTTCTTAGCAAAAGCACTTAAATGGGCTTCAGCCGGAGCAAGTTTCTACTTATTGTAGCCAGTTAAACCAACAGGGATTCAGAGTCAGAACAGTAAGTTGCTCCCTCCAGTTTGTGTCCAGCAGTGTTAATCCTTACGCCAGCACGTTGCCAGGATTGTTTCCATCTGGACGCCATCTTCTCCGAGTGTTTCTAAAAATGTCAGTGATGGACAGCAGATACAGAAATCCTCTGCCATGATCGCTGCCTGCCTGCTGTCGCCCGTGACGCCTGTCGTTTATTTGAAAACTGGAAAAGTCAACATCCATCCATCACGGGCCAACTGTGAACCACCAAATATGTGACGGTTGAGGGGAAATGGATGCATTTCCATTCCTGTAATTGATATAAAAATAGTTCATTTGGAGTTTAGACAAGCTGTGTGTTTGTGCAAAAAAAAAAAAAAAATAAAGCAAGAAATTTAAGTAGAACTTTCCAAATTTAATTAGTTCTTTAGCTTACAGTCAATTCTATGATACAGCTAAGCTGAATCAATTATGCACAAAATTTGCCCAAAACTCTCCACTGAAATACTTGATTCATATGTGAGCTTGCCAGAGCACCACGGGGGTCTCATAGAAGAACTTCTGCATGTTCATATAACATGGAAAAAAGAATTGGCCTGCCGCTCACTCCGCTCTTACACAGTCAATCAGAGTGACACCAATTATGTGTGTCACATGACCACAGGAGACCGCAAATGGGGGCTGTGAGAGGCACATCCATCAGCTCCATCTAATGGGGCTCATAGCAGGACCACGGATGCAGTCTCAACAGACGCTCACGTTCACCGTACCATTGCAGGTGACGTGATTACACCGGTGGCTGTTTATGGACCTTCAAAGCTCCTCTTTTTTTATCATTTGCTGGAGAACACTAGGTATTTATTGTTATTGATAATTTAAATGGCACATTTCCACCATCATTTGACATGTTATTGTCAAAATATTTTTCATTTTCTATGTTATCTGCAGATGCTAAAGCTACTGTTAGTGTGTTAGCAATGTGTTAGCATAATCAAATCATTTTGGCCTGCTATATTAAACCGGTAAACATTTTGAAAATTGAACATTTTTAGCAGTGTTGTAAGTCACCTCTTGACAAACAGACCCGCATTTCTTCATTTTTGCAAAAGACAGTGTCCAATTATAAACAGAAACTTGAGGAACATACAAAGGAATGCTGGGAAAGGTCATGTGTTACCCTTTATTTCAGAGACAATAAACATACATCCATTGGTAACAGTCTCTGTACACAGAGAGAATATAGTTGTAGAACTAAAACAGTGCCTGTCTTACATGGTACATACTTTTTTTTTTAGATATCTTGATATTTGCTAGACATATGAACAGCTTCAGGCTGTAGCAGCATCTGTGGTTATGTGGATCTTGCAGTTCTTTTTTAGTGCATTTCTAAAATAACTTTAAACATTCAAAATGAATATTATCGGCATTTTCTGGCTTTCCAGAAAACATCATAATAACTAGAAAAATATACATTTTAATTTAAGAACCGCAAATCCTTAAATGCAGCGCACATATGAGCACGTCTGCATGAAGAAATTAGCCGTTTTCAGGTTGTTGCATCAAATATGAGACAATTCCTCTAATCTGTTTTATATACATTCAAGTTTTAAGATTCCTCTCCTGAATCTACGTGCAAATAATTTCAGGAATCTGTGACAAAGTGCTTGAATTATGTGGGGGGGGGGGGGGGGGGGGGGGGGGGGGGGGTGGGGGGGGGGAATACCCTAGAACAGTTTACTTCACTTAAAATGCTGTTTCTACGGCGCGAAATGTTTTTGAGCGTCTTCTGCTCAAGGCCTGTTCGTGTCTTTGTCGCTCTTCGTCTCATCTTCGGAATCTTCGGCGTCGGCGTACGCGCCGTCCTCAGATTCAGCGCTGGCTTTCTTCAGAAGATCAAGCGGGGCCAAAGTGAGTTGGGGGGTTTTAGGTGCCTCTCGAGGTTCCGCCTTGTTTGTGACAAAGCCGTCCTCATCACAGCCATCTTGGTCGCCTCCGTCTGAATCCTCCTCTTCATCTTCTGCATCGGCCGACTCTCTGTTCCAGTTCTCCTCTGGTGCATCGGCTTCGTCCTCCCCTGTAATGGTGGCTGTGTCCTCGTCTTCCTCACTTTGTTCATCCTCCTCTTCCTGGTTGACTTCCTGGGTCTTTTCTTCTTCATCTTCCTCCTCCTCACCTGTCTTCAGCTCTACAACAGTGTCACTTGGTTCATCGATCTTCTCAGTTTCTTCATCATCTTGACCTTCTTCAGCCCCGTTTTTCAGGTTCTCCTCAGGATTTGTCTCCGACTCACAGTCGAAGCTCTCAGGTTGTGACTCTGTTGCTTCTGCCACTACACCTTCTTCACCCTCATCTTCGGTTGTTGCCACCTCTGTGGGATCTTTACCTGTTTCTGTAGGTTCTTCTGCACTTTCCATGCCATCCTCATCTGATTGCTCTCCAGTTGTTCCCCTGTTTTCCAGCTCTTCTTCATCAGCTCTGTCACCCTCATCTTCAGTTTTTTGCTCTTCGTCTTTGGCCTCCTCCAAATCTTTGCCCATTTCATCCTCATCTTCAGTTTCTAGATCAGCTTTTGTTTGCTCATCATCACCACCCTCTGTGATTTCTTCATCATTTGAGGTAGCGGCTGTGCCGGCTTCATCTTCAGCCGTCTCAACACATTCCTCATCATCAATACGCTCTTCCTCGTTCTCCTCTCCCTGCTCAGGGTCATCCTCTGATGCGTTCTCATCTTCAGCCTCACTCTCTGCTTCCTCGGCTGGTTCCGTCTGATCTGGATCCTCAGCAGATTCTTCTTGGTCAGATTCATGGTCAGCTGCAGCCTCATCTTCTTCAGCCACTTCCCCTGAACCTTCAGTCTCCTCATCCTCATCTGTGGTTGCCTTGTCTGTGGTTTCAGCTTCACCACCTTCAGCGACATCCAATTCTTCTTCTGTCACAGCCGGCAAATCAGAATCTTCTCCAGCAGGTTCATCTTCATCTCCAGGCACATCCGACTCGTTTTCAGCAGCAGTCTCATCTTCAGTTGTTGCTTCTTCTGCAGCCTCACTCCCAGTCTCTTCCTCATTTCTTGCCTCATCATCATCATGGGTCGCAGCGATCTCTTGATCATTCACCATCTCCTCCTCCACATGTTCTTCTGTGGCAGAATCAAGTTCATCTTCTTCTTCCATCTCATGTGCAGTTTCTGCTACATCAGCACCAGACTCATCTGCACTGGTCACATCCTTACTCATCTGTACTTCTCTTGCTTCGTCTTCATCAGATTGTTCGTCTGCTATAGTGGTGACCTCTTTTCTATTTTCTTCTTCAGTTGTGGTGGCTTCAGCACCATCTTCCTCAAGCTCTTCCTCCCTTTCAGTAGCACCCTCCTTTTTTTCATGAAGCTCATCTTCAGCTGCTGCTTCATTTTCGATGGGCTCGTCTGTCAGATCACCATCAGCGTTCTCATCTTCATGCTCTGATATATCTTCTGAGTGTCCTGCTGGAGAACCTCCCCCTGATTCAGCCGTGACAGTCATGTCATCTTCAGTTCCTTCTTCTGGAGAGTTCTCCAACACCTCCTCAGGCGCATCTTCATTTGTGGATGAGGCATCTTCCACAGCCACAGCGGTCTCCTCTGCTGCACCTTCATCTTCAGCTTCATCTGTCTCATCTTCAAGTGTTTCTACTTCACGTTCCTCTGTTTCCTCTGTATGAGCATCTTCATCTGTGGAGGCATCTTCTGTTGATTCAGTGTTGTCTTTCTTTTCCATCTCTTCTTCATCCTCTGCTGCCACCGACACTTCATCGCATTCGTCTTCTGCAACATCACCAGCCTCTTCATCACCTGCAGAAGTCTCCTCCTCACCATCCACTTTTTCTGCTTCACCACCATCATCATCACCTGATTCCTGCTCAGACAAAGGTGCCACAGCCGTCTCCTCTGCTGGATCATCACCAGCAGCTTCTCCATCTTCACTGAAAGAATCAGCATTCTTGTCCACTGTCTCATCCTCAGGTGTTTTTTCTTCCACAGGTTCCTCTGTCTGCTCTGCAGAAGCATCCTCGAGTGAAGTATCGTCTCTTTCTTCCACTCCTTCTTCTGCAGCCAAAGACACATTTTCATCTGATGCATCTTCTGGAGTGGCGTCATCAGCCTCTTCACTACTAGCAGCAGTCTCCTCCTCACCCTCAAGTTTTTCTGCTTCCTCATTATCACCGTCACCTGATTCCTGCTCAGATGAAGCTGCATCAGCTGTCTCCTCTGCTGAACCCTCATCTCCAGCAGTCTCTTCATCTTCACAGAAACTATCACCCTTTTTGACAACTGTCTCAACCTCAGGAGCTGTTTCAGCTCCAGGTTCCTCTGTCTCTGCAGGAGGTTCTTCATCCTCTAGTGCATCAGCACCATCTTCTTTTTCCACCTCTTCTTCCTCTGCTGACAAAGACACTTTTTCCTTTGAGTCATCTTCTGCAACATCAGCCTCTTCATTATTATCAGCAGTCTCCTCATCTTCATCAACTCTTTCTCCTTCACCATCATCATCTTCACCTGATTCTTGCTCAGATGAAGCTGCCTCAGCTGCACCTTCATCTTCAGCAGTCTCTTCATCTTCGTGGGAACAGTCATCTTTTTTGACAACTGTCAGATCTTCACATGCTTCTTCTTCTTCAGATTCTTCTGTCTTCTCTGCAGGAGGTTCTTCATTTGTTGAGGCATCCTCCAGCGCATCAGTATCATTTTTCACTTCCACCTCTTTTTCCTCCTCTGCTGCCAATGAAACATCATCAGGTGCATCTTCTGCTGCAGCAGCAGCCTGATCACTACCTGCAGCAGTCCCCTCCTCACCATCATCGCTTTCTGCTTCCTCACCATCGTCTTCAGCTGATTCCTGCTCAGATGAAGCTGCTTCAGCTGTCTCCTCTGCTGCACCTTCACCTTCAGCAGCCTGTTCTTCTTCACTTGTGAAAGAATCTTTTTTGGCAGCCTTCTCATTGTCAGTTGTTGCTTCTTCAGCTGGTTCCTTTGATTCATCAACTGTAGCTTTCTCATCTGCAGAACCATCTGCATCTGTAGATTCAAGTTCTTCTTCTCCATTAACTGTCTCTTCTGCAGATATTTCATCATCCTGTTCTTGTTTTCTTGCTGATTCCATGTCAGCCTCTTCTGCTGCATCTTCACCATTCAGCTCATCTTCACTCGCAGCAGCTGGTCCCTCCTCTACATCCCTTTCTGCTTCTTCACGCTCATCTTTGCCTGATACATGCGATAAAACAACAGCTGTCGCTTCTTCTTCAGCATCATCTTCTGCTGTAATTTCTCTAGATTCATATTCTTCACTTGCATCCTCCTTCTCATCAATCATCTCTTCTTCCATAGACATCTCTTTGTCAGGTTCTTGTTCTTCTGAGGCTGCCACATCAGCCTTTTCTTCATTTTCCTCTGCAGATGTGCAGATATCAGCTGCCTCCTTCTCCTCATCATCTTCTGCCCGTGATTCCTCAGCATCATCGTTGTCCAACTCGTGCTCTGATAAAGCTGCTACATCTGTCTCTCCAGCTGCTCCTTCCTCCTCTGATTCATCGTCTTCAGCAGCTACTTGTTCCTCTGCAGGTTCATCTAAGCTGCCAGCAGTTATCTTCTCATCACTGGCTTCCTCCACCACATTGTTTTCTCTGTCACATTCATGGTCACTTGTGCCTGTGAGGCTGGGTTCTCCTCCCGTGCTTTCATCTTCTTCTTTGGCTTCAGAATCCTCCTGTTGATCTTTAGCTGTGATTTGGGACCTCACATCTTCAGAGTCACTTGCTGCAGGGGAGGGAATCTCTTCATTATCAGTCACCTCTGTTCCTTCACACTTCTCATCTGTAGCTTCTTCTTCTATTATCTCTGTTGCATAGACAGTCATGTTCTCTGTCAACTCCTCCTCACCTGATACAGAATTCCCTCTTTCTAGCTCCGTCTCTTCTGCAGGTTCTTCAGCAACAGCATCATTTAACTCATCGCTCTCTGCAGCTTGAACATCTTCTACCATACATTCATCATCACCTGCCATCGATACGCCTTCCTCACTCATCAATGCGTTTCCAGTTGTGACGGCTTTTATGGTTTCCACCATCGTTTCTTCTTCCTCTGCACATTCGCTTGTGCACTTGTTCCCTTCTGTTTCTTTAACAGCATTGACGATGGCATTTTCCACAAGCGTTGCTGCCAGGTTTTTAGTATCAGCGTCAGGGTGTGCTGTGACATGGACTTCGTGCATTTTGCCGGGGTCTTTGGACTTCCTCGCCAGAATGGCCTTAAGGTCAAAGTCCATGAGAATATGTGCATTATTCATTGTCTCTGCAGGGAGTGGCGGCCTGGATGCATGTTTTTTCTTGATGCATGTTTCACAAGGGCAGAACTCATCTTCATTTTCACTGCGCTGGTCACTGTATGTAGTGCATGTTGCTGAGTCTTCGCTTTGCATGGCTGAGGAACCCATCGACTGTTTAAGTGTCATCTTCAGTCTACGTCTTCTCTCCTCAGTCTGCGAAGTCGAAGAACGTGAAATTGTTCCCCGTGGAGGTCTTGGCAGGCCAGCACGGGCCTGGATTTTCTTCAGTTCCCTGTCTATACTTGTTTGGATTCTTTTGTGGACTTCGGCTTGAAGTTCATGAATCATTCCATCAAGCTGGTCGTTATCATCTAAATTCCATCGGACTTTGAACTCCTTCATCGCATTGATGTAATGTTTCATGAATTGCTTTTCTATTTTGGTTAGCAAGGTTAGGACCCAGACAGGGTCAGGGTCTTGGGAAATCTTTTTGGCTGGATCTGCATTTTGAAAGAGCAGAGGTCCTTCATAATGACTGTCCACTGTGTCAGCATCCTCTGGAGGTTTTTGGTCACCACTGTCGCATCCAGAGCTCTGGTTTGGAGAAGGCGGCGACTCGGGATCCTCTCTTGGACTGTCGTTGCTTCTGATCGTTTCATTTGTGGCTTGATCTTCCTCTTTTTGCTCGCATATTACCTCAGTTTCTTTCTCACAGGCCCACCGTGCCTCTGATTGTTCCTTCCTCTCACAGCCTTCTTGCGTGTCTTTCAACATATTTGGAGCTGCGTTGGTTTGAGATGTATCAGTATTAACACCGTCGCTACTTTTGCCCGAGCCCGTCGAGCCGCTGTTGACATCCACGCCGGATGAGGATGTATGGATGCATTCATCATCCACCTCCTTCCTCAGCACGTGCTCTTTCTCTGTTGGAACGCAGAGCCAGAGAGACTGAAGGATGTTCATGAGTTCCTGATATCTTGCATCCTTTTCATCTGCATTTTTGGGGTTGTTGTCGATTAACTGCAGCTTCACAAGGCTATCTAGAAGGCCCCTGGCTGAATTGCTCAGCTTACGTCCATAGACTGGAGACACTTCAGGTAAACTGTTACATCTGTCAGGTTTGGGGTTTAAGAGAACCTTCATCACCTGAATGGAGGAGTTAAATATTTTTGTGGCGTCATCTTCTTCAGCACAGACATCCACTGGATTCACTGCTTCGACACTTGCGTTCTTTGTTGCTTCTTCTCCCGTGTCCGTTATGTTTTCAGCTGCTGTGTCGCCATTTTCTTCTTCCCCTTTTTCTCCAGCTGTGTGGCCACTTTTCTCTCTGTTGCAGGCTTCGTGTAGTCCCTCCACGTCATACATGTCGCCATCTGCCGGTAGCGTTTTCAGCCATTCGTTCACCACCTCAGTCGGGGATGCGTTTGGTAAATTCGACGGGACCAGATTGACGTCCTCATCGTTTACGTCCTCTGTCCTGCGTTTGCTGCTTCTGTCACTTTTCTTGTCAACAGATTTCCTCCCCAAGTCTGAGCCTTGTTTTGTTTCAGTGGACCGAACTTCATCTTTTTCTTTTACAAAGTCTGAACTCGACAGGGTTTGTGACAAATCTGTTTCACCCGAATCTGCACGACAAATCACCGGCTTTTGGTTCTGGTTTGGTTCTGCATCCTCCTCATGATTTTCCACGTGTTCCACTGTCAAAATATCAGTTTTGTTCGATTTTTGTGATTTCACCTTGGAATTACCAGATAAAGAACTTTTCTTTTCTGTCCCTTTAGATGCTTTTGATGTCTTCGATTGCACGGACAACCTGGATTTTGAGGACAAGGCTGGAGAAACCCCTTCTTGACGAGGGGATTTTGCCGCAGATGGACTGAGAGTTCTCCCCATGTCATGGGTATTTTCAGCTGTGTTTACAGTTGATTTCTTAGATCGGACTGATCCATTTGACTTGGCTGGTGTGATACTTGTAGCCTTCTCTGATGTCACTTCAGTGTCTGCATCACTACCAGTGCATGAGCTTTTGGTGATAGAAATATCTGCGCGATCCCTTGTTTCTTCATAGTTAGCCACAGACACATCGGTATTCAAAGATCTTGCCGAAATATTTGTTTTCACTGATTTAACACTCCTATCGAGCTCTTCGGGCTGAGTGACCGTTGTCAGCTGTGAAACTTTTGATTTTGTCGACCTCAGAGACAAATTGGACTGTGCTTTGGTTGACACGGTGCTCGGGGTTCTCCCTTCACTTTCATCATCTACTGCATTTCCCTCAGCAGAAATTTCAGTGATTTGAGAATGGTTTGATTTCCCATCTGATTTATTTGACATTACACTTTGAGTTCGATCAGTCTCTTGAGATCTCTTTGATTTTGCAGATGCAGATGTCACGTTGGTCCTCCTGGAACTGGTTGACAGCGAGCTCTTTGCTCTCCCTACGGTGTCATTGTTGCTTTCCACAACATCATCTCCAAAACCCTCTGAGTTATCAGAGAGTTTTGAAGCTTTTGACTTCACTGAACGTGCAGACCTGTCAGACCTGACAGATTTAACTGAAAGGGCGCTGGGTGACCTTTGCACATTTCCACTGCTCTCTGGTAAAGGAAGTTCAGTGTTCCTTGAAGACACAGAGATACCGGACTTTGCTGACAGCGACACGTTGCTCGGTGATCCCCTCCCAGTTCCTGCTTCAGCGTCTTCTTCACCAGGACCAGTTTTATCTGAATCCTCAGACACACGACTTTCTTTTTCCTCTTCAGCTGTGATTTCTATGGAAATTGTACCTTTGGAGGTTTCAGATAGCATTGAGGAAGCAGGCCTTGAAGATCTGTCTGTCCTTGCACTCGCTGGTCTCTCAGTAGCCGAGTGACCCTCTGACCCACCTTCTTCTGCTGGAGCATTTGAGATTTTTGACTTGCTTGATTTTTCTGACATGGCTGTACGTGTGGAACTGGCTGACAATGCACTTTGAGCTCGTTCTTGGATATCTTCTACACCACTTTTATTATCAGAACAAACTTCTGAAACAACGGATTCTGTTTTTACTGAAGCGCGTGACTTTGCTGATTTTCCTGACAGGGCACTCGATGTTCTTACTGTCAGGTTCTCGTGAACCGGCTCATCATTGGTGTTAGTGCCTGAGACATCTGTCTTAACAGATCTCTCAGAAACACGAGACCGAGCTGAGGAGGCTGATACACGGCTCGCTGCTCTGTTTTCATCTAGATTCTCAGCGTTTTGTTGTGCAGTCTTGGACGATCTTGAAGCTTTGGAGCGAATAGAACTCGACTTTGCAGACACCACACTCGTTGCTCGGACTTCAGCATCTTCCTCTGGAGGAACCTCTGAGACGTCTGATGTCATTGATGCTGTAGAAGCCGGTGACTTTAGTCTTGGGGTGCTTTCCCGCAGAGCATCGATGGACCGTTTCGATCTGCTCGATTTCACGGACAAAGCTGACTTGGTGGAATGAATGGACATGGAGCTTACTGAACTGCTGTCCAACTGCTCCTCTTCGTGTGTCTCTTCTGAACCTGCATCATCAGGTTGATCAGAAGGTGGAACTTCAGAAGCTTTTGATTTCTTTGAAACTGCTGAAATATTTGACTTTATGGATTTTTCTGAAATATTTGACTTCATGGATTTTTCTGATCTGACTGATAGGATACTCGGAGATCGCTGCACATGTTCCGGGTGATCAGAGGTAGCCTCCTCAGCTTGATCCTTGATTCCATTTGACGCAGCAGATTTGACAGAAACACTCGACATTGCAGTCTTATCTGACAGGGAACTCTGTGCTCTCTCTGGACTTGCAGGAAAAGCCTGAGATGCATTTGACTTGACAGATTTTCTAGAAGTATGTGACTTGGCTGATTTAGCTGACAAAGCACTTGGTGCTCTCTCTGCTTCTCCCCTCTCCTCCTCAACAACTCCATCATTAACAACACCATCTTCTATGATGATCACAGAAACCTTTGACCTATTGGATGTATTTGAAACATTTGTCTTGGATGATTTTCCTGATCTGGCTGACAGATTGCTTGGAGGCCTCTCCACATGTTCGTCAGGCATGTCAGTGTCGACCCCTTGTTCATTAATGAGGACTTCCGATCCATCAGCACAACTTTGAGAAGGAACATTCTCAGCTTCATCTAAAACATCCGCAGTCTTAGACATGCTGGATTTGGCAGAAACATTTGTCCGGGTTGATTTTGCAGACTTTGCTGATTTCTGTGATATTGTGCTTTGTGGTCTCTCCTCCTTCTCCTGTTTAGTGTTCTCATTTTCTGAAAGGTCAGATATTTCCTCTCTCTGACGTTCTGACATTTTAGATCGTCTAGATCCAGCAGACACATCAGACTTGATGGACACAGCCGACATTGCACTCGGCACTCTTTCATCTTCATTATTTCCACTCACCGCCATTGAACGATTAGACACTGCTGATTTTCTGGACCTCACAGATGAGTTGGACCGGATGGATTTAACCGACCTGCTGCTTGGACACCTCTCCGCACCTTCCATCGCCTCAGCATTTGAGGATGTGCAGGACAAAACACTTGCCGATCTTGTGGCTGTGCCCTCCATTTCCTCCTCTTTGTGTTGATCCTTGACATCAGAGGTGTTGGATTTTGCTGATTTGTCAGACATCGGACTTGGCATGCGTTCTTCGGTGTCTTTGTCAATTTCCTCATTTTGACACTCAGGTGTTGCTGAGTTGGATTTGGCTGACACCACGCTCGCTGCTCTCTCTTGACCTTCTCCACCCTCTTCCGTTCCTTCTGGCTCTTCAGTATTTTCTGAATATAATGACACGGACTGTTGAACGCTCTCAGATTCATCCTCCGCATCTTCTTCGACTGACACTTTAGAGGCTTTTAAGTTCGCAGAAACATCTGACTTGGCTGACATTGCACTAGGGCCTCTCTCCTCTGATGGGTTTTGAGTGTTTTCATCTGCAGCTGTGTCACGTTCTTCTGTTTTATCTTCTGGGTAGCCTTCTGATGCAGCTGACATGGCACTGGTTGTTCTTGGCTCAGCTTCACCTTTTTCTCTGTTTGAGACTCTGGATCTCTTTGAATTAACAGAGACCTTTGACATGGAACTTGGTGCTCGCCCATCGTTGCCATCCTCCTCTGGTCCAGCTGTCTTTTCTGACCTCATTGATCTTTTTGATTCAGAGGTGTGAACTGATATGCTACTTAAAGGTCTCCCATGTGTTTCCTCATCATTTTGACTTTCTTCTTCTGTAACATCGACAACATTGGAGGCATCTGAATGAACTGACATGGCACTTCTGGATCTGTTCGCCGTTGAATCTCCACACTCCTCATTCTGCATTTCTTGCGAATTCTGTGATTGGCCAGAGGAATTTGATTTAACAGACATGGCACTTGTTTGATCTCTCTGTATATTGGTGTCCTCAGCCTCGATTCTTTCCTTTTCATCACCTTCTTGCTCATTAGAAGCTTTGCATTTACAAGAGTATGATCTCTTGGACTTTCTGGACTTGCTTGAAGCATTAGATGCTGCCTCTGTGGGACTCAGAGAGCCTGATTGTGTTGGTGATCCTTCATCGCTTGGTGGAGCTTCATCACTTTGGTCCTTGAAGTCTGCCAATACTTCAGGCAGAGAGCTCGGTGTGGATGCTGCTTGATCCTGATTGTTATCCACGGTGGAGGATTTTGGAGAGCAGTTTTCACTCTGGACAGTGCGGTACTCCACAGTCTCCACACAGGTCTCACTCTCCACCACTTGCTCTGCGTTTTCATCGCTTGATCGGGACAGGGTCTGCCTTTCGATCTGCATCTTCCTGGAGACCACGGTGTGGGAAGATGCGCTTGAGCTGGAGGTATGAAAGCAACGACTGGCCCCGTGTGTTTCTGGGATTTTCTTCCAGACGTCGTATTCCTGGCAGTGAGGGCACTGAGGTTCCTCCCTGTGTCTGTGGTGGCACCCGTCCATATAATCCTCATCATGGTCTCCGACGGAGATGTTTTCAGATTCAGAATAGTTTATATCACTAACTTGTGCAAAATTGTGTCTCCTGAGGTATTCACTGCTCTTGTCTCTTGTCTTCCTCACTTTTGTTGACCAATGTAATGTTTCTTTATTCTGTAGCCGGAAGCGCACCTTCATTTCCATAGACAAACTGCCATCTTTGTTCACACAAACTCGTTTCTCTATGTCATCTTGTCTGACATCTCCGGTGTTTGGACCAGAATCCGCGTTATTCTGAGACTCTGCCCCGTCAGATAAGGCCTTGTCGGACGACACCGACTGCCTGGCGGATTTGTCTGGACTGATGGCACTGTTCTCTATTGGTCCTTGGTTTACCATTGAGAAATAGAGAAAATAAAATAAACATTAGTAAATTCATCTGTTTACTCCTAAAACCATAATTCACAGTTTACATCTGTGGCCATTGATTGTTGCTCCTACCCTCCTGTTCGTCGGTGCAGACGTCAGAGCGGGAGCGCACATTCAGCTTTGGAAGTTTGAAGGATTTCTGAAAGTTTTCCACAATCGATGGGTGGGAAGGTTCCCGGCCCACACACACAAGAACACCAGGGCACTGAACTAGCGCCTGAATGTTGTCAATCTGAAACAGAAAAAAAATGTGTGTTTACCTTTAATAAATGAGATTCAACATGAGGCAATACGCAAAGGATTAATGAGATTTTTTTTGTATTTATTGAACAATAACAATGAATATTTAGATCCTGACAGAGGAATATGTGCTGTTTGGGTTTCTTCTTGTGTCAGTCCTCTACTGATTCTCCCTGCAAAAGAAGGGGCCACTCAAAAAAACGTCACAAGCTAATAATCTAATCTGGGATGATCTCTGTGAAACTTCTGTTCTCTCCAATGCTGAGTCACTGTTGTCCCATTGCTCAGCAGTATTTCAAGCTGGCTGAGGCCACAGCAGACAGGAGTCTGATCATTTTTACTAAATAAAAGGCTCGTTTAGCTAATTCTGCGCCAGAAACCTTCAGAACATTTCAGATACATCGCACACGTTCAGGTGCTCAACAAAACCAGATGTAATTACTGCATCGTCTTCACAGTAGTTATTAGTGTCGTCATTGTCCTTATCATGATCACATGGTCAACATCCTCATCAACATCGTCACCAGTGTCATTGTCTTCATCACCATCACAGTCATTGTCTTCAGCACTGTCATTGTCATCATCGTCAATAATCTTTTGTCGTCACCATCATCCTCATCATTTGTGTGATTAGCCTAAATGCTAAGCTCTGGGGACTGACCTGTTTTTAATATTTCTCTGTACAACCCTGAGAAACCTGCTGCATATTTTCATATTTCTCCCGTGAATGGGTTTCTATACTTCACACTCACTCCATTTGCTGCTGACATCTATTAAACTCCCCGAAAACATGTTGACTAAAGACTTTTCTTGATTTTACCGGTTCAGCTTTGATTCAAACACAGCTCTGAAGTTTATAGACAGAAGAATGGCCTCAGCCGCACTCACACAAAGCCCGTCTGAAGGGAATTAATTGCCTCTGTATTTCTACGAACGCTTCAGTATCAAGGAAAAAGTTTGAAAGCTGACCCGCTTTCTTTCCCTCAAAAATAGCTCTGATTTGACCAAGATTAATGGGGTTTAGAGAGGTCTACGTAATCTGGATGTGCACGTGAGAGAATCTGCTTGTTTATTCCTCTTTCACGTGCTGTGCGGTGCCTCTGCGCTCCTGTTTGTTAGGCTGCTGGATGAACCAGCTGGTGTTAAAGTAAAGAGTCTGTCACTAGAGGCCTCCCTTTCACTGCTCACACAGGAATCACAGCAGCTTTTAACGACCACATGAAACGTTCATTTAAACACCGAGGAAGGTATAAAGATCTCAGGAACTCACCTTTTGGCCTTCTAGAGAGTACACCTTCCTGATGTGGTACTGCATCAGCTCTGAAATCTCCTCTAAAAAAAGCCCAAAACTGTGCACACTCCCACGGTGTAAAAAGATGGCCCTCCTGATGGAGGGGTCGCTGTTCTTCACCAAAACCACCCTCTTGTTGTTCCTGCGATGGTGACCTTGGCCCGAGTAGACCGCGGGGTGCTCCTCGGGTCTCCTGAGAACGTACTGTTGGGGGTGATGGTGGATGCATGGCAGGTGGGAACGACACAACAACGTAGTGTGTGCGTCTAGCGCCTCCAGGACCTGAGCACGTCTGTACTCAGCGCAGTGATAACACTCCTCCAAAGGTTCATGGTGGGCCAGGATGCCGTGTTGGGGGATCCTGGGAAAGCAGCTCCTGTGGGGCTTGAATGGGAGAGAAGGCTTGCAACCTTCCACACTGACTGTGTTGAAGCACTGGAAGCCGCGTTTTGGCGAAGACATAGTGGATGGTGGGCTCCAAGTCCCCTGGGTGAGGGATGGTCTCGGGGGGGCTGTGACGGCGGCAGGTCAGCGCCAATAACAGTTAAAGGCGGTTGTCATGTTTGCTCCCTGCTGAGGTGTCGCAACAGAATCCTTCATGGCTCCTGCTCATCCCACACTGGAAAGAACAACATCAACCATTGAGAGCAACAGGAAACTTAAATAAATTTGCTACCTGTAATTTATCTAATCTGTGTATTTATACATGCACCTTTTGAATGATTCGTGGTATTCCTGGCATCACAGCATGCATGTGTTGTCTCAAGGACTTAAGTCCAGAAATAACACCTCTCAGACACATTGAGCACCACCAGTGTAATCAACATATGACCTTTGGAAAGATTCTAGTCAAGGTTCAGATGTGAAACTCAGGTCTTGTACTTTTATAAAACCTTAAAATGATGCAAAAGTCTGCTGTTTTTAAGCTTCATTTTGTCAGTCGCTGCAGAGGCGCATTCAAATTTCAATCCAAGCACATGTTGCTAATATTTACCTGGTACAAAATCTATTTTTCCTGCACAGTCTGATGTGCATGAAAAAGAGCAGACCCAGATTATGAAAAGAAGAAAAAAAAAGTCAAGTCTTCAAGAGGGATCTTTTTTCATGTGTTGCATGTACCCACTGCTGATGTGATGAAAAAGTAAATGAAGACAGGGATAACGAGGATGAAGCCGCAAATAAATCCAGCAAGTGACTTTAAATAACAAGCTTATGTCTCTGCTCACAGCAGAAGTGGACATTACCTCAGTGATTATCACTGCAGAAAAGACTATCTTAGCCAGCCTTTCCTGCAGCCCATAATGCACGGATTATCTATAAAAAGCTACAGCATCTTCAATAAGAACAATGTGGTCCTGCTAAGTGTTACAGCGCTCGGAGGCATAATAAATAAAATATAAAAAGTCAAATTCTGTGACTCGAAAATAGGCCAAGTCTGACTGACGTGTTTAAAGATCGGTTTGGCTGTTGTCCGTGTTTTGGTATTAAAGCTTTATGGACTTGTAAGTACAGTGGACATTTATAGAAGGGCATTTTAGCTAAGACAAGAACTTTTTCTGGTACCATACTGGTAACTATCAAATCAGGATTAAAAAAAAAGTGCATGTTACCACTTTGCTATCACGTTTCACCATTTTAAAGGATGAGGCAAGTACTTGTCTGAAATTTAGCTCGTTTTTACACAATAACACAAAAAATGGTAAATGCCTAGAATATAAATACCACCTAAGTCTACTGGAAAGGGTTGTCAGAGTTATTTTTTGATGTAAAGAAGGGAAAACACTCAAATTGTAAAAGTTCAAGCTGCTATTAAATGAAAGATTTGACTGTTTCTGCTGCATGAAGTCAAAATGCAAAAACTCAACAAGACCAGGAAACGTATGCGTCTCTGGTTCTCTAAAAAAAAAAGAAGCACACTCATCCCTTAGGTGCCATTGGCTCCTAAAAACATTGAAACCAGCAAATTAAAAGTCACATCCTGTAAGCAGGCTGACCCTCTTCTGTTACTTTATGATGCATCTTTAAGTTGCTGTCCAACATATTTACATCTGTACAGGAGATAAACAGATCCACTCTAATAGTGCAGTGTGGGTTTGCATACTTACATCAGCCACAAAGAACCAAAGATAACGGTCTAAAGTTCCGACTCTGCAGTGTGCAGCCAGGAAGGAGCAGAGCTATTACAGGCAGGGAAACCAAAGCAAAAGCTTCTCTGCAGAAGCTACCTGCTAATCAGATACATGGGATGCTAAGGATAGAAGGAAAAGCCTTGCTAATCACTCTCCGATTGGCTTTGGACACATGACTTGGACTTCACCATTGCATAAACGGAGTTAAGCACACTTTTAGAATGTACCTGATGGCTCAGTGACAGTCTATGACTAGGCACAATGTCCTACCTTTGCCTTTTCCCTTTCTGCCTGTTTTCTTCTCTAAGGAGCATGTTGCATAAAGTAGGAGTCTTTTTGCAATATCGGTGCGATATATTCTCAACAGGGCAGTTAACAATAAGAGAATCAACCTACGTTATTTTGTTCCTACCCCCTAAAACACCCGTCACAGGTCAAAACTGAAATTATTGGAAATGTAAAGAAACCATTTTTTTTCCTATTCATTATTATTAGACCCACAGGCTGCATGTTTAGATCCCACCCTGTGAGCGTCAACAAGTGCTTCATCAGAGAAACACCCATTCCCACAGAGCCCACACAACATTCAGCCAAGCCCTCAGGCAGCCATCTGTCTGTCAGTCTTAAGGAGCTTGATGGGTCATACTGGGTTGGAGTTGACGCAGGCTGATTTTTTTCTGCCCTAGACCCGCTGCTGAGTCTTGACAGCGAACATTCATCACTGAGAAGACACTCTAGTGTCGGCCTTATCTTGCCCTTTCACTTTTCCTATAAAGGGAAAACCCCTGTGTGTCGACGGTTGTGTTTCTATAATCTGTGTGGTTATTATGCAATTAAGAAGTGTCGGGAGGAGACCTGAGAAGAAACATACCCAATTAAAAGATCAGAGATAATTAGTGTGTATAATAATAGTGAGTCAGAGTAGGGTTCTTGCTCTGTGAGTGCTTCACACCCAGGAAAAACTGGCGTTGATAAAGAAAACTAAATGCAAGGATATTTAAAATCACAAGTGCGATTCTTTTTTATTAATCCTCACACTTTTTTATTAATCCTCACACATGTGTCAATCTCCTGATGTCGAGACAGGTCTTAAGTGTTGATCCTTTAAACTCGTGCTGCTTGTTTGGTTAAGGCAATGCAAGTTTATTTGTATAGCACCATTTGTAGACAAGGCCATTCATAGTACTTTACAGATACACTAGGGATTAAAATAGAATCAAAAGATAAATTAGAGAAGTTAAATCAATTTAAAACATGAAACAATATACAAGGTTTTGTCTGTTCCATATTTATTTGTCACTCTCACTCAGCTCGAGTCCCCAAGACTCAACAGGTTTCATTTATCTGCTCTTCCTATTTCATCTAATTTGTCCCCTTATTTTTAACTCAGAGAAACAGAGACGAAGCTGTTGTCAATTGGAATGAATGAAAACATTATAATGTCGTTTAAAATCTCTCAGTAGTCAGTAACCAACGTTTACTATTATGTTAAGTTTTGTGCACAATCCCAAACGAGACCTTAGCTAAATGGTGTGTTTTTGACGGGTTATCCAGGCCTATACAGTGTGGATTTAAACATTGAATACAGTGTGCTTGTCATGCAAAGTCAATGGCGTCAGTGCGCTCTCCTATTATTACAATGACAAGGTGGTGTCATTTTATTATATGTATTATAACATTCTGTACTGTGAGAAAAAAAAGCAGCAGAGTTATTCTTAATAATTTTGTAATGTTTCTTAATATCAATATCAATCTTTATTTTATTTATTTTATTTACAATACAATACAATATATTACCTTCATTAGTATGTTCGATATCAAAATACTGACTGAAGATTTGAAAAATTCAAGAGCTGGGTTCAAAAACAACAAAAAAATATCTATCCAAGTACAGATGATGAGGTCACCGTTAAGAGCCCATATAAACATATGGTAGATACATAATGGCCACAGCCAGTAATGAGCCAAAGTGTACAGTGCAAAATAGTGATGGTCGGCTCTATAAAATAACCCATATTTACAAGCAATAGTCAATTAAATAAGAATTTAAAGCTGAAAACAGTCAATAAGAAGAATGTGGTTCTGGTGTGACAAGCACTAAGGATGAAAAGCTGAAAAGATTAATGTCAGAAGTGGGATTCGAACCCACGCCTCCAGGGGAGACTGCGACCTGAACGCGGCAAGATTTTTGGAGCTTTTAGACCAGATCAGCCAATCACCGCAGCTCTGAATTCCAGACCTCAATATGATTGGTGGATTCTTCCTCCTTCATCTAAATTCCCCTCACTGACCAATCACAGCGCTCAATTTTTTGACAACCGGCAGGTTGATCCCGCCTCTTCGTTTTTTTTCGCTCATTAAATCGCGTGCAACAGCTGCTCATTAGCTTAAATTGCGCACAACCGCTGTTTATTCATCTCTTAATAGAAAGCGGCAAATAAACAATATTGACATGGTGAGTGTTTAGCGACACATACGAAATGGCCGATTATATATCATTCGGGAGAACTAGCGTTGTTTTCGATTGTGTCATGTTGTCGTGTTATGTGTTCGTGTTTCGCGAGTTTTCGATAGCCGCTAGTTGCTAATACTTCGACCGGTTTTTGCAAAACTACAGTAGAGTCATCGGCTAAAGTGTGCGCTTGTGACATATTAGCGGTGTGGAGTAATAACTCCTTTATTACACGTTGTGGCCTGTACTCCCCCACCCCCACTGCTGCTACTACAGTGGAGCGACATTTTGATGGGGGAGGGGGGGCTGGAAGTCTATTTCACACTTACTTTACTGACAACGCTGTAGTTTCGTTACTTTATTTGCAGTAATGGTTCAGTAACATTATAGTATGTATAAATTATGATATAAAGTAGAGTGTGATACTCATGTGCTGCTGATCTGAGCGTCAAACGTTCACACACTCACATGCAAATGTCTAATGTCTGCTCATACGTTTATTTTGGTGGCATGCATTTAAATAATGTCTGTGTATTTATGTCATCAAAGGCAGCAGAAAAGAAGCCACCCAAGGCGATGGGAGACGCAGAGTGGATGTCCCCCTTCGTTTGCCCAGCACTGGGGTCTGGCCTGCAGGTGAGGGCAACAGCCCAGCCCCCAACAAAAAAAGGTTTGATTTGTATAAAAAGGTATGTAGCTGGTAAAAAAAAAAAAAAAGGGCCCTATTTTAATTCCAATTATTTATAATTTCTAGGTAGAATAAATGTGATATAATGTAAATTATTATCTATAAAATAACCCATATTTACAAGCAACAGTCAATAAGAAGAATGTGGTCCCGGTGTGACAAGCAATAAGGATGAAAAGCTGAAAAGATTAATGTCAGAAGTGGGATTCGAACCCACGCCTCCAGAGGAGACTGCGACCTGAACGCAGCGCCTTAGACCGCTCGGCCATCCTGACAGCTGGTAGTACCGTTTTACATATCTTGCTCATATCTATATTCCAAACATTCTCTCTCTTTATATATATATGTTCTCTATATATAGATATGAAAGAGAAGTGTTGTCCCAGAACGAATGTTTAATATGAAATTGATTTACAATAGACCCAGTCCTAATATGCTACATTTTACCTGCCCACTGATCTTGCCAACAGCCAAATAAAAATGTTTTTTATCTTCATTTGAAGAATTAAACGGATGCCCTCATATACATACAGGGGGGGGGGGGCCCTAAAGAAAATAATATAACACGCGAAAATCCAAGAGAAGATCGGATACAAGTAAATTTGTGTCGTATCTATGGGAGCCGATGGGCATTGAACCGCCATCTGGTGGTGGGGGTGGGTACAGCTAATAATAAAATGAAGAGTTATCAATTGTTATTTGATGTTTAATATTCAACACCAAATGTTGTTGGGAGGTATTTACCTCTTTTTAAAAAAATAACGTAAATTTAATATGTATACTAATATAGAAGTTTTAAAATTGAGGCCCCAGTGTGAGCCTAGCTTGTGAGGAGGGATGGATACGTGACACTAACAGCTTCTATAGCTTATCATTGCTTTCAGTTAAGTATTCTGCCATCTGAAGCAAACACAGACCTGTTCTATCTCATATCCTGTTTTGAACCTGTCGACATGGTACTTTAGTTGAGGTTCTGAACTCTGGGGAGCTGCTGCGTGACTCATTTCCATACTTCTCATTTTTGATGTTGAGTCTTTAAGGAAATGGGGCCGAGCATCCAGCAGGAAGGGATTCCTTCAAGCACAGACATCAACAACATCCCGATTATTACGCCCATAACGTGAGGCCAGAGGAATGGGAGCGAGTGTGGAAATGATGCCAGAGTGGCCCTCTGCCAAGGTCAAGCTCTTACCCAGAAGTCCTGAAGTAAACAGTCCACATCAAGGTGGCGGAAATGCTATGTGTCATGGCTGACGTACTTTTTCACAAGAGATGGTAGATGAGGTATTTTGTTCCTGTTGTGTGAGTAATCAGCACCCTGGCGTCATTTGAGTGGGTTTTACGCTTATCTGGTACATGATGAATTATCATGATGTTGTGGAATTGAGCTTTGTCTGATTTTGACATTTTCTTTTTTACCTTGCCAAAGATACCTTGAAGAGTTAGATTACACTACTTTTTTTTAATTAAAAAGGATGGTCATCATCCTGATTAAAGGTATATTTGGGTGTTACTGAGGCCGCACATCAATGACTGATATATGAGTACTGTATCAGTATATCTCAGCAAAGACACTTGTATATATTTGATATATTTGACTCTGGCCGCGCTGTCATCGGGCAGAGCGCACTTTGCTTTGTCTATCCTCCTCGGGAGCTGTTAAAAGGGACTCGCTCACACCACTGAACTTATAGCATCACTCATCTGAATCATTAGCGCGTCTGCTGTTCAGGATGCGTGCTGAGTAAACTCCGCTGGTGCAGGATGGAGGGGCCCAGGCCGCACTGGTATGTGGGCCCGGCCAGCTGAGATTAAAGACATGCAGATCTTTCAAAGGCAGTGGTCGTGATCATAACAAAGACTTTGGAGGTAAACATATCTGCTGTTAGGAATCAAAACGACGGCTTTATTTATCTAATTTATTTATCTAATTTTCCTTCCACAACAGCCAAATTAGACAAAGTATTCAAGGATAGATGTGTTCTATCTCTGAAATGGAACAACCAGGGTGCAATTAGGAAGCACAATAGGAACATCCTCCTCCACATTGAGGTGAAGAGTTACACCACCCGAGGGAGACTCTGCAGCGTTCAAAAACAAGGCTGCAGCCTTATGGTGCTAGCTACGTTGCTAAAGAAACACACAGAGCACTTCGTGGAAATAGGACGGCCGTGGAAACTTTTTGTGGCATCTCTGTGTTAAGTATCATCTTTGTTGTACGATGAAATATAATTTTTTTTTTTTGAGGGGGGGTGGGTGGGGGGGGGTGCTCTCATTTCGTGTTCCTTCCCACACTTATTCTGCAGTAAAACCCTGCACCGATGTGGTAATGGCACCGCGTTTATGGCTAAATGGAAAGCTAGCCTTCTCCCTCCCGGGTTGGCAGCCATGTGCTGGTCTCCCTCTGTGATTCTGCTGCTCGTCTATATCTGCTCAGAACAGGTGCCGGATCCTCTTCAGCTGCAGCATTCACAGCGCAGGTACGGGTGGGAGGCCCTTGGCTGCACGCTCAGTCCCCTAAGTTTTTTCCAGGGGTCCCCATCTGTGTCCCCGCACATCCTCTGCCACATGGCACCTGTCCCTCGACGGATCTGGTCCATTCTTCGTCCTGCAACGTACACGCCTGCTTGCCACCCCACACTCTGCCTGTTGTTGAGCCACAATGAGATGAAGAATAGCTGCACCCATAATCCCTTGCTCTGAGACGTCTGCGTGTCCAAGTATGTGTGTGTGTGTGTGTGTGTGTGTGTGTGTGTGTGTGTGTGTGTGTGTGTTCCCTTCTTTTCCCTCCTTTGGCCATATTTAGGGCCAAGTACAAATTGTAAACAGGTTATTATGCTGCTGTAACACACTCCAACTGAAAGCACACTCCCACAACATTCGGTGCGTCTTTATCCGTCAAACGCAGTCGTCTCATTGGGTGTGAAGTTCACTGCGTTGACCGGCGCGAGGATGTTGTAATTGGTTTCGCTGTTTTTCCTTTGCAAGTGTAAACAGGATAGAGTTGATTAATCTCCCTGAATCGCATAAGAATTTTGATGCACCCATCTGAAAATATGCAGGAACGTATAGAACCGTAACACGCCGCATCCTTCCATTGGAGGGCACCGATTGGACGCACATCCGCCGCCACTGATGCGGGACTGTCCAGACTGTCGGCCTCCTTGTCACCTCCTGAGGAACATTTAGAGCCTCCATCTCAGCAGATGGATAATACTTTACGCAGCTGTGCACGAGCCTCCCGCTGTTACCTTGACAGCGGACGGTTGAGGGAGAACGCCGAGTTGTTTGTTTGCGCAGGGAAGTGACATGACGACAGAGGAGGAAATAGGAAACATAACAGACTACCTGACCGACTCATTCCACCGGCTTGACCTGAAACTGGAACCGAGCCAGTCAGCAATCAGAGAGAGATAACAAGAGGGGGCTCTTTTGTTTGTTCAGGCCATACTCGAATATTTAAAATATTGTAAATCTTCTAAAGGGGGGGAAATGGGAGTTAAGTCAAATTAAGAGACCGATGCTGCCTGTGTTCCTATGAAGGGTGCAGGGTTGTCTCTCAAACCTGCTGCTGACGCAGAGGTTTTCATTGGTGGGCGATGTGACAGTGATTAGCTGCTAATTCAGCAGTGATTGATATGAAGTGATTCCACGGTGAAATCATAAGATTTCAACCATTTTTGCACATTTGGACATGAATTAGCAGCCTCGTGCCAGTGCACAACATAAAAAAGAGGGCGCCTGTCTCACTTATGACATGAAACAATTGGAATATTAGAAATCTAGTGTTGATGTATAGGTAGATGTGTGTGGATGCCTTGTCCTTGCTGGTGTCCTTCCCTGAGGTCGTGGATGTGATTGTGGACACACTCCAGGGTGTCTTTACCCAGGGAGTGTGCAGCAGCTCCCTGAGTCGACCCTGACCAAAGACTACCTGGGGCACCGCCCGTCCAAAATACGGCCCCTCCGCAGGGTTTCTGATCCGGAGGGTAATGATCTAACCTCGCAGAGACAGGGACTACGCTGGCAGCAGAAACAGCAGGACTTGATGAATGTTGCCATCCGGGTCAGGTTAATCACATCCGCAGCGCCAAGGTGTGTCACAAGGACACAAACCGGGTGGAATACGGGTACAGAGGAGGGTCATTTTTGGGCAGTCGCTCTTGAATATGACACATGCTGGTGCGTGGATGTCGTGGACGGTTCTGTGGTCAACGTACAACAAGCCAGGTTGACAAAGCATCCCTGAACAAAGTGAGTAAACGGCACGTAAGTGAGATGCTAATCAGCGCGGCGCTGCTTCCTCCTGCGCTCTGAACAGCGGGCTCCCTCCCCTCTCTCTGGCTCTTTAATGCAGGGCCCAGCCAGGCCCAAACATCCTGACGCAGAGAAGCTTTTCCCTTATCAGTCAGGAAACACCGCTCCTCCGCCACATCCTCTTTACAAGAAGCACGACTCAAGCATTCCCAAAAAAAATGCAGGAAGGCCAGCCAGACTCCAGGATTTGAAAAAAAAAAAAACCCGAATTCCTTTTATCGAAAAAGAAAATTTCAAGAAAACAGGAGCGGGTGAAGGCGGCTGGGGGGGAGGGGCGGGACAAGGAGGGGGTAAAAGAGCCGTCGAGGCCCTGGGATTTATTTTTTTATTTATTTTTGCCCAGATTATGAAAAAAGGTCTGCCTCAGCAAGATAGAACGGGGGTGGGGGGGGTGGGTGGGGGTGGAAGGGGCGCCGAAGAATGGCACCCAGAATAAGAGCGAGGGAAAACAAAGGAGAGGGAAGATGGAGGCGGGCGGAGACAGCGGCGCCTGTTTTACACTAAGCCTCTGAACCGGGATGAAGTGAAAGTGAGGGGATGCAGAGGGGTGATGTGACGGAGGAGAAGAGCCGGCAAAAGAAAAATGGCCGATTCCTAAATTCTTTAATTGATTTTATTCAGGACTTTGATTGTAATATTCAGGCCATCTGCATCTATACCAGCAGTGATGCTGCTCTGTTCAATCGTCCCCCAAAACCTGCTGCAAAAAGAAAAGTCTTTGGGTGGGAAAAAGTCTGCCTTTATATAAAAAGTGACCTTTATTTTTAAATTATTGTCGTCCACAAACCTAAATCAGCATACATTTACCATTATTCTTCTTCATCCTAGAGGTTATGATCATATATTATTAAGTACGTAAGAGGAAATATAAACGGCTTACTGTCGTCCTTCATGATACTCTTTTTTTTGTTGTTGAATTGCATAAGAAATGTCCAACTAAAACCTCATGGAGTTACAGCTACTGAGGTAAGACTCCCAAACTGGTGAGAGTGAGAACATGAAGTACAAACATTCAAATGGAAAGCATTGATAATAGCATTACAGTGTTGTTTTTTTTAAAATGCAAAACATCAAAGGACTTAAATTAGCTTCAAAGAATATCTGTACATGCTGCAGCGCCAGCCGTGGCGAGATTTACAATTGGACGATAAGTCTTTTTACGATTGTTCTCCTGGCGTAGACAACCGGAGGAGGCGTACTGTTCTGCGTCAGCGTCCCTGAGATGTCCATCTCCCCCACATCACCGTCCTCCGGGTTGCTCTTTGTTCTCTCCGCGGCCTCAGACAATCATGTTGCTCAGTGTTCAGTTCGGGTTTTTTAAACATGGCGCGAGGAAGCTGCTCACAATGCTACGAGATGTGAAATTACAAATGAGTTTTCCCGAGACCACGTGGTCTCTGGGCCTGAAGCTTACGAGATGCCGTAGTTGTTGTAGTAGGCGGCGGTTGCGTCCGCGAGAACTGAAATTAGGCTGGTTTCTGTGGTGCTGCTGGGACACGCGGCAGCCGAAGTCGCCGTGGCGGCGGCGGCGGCGGCGGCAGACGTCACCTGGATGTGGCCCGTGACCGACATGCTACCACCCTGTTCGGGGTGGTATCCAGTCCCGGTGGAGTTCAGGTACTGGTCGAACTCATTGCGGTCCACCTCGCCCAGGAGCTCGGCCTGGCTCAGCTGGTCCAGGGTCTCCAGGTGAGCCTGTGTCTCTGGAGGAGGGGACAACTGGCCCAGGTGGCCGTGGTGGAGCCCGTGGTGGATCTGCGGGAAAGCAGAGCTGCCGTAGTACGGCCCAGAGATCAGTCCGCCACCACTCGATTGGGGCATGTGGGGGATGTGACCTATATGACCCCCGCAGTGGAGTTGGGTCTGGGCGTATTCGGTGTGGTAGGGCGGCGGCGGGCTCCCCATGTGTGTGTGATTCTGGTGGTGGATGTCGTCTGGACACGAGGCCGAGGAGGAGCAGGAGACGGACGAGTTAGCAGACGTTGAGTAGTAAGAGGGCGGTACGTGTTCATGATCCATGGCGTCTAAGGGGGACATCTCGGGGGGTGTGGGCAGGCCGTAGGGGTACGTGTCAAAGCTGCTGTTGGAACCAGCCGGGTCTCGGAAGCTTCGCACGCTGGGGAGGACGGGGCTGGCGCTGGAAATCCTGCCGCCCACGCCAGAGAGGCAGCCCTCGTCTTTGTCTAGGGGGTGACACAGGCTCCGCTGGTCAGGGAGGGCGTTCTGGTCCGGGGCCAGTCCGCCCAGGAGGAATCCGGGGTCCACACGCTTGCAGATGCGTTTCAGCTGCTTCTTCCGGCGGGGTCGGTACTTGTAGTTGGGGTAGTCCTGCATGTGCTTCACCCGCAGCCGTTCCGCTTCCTCCACATAGGGCCTCTTCTGAGGGGGCGTCAGGGCCTTCCAGGACTTCCCTGTAAAGCAACGGACGTGAGGCCACTTTTCCCACAGTTTACCTTAAGATTCTGTCTCTAGAAATGAACCTTTTTAGTTATTTTACACTCTTCAACCTGTTTAAATCTTTTGGAAGTACAATGTTAAAATATGATTTTTATCCCACAAAAATACTATTTTCTCTTTTATAAAATTACATAAATAACAAAGTCCTCATATTAAATAAAATATTAGTCTAAGAAAATGGGTTTATTACATTTTTATTCAAAGTATTATTATGGATATTGGATGTGGCAATTTTAAAGAGTAAATGGGTTTAAATTCTCATCACAACCTCAATGTTTTTCTTCTTTTGTAAATTCTTTTTAGGGACTTGCTGAAGTCATGTCTGCAAAATAAAAACCTGCCGAGTTAACAAATTTGGTTTCTTGTGAGTGGGATTTTATTCCTAAAATAAAAAAGGTAAGATTTTAAGAAATAAACGAAATGCTTTGAAACCCGGAGCGATAGTGGCCTTTTCTGCCTACAGAACTTGGCACCGACGCTGGATTTTCTTTTAAATGAACCAAGTTTGGAGTTTGGCGACTTCACATTATCATGGCTGTAATAAATCTAAATTAGAAGAGATATTGATAAATGTAAATTGTGTTTTCTTTTACGTTTCTTTCAAAGTTTCCGTACGTAATGTAAGATTTCTAAAGTTGGAAACAAATAACTTCTAACTCGACCAACGAGGCCCGTAATAATAATAATAATAATAATAATCATTTTGATGACTTACCCAGCATTTTGCTGAGCTCCGCATTGTGCAGGTCTGGATTTTGGACCGCCAGCCTTTTGCGCTCATCTTTGGCCCACACCATGAAGGCGTTCATGGGCCGCCGGATCCGCGGCTCTGGCGCCTTGTCCACGGGTGTCCGATGAGGACCGTGTCCGTCGGGCACGTTCCCGTCTCCCGGAGGACACTCGAAGGACTCTGGCCACGACGAGTACGCGCTGATGAGGGCTGCCATCTGCGCGCTCACTCCGCTCCAAACTTGAAGACGCTCCACTCGCGCTGTCCCGGACGCTGGAATAAAGTCTGGTTTTGGCTGAGCAACAACTACAAACTCGAACTCGGCCTAAAACAACCCAGCAGCGTTCACACACCACCCGAATACAATCTGCTGCTGTCAGATGTCAGCACTGGTTTTAGGGGAAAACCACATGTGACGGCGGCTCCTCCTCGGCGGTTATGATTCAGTCTTTCCTGGTGCGCGGGGGGGAGTGCTTTATATTTGAGGAGCAGGTTCCAGGAGATGTGCCGCAGGACCCACGGCTCCTCCTTGATTTCAAATTGAGCCCCGTGGAAAAAAAGGGGGGGACGGTGAGAGAGAAAACAGCATTTCATCACCACTAACTACTTAAACCGCACAAAACAAACAATCCGGTCTGTGGCCATCGTCTGTGGATGTGGAAATGTCCATCTTTACGGGAAGAAATCATTCGGTAGGTGACAAGTTAAATGTCATGAAAAACTCATCTAAACTAACCTGTTCTCTGAGAAACGTCCTTCACGTGTGCGTCACGACGCGGACAGCATGTCAAACAAGCCTCATGCACGCCAATAGGTGCAATTAAAAGACATATTTCACAACCAAATTAATTCTCTCTGTGGCCAGAGGCCACTGAGAATCAAATCCAGGAGTTCCTGTTGACAGGATATACTTGGCCACCAGCCATGGAGCGGCTAACACACACACACGCACACGCGCACACACAGCTAACAGGTCAGATGGTATCTGGAACGGTAATATTTATAGAAGAGGGAGTACCCTGACCAGAAACTGCACGTTTTAATTCTGGTAATTACGGATTTCATCGTTTTTTTAGACATGGCTGTTGCCGAAACACCTGACTGGACCCGGAAACGACACCTGAAGACTGTGGCGGCTGCACACGTCACATCTGCCAGTGCAGGTAGGTTCCAGGGCGGACGGCCGACCGTGAGGCACAGATGTCACCACATGTAAACTTTTGAAGCTGTGGGGGGGTCCGAGGTGACCGATACCCTGCCTTTTCTGTTGTGTGGGTGGGAGCCGCATCGGCCTGCTGTTCACCCTCTGACATGTGGCTGCAGCAGACAAGAGGGGGTTCGTGTCCATCACTTTAATGGACTCAATAAGACAGATGACTTGTTTCGACTGGCTCAGACAACATTTGCAGACCGTGTGAGGACCGATGTCACTCCGAGGTGTTCCCAGGCACGTACATATCGTAGAGGACGCCGCTGGGATTTTTTCCTCGTCCTGTGACTCACGGCAGCACACAAGACACGCGTCTCCTCAGCTCACCTGTCAGGTCCAGACCAAAGTGTCACAACCTGAAAAATCCCACTTGCATGTGGAAAGTGACACCTCAAACTTTACAGATGAGGCTAAACCTGTTTCTGACTTATTTGTGTTCACAAAAACATCACCCTGGAACAGAGAAACATGCGTTATGACCGATTTATTTTAAAACAAAGATGTCGCAGCTTCAAAGTGGTTGGTACAGTTGACAGAGGAGTCAAAGTTTACCAGTACATCCGATCAGACTAGTCACACGTTAAGTCTTTGACAAAAAGTCTCTGTTCATTTAAAAACATTTTCGCTGGAGAACATCAGAATTATGAGGACACAAGAAAAAACCTTTGGAGATGTTAAAGATTTTGTAAAAGGGGTTTGCAAATGATCCAACTTTGTTGTTCAATAAAGTCTGTGAGGACGTCAGCCTGTCACTGCAGATGTGAGATGATCTGATCTGACTGAAGAGGGTTCTGGAGGCATCTCATCCTCTAAGACGGCTTTAATTTCATCCATAATAGCAGAAAAAAGGTTGAGGATTAAAGGACTGGTCATTCTGGATTTTTCCTCTTCTTTTTGGATTTCTTCTTCTTCGTCTTCATCTCCTCCTCCTCCTCTCTCATCACATCCTCCACCTCCTCTGTGACCTCAGATTTAACAGTTTGCTGCTCAGCTTGTCTGTTTATTTGCTGACTGTCCGTATTGTGTTTCTTAGACTTCTTCTTCTTCTTCGTTGGTGGCAACTCCTCACAGTTGTGTCTCAAATCAGCGGCGAGGATGCTGCTCTCGTCGTTTTCGGCCATTTTCCTCTTTTTCTTCTTTTTCCTCGGATGATCCGGCTCCTGGTTTGTGTCTTCTTCCGTCACCGTGGGGGTGCTGCTGCTCTCCAACTCCTGCGGCTCCTCAACAGCCTTCTTACTCTTCTTCTTCTTCTTCTTTGACTCCTCATTGTGGCTGCAGATGGGACTGGCTTCCTTGGGCGCCATGCTGGATTTCTCCGGCCCGCGTCCCTTTTTTAGCCGAGCCATTCTCTGTGCAAAGTACTCCTGCATGCTGAGGCTGCTCGTCACCGTGTTGGTGACGGACGTCTCGTCCTGAGAATCACTGCTGCTGCTGCTCACCTACACACAAAAAAACACACACACAAAGGATTTATTGCAGGATTTGGAGAATCAAAACAGAAATAGAAAACAGCACAATGGTGGACGCTGAAGCTTAAGTGATCGTCAATCACCGCGCAGACACAGATTTTGGTGAGCGAAAAAAGGCCGAAATAGGATGTTGATGTAACAATAGGTGTTAAAGGATCATCTTAAAATAGATATTTTCCATTTGTCATCTTACAACACGACGTATAAAACCACACACTGCCTCAAATCCAGCTGTGTCCTGGCTCACTCGGCTCCTTAGCTTCATCTTTTTCTCAGGTTTTTACATTTTAGAGGCAAAACCGCAGCAGCTTCTTAAAAAAAACATGCATTTATTGCAGTGAATGCACTTCACATGATGATGTAAAGCCCTTTGTATTACTCAGCACAATGTAGATCAATTTCATGATGCTTCTTTTGGATACATTTGTGTAAGGAAGTTTGTAAATGTGACCACATGTCTAAAAATTAAGTCAGGCTTCCACCTGTTCTATTTACAGAAACATATTAGCTCCCCAGCACCGACGGCGTCATCAAATAGGCCGGTGTCACAGGTGTGGGACGCAAAGCGATCTACGTTTTACCTCTACGGCGTGAACAATTTGTCACCTCATCCCGTGACCCATTTGTCTTCATTTTCCTAATGGCCCACTCAATGCATAATGATTGGTCCAGAAGAATACTGCTGCTCCTCCTGAGAATCACGCTGAACAATACAACTCAGTATCACCTCAGAGGTGTTTTTCAGAGCTTAAAGATCGGAGATGAGTCCGTGGCGCCGGGTCAGCGTTGGGCTTTAAGCTATGTGGGACACTTCCATCTGGGGCTCAGACACCTTTCTCAAACACACTCGGGGACAATTTAGAGCTTACATTTAAGCGAGCGTGCACTTTTTGGGAATCACACATTCCTGAAGAGAGCACGCAAACTCCTCACGATGACAACAATATGGAATAGAACCAAAAACCTTCACCATGAGGTGACTGTGCTAACCTCTGCCTGCATTAACCCCTTCAATTAGCCACTGGGGGTTTCAGTGGAAGCTATTAATGCTAAACCAGTAAGGAGCTCTTTGTAATCAATACTTCCTTAAGGAAAACTACTATTGTGCAGAAACCTAATATATTGATTAAAATTGTTAAAAAAAAAAAAAAAAAAAAAAAAAGGTTTCTCTGCAGGTTAGAAGATTTGCTAACCTAAGCTATAAATTATGTAGCATTCAGAGATCTAATATCAATTTCAGTCCAATACTAAAGGACATGCTGCTGTTTAATAAGGTATCGGAGATACTCTGACAGATGCTGGATTATTTTAGATAGAAGAAACTCCTGAAAACACAGCCAAATGACGGCCATTCAACGGAGAGGCAGTTCTCCGCCACATCAGAGCTCATCCAGAAAGTCTCCTGAACTTCTAACAAGAGGAATAAAAGCTTTCAGGAGAGGTGTCATTAAACAAAACTTTCCGGCAAAAATCCATACTGGCCGCTCCGGTACAATGGCATCCTCTCTGCTCTGGAGAGGAGATGGAGCTTAGAGCTGACAACACCAAACAACATGTTACTGGGATTTGGGAGGATGGCTGTGGGCCACTTTAGAAGTGCCTGTGAAATTACTCTCAGGAGAGGAAGAGAGTGAGGGGAGAAAGAGGAGGAGAGCGGCTGAGAGAGAAGAATCTCTGCTGCAGCTCGGCGGGTCGCTTCAACCGCGCTGCCTCGGGATCTCCATTACAGGAGGGAAAGCGCTGTGCTGAACACACAACGGTGCAGATATAAGCCTGTTCGTCCAGTCAGCATTAGTGGCAACCCTGGAGACTTTTGTTGAGGGCAACTTGTTACTAGGAGACAACTCTGCAGTAATGTTTGAGATCTGGTTTCTGACTCTAGGTGTGTCGTTTCCTCCAAACATGGGAGCTTCAGCCACTTTATTTTTGATTCAAAGTTCTGCTCATTTTGGATGATCAAAAGTGAATTCTGTAGAAAATAATGAGGTTTAAAAAGGTTTTTGTTCTTTTGAAGCTGAAAGTGTAGCCAGAGTCAATTTGTAGAGTCACACTAATTTATGAAGAATGACTAAAACATGAAAAGGAGCCATCCCATGCTTAGCAGAACACAGCAGAGGAGGGGAAGGTTGGGGAACACACCTATATACAACATGTCTACTCCTCCCCCTCCTCCTCTTCCAGAACCCCAGGAAAAGGATGCGCTCAGTGCGCCGTGTGCAGCACCGAGATAAGGCTCCTTCGGCAGAGGAGCGGCCTGGCTGGATATCGGGCCCTTCCTGCTCCGCTCTCTCCCCTGGCGGGGGCTCGGGCTGGGCAGAGAACACAGGGAGGGCCTATAGAGGGTCCCAGAGAAAAGGAGAGGGTGGGAAGATATTCAACAGGCCACCTCCTTCAAGGCACTTCAGTTCTATCTCAAGCTGTTAATGCGGCCCACGGAAGGCTGAGGGGAAGACGGGTGCCAAAGTGCCAAAATGTTGAGGCCAACACATTCAGGAGCAGCGTCGATGGAGCCAGCAGAGGGACGATGGGAAAGGTGAAACTTCCTCCTCCGACACGCAGACAAGCTCATTTACTCTCGTTCTCAACTCTTTAAAAACTTAGCTGCCACTTATTTCATCAAAGTGGGTCAAATTCCAGTCAATAAATAAAACTGTCCTTGCAAACATTATAGAGCATCGACCATGAGGTTATTTGTACCGAGGGTCACATTTTCCCAATCATCCAAAGCATATAATCTAAATTCTGGCTCAGATGCTAACTAGCATTTGACAAAGCTGCAGCTGCCCAATTATCTTCTTCTAAAAAATTGCTTGTTTGCATTTCTCGCTCCTTTCGCGATAATTTCCCACCAATATCGGTTGGGCCCGTAATTGCACGAGCGTGCCCTCATTGTCCTGCCACAATAATAAATTTGGCGATACTCGAGGTCTATGGATCAGGCCCCGATAAGCCGGGTGTCTCTCCCTGATGAGCGCGCAGGTCCGGCGAGCCATCCTTCATGAGCCTGATGTGGGTGGACACAAACAGGTTGATGACTTCTTCCCCGGTAAACAGGGAAACCCTTTGTTGACCACCAACAATTTAAAACAACACAAGAGTGCTGAATTGATTTGATATCCATCTCTGTCATCAGACATTCACGTGCTCTAAGAAGAACTTAAATACCACACACGTCTCTTCAGAGGGCGCTTCTGTTACTTTGAGTGTAGTTTACACACAAAAACTGAAAAACTCGTGAAAAATTGGGCTCTGCCCACAAACCTCTCTCATAACAAATGAAGACATTAAGCATGCAGCGTGACCGCCCGGTGCTTGTTTAACATCGCAAAAGCTTGCCGACAAAGCCCCCCTGGTACAGGGACGGCCCTTCAGACGAAAGATACGCTAATTATTTCTCCCGCTGTGATTTATTAGATTAAAGAGCGGGTGATTAAACAACAGGCTGGGGTGGTAAACAGCACGGCGGACTGGAAATCTTTGGGTGGTTAGCTAATTATCCCGCTCTCCTGTTCTAGTTCAGGCCTGTAACTAAGCGATAGGCGCCTCCTTTTGTGTCCTGCACCAGTTAGACAACTGGCATTGCCAGGGGAGAGCGGCCCACTTGTCCGGTGGAGGAGGTGGTACGTCCGTGTCTTGATGGGAGGGGGCTTCTGTCAACAGACACTCAGAGGAAGGCTTTGCTTCGGGCAATTAGCTGTTATCTGAGAATGGATAACAACTCCTCGCCACCACAAAGGGCTCGGCGGGCCACACCATTGTTGCTTGGTTAAAGACAACCAGGGCGATCAGAAGTGCCCCCCTCCACCCCCCCACCCCAAACATTAAACAAAAACTTTAATAGAAAAATAAAGAGCAATAAAATAACAGAAAAAGAAGTAAAAACTTAAATAAATAACTTATTTCAAACTCGCCTCACGGTTCCACTGCAAACACCTCCTCCCCCCCGTCCTCACTCCGCTGACATTTCTGCCCCACACAAGCCCCCCAACCTGCCCCGCCCGTGTCCCATATTCTTCAACTACCGGGGGAGCCCTTGCTGACATGTGATCCTTCATGTGCAGCGCGCGTGGGCAGGAATCGGTGGCAACAGGTGCCACCCGAGGAGGTTTGATGCTCGGTTCTTTGTGCCTGAGCAAGTGTGGGAGTGGGAGAGGCCGCGGGGGTCAGGCTGACCGGAGAGCACGGTGCACCATACCAAGCATCTGACTGGAGGGTGCAGACGTCAAAACAAGCCTTGTACCGCACTACGCTCGGCCATTTTTCTTCCTGATGGATTAGGGAGTGCAGTTTAAATGAATGAGGATTTCGATGTCCTAATAATAAAATTATTGCCCTTTTTGCCCGACCTTTTAACTTGCTCCAAAAACATTAAGCTAAATATTAAGTATATAATCAATCATGTTTGGAATAAATCATTGGGTTTTTTTTTGTTTTTTTTAAATGCAACTTTGTCATTTTAAATAAAAGCCACACCGCGAAGGGAGAATAAAAGTGTGGCTTGTTCCCACCTTTCATCCGAGCTCGCAGCTTTAAAAAATGACTAACTTTTGTTGATGTATGAATCGGCGGGGAGTCTATTTATCAGCGGGCCCGCTGCAGTCGCCCGCTTGGGTCCCTCAAGTCGCAAGCCGTGTCGCTCCCCTTTGACTGATTAATTAGCCAATCAGAGGACATTTTTCACTGGGCGGCAGGATGGTTTATTTCAGCTAATGCCGGGGTTTCCAGTCGGGGCCCGCTGGAGCCTCGTCGGCTCTTTCGGCCTGCCTGAGTGGCCGGGCGGAGGGGCAAGGGAGATAAATCAAGCTGGGCCGCCCCTCCATGTGGCTCCCCTAACTAAACCCCTTGAGAAGGGCACGCTGGTGGAGGGAGGGGGGACACACGAGACGGCCAGGGGCACTGCTCGCCCGCCGATAAGCGCGGGAGCACAGGGCTGCCAAAGGGCCTTCATTTAGAAGTGGCCGGTGCTTTTTTGATATCTCTGCAGAGGGAGCCTGTCGTTTGTCATGCTGTGAGTAATTGTGTTGAGGGGGAACAAGAGAAGGCAGGAGAGGAGGCAGGAGACGAGGGGAGCACACAGGCGTGGGACGGGTGATGGATAACACGGGGGGTGTGGAGATGGGCAGGTGCTCCTACACAACCCGATAACCCTCACTGATCAGGGGCGGTTTAAGAGCGTGTGGCTGCGGCTAAAATGGCGCTCAAACATTTGTTCCATTGAATATAATGGTTTGTATTTAACAGGTGAGTGTGTTGAACTCGCAGTTAAAAGCCTCAGCATGGCCTGGACATTAGATTGTATTCTTATTCCCATTATATTAGGTGTAGGGTTTATTAGAGTTGCAGATATACCATTTCATGTAGTGTTGAACATACCAAACTACATATTTAATCTTTATAACACTAGAGACAAAGTTAATTAAACATGTCCCACTAACCTCAGGCCACACATGCGGTTCAGACACGTTAATCATTTTTCTCATGAGCTCATACGGGCTTTTCATCACATGCAGCTCTGCCTTTGAAGACCAGAAGCATGTGGGACAGCCGAGTGTGTGTGCGTGTGTGCGCACGCATGTGCGGACGCGGGAGTATCGGACAGTGTTGCAAGCAGCGATAAGAGCCCAGCAGGAAGCACATCGCTGTGGGAGGAAGGAAAACCCCAGCAGTGCGGTGCTGGTGGAAGAGGGAGGCTGGAGAGAGCGCTGGGTGGTGGGAGAAGTGCTGGAAGATTCACGAGCGGGAGTGAGAGCGAGGGGAGCCGGACCATCGTCAGGATGCAGAATTCTGTGGTATTTTGTGCTGTAAACAAAGGTCAGGTTGCATTGGGGTCGCTGGCAAGGAGACCAGTAGGGTCTCCACTGCTACAGGGGCCTCAGACGCTGCTTGGCCTCGTGGGAAGTCATTGTAATTGTATTCAGTGTTCAGGATGGTCAATGGGGTCCCGCCTGGCTGAAAATACAACCTATAACTCGACGATTAGGAGGAAAATGATGGTGTTTTTCCTTGCATTTCCAGCGTTAATCAGCTGGGGAGCAGCAGCCATTGTGACGTTACGGCTCCATATGTGCAAGAGAATAAAGGTTTTTTTTCTCCTGCAATTTATGGATTGCAGGGCGCCAATTTCTTCAAGCTACACGCTCAAGATAAAATGAGGAAGCCAACAAGAGGGTTTTCTGTGTCTCAGATTCCAAAAGCAATATTTGTTATTGTCCTTCTGTTACTGTGGGGCCAGCAAAAGTAGTTTTATGACATCATTTAAGAAACGATGTGAATAAGGTTTTGATTTTTTTTTTTTTTTTTTTAATAAGTAGTACAACATCCCCTGTCAATTTAAAAAATATGCTATGCTGGTTGATTTAATGACTCAGGGTCTGTTTTTAATAAGTCCAAGAGCTTATGGAGCCTGCCTGACCCTTAAAGTCATAGACAAGTGACATACAGCAAAGTGACATCTGAAGCATCCAGCTAACGCCACAAGCTACGGGTTCACTTTTCTGCAACCATCACCATTTCATGTTTCTGCTCAACTCACCGCAATTTTGGTTTGCCTTTAATAACGCCTGCTGGCGTTTTAACTAGCGGACCCAAGCGCTCCAAGACAGAAATGAAGAGGAGAAGAAGTCCAAAGAGAGTACAGGGCACGAAAGCAAATCCTTTAACTGGATTTAGGTGATGGTGCTGTCATCAGTTGGCCCGCTGGCTGTGTTAAAGCTGCTCACTGTGACATGGATAATCTGGGGCCAGAGGCTGCTCAGGATCCCCAAAGGTCACATGACACTGCAGAGACTGATGAGATATTAGCATGGTGGTCATAATTAGAGACAGAACTCACCGATCCACCTGCCGTAGTGGAGCTTTATAGCATTTGCCACATAATTAACTTGACGGTACGTTTAAGCCTGTCAAGTTTTCACATTTGCCTTATGCAAATTAGTGCAACAGTCACAACGTCCACCAGTTAGCCGAGTGTCAGGTAATCCAAGTACCAACTGAAAAAACCATGTCAAAACAGTAGGAAAACCAGCATGAATTACCCAAACCTGAAATAAGCGCCAGTTCACCCGGCACAAATAAACAGAATATATCAAAGCAAATAGTTTCTCACCTGTTCTTCCTCTTTCACAGGTTTGGTTCTTCGCCCAAAGATACAGTTAAGGTCTGTTTCAGTGCGGGAGGACAGATCTTTTCCTAAATGAGGGAAGAAAGGGAAGAATTTCACAATCATTTTCTAATTGTAGAAAAAAACGACAGCTGTGTCGTGATTTATCGCGTCACACACGAGCTAAGCTTTGTTAAAGCTAGATTATGTCTTATGAAGCCTTTTTTCCAGCAATGAATGACGTTTCCTTATAAAGTCTGAGTCAATGCCTGAGAAACCATGACTGTACATGGACCGGGCTGCACAAACAGCAGAAGCGAGACAACGAGAACGCAGACCAGAGGGGGTTGATTCCTTCCTGCGGCTAACTGGCCTGAATTTTTGAGCGACACTTCAAATCTTTTTTCTGGAGCATCAAAATCAAACCAGTGTAAAAAATCTATATATTCAGTTCAACCAAACACTGATATCCAAGCCAAACTGATGCTGCCAGGTAAATATTGGTTTCATAAAAATACAAATAAATAATAAGGTTTATTTGGGGTTTGAACGGTACAAGGTGTTCTCTCGAATGTAGAGAGATGTTTGCATGGTTTGCTTCTTGCTCCAGAGATAAAACAGCAAAGAAAAATAAACTTGCAGTAAGGTCTACCATGCCACACCTCTAATTTCCCATTTTCAAGTTGGGCCTCAAAGACTCCTGAAGCACACAGCCGTCTGTCTCAAGCCCGGGTCCTGTTCGTACAGCTGCATCCTCTTCCTTGAGCGGGGCTCTGATAACATTTGGTTATTTATTGCTTTTAAACCTCTATCTCCTTTACTCTTGGCTTTGAAAGTGCACATGTTAGTGTAAGTAGTAGGGGCCAGAGAGAATTCTCAAAGCTAAATAAATCGCAGTGTGGCGGGGGGCGATAGTGTTTGTCACCTCCTGAACTCGGCTAAAAAATAAAAATTATGCCCATTGTGACCTTTGGCCTGTTTGGATGAGGAAGTTACTGTGAAAATTCTCAGGCCCTCAGGGGAAAGTGCAAACAGCGGCGTTGTTTAAAAAAATAAATACATTAAACAAAAAGGTGGGTGGCATAAGCATACATCTCCCATACATGTTCAAAAGGTGCCATCAAGCAGGGTGAATCATGGGAGCTAACACACATAGGAAATTATTGCTGGTTTCCAACTAAACAGCTAAACACTGTCAGCACTGATAATTCCTTGAACCAGACCAACAAATCACAGTAAAACCGGTATATTTGACCAATCAGCAAACTGCTAAATGAAAGCTGAGACTTAAGAGTCTAGTTGTATGAAGTGAAATATCACCAGTGTTAAGCAGGAAGTAGGTGTGTGTTTATGAGCCACATAGTGCCCTTAAGCTAGGAACACACAGCAGTAGATGGATAGCTACAGTTAAGTTCTGCATCAACCACAGTTGCTGTGGTGACAGGTGATAGATGGAGGCGGCAATTAAAAGTGTGTTACCGGTTTATGCTGCAGGCCTGTGGATGTACACAGGGAAGATTTTGATGCCTTTACCCACAAACAAAGACCATCAATCCCCAGCACTTTCGGGGGGGGGGGGGGGGGGTCAGATACTGCAGTGGCAACAAGAATGTGTCTAAACATTTAATAAGAAGAGCAATTAATCATTTCACAATAAACCACTGAGAGAAACAACTTCTCTGAACCAAAGACTACTTTATACATCTTCCAAGATCCATCTTTCATTTGAATTATTTAATTTAAATATTGATCTTTTGCGTGTTTGCAGATGACCAGTGAACTCCCTGAACCTGTGGGGCGACACCTCACTTGTCCAACCTTCCTTGTAACAAGCTTAGCGACGCTAAAACTATTACCAAGCCTTATCTTGGCAACGGATTCGCAGGGAGTTGCGCTGGAACAGCAGCAGTGGGTGGGAGTAGGCAAACAGGTGTGGCAGTTGATACGGTTTGCAAGGTAACAGTTAGGTTGCCAATGCCAATTTAGACACAAAGCTGGACACAAAAAAAACGTCAACTGACAGACCAGGGATTAACCAAGACAATCGGCAGTCAGCATTTAGATGTGTTCATATCTATCCCTTTTAAGTCTCTGCATCAGTCTGCTAGAGGTTAAAATCCATCAAACAGATAAAGCTCTGGCTGCTCAACCAGCAACAGTCACGGCCTCTTTGCTTTACTTGGTTTCGTGTTGCCAAAGACAGTTAAATTTGAAAATTCTGTGGAAAAGTGCAACTGGCTAAAGGTTGAAGTCCCATCTGTCAACATGTGCACCTGTACGCTTTAACCCCCCCTTCCCGTTTCAATTGAACAAATAAAAACACTGTCATAGTGTAGCTGGAGTCACATAAAGAAAATAACTGTTAACAGCTTATTTTATATTCTCAGGCACACCTGGAGGTGTTAATGAACCTGAGCAAATAGATTAATAACCGCGTGAGTCAGACAAGGTGCCGTTAACCAACATCCTGGAGATTTGGGTCACCACCAACTCCTTACTCACGAGCAGCTCGTTCATCAGTCACTTGTTGTTTTCGACATTTCCTTTTCACCCTTTTTCTTTTTTCCAAATTAAGATCCCAACAACAGAGAGAAGAAGTGCAGGGGGGAAAACCAGGGGTATCTGACAGGGTCATCTAATGGGTCACACCGGGCCTGGGAGGTGTTGTTTCTGGGGAGTGGGGGCAGTAAATGCACATGCCAGATGCCCCAAACAGGAAACAGGAAGTTGCTATTGAATGACGTAAAATATAAAAGGCTCTTCCAGGTGAGACAAAAGTGACACATTCTGTTTTCCTATGTATGCTGATGTGATCACGCATAATTAACAGAACAAAAACACCTCTATTAACTGCTTTAGCATATGTAGAGATGGCATAAACTCCTTTATGCATTTTAAAAGGCACTATATTCATTGACGCTTTCAATACATATTGTATGATGCCGTTTCATTAACAATAATTTAGCAGTAACACACGCTGGCCAGTCCTGATCGCTAACTTCCCACTCTTGACTATCAGCGTACCGGCCTTGACCTGCAAGTTCGACTTCCTGACGTGTAAAGGAGTAATGAAAGTAGGAGGGGGAGTTATTTATAACCTCTCCAGAGCTGACCAGGCCAACTGACAAAGCTCAGGCCAAGCTGTGATCAGCATCCGTGATCTGCATCTGTGAACTGTGCAAAGCTCAGGTGGCATCTGATCAGATATTTGATATACTTTCATAAATTCTGATGAAGATATATTTTTAAAAAATGCATTATCTGTGTGTTGCTGTCCCTCTAGTCTGTTGCAAACACTAAAAACCCACCTTTCGTGAATTTTGTGTAATGGACCCTCTTTCTGGACATTTTTGATTTCTCTTCCAAGCTGAAGCCTTTTTCCTCCTCTGGTAGGGGCTCTGTTGCAAAAATATACGCAAATAACATTAAAAAAAAATAGTAAAAATAGTTAATTGTGACTTAAGGTCTTAACTACAGATATAATGACAGGTCAGCTGATCTCTAAGAAATGTTGCACCGCAGCGCCCTCTAACGGCCATGGAACTGAACAATTCATTCAGGTCTCCCTGCTGACAACGGTATAAATGAGGTGACCGGTACAGACCTCGATTAATATTACTTTAAAAATCAACAAATACTCTGAGAATCACATAAAAGTACCTTGCGTCAGAAGAAAATCAGAATGATTTCAATGATACTGACAGTATAGAACAGTACCAATCTGTTACAGTTATAATAAATATACAAACCGCTGCTTTTATTTTGCCCATGATGGTTGTTCAACTGAGCAAGAAGTTCATTAAAATCATCTTGGTGGGTGATCCAGTTGTCCTGCGAAAACAGCAACCAATAACATTAAAAGGCAATAAACCCATTTTACAATTTTCTTTTACATTTCTTGGAGCCATAAGATAATATCAATTAGATATTCAATTAGATATTCAATTAGATTAACTAAAATATTTGACCTCTAGATACAGAAGTGTTCAGTGACCTCACCTCATAGCTGACATTGGCTCCCAGACCATAGCTGTCATTTTTCAGCTTTACCTTGATGTGGTCGGTGGAGCCTTGCTCACTTCTGCCCAGGCCCTGCACACGCACACACACGTTTGTTTAACGGACACACACTTATAGAAAAGGCCTGTATTCCCTCGAACATTTCAGGGTTCTGAGCACTCACCTTTCCTTTGGACCAGCCCATTCGCTCCAGCATCTTTTGACCAAATTTGGAGTCATCGTTACTCCAAGTGCTGTTCCTTGGGTCAACAGACCACTTCACTTTCCTCCTGGCTGGATAAAGAACAGCACTTTCATTATTTACCTGCTATCAAATGAAACCCATCTATAATGCACACATCTCAATTACTAGATCTGAATATTATGTCACTGACAACGTCAAGAGGCTTTAAATGGGACGTTACATCTACGCGGACATAACCCACAAATCCCTCAGACCTTGTCTTTAATACACGAAAACCTACGTAAAAGCTGGATTCAAAGCAGAAAACAGTTTACCACAGTTAAAGGGGCAAAGTTGAGAAGTGATTGGAGTCGGTACACGTGTGCTAACAGACTGCTAACGCTAAGTTGCCGATCGTTTAAAAAAGACTTAAGATTAATGTTTTGAAAAGAAATATATCAACTGTCGGTGAGAGTGTTAGTCATAACCCCAAACAAATAAAGAACTCTTCTTGTACTTCAAAAGAAACGTATATATTCTTTAAAATTGTGGCAGAAAGGTACATACGCTCAGCGAGCATGGACATCCTGGGGTCCTCACACAGCTTGAGGTAAACCTGTGTAGCTGTCTTAGAAAATGCCTGACGAAATTAAAAGGTAATGTGGTTGCAAAACTGCTTTTAATTAAACCAAAATAAAGGCACACTTATATTGTTTGTATTAATATTTCACTATGTAGGTAATTCATATAAATAATTTAACAATAACTTCAACGTGTTTCGTCTGTCAATAGGGGGCGTCATCGGAATACAAGTTAAGCTTGCAGAAACCTCAAATCACTTAATCCAAAATAAATATGTCCGTGTCTTATATGTAAAAGGAAAGAACATATTATTCAGTTGCCAAGCCGTCACACTACTTGTAAAATATGCCAGAATTAAATACTGACATTTTTCCGTTCCATTCAAAAACATTGGCAACTTATCAGCTGCTCAAACAAGTTTTTCCATCAAACTGAATGTGTTGCATAAGTGTTCTCGCAACAACACATGTGACTAGGTCAAGATAAATTATGTGTGCGTCAGCTTTCCCCAGCTAAATCAATTATTTTGAAATATAGATATTTCCTGATGAGCATCTGTGATCCTCCCAAGGAAATCATCAAACGCCTGCTTCGGTATAAACACACACACACACACACACACACACACACCCCCACACACACACACACACACACACACAAGCAGACAGCGAAGCATGATTTAGAGCTAAAATATAGAAACTACAGTAGATCTTAATGTCTTCTTTTCTTTCTTTTAAAATCTTTATATATAAGGTTGATCTTGATTGGATAAAACAACTTGTTCTGGGAAGAGTTATTGGATAAGACAGCTGGATCATTGATCAGCCAAATCAACTTTTTTTTTTTAAATTAGAAACTGTTCCCCCCTCTGAGCCATGTCCCAAGTTTATGCAACACTGTTTTTTCCCATGTGAATTATTACAAAAGAGCAAATCTAAAGTGGTTGATCATACATCAAAATACAAAATTACGTGGTCAACCGAGCACTAAATCATAGTTTAGTTTTATTTAGATTGGACAAAAAAATTAATTATCTTCTTTTCTAAAGCATCTCTCTGTTCTAAAATGAGATGCTATTGTGTCCCACACATGATAAATATAACAATAAAGTTTTATAAAAAATTAGGAATTGTGCCTTCATGCTCAACACAGTCTTGCTTTAGATAGATAGATAGATAGATAGATAGATAGATAGATAGATAGATAGATAGATAGATAGATAGATAGATAGATAGATAGATAGATAGATAGATAGATAGATAGATAGATAGATAGATAGATAGATAGATAGATAAACTGAAATACTGTTTCTCTTCTCTCCAATTATTTGCAGAATATGGAAAGAAACAGCCTGAGAGGGATTACTCAATTATTGTGTGAGCTAGCTAATATAAAGGTCAGAACATCATTTACAACTGATGGTGCAGGTTGAATGGGTCATGGAGTTCAGGATGGTTGCCGATGGGTCATTACTGGTTTTTGCACTTTCGTGTTACTGGGGCCTTTGAAGATTTAGAGCTTTAACAAATGAAAAAAAGAAAGAAAAGAATTGAAAATCTCTAAAATGTGACCGAAGACCCTCGGATTTCCCCTGAGACTGGCGTGACAGCGGTGGCAGGGTCTAGGGCTGTGTTACCATGACAACGTGTGTCCTTACATAATAACAGCTGTGACACGGAGAGATTCTGGCCCACTGCCCAGCATCGACCCCCCTCCACACCCCTCTTTACATCTCCTTGCCCTTCACATTCTGCTGAGCAGACCCTTATATTCCACGTTGACTGACAAAAACACAGGGGCCCCGGCGATGGTGGAGCCCTGGGATTGGTCGGGGGGAGTGCGTGCCCGCCCACTCAGATGGATTACATAAGGTTTTTCTGAGAGAACAAGGGAGAGAAAAGTCACCGCCTTATCACATGGTTCTTTGATGGTGTTCCAGATCGGCCATATTTTATATATTGAGCCAACAGAAATATGACGCCGTGCTTGTTCCCACATGCTTCATGATGGCTGAGAAATATTTGTCCCCGTTTAATAAGTGTCACGCCCAGAGAGAGATTGTTATTATATCTGCATCTTTACAAACCCCATGCAAATGTCAAGAGCCATTCTACAAATCTACTTAATATGAAGTTAGGTGCTGATGTGCACGTCTGGTTCCTTTTTATCTTTTGTCACTTGGTATTGATGTTGTAATTTGTTACAAATAAATTTGAGGACTTGCAGAACATCGATGGTAGTTTAACAGCTTGTTCCTTATTTGTATTGAGAAAAATTGTAATATACAGAGAACGCCCTTGGCGATGAGAGCTGATGAGGTCAGAGAGCCGGAACCCTTCGCTGGGCTCCTGCACAGGTAGAAAACAAGACTGGCCAAGGACCTCTGGCGCAGCTGCTATTACTGACGCAGAGAAAAGGATGATTCTATCAATCAAAAGTTTCAGTTCATGACCCTCAGCTGAAGAAAATAGAGTGGCTCTGAGTCAGTGACTTTACGGCTGTGCTGAGAAGATATTTTCCTTTTTTAGGGAGAGGATTCCGTTGAGCGAGAGGGCCTGCAGGTGCTGCTAAATATAAAGGTGGGATACCGTGGGTATCTGTCTCTTAATTTACCCTGATAAAAGGGAATTTCTACAAATGCCAAAAGCAGAAAGAGTGGGGAAATATAATGGTATGACCACTTTCAGACGTCTGCAGCATGTCCCACCAACAGGAATGTAAACTAACGGCTGAAGATTCCAGCAAACTAGAGGCAAGGCTTGATCATTCAAGATATCATTCTTCTAACTGATGCATATATAATCCACAAAAATCCTGTGACCCTGGGATGGTGTCATATCTTAAGTGACCCTTTCAAAATTGAATTTCAGCAAAATCTTATCTCCGTCCAATCATTATCGACCAAATGTTATAGTTTGAGTACAACTTGCACCCAGATTTTTGGCAGATTCTTCAACTGCAACAGGAGCCAAAATAAACTGTTTCACTTTTCAATCCGTGAGTCGGGTTGAAATTTAGTTTTTTACTGTAATGTGAGGAAATGACATCACACAGAGGATCGGAGAGGAGAAAGTTTATTGCCAAGTTTGTTGATTCTAAAAGAACTTGCTTGTACATTCATATAGCACCCTATTTGTTCCAGAAAAAAAGTAGAACAATGAAATCAGAGTGTGGATGAAAAACAAGAAGCGGGGGTGTTGATGGAAAAACAAACTTGGACAGAAATATTTAGAACTTAACTTTTAACATTGATTTGCCTCAATGACCTTAAGAACCAAGACAGAATAAATAATGTTCCAGGGAATAAGCAGGGAAATCATCTCTCTGCATCGTATCAGGTTACGAGGCTCAACTAGAAGAAGTTTTGATGACTTTCAAAACCTGAAATGTGAATTTTGATAGTTCCTCGAAGCCAAACAGGAAAAAGAACCATCACCCAAAAGTGAAAAACCCTAGAAAATGCAAAATGCAGGGACTTGTTCTTTAGTCTTCAGAAGAAGGCTGCATACTTTAAATGCAGTAGGTCAACATGCATGCTGTCTGTTTGCCATCCTCGCAACATTTCACTGGCCACCCTGCTGAACCCGCCACCACCTTCCACTGCAGACTGCTCTTGACCGACCCCGGAGGACAGGAATGAACCAATACTGGGAGAGTTACAACCAAGCTGGATTGTCTGGCCCCAACTGACCTCTGCAATCTGATGACTCAGCAGCTTTGTGCCAGGTGGGAGAAGCGAGACAGTGACTACACCCAAGCCATGTTTCTCTATTCTCTTTGGTCTCTCTTTACACTATGTACAAAGAACACTCAAAGACGGCAGCCGTCTCAGTTAGCGCGAGCCAGGCAGGCGTCTGTGCTAAAGTAGTTGAGCATTGTCTGGACCAGCTCTGGCAGGTCGTAGTCGTGCTTCCAGCTCCAGTCCTTCCTCGCATTGGAGTCATCGAAATTCATTGGCCAACTGTCAGCTGCAAAAGAAGAAGTTAATCAGCGACAGATCTGCGTTGTCCAAATTCTGTTGCAAATATTTGTTATTTAAACAGGCACTGCTGCTGACGACACTACAGCTTCCATCCATGGCAACGTACCAATAGCCTGTCGCACCAGGTCAACGTCGTAGGTGACCTCAAGCTCGGGCATCTGTTTCTGGAGCTCCTGGGCCAGTTCCTCAGGGGTGAAGCTCATGGCGTTGATATTGTAGGTCCTCATGCTCAGAGTGTCCGCCGGCGCCTCCATCACCTCCAGCGTGGCGCGCAGGCAGTCGTCAATGTACATCATGGGCAGCCGTGTGTCGGGTTTCAAGTTGCATTCAAATTTGCCAGACTTGAACGCATCGTGGAAGATTTGGACCGCATAGTCTGGTGGCAGGTAACCAAAATGCAAACAATTCTGAGCAAAGAGCACCTTGTGTTTGTGATCAATAATTTAAAACTAGATGATCCGGTTCTCCCCACTGGTTAGTTCTCACCTGTGGTTCCGCCTCCAGGATTTGAGTCAGCGGAGATGATACCGGGGTAGCGGAGACAGCGAAAGTCCAGACCATAGCGGTGGTGGTAATACTGTGAAGAACCATCCGGTTGGATTATTTAATCAGCTTTAATATGGTGACAACATCAGAGACGGCCTTAGATCTAACCTCGCCCATTAGCTCAGCGTGGACTTTGGAGACGCCGTAGATGGTGCGAGGTCTCTGCACGCACACATCTGGAGTGGGGTTCCTGGGAGAGGTGGGCCCGAACGCGCCGATGGTGCTGGGGACGAACAGACGCAGACCGTGCTCGGCCGCGATGTCCAGGATGTTGTGAAGCCCTGTAGGCAGAGACAGGAGGCCACACTACAACTTTTGCTTCCTCGGTTGGGCAGCATCTTTCGACCCAAAAGGAAATGGCTATTGGACGGACCGGTGATGTTAACCGCGCGCGCCAGAGACACGTTGGCTTCTCCAATGGCACTGAGGAGGGCGCTGTAGTGGACCAGCCAGGTGATGCGGTTATTCACCACGATCTCTCGCAGGTTCTTGTAGTCTAGGATGTCTGCGTATATGAAAGGTCCTAACAGAGGGAGAGAGGGCTCTGTTATAATGATTGAAGCAAAAGTTGCTTAAAATTTAAGGATTTCAACTTTCTTTTTTCCTCTAGAAAATGTCACCTTTTAATCTTTCATTTCCAATATACCATTTAAAAAACACACCATACATTTTCCCTCCCAGAGCAGCACACGTGACCTACCGCTGTGGAAAACATTGCTCGGGGGTTTACGGATGTCAGACAGGATGACGTTGTACTTGCCAAACCTCTTTCTGTGAAACAGGAAACCCAACATTATACAACACTATATGTGGCACACATGCTTCCACGCATGCATCCCAAGCAACAAGCTGCGCTCTGACTGGTCGCACAAAGCCGATTAAAACTCTCACCTCAAGAGTTTAGCCAGTCCAACCCCGAGCTGTCCAAGGCCGCCTGAATTACAGGGACAGAAGACAAATTTAGCTGTTAACACTTTGTTTTATACTAAAACCAGTTCTGGAAACAAACTGGCACACCTACATGATTAAAGGTCAGAACTATTTCCCGTTTGACAAGAAAAAAAAAAAGTACCTGTAATGAGCACCCTGGGGTGGTCAGTGTCAGAGAAGGACGCCGAGTGGAAGCTGGCATCAGATGTGACCTGCCGGGGGGAGAAGCTGATGTTGCGCGCAGCCACAGTGAGGGGCTGGCAGCCGTACGCCGGAGTGCTGAGCAGGGCCTGCTTGGCCACCTTGCTGAGGGTTCTGATGACGGGCATGTTGGCGTCTGGGGATAAGGAAAAAGGCTTAAGAACTAGCCAGCTGGGATTCTACAACCGACGCGAAAAATAGAAAAAACAAACAATTTATTTCGGGGTTGTAAACATCTTTAAACGCAGATCTTATATTTTCGCCCTTTTTAAATTCCTCTGAAATGTCACAGTTTCTCGAAAATGCTTTTTAGTCCCTATTCTAAAGCTTTGGGCATCGAGATAAACATCTCCAACGGAAATTTTCCGGAGACGCGCAACCCACACATTTAATGAAGACTCCAATTAAACATTGTTCCAAAAAATGAAATAATAAAATTAGCCTTTCAAAACAACATATTTTGAGAGTTTCTACATTTTACATTTTTCCCATTTGGAAACGGACTTACCGAAGGCTGCAGCGAGCTTCTAAAAGAGGAAGAAATAGAGTATCTAAAGAGTTTTATACGGCCCTGCCTTTGGCGAGAGCCAATCAGGGAGAGAGGGCGTGCGTGAGCAGACAAAAACACTGCCAAGTTCAGGTTAGTGAAGAGGATTTGGAAATATTTTTAGAAACTTCGAAAATTCGGGGACCTTGCAGTTTAACCATCTTGTATTCCTCAGTTTTAAAAACCCACAAAACTTAAAAACAAATGAGTTTTTATGTTTATGTTGAGTTGTGCAAACCTGACATATTAAGACTAGACTAAGAGGCATTTAGCGCGTAAAAAGTAACAATTCAATTGATCAAGTTTTATTACTTTATAAAACTGTTGCACTTCCCCATTCTCGTTGTCACCCCCATCCCCCCCTAGAGGTCCTGGGACACTACAATGGGGCAGTGGAGCTGTGTTTAATGTGCCACATAGACAGGGGCGGTGTCAGGGAGGGTCAAAGCAGCCTGGCGAATGAAAACGGGTCATTAGGGATGCGGACGCGGCATTGGTTCCGGCCCGGGCGCAGCGCGCCACCGTGATGCTGGGAAACCCGACACGCCGGCAACCAATAGGAGATTTTAGCTGCTTTGGCTTTCACATTGACAGGATCTCGACGTAATGTGGCTGTGTTTATCAATAGATTAACGGCCTAACACGTGGTCGACCATATCAAATAATGGAGATGAAAGTAATAGATCATTCAACGATTTATTGCGTGACTCTACAGGATGAAGAGAAGCCACTCACCGTTCGATCGCTGGGGATAACAATGAAATAGCCGGAGTTGCTTCAAGATTCTTCTGTTCTGCTTCTGTATCTTCTGAGGTCGGTGAAGGGACGTGACGTCTGCGTTATCTCCGTTCAGTGTTGCATCAGCTGCCTCTTAAAGCGCTGCCACCCGGCACCGGGGGGGGGGGGGGGGGGGGGGGGGGGGGGGGGGGGAAATGCCGGCTTTCTCTCGGATTGGTGGAGCGCTGGAGGAGCGGTCTGCTACCTCAGGATACACCCACCGGTCGCGTCATCGACACCCACCGAGCGGCGTGGCTGCAAATCCAATCTGCGCGTCTCTCTGGAGGCCGCAATTTCACGGTGGTTTTAGGGAATAAAAACACGTACGCAGGAGGCGTGGTTTATGTTTACGCCTTTTATAATCCTTCCTTAGAAAAACGTGTCTTATATCTGTTTGCATATACTGAGGTCACGCAAAGTGACCCTGAACGCCTCACAACCATCTGTGGATGATTGTTCGTGGAGGACACTTTGTCATCCAGTTTTTTCCTCTGTCTGTGACACTGAAAACTCTCTCTGGGTACTCGTTACTGTTTCTGAAGATGCTTCGGGACACATGGCTCACTGTAAGAACAAGACGCCGGTTCATTACGAGAGCTGAGCATCGAATTAACGTGATGTAAAAGGCGCTTAAATTCTGAGCGTCACAGTACGCATGTTGTTCGAAAGAAAGGTGTGACGTCAAGCTGAAGGTCAGAAAACTGTTTGTATTAGAGGGGGAAGGTGCTGATGACGTCTTCTGTTGGGAGGTACCAAAGTTTGTCCGAGTGTGAGTGGTCCACAGGTACACACCCCCCGGGACTGGCATCAGCTGCACAAGGGAACAAGTCAATCTTTAATCTGGCACATCTGACCATAACTAAACACCACCTTTAGTTATCAGCGTTTCCTTTAGGATGCACAGTTGGGTGAAATCGGAGGTGGGGTGTTGATCAGCTGACACGCTGCCCTGTCATCACATGAAGCAGCTATTTATTCCCCTGGTCAAATGATCCTCACACCAGCAGGGATGCCAGCATGTTCTGGGTGGGGGGGGGGTCACTGTTTACTGGTCCAGGGACAAAAGCCTACAGGAACAAGGTGTTGGGGGAGCGAAGTCCTCATCCACCAGAGGAGGGATGAGCTTCTCAGAGCTTCTTAGCAGCACCAACAAATCTGACTGTTCATTAAACACAACAGAATCATCAATAATCAATGACTTGTTGAGATTAGGATTGATTGTCAGCTAATCTAATGAGAGCACGTCATATCATTAAAACTGTTTTAAAAAATGGCAAAATGGCATCTTTTCAGCTGCGATCTTTAATGGCTTGAGAACATTTTAAACATTTGGAGTGATAAACATTTTTTTTAATAAGGCATCGCACAAAGCTGGCATGTACAACAACAGACAAAAGCATTTCTTATTTACAGCGCTGATAACTGAGGCATTTTAATAATCTCCTAAACATTTTTATCAGCATCACCACCAACACGTTGCTATTACTGAGCTTGGTGGTTCAGCCATGCAATCACAAACAATGGACGGTAATGGCAAAAGAAAATAGTGCATATTTAAAGTGGTTCCCTTTATAAAGCAGTTCAGAGTGGAGGCCTAAACTGGAGACCAGCAGAGAAAACGGCTCCTCTTGGTGAAAACTGAACAATGGGTTTAGGGTCGAGTCTCCACGGCTGTAGAATATAAAGTGCAACATGAAGCTCTCAGTAGTTCTCTGACAGAGCTGCCATTCTGCTTCCTTTCTTTAGTTCTGACAAGTTGCAGACGAGCTGATTGCAGAACTTTAAATGTTCTGACCCATCCTCTCCTCAACTCTCTGCCCTTTCCACAGTGGTGTCTCCTGACACCCCTTCTCCAGATACAGAGTTCATTTCTGTCAGAACGCAGCAGACCGTACAACTAGATGTCTCGGATGTTGCCTGTGCAGCTCCAGTCAAACCCCCAAATGTGAGTCCGGCGCCAAAAGCGGACCTGATGTGTGAGGAAGAAACGGGTTGAAGCTGCTGCAAACGTGCTCTTTAAAGACCAAACTACGGGTGTTGGGTCGATGACTGCCTGCGGTTGCACAACAATATCGGACATTCCTAAGAGACGCATCAGCAATGTGGTTATTCTGGTTCGAAGATTGACTTCTTCCTTCAAAATGGGTCCCAGAAAGAACTTGAGAACAGTTCTCTCGCACTTGACATGCATGGATCCCACACTTATTGGAGGATATTTTTGGTCTGGTGTATATTAAACAGGGCTGACCCTGCCCACGCTTATTACACCATCACACTGTACAGCAAAGGTCCCTATATGTTGCCATAGTTACTCTGCAGTGCTGCTACAGCCGCACATATGGGTACAAGTGTGGAGATCACTGTGTGTGCATGTGTGTGTGTGTGTTTGGAATGTATCAATTGTTACTTAATGGTTATTTTTCAGACTCATGGGCACGAGGAAAAATGGCAAAGGTGAAATTGACTAATCAAAGGGACTCCCTCATTTTGAGAGATGACTGGAAAAAGATATGTGCTTAGATAAGATAAAAAAAAGTGAGGTCCTGAAAAGTTTAGTAGTGCTTTGAAAAAGAAAAGGTGTTTCTGAATTCCTACTTGGTTTAGAGGAGATAAGGCCTGGAACTAAACAGAAAAAAAAAAAAAGTTTTCAGGGTTTTCAGGCACCTTTCTCGTCGTCCATGATGACGTTTATCTCGTTTTCCTGTACAATTTTTAACCAAACACAAAATAATGATTGCTCACATTCGGATTATAAAACAATAATTAAAAAAAAACCCAAATCCTTTCCCTCCCAGGATACTACGGGCTCTGCAGCAGAGGATCTTGGGTCTCCAGCTGGGCCAGCTGCCTGCGCAGGCTGTTGACTTTGTTTTGCAGCTCCTTGTTGTATTCAATGATGTGAACCATTTCATCGTAGGCCTCATCCAGGCACTGGGAGGAACGGTTCCAGCGAAGAAACACTCCTGCAGAGAAAAGATCAATTCAGATCAGTCATTTACAATAGCCTTTGCCTTAATTAATGTCTAACCATAACCTGGCTGTAAAACCACATGAAACAATTTCCTCAGGCTCTCTGTACAGTTGTTACTTATCATAAAAACAGACTTAAGAAACAACAGAATGAATCAGAACATTCTGTCACAGCTTATGGGACACATTATCAACCGTCAGAGCATAAAGAATAACTCTAGAGGCTGAATAAAAACAGAAGAGTGGCATTTTACGGTGATTGTGTGTGTGTACAGAGAACTATTGACCCAGAATTCACACAGATACACTGTAAGACCCGAATTATAAACACTGAGGTGCCGTTACTCCTCTAATCCAATTATAAGAGTTCACCTTTAATGACCTTGACTGTAGCACAACCAGACGCGGAAAAACAAACAAAACTATTAAAATACCAGTACCTTTCAGTTGGCAGCAGTGTATGTGGAATACAAGTCACCTTTTTATCCCACATTAATTGGAGAATAAATGTCTGAAAACCGATTCTAGTCTTGTACATTTAGAAACTGCCGATTCTGTATATTCCCTTTAAAAAAAATGTATGGATATGGGGAGAGCGCTATTCTAAAAGGGTCTGCAGGATGCCTGTGTCATATTACAGGTGGTTCAGCAGTTCTCATTCATATGGAAAAAGGGTGCATATCTGTTGGCCTTAGGAAAGGGGAAAGGGGGCCTCGTGTGAACCCTATGACCGCTCGTGTGATGAAATACCCCACATATATTGTATATCACCGTACAGACACTGAGCAGTTAGAGGCATTACTATCACACGTCATCATCCTTCACTACTGATTTTCTCCACCGCTAATTACCAGTTTTGAAGTGCCTTTCAATGCAACAAGCCAAAAAATTGCTCAACCATAAAATTCATTTAATGACTTCCTACACCAACGGAAGGTCACTCCGGGCAAATAGTCTTTGTTTAAAAATCAGGCCGAAGCAGTGAAACATCCCAGGGTCCATGTGAAAAAGTTATCTGTGAAGCCTATAACCAGCTTGTTGTCGTCAATTTTGACATACGTGGTAGGTTGTCATGTAATATTTGCATGCAAACCAAAACGGGGAGCACATATGAATGTATATTTATTTCGTGTGGTTTCTCACCACACGACCAAGATTAAAGGCGCCCCCTTCTGGTGACGTTGTGGAATAAATCAAATAAAATTCACGTCACTATACAGACTAATGGCTGATTCTATAGTCAAACTTTGTTGACTTGTCAGGGACTAACTTACCTTCCCACAAGAGTAGACTCTGAGGGGCCACAGAGGGCCAGATCACAAGACCGTTGGCCTCGTAAAGCGGGTTTGTCAGACGCTGCAGTTCTTGGGGTCGATTTACCCACGACCACAGGGACACGGTCTTCTCAGGCAGAGACACTTTGACTCTGTGGGAAATATGAGCGGGTCAGTCGGGAGCTGCTGCTGCAGGGTCAAATAAATGTTGCAGAGAATATTTTAAAACTTTAGAAGTGACTTTGGGGAGTCTTAATTAATCTAGTCTCAAGTAAAGCTTCTTAGTAGCCTGAAGCTCAAAAGTGTAACGAAAAAGCTGCATAAAACTTTTAACACCCATGTTGGGAATGGGAGATTAAAGCTTCACATACACAACACATGAGCGGATCTCCAGAGAATCAGATCAGAGGTGATTCCACATCTGTCTGTTTAAAAATGCAGCACAGATCAGGAGGGTCCCTGCATCTAATGAGCTCACAAATGTTGGGAAAATTCACTGGAAAAGCTTTGACTTCATTAAGAAGGAGGGAAATGAGAACCCAAGGGCCTCCGATCTCCAACCATCTTTATGAATGATGTTAATCTAGAGATGCTTCTTTTAATCCAAATCAAAATGTGCTCCTGCAAGCAGCTTTTTGGATAGAATCCTATAAAAATCAGGATTACAGAGTGTGAAAGGACTTGAGACCATCTTTAATTAATCCTACATTAAAGAAAATACACTACAAAATAAGTGATAATAAAGCTAATCTGCTTGAGTGAACAGATGTCCTGTTTTACCTCTCAGCTGTGTAATTCCCTAAAAAGGTCCCAAACTGAGAAGCGTAGGTGTGCTCGAAGAGCAGCAGCAGGAAGCTCTCATTGAACTCAAAGGAGCACGGGAACTGGCGAAGGATCTGCCACACACAGTCCAGGAAGAGAAGGAAAACCGGTGCCTCTTGGCGAGGCTTGCTGTTGGAGTAGGCTGACTGGGCGCAGCGCTGCTGGAATGGATGACCCGCCTGGGACAGCAACCGGTTGGTCATGAGCCAAAATGCAAAAAATCATTGTGACATTAACCGCTGTTGGACACTAGATGGAAATCAATGATGGCCGCTGCGATCTAGCTTCATGTGTGATTTAAATGTGTGATTAAAAGGATACAAATGCTTTTATTTTTTAAATGAAAAACATTTGGATCACAGTTAGCTCACCTGAAGCCACTCTCGTTCCACCAGGCTCTGAAAGCCTCTGATGGTTCTACGGGATGGATCCAGGATGATCTGTGCCAGGGAGGTCACTTGCAGTGTCGAGTCCGTCCCTTCTGTGCCATGAACAAGAACCGACGCCCCCTCCCTAAAACAACATAAACCCGTTCTTCACACCGGCTTCTTTTCTACACTATTTCATGTGTCTACAGGACTGATGGGCACATTTCCTTCCTGACCTGTCGATACACTGGGCAGCGAGGCAGGCGGTGGTCAGGATCTCCTTGACATGACTCTGCCAGCTTGAGGCCTCCAGCTTGCTCAACCAGCGGTCCATGTTGTGCGACTGGTCATTACACGCCTCCACAAGCTTGATCAGACTCTCCTGGAGGACATTAGACCTGGAAAGAGACCAGTGATTCCAATTTTTTTGAAAATGATTTTAGGAACAATGTGTGGAGCTGAAACAGCAAACACAACAACAGCATCACATTGTGATTTGAACTCTCTGGGGACAAAAGTGCAAAGCAAAGCGTTCAGCCTCAATGGTTACACACCTCTCAATTGCTTTATGGATCCTCCTCCACTGAGGGTAGTTAGCCTCAGACTCAAAGCCTCCACCTCGAGCTTTGGCCTGCTGGGCCACATTGATGGCGCGCGTGTCGATGATGTAACCACGCTTGCCTGGCCGCAGGGTGGCATTGATCAGTTTCTCATCTTCCTTGCATCGCCTCCCGTTGGTACCTGTCAGGGGCTGCCCAGCTCGCATCATCACCTGAAAACCAAAACCTTGATTAAAAGAAAGAAGAAATAATAGGCCAAGCTACATTTTTTTGTGCTGACCATGCCGTTCTTCCTGTGGTAGTAACTCAGTACAGGGAAACGGCCACCCTGACGGAAGGTAGCCATTTTCCTCAGCGCTTCATCATCGATATTTTTGGGCACCGCCACAAGTGAGGGGTATGATGGGCACACACTGAAGTCCTTATTGACATCACTCAGTCTCCACTCATCTGTCTGATGAACACAATACTGAAAGGGTAAACATCTGGGACACATGGCAGAAGAATAGTAAGATTCAAACATAAGTTGTCTCCACACCATAGACTCCAGGTCTTTAAAGGCCTCCTCTGGAAGAAATAGTTTCCAGCCATCCTCTATGACTTCAAACATGGGCCGGTAAAAGAATGGGTACATCAGGGAGAGTGAATCAAGTGTAGACAGAGCCTTACAGATAAACAGCATAGTGTTAATAACATCAGGCTTAATGTGACTCCACTTAATGGCACATATAATGTGCTGTTAAACAAATCCATGTAGGAAATGTGAAGAGTAAAAATTAACCTCAATGGAGCTGGCAATGTTGAGACACTCCTCCATGCCAGGGATGTCAAGTTGGATCACTCTCAGGTCTTTGCATTTGACTATGATACTCCCAAGAGAACCAACAAATCTGAAACAAGAGAGGCAGACATTAAAGAATGGGAAAACAGATGAGAAACACTCTAGGGGTTGAAACTACTGGCTCCCAGGAATATGAGGATGTTCACATGAATTGAGAATATTATTCTATTTTGACAACTGCACATCAACATTTCAGAAGTCATGTTGTAATGTTCCCTGTGGTAATGCTTTCAGTAATCACTATAATCTCTTCAAACCCCTTATCATAGAGAAATAATTTAAAGAAATGTTTAGAAAAGATTAAATAATAATTACCGGTAAATTAAAACATTTCTGCTTTGTGTCTCTTATACAGTGGTTATACAGGTAAAACCACTGCACAGTGGAACTAATTAATATAAATTCCTTCAGTGACAATAGGAGCAAAGTAAATGAACCTAATGCAGATAAAAACTGTTCAACGTTTTGTCACCTTTTCTCGATAGAATCAATGTTTGAGTGGAGCAACCATAGTTCCTCTATGTTGTCTTGTCTGGAGGAGAGAATCAGATGATGACCAGTCAGACACAGAGTTCCTTCCACCGTTGGCATGAAAGGTCGATGTAGGACGACTCCGTCCACTCTGGGTGTCTTTATCAACTCCGCAAACTCCATTATCCGACCTAAAATAAGTAACTATGACAAGCAGCAATGAGAGATTAGATACAAAACATATGGGCGACACAAAAGACGAGGATATTACTGCTCCGACAGACCAGTACATGATTTAAAAGCAGAAATATTGTTTTCTGTTATGCAAATCAACACCAAACTAATAACATCCACAAGAATCCGATAGCTAAAGGGTTTTTGTAAGTTAGCTACGCGGCTACCAAAATAGATTTTTTGCTTAATTCGCTGAATCGCATACGTGACACTTCTATACGCATGCAAAGGATTATTACTTCAAACAATGATGCAATACATAAATGGATGGATTTCCCTTTATATTAGTATAATCTTTAGTATAAGTTACCTGTTTAAACGATGTCGTTTAATCCTGGGCGAGACTTGTTCCTTCATTCAAATCCTACCGACTACAAACAACTGCCGCTTGAAGATTAGTTCCATGTGTTCGACACCGATCCCATTGCATTGTTTCTGTTTTGAGTGCACATGTCGCTTGCTTTGTCTTTTTGTCGCATTTTCTTCATTTTTTTGCCAATTTTAACACGCAATGAGCCTGTCATGTGTTCTGTTTTAAAATGTTAGCTTGTTTATTATTATGTTGTTTATTATTCTTTTTTTTATCAGTTATGATAAAGATTAAATTTTTGATGACTCCGACTGAGCTCATTATCAAACACAGATGATCGTAAATTGATTTTAATACAATGATCAACATCCTGGAGAGGTAATCAGGCGACAATCATGTGACTCTAGAGGAAACGACTTATCCAAAGTGACGGCATAACCTGAATACAGTACATTAAGGGAAGGAAGGAGCGCATTTCAAAAAGCATTTATGCCCCGGTACTAAAGGAAACTTCAAACACATCACAAAGTTGCAGTAATGTGTCTCATATTTCATCACACCCGTTGCAGCAATAAGCAAAAATAAATTACAAGGAAAATTACTGTTCTTAAGCGGTAAAAACTCTTCTCTACTTATTTTTAAATGAGGAATATATTTTCTGCCAAAAACTAATGTAACATAAATATAACAACGGAAAACTAATAAAAGGAGTGTTAGAACACATAAGTATGCAAATTAAGGACCTTGTCTTTGTTGGTTGAACAATTTGATTCTGCTGATCAAAACTCGAAACATTGCTGTCAGGTATAAAACAATATAGTCAACGAACGCTAGGTGGCGACATTAACAGGCTTTTCAGGCTCCCGGAGTCAGAGAGTTTATGAGGGTGAAATCTGCTTTGAACTTTTTCTTTTCTTTTCTTTTTATTTTTTAAGTATCAAAATGTGTTTTCTTTTATTAAAAAGTTTCAAGTACAAATTTCGTAAAGTTTTGTTTATCCAACCATAACGTAAATTTGACCCCGAACATGAATTTGACGTTCTTTGAATAGAATTTTAACAAAGGGTACATACATGTGTAATACATTTGTTTCTTGTCTACTACTGTCTACTACTATTTTTTTTTTAGCTCTCATCATCAATGCTTTTAAAAAACATGTAAAAGCGATTTCACAAAGAAAAAAATGTTTTTCCAAACTGAATTACAACAAGTATTTAGTCCACACAAAAATTACTTCTGTGTTTTATTGAAAAGCAGGCTTTAATGAAAATTATTTATGGAGGAGGAGATTATTTATATTAGCAGTTTAAGGTTAAGCTGTTATCATTTAGGCCAGAGGCTGAATGTTTAAAGATCTGGGTTTGATCAGCGGGCCTCAGAGGAGAAACATCACACCAGGGTTGACTTTAATAATCCTTTAAGCCTGTTTCATTCAAATCTATGGTTATGTTGAGCCATGCTGTGAAAATTATAGTATCAATTTTCTGAGAAATCCGAGATAATTTTTTAACCCATGAAATCAAGATATTTCATAATCAATCATAGGAGAAGGAGTCTGTGAGCATGGACAGAAACACCAGATATCCATGCATAAAAACTTGTATATTTGTACATTAAACAATTATATGTGTTAAAAACGGTACCAACAATAGGGAAGTTCCACAAAACCGCCTCAGACTGACTGTATTAATGCACAGATCACATTTTCTGACGGCTTTTCTCAACATCTTGGACTAGAACTGAGCCCACACCTACATATGACTCTTTTCATAATTTAGTGCTGCGCACAGCCTCGTCCAACCTTCTGTCCTGCATGTTGTTCGCTGCTGTCGACCGCATGATGTCGTTTTTATTATTTCTGGCCAGTGAATCAGAGCCGTCTGTCACGACACATAATGACGACTCAATCGTGGGTGCAGAGCCTTAAATCACCGTGTGAGCTGTGCTAGTACACACTGTTTTGTTTCTTCAAATTATTAAGCACGGCAGCCTATTCATGTGTGATGCCTTATGTCAACCTTATGTCTAAAGCTGCTTTCGTTTTCTGCAGCTGCGACGCTGGTTCGTTGCCCCGAAGGGCCATTTGTGACAAACTGCTTTTATTTCTTCCGTGTATTTCTTTATATTTTTAAAGTGCTCTCTAATTTGATCTGATGTCTAGCGATTTGGCTGCTCGGCTGTATAAAACTGCCTGCCATCTCCCGCGAACATTAGAGCCCAGCTGCGGGGGCCCCGGGGCAGACGAGACAGCAAGTCACCTGATGGGCTGATGCCGTCACGCGAGCCTGTCTGTACGTTACACGGTTTTCTATTGATAAAAATGAGTTTCTGATATCTTTACGAGCTCAAAAGCCGTTGAAATGTTTGTTTTAAACCCTATAAGCAGGGATGCTTGGACAACCCCACGTCTATGCTGTTAAAAATGGCAATTAGCATGAATAAGATTATCTAGTGAATCCAGGAGGATTCAGCCTCCAAACAGAGGGCAGGCAGTGTGGGGCAAACGTGCACGATCCAATCAATCTCCACACTGGATGTGACCCAGCAATGCCGCTCTGGGGCATGGTCTAATCTGAACGTGGTTGATCCTTGGAGAGAGAGAGGGGGGGGGGGGGGTTAGCACCAAAATACAACAAACATCAGTCACCTCGGACGCTGGACTCAAGATGAAATTTACAAGAGAGCAATTCTGAGTTTGAGATTCAAAGTTTGAAACCTGTGAAAAGAGTGGAGTTTGTGTTGGGGCGCTCAAAGGAGACACTAGATGGCAACCACGCTGAAAGAGAGAGAGAGAGAGAAAGAGAGAGAGATGTTGAGTGTCTGCATGAGTGTCTGGGAGAGAGAGGGAGAGACAGGGGGAGAGGAGGTGGGGGATGAATTACGTCGGTGTGGGACAGTGCAAGGATGGTCTGCTCATGATGCAGCTGGAAGTGAGCTGCAGTGAGTGGATCAGATGAAGCGCGTGGGGTGAGAAGGTACAATTTATCCGACCACAGCTGGATGCTAGAGTTCAGGAGTCAAATTCTTTCAACTCATAGTATAGATCATCGCCAGTAGCTGGAGAAACATTTGCAGCGGAGAGAAATCAAGATGTGCTGCGTCCTGGGCGCCACCGGTGCGCTTCCCGGGGACAGATACGCGCCGACACCCCGCTTTTAGATGGCTCCAACATTTGGGGTGCAGAACAGGTGTCAGGGAAGTGTCGTCACGAACCCCGGAAACCGGAGGAGGTGGGAACATCAGAGGGAAAGATGGCAGCGAAATCTGATGGTCGCGGGGTCGTCACCGGTTTCGCCCAGCTGCACAACCTGGACGAGGTGGTGGGGACGGGAGAGGACGACACGCGGAACGGCAGCTCATTCCACATTTGCCATTGCTGTAACACCTCATCTTGCTACTGGGGCTGCCGGAGCGCCTGTTTGCATTACCTCCGGACGAAGGGGAAGGAGAAAGGGAAAGATACGGCGCGGCCGACACTGGAGGAGCGCCTCTGGCTGGACTGCCTGTGGATCATCCTGGCGCTGCTGGTCTTTTTCTGGGACGTGGGGACGGACTTGTGGCTGGCCGTCGACTATTACCACAAGCAGGACTTCCTCTGGTCGGGCCTGACCCTGTTCTTCGTGCTGGTGCCGTCGGTTCTGGTCCAGATTCTGAGCTTCAGGTGGTTTGTGCAGGATTACACTGGTGGCGGACTGGGCTCGGTGGAAGGGCTGAGTAGTCGTAGAGCTGCAGCCTGTCTGCAAAGAGACAAATGCTGCCGCCTCTCTGTCTGGATCTGGCAGACAGTCATTCACATCTTTCAATTGGGACAAGTGTGGAGGTAAGACAAAGTGAAAGTTTTGTCTTTAAAAGGATCAGTCGAGCCCCCAGAGATCAGTGCGTAATGCTGATCTCACTCGCCCCATTCACTCCAGCCTCCTAACCTCCTCTTGGCTGTCACCTGATATAACCCGCTGTTGTGTACATGACTGGGATGAAAATCAGCGCCGTGCTGATGCCATTACTCTTTGCTCACACTGCCCACAAGTCTGTTCGCCTCCAAAATCACCCACTTTTTCCTTTTCACCGTATAATTAACAATAATTTACGCGGTTATCGACATGTTTAAATCCTTGGAACGGACCCGGAACAAACTGGTCCAGCTGCGAAGAACCGCTTTGATCATTTCATTACAGTGCGCCATTGCGCTTGTGTGGGGAGGGAAGAGCTGTTTGTTGAAAGGCAGACAGGTAGTAGATGAAAACGCGTGCGTGTCCGAGCGCTGTTCACCACACTCACACTGCCCCCCCCCCCGCCCCCCCTCCCAAACCATGGCAGCCCAGACAAGCAGCTGTTTTCGCGGCTCGCAAAAGCAACGGACACGATGCCATCGATTCCTCTGCGGCTCTCCTCGCGTTTGGTCCCCATTTGCGCCCCTTGGCGTGTAATTGATTCGTCGTGAACACCGAAGACCGATATGTGTGCGCGCATTCGGTGGCATGTTGTAGTAAAATCTGAGGTCGGCGCGCGCAGCTCACGCAGTCAGTGTCGGAGGCTCCTGAGCAGCGATTTGTTTTGGTGCAGACAGACGCAGTGGCTGGCATTTCCTGGGGGGGGGGGGGGCAGTAGCGCACGGAGGCTGCTCGACCAGCGGCTGGGGAGAAAAAGGATGATATCCAGGCTGTCGGGGTTTTGGTCGACGTGTGGGTGTATTTTTTGTGCGTCACCGCAAACATATTTAACAGCTGCTGCTTTTGAACCAGCAAACCTGTGTGTCACACATGATGCTTCTGGCGCGAACTTTCCTCTCCATTTTCACCCTCACCCTTTGAACAGACCCGCCTCACCTTCTCTGGTCTGGTTCGGCTTGCAGTGCATGCAGCCCTCACCTCAGAGCCATGGTATTGATTAGCAGCAGCTGCATGGGCTCAGCTTTATTTACACCACCAGGGCCCCATTGATTATTTTGTTTGTATCTTTGTGGGGAGATTATCATGGAAAAATAGTGCCCGTCGGCCTCTGATTGTGCTTCTGCTTGAATTCTTCTTTCCCGTGTAAGCAGCAGCTTTCTGTGTTATCTGGAGAATTTACTGGCTTCATAATTTGTTCAACAGGTCACATGAACTTTTCCAGCGGTCAACAAATGTATATTTCCTCAACAGACTGGAGTAGGATCGAACCCACGTGACATTTGCCTCTGTGGCACCACCGAGTAAATCGAAAGTTGCTTGTAGGGAGGCTGGTATGTTCTGTTGGCGTGTCATGCAAATTGGAGCCCGGGGTGGGGGATCAGTGTCAGGCTGCTGACTCCCTTTGGACACCAGCCGCCTGGCTGCTGGTGCAGGTTCAAGGGTCAAAAGCTGCTCTTGTCATGTTGCTGCATCACTAGCCACAGGGCTAATGCATGTTATGGAGATTGTCGTCCAGAGAGGACAGACTTCCAGGAGCATTCATTGCTATGTTATAGCATGTTCCACGCTGTGAGTTAAGAGGCGCTCCAATGGTGCACTCATCTCATTATTTACAGAGTAACTCATCAGTTTTTCTGCCATTCTCAGCTCGGTTTGTTGAAGCTGCTGCTTTGATTAGCACAGGAAAACAAGACAAAGAGTTGACAGGAGCGAGGAGAAAACATTGCCTCATCATGTCTCATCTTATTTTCAGTTGTACAGTCAATTAGCTGCTTTCCCTGCGTGCACCTGAGGACTGAGCTCACGACAGAACCATCAAGCTTTTCTCTTTTTTTTGCAGTTGTTCCCGTCGTAATTGTTGACTGAACTGGGCAGGATGTCCCAGTTGTAATCCCGCCATGTCATTGACTCTGCACAGCTCTTTCATGTTGTCCTCCCCGCACTGCTGGCGACGTCCCCCGAAGCATTAGAGATTCTGTTCGCACGCTTGGAGGTCTCTTGGCAGTGCGATGGACAGCTTAATCAGTGCGAGTCAAAATTAGCAGCAAGCGCGGATGGAAAAGAGAAACACAGCCATCTTTGGCCCCGCACCTGAGGAAATCCAGGCTCTGTTGTTGGGAAATCCCAGAAAATATAGCTTGGAATTAAAGAGGTGTGTTGAAGTGTTTCAGAAGATTGTTAGAGCTTTGTGCTCCCCGTTACACCGGCTCAACCTTCAAACGCCATAACCTTTTTGATATAAGGAGGATTTGTGTTGGCACTAGAAGTGAGATGGAGACAATGTTGTTATTAAAGCATGTAGTAGTAGTTGTAGTAGTAGTTTCAATTTCTGTTAAATATTAATAAAGACACTAGTAAGCTACATGCCTTTGAACTATGTCAGGAGCTGTCCTCCCTCCAAGGAGCCTCTGCTGTTGGTGGGAGCTGTCCAGTGCTGAAATAAACAGAGACGTTTTCACTCGTCACTCTGCCACTATGTGCTTTGACCTTGTATAAAAGCAAGCAGAGTTTTCACACAACGTCATGAAGATATGAGTGTTGACACTGTAGCCGGTGGTCCGGTTTCTTCTCTATCATGATGTCACCACTGGCGTGTGGGCTGTCTTACTGAGGCCATGAAAAAAGGGCCACCCACAATATTTATAGACCTCAAACTGCATGTGAATAACAAGAAGGTGAAATATTCAGGCTGGAATTCATTTTGATGCCACCAGACACTGATTGTGTTCTTGCAGATTCGCAGCCCAGCGACAGTCGTGCATGCTAACTATGCTGTCCCCTGTGGCAACATTAGCAATTATTACATGTTGCTGCACCGCTCTTTCTTGGGTTCGTATGAAGAGATGCATTGCTCACTCTGACATTCTGAACCTGATTAATACTGGGCCTTCTGGAGCTAAAGGGGCTTTATGATGAACACATTTCATAGTGTTGGCTAGCATATTTACAAAGAGTTCCTTTTAATAACTATTCCTTATTGTCAATGAACAAAGGATAAGACACAGTTTTAGGGTTTTCTAAAGAGAGTGACAAGCTGTATTTGGTACATACGTTTATTTGAAATAGTCTTAAGTCCATGTTCCCCATGTATTGGTCACAGTTTAAACCCCATGTTGCTGGAGACGATGCTGATGTATAGTCTTCCTAAAAGTGTGCAAACAACAGAAACCTGGACCACAAAAAGGGGATTCCCCAGTCTTGTCCTTCCCTCTTGGTTCTCTGCAGATTGTTTTAATGCCACAGATTAGATGTTTGGATCAGTTGGTAATCCTAAACAAGTCATCTCACCCGCGAGCATCACAGAGACATCATGTCATGCCTGTCACGTGCTCGTGTTTCCCAGCCTGGTAAATATTAATACAGACTGGGAACAAGTCGACAAAAGCCTGTCTTGGCTGCCTGAGCTGCTTGTAGCTGCCAAGAAAGGTTCATAGACGCAGTGGAGTGAGACATGGAGATGATATAACGTAACTGGCTGCCCCGGCAGGGAATGAATAAACTGCTGAGAGGGTGAAATAGGAAAACAATGGCCTTGATAAAATCACTGCTACCTATACAATAAGGTATAGACATAAAGACTTTGTCCTGGCCAGGTTTGGCCCCGCCCACTGCTGTGTTAAAATATCTATTATTGAATTGTTGCTCAAGTTTCAGGGTCAACACATCCCCAAAATTTTTCATTTTGTAGATAATTCCTGGCAGTCGAAATCGCTTTCGAGGCAGAATACCAGGATATTGATTAGTCGCAAATGGACTGACTGAGAAAAAAACTGTCTATTCTGCGGCGAACAAAGAAGAAAAAAGGTTTGAAAGAACACCTCTGATTTTGTTGCGTATTGTTTACTGACTTCTCACTAATGCTGCTCATTTTCCTATTAGTGCTGATAACAGGGAACAGACCTTTAATGCTGCCACTGCCAGAAAACCCCGCAATTATGCGACGGATTGGCCTATCAAAATGCAAGAAAACACAGTTTTCCTGGGAGTCTGTCACAGCTGGGGGTAGAAGGACAGAAAGGCAGAGATTAGACAGATTCAGAGGCACGGGAGGGGAAAGAGAGAGGGATTGAACTGCTCTATTGCTTCAGCGACGTCTGGATTAGAGATCAAGCTCTGTTATTAAATTAGCACGCCTTGCTTGGAAATGTTTGAACCGGCACCACAAAAGAGCAATAAATGATGTGTCATGATATTTATTCCAACGCTGTGCGCGACCTTACCTGCACGTGGAACATAAAATCCCACTAAACGCTCCCGCGCTAACTCCAGTGAGCCCATTTTCTCCTGCTGCTGCTGCTGCAGAGAGCTCATGCAGGGCGAACGAAAGGAGATAAAGAGGCTGTGATGAGGCTTTATTTAACCACCTCAGGCCCGTGTCCTGAGCAAAACAACATAAGCCCGAAGGTCCGTGGTGCTGCATCACTGCTGCCTCTTAACAGTGGTCAACCGACAGTGACGGGCCGGCGCCCCGGCAGGAATATCAAGCACGAGGCCAGATGGGGTACGAGGCCCAGTATTAGCATGCTGATCCCATGCATATGTGTGTGCACGCCACACCTGAGGGGGAGCCCAGTGTTACACTTATATACCTTCTTATATGCCGTGTCACATCACAGCCTCTACCTTGCTCGGGGACGGACGAGGAAAAACACACATGTGTGGCGGAACACACACATTTCCATGTCCTGTTTCTTCAGGCGCTCAGACCAGAGAGAGGTGCTGTAGCCAGTGGACAGTGAAGCCCTCCCACCCTCCCCTGCTTCTGATCATCTTTCTGTTTCTCCCTTGCACTGTTTTTAATTTATTTTATTTTTTTAACCAAAAGTCATCTCCTGAACATTTACCCCTCAGAGAACAGAGATTATGCTATTAAAAACACATCAGTGAACGTCACCAGAGCACTGGGTAAGCTGTTTGGTCATTACCACACGGACAGTGGGATTTATTTTGATCCATTTCTGCAAAGATACAAGCTGAAAAAGGCAAGATAGTCCAGTTCCACACATCAGTTTAATTAGTAGAAACATTTGACTAACTTAGGAGCGCTGCTGTAGTAAACATGCCAGGCCAGTAGTTGGCGGTAATGAACCAGCCATTTGAAGTGTTCCCCTCTTCGTCGTGCTCTGACAGGAGCTTTGATTTAACCTAACAGAATTAATTTAGTCGGACGCGTTTGAAGCAGATTCTACGGAAGAAGGCGAAGGAATTAGGTTTGAGTTTCTTTTATGCTCGTGTTATCGGCAGCATTAATCCTCCCACCATCAAGTTGTCAGGACTGCTTTTGGAGACAGTTGTTTGTGGATTGGGAGCAGGGGAATGAGACAGAAGTGCAGAGTCATGATGCTGGTCATAATTCCCTCTTCTGCATAATATAGTAGAACGCTAATTAATTATGGTGCTAAACATCATAGTGGGTCAGCTTTTAAAGTCGATAAATATCCTATTACTCCTGTGTCGAGTTTCCCAGCCATGCTGGGCACATTTAGGCCAAGATATACCTGTGAGGACAAGCTAAAGCTGAGAAGAGGATCAGATACAGGTAGAAATGAACAATAAATGAACAATAACTTATGGTTATTGTTTATTTATGTGGTCACAGTTTATTATTTTCATGTTCTAACCAGGACTTTCAGTCTGTCCAGCCTCATTCGTTCCAGATCGACTGGATTGTTTTTTGCCATTGCTGCCATATCTGCTCTGACTGCTACATTTGTAGCGTGTGCTCTTGTGGAAATTGGCTCTTGACAGCGAAGGATTTATTGACTTTGAAGTCTGTTGCTTCGTGCTGCGTGCAACCCATTCTGTCGGACAATTACAGCAGCTGCGCCAGTATAATTCTCCCAACTCTCTTTTATTTCCACCCTCCAAGTTACAAAAATCTAACTCTGCTCTGCTGTGGCGTCGCCTTTGAGCCTGCTCAGTGCAAACACCGCGCTGTTTGATGTGCGGTGTGCATTATGCTATCATTACCTGGACCAAGAGGAGATCCAGTAGGAATGCTCGTGCACAAAGGTTATTTTTCACCTGGAATCTCCAGTATAAAATATGCATATATACAGCACAATGACATATACTGTATAAGACATATATAAGCATCTTGTCCTCGCAGATATGCTGTCTGAGCTCATTATCTGATCTCTTCCTGCATTTGTGCTTTTCTCTTGCACTGCCTCCCACCCAAATTTAACACTTTTAAAACACTTATTAAAACCCATCATGTGGGTCAGAGGCTCCTTTTGCTGCTGTATCACATCACTCTGCCCCCTCATGCTCCAGTGCCCTTTGGCTACAACGTTAGCATGTGTGTAAACAGCATTTCAAAAATTGAACACAATAAAGGTTAACAACATCATTTTGACACCTCTAGTTTTTAATCATTCCCTCCCTCCTGATGGCTTCTATACATATTAATGCTCAAAGCCTTTTATCAAGTGCTGCCCTTCGTAAATCGAGGAAGAGTATTGGGGGGTGGGCGGGCCTTAAAGGGAAGCTTTTAATTTAAACTTCCCTCGTGCAGGGAGTCTGTGGGAGGACGATAAATTCTTTGCAGGACCATGCACCTATTATGTAACACCTCCTCTTTAAGGTCAAAGGTCACAAGTGTAGGTGACCACTGTGCTCCCATCTGTGTGTAGATCCATCTCTGCTGTGGTTAGAAAGAATGTGCTTCCTTCGCCGCCAGCTCCAGCGTCCCTTACTGCTAGTTAAAGTCATGATTCCACCACTCTCCCCTGCGTCCATCTCTTTATATCCGTCCCTGTGTTACCTTCACATAAAGATGCACTTGACCTCCATTTCTGCCATGGAAAGTGGAGCATCTGGCTGGGGCCTCACTACAACCCAGCACCTCCCGCCTCGCCTCTGCTGCTTCAGCATGCCCACCGTCTCATGCTCCCGGCAGAGCCCAGCCGCTCCCCTCCTGCCCCCCGTCTCCTGACAAAAGGCTTCATTTCTGCATGAAAGAGTTACACTTTCTTCTGCATCCTCTGTTATTTGCACCTTCCTGGCGGCTCTGGTGAAAAGACTACATGTAGCAGAATCAATACTAAATGCTGAGGAAAGGGAGGATACTATAATTAACATTTGAGGGTGTGTTCAATATGTTTGTTTTAACCACTGACCAAATCTCAAAGGCTTGTGAGTACAGCAACAGTGCTGCTTTCAGCTTTTTTTCCCAGCTCCAGTCGAAATGTTTGCACACAACAAACAGCCCAGGAGGTCCTGGGAGCTACATACATGCTGGAGGAAGAAGGGAGCAGCCGCTGGCAAAAAAGACAAGCTGTGGGAAGACCAAGCCACGCAAGAATAAACACCAATCTAGACTCAGATTCGATGTACTTTATCTGTAAACACACAAGATCTAAATGTCTGCACTTCCTGTCACATGGGCAGGGAACAGTGTAATGAGATGTGAAACTGCAACACTGAAGAATCCCGACTCAACTGAAAGCAGCAGCGGCGTAAATGAAAATAACGTTAATCCTGAAAACGATGCATGTGCACTTTCCCAACGTCCCGCCTGCACGTGCAGACACTTCTTTTGAGGTTTCCCGCTGGCGCGTCTCAGAAGCTGCATCAGCACTGTTCAGAGGAGACCACCGTTATTTGAGTCTAATGATTGAAGACGCTCCGGGCGTCAGTTTGATAAACAGACAATCTCAGCTCATAAATAATTGAACGCCTCTCACGGCGTTGCACCTGCAGGGATTCGCAGGCGTCGCTCTCCGCCGTCTCGGGTTTGAGCGGCGATGCCCTGCTTAGTGAGCTGTTACGCTCGCTAAGAGAGGAGCTGAATGGAGATGCGCGGCGTGCGGCGTGAAAAAGAGCGCTCCAACTGTCACAAACTGTAGCCACTACTGTACGCTGATTGTGACGCGGGGACAGGAGGAAGAGGCAGAGACGTCGGTGGTCACACTCAAGCCGTCATTTATTTATGTACAGTAAATATTCTAGACATGAAAGGACACAAGACTTCCATCCTTTATTCCATGTATCAATATTGAGCTTTCTTTCATTGCGTTCTTGAGAGCGCAGCTCTTGTAAATGCTTTCACGCTCGTGTCTTAAACACACTGTATTCAGAGTTTATGCAAAAGCAACGTATGCCTCAGAGTGCCACCACCTGCTACTCCATCACTGCGAGGACATGTACAGTATATGGTGTAGGTATTCAGCATGTTCAGTATGTGTGAGATTTGTCACCTCTGATGGCTGATCCACAGAAGGTGTGAATGTTCTTTTGCCTTATGCTGCAGCGAATGTCGAGAAACGGTCGGCACGACTCGGTGCAGTTTAAGGCATCTGATGCAGTGATGTGAAGTGGAACGAAGCGGCGCGACACTGGTAATTATTACAGATTCAGGTGCTCGTCAGCACGCAGGTCACACACAGGGCAGAGTGGAATTCTGTGTCAAGGAAGCAACACAGAGCTGAAGCATTTTTAGAGAGAGGCAGGAAATCTCATTACAGTTAGACAACTTTTGCATGGGTGATATACGCGGCGAGGGTTAATCTTAAATAAGTAAAATCTAGAAAGGACAGTAAACTATAAAAAATCTGTTTGAAGTAGAACATAGGGAACAGGAATGGGCCAACAACCTGCCTTTGGGGCATACCATTTACACATAGTGGTCGCTATAGTGGGAGCTATTTCTGAAGCAGTTATATTCAATGGTTGGTAAGTTGTTTATAAATCATAATTCATGCGTGAAAGACCTATTAGTGTGTTGACACAGAGGGTTTAAATATCCATGCAAACCAAATGAACTAAACAAGTTGGGATTTTATAACGAAGATTTGCTTGAATAGACATCAAATCAATATTCTGACTGCCATTTCCTCAGCCATACAACTGAAAACTCAACAACACCAGTGTTTGAACAGGATGTGATGTGTCAGTTTGCGTCCGTGCGTCCTCCCTCATGTTTTGTCAGCAGCGGTTTGTCGAGAAAATGGAGACATTGAGATATTTTCAGACACCGTGTCTGAGCGGATTAGTTTAGTATTCCTTAAAGGGGACACACTGTGGAACTTCAAACGCTGCTGTTGTGGCTCCCCAGCATCCATGTGGCTTACAGGTTTGGAAGAAAGTGGGAAAAAGTAGAGCCAAACGTATCTCCGACTGCTTTTTTTATGTACCCATTTTGCCATTCAATGTTAATGTTTAAGGGCCACACAAAGTTTGGGATTTCATTTATGTCAATATTCAAAGAAACTGCCCGAAATGAGTGAAAATGACCATATTGGAGCAGGAAATGAATGGCCGCCCTTCTATCGGGGTTCACTGTCTCAAACTGCTCTGTGAAGGCTGAACTTCAGCCCGAGCCAAATTTAGCACCGCCGTCAATCACAGAGGAAATAAGCTTTACAGGGTAAAAGGCAAAACAGAACAAAAACAATTAAACTATACTAAAGCGAGCGAGAGAGGAAGTGCTTTTATTTAATGGATTTGTTTGTGACCTTTTTAATATTCCTGCCATGGGTTCGTTACCGACCAAGGTTATTTTCACTTGTTGTTGTTTGTCCTTTTCACCGTTACCACTTGCCACCACAGGAGATTCCTGACTGGTCTTTTGCTTCGTTGGGCACATCGGCACACTCTTCTGTCTCACATCCCTGCCGGGCACAGATCTCTTTGGAGTGAAGGAAATGTAGCAGAGCATCAGCATCATCAGGCTGACAGCTGAGAAGAACACATTCTGGTTTTATTCTGTTGTATCTTCTCCTCAGGACTTCCACTTCCCAGCATCTGAAATGGATTTGCACTCATTTAGCCTTTATTTATCTTTATCTGCTGCCAGAGCTTTGGTTTAGGTGTAAACACATGAAAGTGTGTAGTATAAAACTACATCTTCGATAGACCCGAAGGATGTGTTGTCCAGAGCGTCACCACTGGTGTGTTGCTCTAAATTGTCATTCGAAGCAGATCTTTTTTTTAATTTAAGTCAAAAGCTTATTTAGCTGCTTATTCATTAGACACACAAATGTGCACTCTTCTGATTATTACATATTGTATATTATCTCTGGTGTTGCATATAGGACGCCTTTTGCTCCATTTTCAAAATGATCAAAACAGAAAGTGAAGTTTGTAGGAATGAGATGAAGGATTCCCGTGTGTCCCAGCAGCCAGCTTCCTCTGGCACACAGCCCGTCCCTCAAGAATGTTACTGGGCATTGACGTGCCTTGATCTGATTGACATGAGAACATTAAAGGCTTTTTGAATAAGTAGAATGACTGCTTACATGTGTTTGCTGTAATAACAAATCACATTTAACAGGATTATAAAATTATTGCCTGGATTTCTTGTCATGTCATGTGAATATTCAAATCTTGCCAACGATGCACAGTCATTTCTTATGCATTAGGTGTCCGCTGCAAGTATGTGTGTGTGTGTGTGTGTCCCTCCTGGGCTCACACTTTTGATGATTAGACGTGTCAGCTTTCATTTACACCTGTCCGTGCCAGAGATGCCGTAACATTAACCGCGTCAAAACATTAATTTCCTCAAGTTTGTTCAAGGAGAAAAAAAACCCACACGATCATTAATGCGCTTTACATCGAGAACTTGGTGCCTTTATTTTGTAGAAACCTAAATTAATTACCTTCCCCCATTCCTCCCGTGTTTGCATGAAGAAGGGAAAGGCAGGAGGATGGAGACATCATGGGAACATGCTGCCCTGTGTGTTGATCATGAGGTTGTGCAACTGCTGTCTGCTTCTCTTTTAAAAGGCTACCCAGTTCATTTGTTCTGTAGTGAGGGTTATTGAATAGATCGGCTGAGTGTACAATAATAATTGAAATTAATTATTCTCTGCTGAGCACTCTGCGTGGCTTTAATTAGCTCTTTGTGCAGCATCTGCCCATCAGAATTGCAGCAACACAGCTGACTTTCCATTTTTCAAGAGCCGGAATCACTGGGGAATTAATCAGTGTCGGTGGAGAACGTGTTGTTTAAATAAAGATGTTGAGGGGGTTTTTTTTGTTTTTTTTTCATCATTTGGGAAAAATTCCCCACCTGTTGCATCAGAATGAAGGTCAAGTCGACTTGGACTCTGGAGCTCCGGAGAAGGTGAGAGAAAACCGACACGAAGATGGAGGGATGCACGATTCTTGGGTGGCAGCCATATCTGCACCATGCTGCCACAAGAACAGCGTGGAAACCGCTGTTTTCTCACAGATCTCCACCTGTCTGGCCTGCTGACCCCGACACCACAGCTTGGAGCTTTGTCACGGAACGACCTCGAAGCCTCGCCGCCACCATCTGAGCAGTCAGCTCCAGCTGACTTATCTCACTCTCCCTGCCTGCCTCAGTCTTTCCCCATCCAGGGCTTTTTTTATTTGTTGTTGTTTTTTACAACCAGCTAACCCTCTAATACATTCATCTCTTTGCTGCTGCTGCCTCTCTTGTGTATCATTCCTCTGCATCCTCTCCCCTGGTGGACCTCTGTGGGAAGCAGGCGATGACAGTTGTGTTAGCAGCCGATCGTGAGGTCACGCTGGCTCGGCTCCGCTGAGACATTGCAGAGTCTGTGAGCCTCAGCTACATAGAGGGAGAAACAGGGGGTGTACAACTAGTGGAAAATTGTGAGAGAGCAGGCATTCATAGGCACCATATGTATGTGTATCCTACTGGCTATGCTAACGTATGCTATTATTCAACATATGTAGATTTATGATCGTTTTGCTGCATTCCGGGCTAGGAAAGAGTAATTCATGTCTGTGTGTAGGTGTGCAGTGCATTGCAAAGAAACCTACCATCTCCTGATGGACATTTAATTGCCATGGCAACCAAAGATGGCTCCCTTGAGAGATTTTAGTCATGTTGGAAGATAGGAAAAGGACAGGGACTTTCTAATTGAATCTACCACTGTTGTTTTCACAGGCAATTTTTTTTTATTATTATTACAATTATTTCTTAATGAAATAACCCCCTTTGACTCCCCATATCTCATCCAGATGTTAGGCCCACCCCAGACAGGTGTTAACCTGATATTCAGATGTAGGCGATGTGATTGCCAGTTCTGTGGATTTGTGAGTTTCCAATGTAGAGAACGATGGTTTAACAATGGTTTTGGGTTCGGAGACTAAAGCAACGATGCTCCCCCCGCTTCCAGATGGTGTTTGATTCTGTGTAGACATCAGGTTGTGTGTGGTGTTGACTCATCACGCCACCTTCCATTACCCGAACCTTTGCCTCTGTCGCTGCTTCGCTGTTTTTCCTCCTCACGCCGTCAGACATTTGTCTCCTGCGATTCAGTGACACAACCAGCCGCTTGGGATCCCTGAAGAGGAGGGATCGGCAGACGTGTGGGAGGATGGGGAATCCCCAAGAATCGAATGGTAATGTGACATTTGCTCTGTGTGGACCGTCCTCTCCTTCTCTCTCTCTGAATATGCACTCGTTTCCCATTAGATCTGCCGGCATCTTTGGACGCTGGTTTCAAAGCTGAAGGAGAAATCAAAGCTGGTTACCATAGCATCCATTTGTAAGCACAAACCTCCCTGCTGAGGTTCAAATGTGGGGGCGGTTTCAAAACCAGTGCAGATGGTGTCATTCCAAAGTGCCTCCCAGCAGGAATCGGCTCGATTTATTCGATAGTTGGGCTGGGTGAACTCTTTGTCTGGCGTTTTGTAGAATGTATTTTGTCCAAGTCTGCTGAAACCCCAGGTCTGAAATGCTGCTTTATCATCTCCATCATCCATCCATCCATCCATCCATCCATCCATCCATCCATCCATCCATCCATCCATCCATCCATCCATCCATCCATCCATCCATCCATCCACCCCTGTTTCCTATATAGTGCACTAACTAGGGGATATGCCTTTTTGCAGTGTCCAACTCCCTGCACCTTATTTAGTGCACTCAGTGTATCCCTTAATGCATTGTGAAAAGTAATGCCTGTCTGATGCTCCCTAATCCCATCATCTTTTGCGAGGGGTGCGGCTGACATTAATTATTAAAACACTTTTAATTACAGGTTTCAACACGAAGAACTTAAAAAAGACGTCCACCACACAAAAGGCCACATGCAAACAACTGGCTGATTTTAATTTGGCTTTAAGGATAACTGATTTGCCATCAGCAAATGTGAATTAATTTTATAGAAACTCAAAAACCCTTTCATGCATCCCTGACCCGTCAAAGCACACTGACGAGAGCTGAGCCCAAGTCGTAAAACCACCTATTTTTGAGTTTTTACCGTTTTAAGCGCAGCTGATGGCCTCCTAACGATGTGCCTCCTTTGGATCAGTGCACAGGAGGCAGGCTGGATATTAAATGGCATAAATAACACATTTCAGCAGCCTTCTTGTATTTTCCTGGAGTGAGCTACAAAAAGAGCTGAAGAGCGGAGGGCCAATACCTCAGGACTGCACCGCACAGCCGTTACACGGCCTCTCCCTTTGTCTGTCAGGTACAATTCTGGTTACAGACAGTCCTGAGAACTGGGTAAAGGAGCCCCAGGCTGTGCCGGTTCTCTACTCTGGATACAGATTTGCTCACACACTCTGTGGTGGAGAAGCGAGCCTTTAACTGCAGGAACAGAGCAGGATATTGAGAATATTAGCAACGTCTTTTGATGACATCAGAATACAGACATAAATATGCTGCAAAACTGCAAGTGTGTGTTTGCAGATAGCCACGATGCTGTGCTGCAAATGCAAATGGAATGTACACACTTTGCCCAGTTTAGCCTAATGTTGCATAAATAGGGACACAGTGGTAAGACTCTCCCTCTTCTTTGATGATCCCTAATTTGATTTCTGCTTTATTTTGAAGAGTCATTATTTTTCATCCCTGATTACGATGATGACAATGTTACTAAGAGCTGCTGCCCCGCCATACATAAAGACTTTACTGCGGCTTTACGAACTGAGTGATGTCAGAAATTCTTTTGCATCTCAAATTTCATGCTAGAATGCTATGCTACAAAAAGGATCAGCACTCCTTAACGAATTAGATCAACAAAGCAGATTTGCAGTGTCTTTTCATTCATTGACCTTTTCAGAAAATGGGGAAGAAAACTGAAAAGAGAGCTGAAGTCAGAAGCAGAGAAGTCAGTGAGAGGAGTCATGAAAGAGACTTCCAAAGCACATCTGCCCATGCATTAAAGTTGCTTTGATCCCCTGGTCCCTGCACAGAGCAGCTTGACCAGGTGAAAGTATTCCACGCTCTTTCGAGATATTTAGGTTTTTATTTGATATCTGCACTTTTACGACAGCGTGTGGAGGTCAGGTCGCTGGCTTCTGCGTGTTCTAACACTAATTATCCCAAGGATTTCACTCCAGCCTGACCTATTCAAGAACAATACACCAAGCAGAGAGACCAATAAAACAACTGGAAGACAGCAGAACGAGCCATTCTCATTCCTGTTTCTCTCCTACCTCTTTGTTCTGACTCCAGGTCAGCAAACTGCCCCAGAAGGTAAGCAACTACCATCATTGGCTCCACTAATGACTTATTGACCGGGCACCACTGAGCACGCTGCTCCCTGGGTGCTTCGAATGTAGAACTGGCAGGCCCTGTGATGTGCCGTTCGATGGGACGAGACTATTTGAAGTAAATTCTGCCTTGTCTCACGGCCCGATGCAGATGAAGTGCAGGAGAGGGTAAAAATAGAAGCAGCTGAGAGAATTCAAGCCTCTGTTGTTGTGTCTGAATGAAATAATGTGTGATGCAAATGACGATGGATGTTAATTGGTAGAGTTTATGCATCTTTTGTTCCAAGCCCTTTTTTTGTGCAGTCGCTCATGCGTGCCAGACAATGACCTTTCTCAAAACTCTATTATGGAGCTAAATCTGATCAAAATGTATTCTTTAACAAAGACCAGAGCCTGGTTCAGACATTAATCTGGACAGATGTGCTCCACATTGAACTGATACAGGATGTACAGAAAGTAGAAATTAGAGAGTAAACACAAAACCAATGTAAATAAACCACTGCAGCATAGATAAGAAGGTCAAATTGAAATGCCGGGAAGATTCCAGGGCTTGATAACACATTCGGTTTTAAATTTAGAGCACATTTGGGCTTTGCGGATAGTGGCAGAAGAAGGAAAAATGAACTGAATGCAACCTGGTCGTCCACAGGTTCAGAGTGACATTTTCCCTGTAAGTGACAGCACACACGCCTGGAGACAAAGATGTCAACGTGCGCTCTCTATCTGTGTCTGATACACTGAGCTGGAACAAGTGGCATGCTTCCACATTAGCTGATATTGACAACTTGCCCCCCTCCACACCACCGCCACCACCCCCACAACAACAACACAACACACACAAATTGCTGAGCTTTCAAGAGGCTGTCGCTCCCTATTTGCCACTTAATATTTCAGCGGGAGGCATCGTTGCTCCAGGGTGTGCCACGGGGATCGGGTCCTCAGTCGCGTGCATGAGAAACAATTTGTGTGCAGTACAGGGTTTTTGATAATGGCAGGAACACAATTTGGGGAGTATGGCGGTGCAGCTGTAAGCACTGTCACCTTCGATTCCCGGCTGGGACGGGGTCTGTCTCTCTCTCAGTGGGCACTGTGTGTGTGTGTGTGTGTGTGTGTGTGTGTGTGTGTGTGTGTGTGTGTGTGTGTGTGTGTGTGTGTGTGTGTGGCCGCCTCCAGGCCAAAGTCATGCCTGTGAAGTAATCAGGAAGGTGTGAAGGTGAGTGCTAATGTTCCCTGGTCTCAATGCATCAGACCCTGGATGAGCTGGTCGTCTGTCTGTCTCCTGCCCAGTGTCAGACATCATCCCCCCCCCACCCCCGCCCCCTGTGTCCTGGTTTCACTGTTTCATAAAGTGTGACATTTGTGCTGGAGGCTAAAGTGGTGCTGTGTAATATTATAGTCTTTAGGTGATAATGATGATAAACTAAAGACATTTCACCTCATAAATATGTGCTCTGCTCCGTGCGTTGCTGGCTGTTAGCTGCCGTGCTTGGGGAAGGAGATGCACACAGGGGGCCAGAGCGGACATAATAAAAGTGATTTTACTAGAGGCAATGCCTGGGCTTATTATCCACGTGTGCAATAAAAAGGAGACCTCATGAGCGACTTGTCAACAGCCACGCTGCCGTGAGGTGCTGTTGGTTTCACACACCCATACTTCACGCTAAACGACTGTTTTAGGCTCCTCAGGGCAAAAATTTTAAAGAATGTCGGGTAAATGGAAAATGTTTGGATGCAGGTGTAGAGAAAGTGGAAATAAATCTCAGTAAAGGTGGTCAATTCTATTTGTTTTATTGATTATAAGACACATCAGTGGCTCGGGTGTTGTTTTAGGGGTTAGGATTTATTAAATAGTAGTGTTAGATCATCAATCATCCATTTATAATAACGTTGGTGATATTTGAGCCAAACCTGAAGAGATTCCCTCAAGGGGAGATACCAGGTTCTCAATGTTGAAGGCCTGGCTGAATCCCAAATCTGTCAGTTTCATCCTTAATTGTCAAACCACGTTGAAAATTTGAAAACATCCCTTGTGGCATCCGTGAGATATTTCCAATCACAATGTCATTGCAGCCAAATTAATTTGTCCATAAGTTGGAGTATTGTTCCAAATGTGACCAGATATTCTTGGTAGTGTGAGAAGCAGGACTGAACTCAATCAAGTTCACCCTTGAGTCCAGGGTGAGCTTTGTACCAAACCGACTAAGGTCCATATTTAGCTGGGTAGTGGTCACTGTGGTCCTCTGATCAACAAGAACCAAAAGAATGAAGAATCCATCACTGCTGGTTTGATGCTGCATTTGATGCTGCATCAAAAGCGAACCTGGAGCTGGCCCGTTGAGAAATGGAAGCTTGTTGGGCCTATTGTGATGAATTTGGCCCTTTCAATTGCTGCTCTGCAACTTCGCTGAAGCTCTTCATCTCTGTCTCCTTGATGGTTTCCATTTGCAGATAAGCAAATTAATTACAATGTCCCCATCCGTAATAAGACAAGATATCATGTTGTCTTTTCCTCAAAGCATGTGGAGCTTCACACAAGCCCGTGTGATTGCCCTGCTTGATGTGAGAGCACGAGCGTGGTTTCGCTGCCCTCCCCTGTGAGAGCGCTGGAGTAATGGCAGCTGCTCAGGCCTGATTAGAGCCTCTGTCCTTACAGAGCCAGGCCCACACATCTCTGTCCTACTTTCTCCTCCTCTCCTCCAAAACTTCTCGCTCTTTAGCTCCAAGCCATGCGCTCAAATGCTGCTTAAGATTCACAAAACCACACTGCAGGACATCATTTTGTCTTGATCCTTTTCCCCTCTGTGTTAGAATATAAACCCTTTGGTTGTTTGCCATAACTTCTTACAATGTGAAAAGCAGCATTTTGTGCATGGATATTAAACAACTATAAATGCCATGCTGTATAGACAGCACATCCAAAGTTTATCTTTACAGTTTTCCACGTATGTCTGACCTTCAGCGTGTTACCGAGACGGTTGCAGGCTGGGTGTTTCTAGTGTATACGGAGCTTATTTTTCCACAGGATGAGAAGTTCTGCCGGTTTATTGACTATTATTCTTTCACTTCCTTTGTTTTCCTCTGGTCTACCTCTCTGCCTTTATACAAGGAGAGGACTATATCTGTCTAGTTTCTTGTGTAGAAAAGTATCAGAATGCCTTCAAGTGAAGTCATGGCTTTAAGTTAGAGTGAGTCCCCGTATGTTTGTTCATTATTTTGTCAAAATGATGACGGGACAGAATGGCCTGACTCGTGTTACCACAGATTCAAGGTGAGTCCAGTTGTGGGAAGGCACGCTCAGTTTTAATGGTGTAACTGCAGTCGACTGCAGTTTTGGAACACTGACCTCAGTGATTTGCTTCAGTGGCTGTCAGCACAAAGACGTTGTTTGGTAATTAGCCGCAAGGTTTCTCCCTGTTAAAGGGGAGTTTTTCCATGCCACTGTTGCTTGTTGGGGGTCAGGCCCAGGGGTTCTGGGAAACAATTTTGATTGTAATAGACGCTATATAAATAAAGATTGATTGATTGAATGTCTTTGTCCATGTGATCTGTTTCTTTCACATACATGCATGTGTTAAAAAAAACTAAAAAACAGAGTGTCAGAAAACACAGCAATGTGACCACACGGCATTTGGGACCATCATTTTAGTCAACATATAAATACAATAAATAACCAAAAAGTTTTGGGGCATTATAGGTAAAACTTGTGACGTAAACATGGTAACATCTTTGGTCGTGGTTAAAAAACAGTGATTCTCCCACAGAAACCAGTCTCACGACCTAATCCACCAATGGAAATGCAGCCTGAACTAACGTATTGATCAACCTGATGCTAACGCTGATGTAAAGACAGCTTTAACATCTGGACAGTGGAAATAAAATCAGCTAAGAGCCAAGCAAACCAAATGGAAAATCTATGTGGTTGTAGCAACCGAAGCTTTGCTTGGATAACATCTCCACACATTTTTTGGTTTCTGTAATGTATCTTTTAGTGGTGTTGAGACACAATGATGACTTTTATATGGCCGCTGAAGTTGGAGTCGTACCCAGTTTATTGGATCCCATCTCCCAGCTCACAAGGATCTTAGAAGATTACTAAAATTGCTGTCTGTAGAGGGCTTTAGACTGCACAGAAAGAAAGGAGGGCAGTGACCTAAAAAAGCAAAACAACCAGAAGGATTATGAAGGTAGCAAGTGGTGAACAATCAGTAGCGATTCTGCCTTCCTGTCGCCCCAACACTGCCACCATGCTCAGAGCTGAGGTTAGCCTGAGGCTACGCTTGCTCTGGGGTTTTCTGAATGAAATGGATGCTTTGGCACCATGCCGGTACATTACATTGGAAGGTTTTGTCATGCCTTCCTCGCCCGTCCCTCCTGTGCTGCCCTCCCTCGCTCCTTTTCATCAGGAGACTTCCCATGCTGCAACATGGTGGAGTCCAGTTACCATCACTTAGCAACTCCCTGGAGTCATCATCTCTCTGGCGCTCGCCTTCTGAGCCTCCCAGTTCAATTCAAACGAGCTTTGAGAGACGAAATGCAATTGCGAGGCACCGTGCTTTTAAAAGAATGTTTTCCCATATGTTGCATGCGCAGAATCATAAATATGAATGTCTATTTTGGCTTCCGTGAAGCTTTTCCACTCTGTTATTTACCGCTTCCTCTCAATCACTTTGCTCAGCCCACATTTACAGACACACACACACACATACGACCTCATTTAAAGCCTCATCCAATCAACCTCAGACATTGTTCTTTTTCTTTCCTCCTCCCTCTGCTCTCCATCCACCCACTGAGGTTTGAGTGCGGTGGTAAAAGGCTCTCTCCTCTGTTACAACATGTGGGAACCACACAGACATGGATTCATACATTTACCATTAGCACACATCTGATTATTGTGTGGATGATTAGACGATCATTACTCATAAACTGATAGTTTTATCTTTATTCAAGCAAATTTTTGCAGCCAGAACTACAGACTACTGCTGAATTTACTTCCTCTCAAATTCCGGGATCTGGCTGTGCCTTTCTGCTCCAATTCTCCACAGCATCTGTCCCATTTTCCGGTCACTTACTGGGATTTACTGCAGTGCCATGTTTTGCTCAATATTTACAAGTCCAAACACCAACTGGGGGCCAATTCCAGCGGATGGCTTCAGCGGAATTAGCTTCTTTGCCTTCTCTATAAATCTTCTCTGATGTCATTCAATTCACCTTAATTTACACAGCATTTTTTACAATCAGGTCTGACTCAGATGCTTCACAGAAACCCAGAGCCTGACCCCGGAACATGCAAGGGAAAAGTCAGGTTTAATAGGAAGAAACCTTGAGCAGGGCCAGGAGAAGAAGGGAGGTAGACAAAATCGGTCAGCGCTGATAAACTGCAGGGGAAAAACGACATTATTGTGGATGCCGTGAATGTCTCGTCTTTGTATGAGGGACTGTCAGTGATGTCCGTCCTCAAAGAGCTTCCTCTGGCGAGTTACTGATACGTTTTGACATCATCTATCTTCCTCATCCATTACTCCATGTTGTCAGTACATCACACCTACCTCGCTAATCTCCCTCTTCCTTTTAAACGCGCTCTTATCGAACATCACAGCTCTTTTCATTCTTGCCTGAGGCGAAGACGGGATGGGGGGGGGGGGGGGGCGGGGGAGGTACAGCAGCTGATATCATACACACTCTCCTCCCCTCCCGGTGATATGACAGGAGTTACTGCATGGAAGATTTTTGTCTGCTCAAACTGCCGGTCCTCCTGCTCAGATCCTCTCAGACTTCAGCCTTCAGCTGGGGATTGTGGGGGTGGGCTTTGTCCTGTCGGTTTCAGGTTTTTGCTGTATAGATTCACAGAATAAAGGAATGATTCTCTAGATAACTCGATCAATTGGCCCCCGCTCCCTCCTCTGCCTTGGAAAGGTGAAAGATTAGTCCTCTGCTGTGTGTTACAGGCATGTGTTTGTGTGTCCATAAGAGTTGGAAACGCTTCATCGGGTGTGTTCAGGGAAATGTCCCGGAGGATGTTTGGATAATGGGAGGAGGCATATTCTAAATTCCAGTGCTGAGAACAGGGAGTCCACCACTAGATGGTGTCAAATCCATCACAATGGACCTGTGGACCAATTTATTTTTGGACTGTAATCTCAGGAAGGCAAATGATTACTCAGATGATGTAAAATAACCATTTTATGTTGAAAAATAATCCCCTAGGGTGACAGGTGCCAGTGTACATGTTGCGGTGGTCCCTTATTGTGGTTCTGTGTCTTTCCGCCTCCTTTGCCCTTACTGGCAGACCGGTATTTTGATCTGTCACAACAGGCTGAGCTCAGCGGACCGGTCAATCACCAGCAGCCAGGGCTGGAACATAAGCTTGTCGCCACCACATTACCTGAGGTTTGCCTGAACTCGGTGAACGCGGCTCTCTGATGATAGGAAATTGTAAGAAAGATATTTTTTTGTGCATGTCCTGTCAGATTCCGTACTTCATTTCATTTGTAACACAGAGGTCAGCGGCGCCAGGACGTCACCGTGGTGTGGTTGTTAAAGTGAGCCGGCAAGTGTGTTTTTATTCCTCAGCGCTTCAGTATGAACAGCAGCGTCGCGTCTGATAGATGAGGTGACACACGCTGCATGTCAATAATGAACTACCTTGTTTTCCACTCCCACTTTCAAACCTTCCTCCAAGAGAAGAGCTCCTATCTTTCAAATTAGCATATGGTGTGACAGATCTCCCTCTCCTTTCAGCCATGCTTCGGAAAATACAACGTTTTGGAGAGCGTTGACTGAGAGCTTTCAGCGTTTCCCCATGGGTGTATCCCCAAAAGTGGGTAATTCATGTATCAATGGCTGATGTGATCATAGTGCCAACGTGCGGGTGTATTTGTGAGAGCAGAAGCATGTGTTTGGGGGAGCCTCCCTCCTTATTTGCATGTCTGGAGTGAACATCTTTCATCACCATCAAGGCGCCACAAAGCAGTCAGCAGGCGCTGTCAGGAGAGAGGGAATGCACACGCTTTCGACTCTTTACCGTTACCTAATTGCTTTACCTCTGGAGAAAAGACACAGCGCACATGCACAGATGCAAGCTGCCACATTCCCTTTGGTGTCATTATTCTTTGCTCTTGTTGTGTTTTCCCATCATTAGTTCATCATTCTTGTCTCACACAAACACTTTACATCAAACTCCTGGGTTTTCTTTTTTTGTTCAGTAAAATATTTGTCATTTTATTCACCTGCTGTGTTTCTCTGAGTGGCGCCGTCCATTTCTGCACCCCGGAGGGGATTCACTGGACAGTACTAATGGAACGAGGGAGCTGGAATGGTACAGCCTGATAGATAGAGGAGCAAGAGACAGGGAGTGTGAGCAGAATAGTAAAACGAGCCCTGAGACAAGTGGCGGCGGTGGGGGGTTGGGGAGGGGGGTAAGAGCAGAGGAGGGAGGAGTATGGTGGAGTGGAGGCACAGAGCCAGAAAATTGCATTGCGTGCTCAGTGATTAGTTTACCTCCTGGGTCTCATTCTCTCCACCACCTCCTCTAACTCACCTCTCACTCCTTTCTACCTCCACGAGCTTCTCCCTGTGTCTTTGTCTGGCCACTTTTGCCATCTTTCACCAGTTTTCCGGCTGTCACTTCCCTCCACCACGCTCCTCCACCTCCTCACCTTTTAGCGCCGCTCCACTCTCTCTCCAAGTCTTCCTCATGTGCAGACTTGGAGTATCCATTCTGGTCTTATCATTGGGACTTGAAAAATGCATAATGCCACCAAACCTGAAAGTCACTCTATTAAGACCTCCAGGGGGCAAAGGCAGAAACACCGAGGTGTGTTTTTTAATGTCAAAACTCAGCGGCACAGAGGAGATTAACACAGAACTTTTAATCAGATATAAGTCAGGCCATAAGGCAGCCCTGCTAATTATAATCTCAGGAGTTCTAAACATACAGGAGCCTTTCAATGGAAGGCAGCCTTTTTTCTGATTTGGTGCTCGCTGAAAAGCAACTGGGTCAAGCCTTTTCTTCTTAATCCCTACATAATCTGGCCCTTCGTTGGGCTGAAGAGCAGCTGCAAAAATAAATAAATAAATAAATAAAAAACAGCGGTGGGGGGGTGGGGACATGGTGAGGGATCCGGAGGCGGAGGAAGAGGAGGATAACACTCCAGGCTGGTGGCGAATTTCCCTCCAGAGAGAGCGTTTAAGAGATAGCAGACGGCCTCGGAGAAACAAATTGCTGTTACTGTAATAACTGTCTATCCTAATATCTCAACACATTTTTTCCTCTCGGGGGGGTGGGCTCGCCATTTAGTGGGTGTTGGGTGCACACAACACTCGATATGGGGAACATCACTGCCAGCGACCTTGTAACCTTTAAATACACTGACAACCAACCAAAAAAGCTGAAGCATAACACATTTCTGCTCTAAGGGGTGTCGAATACTTCCTGTTATCAGGCAGATTATAAACCTATTAAGAGTTCAGGGAGTGATCAGAGTGATCAGCAGTATATCAGGAAGGGGAGACAAATCCACAACTCTATCCTGCAGTCAGGATCTAGAGTACTTTCATTCTGGGCCCTGCCGGACATCCCCAGGCAGCCGGGGGCCTCCATCATGCGGTCCCGTCCTTTCATTCCACCCTTTTCTCTTTGCTTTCTGCTCGTTTAAGTGGCGGCACAGTGCCACGTGATCACAGCGCCTTAGACGCTCTACCTGGGGACTGTTGCTAATGGTGACAAATGAGTACTTGTGTACAGGGGAAGGACGGTAGGGGAGAACTGATTGGGGGGAGGGGGGTATCACTGTTTGTACACAGACAGGAGGAAATGCTTTCTAACGCCTTCAGAAGGCTCAGCATATGTGAATATCTAATTATACATCTGCAATAATGCGTGTTTATGGAATTATGCAGTGCTGTCAACGACGCTTTAATTCCTGCTTTTTGCACCATCTGATGTCAGACAAAATGGTGTCACTGAAAATTTTTGAATCCTGCCCAGTCTCGCCTTTACATATGTTTTTAGAACTGCTTTTAATATTTGTCCAGCACAGATACAAGCAAACTATGTTGGCGAATTTTGCAAATTTCCTTCTGGAGCTTTGATGCTTTCGTTCAGTCTAAAGGGTAAAAGGCTGATTCCTTCAGGTCGCCTTCAAAAGTGTCCATGAGCAGCACAGCTGGATCCTTGCCATCTTTTCCTCCAGTGGCATGATTTAGTTGAAAATCAAACCTATCTCGCTTTTTCTGTCCTCACTTCCCTACATCTGTGCATCTCTTTGAGGTCTTAGCAACTGATTCAATAATGAAACATTAAATGTGACCCTAAAGCAAGAGTGATCAGCAGTATAGGAGAGAATATGCAGTTAAAAGCAGCAGAGCGGACCATTACTGGCCCATCGTGATGTTTGTCCAGTAACACACACAAAGAAACCAGCCCTTTAAATTAAATTAAATTTTCTAATTCGACAGGGTCAAAAACTACAGAATATCCAGAGCATCACGATCATCGAGGTGTCTCTTACTTTAAACGTAGCTCATGTCCTCCCCTCTGAATTTTCCCATCATTGTCTGTCAGGGGAGGGCGATTAAGAGAGATATGACAGAGAAGTAAATATACCCAGAAAAATATGAATCTCTTTATTAAAGGAAGCTCCCACCTCAGTGAGAACCATGCAGCTGCTGGGCACACACACACACGTGCACACCCACCCACACACACACACACACCCTTGCTCACAGTTCCATCAGGCTCCACCTGTTAATAAACAACAGGCTGTGTGTCATACTGCTGTAACGCCACTTGTGATCGTATGAATCATCTTATGATGAGATGTGAATACAGTCTGAGGACGGAGATGCTGTGAAATGATGCACGTGCGTGTGAATATGCGCGCGTGTGTGTGTGTGTGCGCGCGCCTTATTCGGTCGTTCCGTCTCATTTAACTTTGAAATTTCTTTACTGAAATGACACCACGGCTTAACATTGAAATAACAGGATTTTTATTTATATTCTATTAGTAACAGAATAATTAATATCGAACATTTTTCTCTATCTATAACTTCCAACTCATCTCACTGGCAACAATAATGGTTAATCAATGCAGGTATTTGCTGGTTTTGTGACTCCTTAATGGCACTCAATAACAAACAGAGACATCAAATTTTGAGTCCACTGTTGATTGAACTAATCAACAAACTGATATATTATAGATCTTGTTATGCATACATTACATATCATTTATATTCTGACAATGCTCACTCATACTAGCATGAAGAAGACGACTTGCTGGCATGTTGATTCTCTGTGTGTGTGCGTGTGTGTGTGTGTGTGTGTGTGTGGAGGTTAATGGCTGCATGCGTCTCGCCAGTCATGGCAGACGGCTGAGCCTGGATCGCGACCCCGGCACAGCATCGAGCTGTTAGGCCATGCGTGTGCTGCTTAACGAGCCGTGAGCGATCGCTATGATCTCTGCACAAATAATTCATGAGGAACCCTGCAGAGGAGCCACAGAGCTAAAAGGAGCGTGGCGAGAGGAACGCATCAAGGAGTGGACCGCAGCCTAAACGGAGAGAGGGCAGGAGGTGGGAGGAGGGTAAGGACAATGCAAGAAGATATTTATTTGACAAATGTGTATACAGTTAGGGGAACCCCCCCCACACACACACACACACACCACCACCACCACCAGCAGCTACAGGGCACTGACAGGTGCACCTGTGTGTTTGTGCGCGCGCTCGTGTGTGTGTGAACCATTTGTGTTACTACATCTGAAAAGGCCCTGTGGGAGTGTTAACAGTGTGCACCACAATCCTGGTGTGTGTGTGAGATTCCTGCGAAGGCGTGCGCTTGTCTGTGTGTGTGTTGGAGTGTTGATGGAGTGAGTTCAGATTGTTCAGACAACCGTGAACCTCCGAGTATTCGACTGTGTGCGAGTTTGGTGCTGAAGCTGAGGCAATGCAGGCAAACAGAGAGTTATCAGTGAGAGGGGAAGGAGACGGGAATACAGCGTAACACAGTTGGAATCGGTGTGGAGTTTGCATGCTTCCACATGCATCCGTGTGGTTCTCCAGATCTCCAATAGTCCAAAGACATACATAATATGATGATTGAGGACTACATTGGCAGAGCTGTGTGTGTTTTCAGGGTGTTTTCCTACTGTTTTCCTGGTGACTTTTGGGGTAGGCCCCAAAAGTGATGTGATGATAGATCTATTTAAAATATTACTTTAAATGGCATCATTTTAAATTGGCTATTGCATTTTCTTTCTCTTCACACAGGTGCCTGTAAACGCACCGAAACCCTCTTTTTCCGCTCCAGATTAGTCTAACCTGTGAAATTCAGGTAAAATGATGAGAACAGCGCTTCACAGTCATGGGTTATTATCATGACAATGGCTGCTCCTGCAGGTAAAACTGGTCCCATCAGAATAGGGCCTATCATCATCCATCCACCTACAGGCTCCTTCGGTTTTCCTTTGCTTGTTGCCAACTGGTCACTGTGAAAGTTTGGTTGTTTTGGACTGCTGGAGTCATCCTCCGAGAGCTTGTTAGTGGCACATTCTCCCACCAGCTGCGTGCTGCTCTGTTGCTTTAACAGGTGTTTCAGGAGGTTTGTGATCTTTCTTCTCTTTTTTTGTGGTCAAAACAGTCTCAGCACCCCACCACACCATTCACATTTGGATAAGCAGAAAGGTAATGTTCTAATTACACCAAGCAGATCTGCACTGACTGAAAGGCAAAGACAGAATTGATTGTCCAAACCTACAAGGCTGGAATTCAATCAGGATTATATAATGGTACCCATAATGAAGCTCATTAGCACCTTATCGATAGTGATATTCACATCAGCCTGTGTGATTCCAGCTTCTGTCCTAAAGCTACAGTGTTTCAGCATTGCGGTATTATTGTAGCCATCATCAGCATGAAGCTAGCTTAACTGTAGCCTTGCTTTGGTACTAGCATGACCGTGGACTCTTTCTTTTTTTTTTTCAATTTTTTTGAAGCAAAACTGCTCTGGAGGTCAGGGAGATTGCTGTTCCTGAGGCATTACACACCAGCGAGATGCATTAGTGGAGCACACAGACTAATGGAAATTGGGAGATGGAGACAAAGGGCTGGTGCAGGTCTGTGTGGCATGTCATTAGTGAGGAAGAAGGGCGGGCTTGTTCCTACTGACATTTACTAAGCACAACTGAAAATGTCATGGAACGCCAGCCTTTACCTCCAGATAAAATGGTGTTTCTTCCAGTCCAAAGCTATTTACCTTCCCACCAATACCAGAAAACTTTAAAGCCATCTGTTTCTACAGTCCATCACCTGTTCCTTCACTGTAATGTGGAATTTAATCAGATGGCACTTAACTGCATGGTTTCAGCTGTTAATGCTGTAGCTGTGGTGGCTGTTGAGAGGCTGCCTCTTTCACGTTAGTTAATTGAGCGTCTGAATGGCAGGCCCTTGAAGAGGTTTGCCAACTTAGGCAGCAGATGGAGCTTTTTAGAAAGAAAAGACAAAAACAGTCCAATTTATTTAGTACTTGTGCTCCGGTGTGACACTATTTTTCACAAGAGTTGGTTCTCCGCCTGAGTGATGACTGTAGGCAATCACACCCTGCTGAACCAGGCTCATCCTCCCTCCAAAGAAGCGCTAATCCCTTCCGATGGCTAGCGCAGGAGCTAATTACGCTGAAAACCTCTCAAATTCATTTTCTGCATTTGTTTGTGAGGCCATGGTGAATCTGCGCCTTCCCTCATCGCGATGGCATTCAGATCTGCGGCCTTGCAATTTGTTTTGGCGAGCGCTAGTGTCTAGTCTATTCCTGTCCTTGCTACACTTTTGTCCTCGCTTGACTGCCTCCGTATCAAGCGCTGGGTTTATTCGGATCGCTCTGCCAGCTCAGGCAGATAGGCCCTGCAGCCACCCTCCTACAGTACATATATATGCCGAAACCACTCCGGAATCATCACACTCGTCCCAGTTTCCTCCACAGCCGGACCTGCGGGCATTGGCGTTAAAGATGTCTACATTTTGGAGAGGTTAAAAACCCGCCTTAGAGCTCGCCTCGTTCGTGTGTCCCGTCAGAAGCTTTTTAATCCACTTTTCCCCCATCATTGTTTACTCATCCTCTTCTGCGCCTTAATTGGAGGCTCCAACTGCGGTGCTCCATTTCAAAATCTACGCTAAAGAAGATTATCATCTTAATTAGCTACTTTCCATCCCACCTCTGAGCATTCTACATGTTTTCCTCCGTGGTCAGCAATGACACCTCATCTTTTAAAAAGTAGTTCCACAGCTTAGATTGAGCTTCATTTAATTAAGTGCCACTTCTCGCCTGGATTCCCCGACATCCCCACAGTCTCTAACACTCCTCTATTTCCTCGCCACAGGTACATCCGCACCATGTACCTCGGCATACAAAGCCACCGGCAGAAGGAGAACCAGCGACGTTTCTACTGGGCCATGATGTACGAGTATGCTGATGTCAACATGCTGCGGCTGCTGGAGACCTTTTTGGAGAGCGCCCCTCAGCTGGTGCTGCAGCTCTGCATCATGATCCAGAGCAACAAGGCTGAGTGGCTGCAGTGTAAGGCCACACGCCTACGTCTTACCCTCCTGTCTCATCTGTTGTCTCCAAATGCTGAGGCGCTTGTATTTTCCCCAGGACAAATTTGGTTTTCTGTGAAGTCCACTTTATTTGCCGCGCAGGGTCCATTCATCACCCGCCACTGAAAGCTCTGTAATTTCAGTGGTGGTTTTTAAAAAATGTGATATTCTGTATCTATAGAAATGTCATCAATATGTTGCTTCAAGGCAGCAGGTCATTGCTCAGCAGATTATTCTCCATCATTTTTCTTGCTGCACCATAGCGACCTGACATATCTGCTGTCTCGACTCTTATGTAGCACTCAGGAAGCTGAATTGGCTCACTGAACAGACTGTTGACTCAATGACCTGTGATGAGCTTGGTAATACCACATGCTCTTCAAAAAAAGGACCGATCGGTTTAGCTGAATTAATCTTAATTTTTTTTTTAAAGCTGTGTCAGAATGTGTCTTTCTTTGTCTTCCTCTTCTTCCTCTTTGTAGGTGTTTCTGCGCTGTCCTCCCTCTTGTCCCTAGCATGGGTGCTAGCCTCCTACCACAAGCTCCTGCGTGATTCACGCGACGACAAGAAGAGCATGAGCTACCGTGGTGCTCTGGTTCACCTCTTCTGGCGCCTATTCACCATCTCCTCGCGAGTGCTCTCTCTCGCTCTGTTTGCCTCTGTTTTCCACATCTACTTTGGCATTTTTGTGGTGCTCCACTGGTGCGCCATGGCTTTTTGGGTCATCCATGGCGGCACCGACTTCTGCATGTCCAAGTGGGAGGAGGTACTATTCAACATGGTGGTGGGCGTGGTCTACGTCTTCTGTTGGTTTAATGTCAGAGAGGGCCGGACACGGTACAGAATGGTGGCCTATTACATCGTAGTACTGTTAGAAAACGTCATCCTCAGCTCCCTTTGGTATGCGTATCGAGACCCAGCCACCACTGACGCCTATGCTTCTTTTGCCCTCTGTGGCGTCTTCTTGTGCTTTGCCTCTGGTGTGGCCTGTATGGTTCTCTATTATGGGGTTCTGCACCCCATGGGTCCACGTCTGAGGGTACTGGCCAGCTCCTGCTGTGCTGAGCTCCTCTGGGGGCTTCCTTTACCCCCTGAGGCAGAGCCAATGGCTCCAACTCCTGGCCCCCGTGGTTCTCAGGCCACGCCCACAAGAGGCCTGACCGGGGAATACGCGGAGTCAGACGAAACAGCCACCGACACCTGCCTTCCAGTTTTCCAGGTAAGGTCCACGGAGCCCGTGGACGCAGCTGGTAGGCCCATCCAGCCTGAGGGTCCTTTCATCAAAATAGACATGCCCAGAAAACGATACCCAGCCTGGGACGCGCACTTTGTGGATCGGCGCCTGCGCAGGACCATAAATGTGCTGCAGTACATTAGCCCCAATGCGGCGGGCATCAGGTATAGGGATGGCCCTCTTCTTTATGAACTCCTGCAGTACGAATCCTCCTTCTAAAGGTGTCACGACCTCAACTGTATCACCTCCCCATACACACAATAATGCACATAACCTTTTCTTTAATTCTGCTCTTCCGCCTTTCCCGACAAAATTTCTTTCCATATGCATCAGTTTTTCTGCAGGAGGTGTGGTGTTTTATCAACTCATAACAAACTCTTATAATTTATTTTTTGAAGAAAAAAAACAACAATTTATTGAGAAATCATACCTACAGTATCTAATGTGATATATACAAGAGTCTCCTATAAATCCCTCTATATCGATAGAGGAGAGTTCAGTACAAGTGTGTAGATAACATATGAATGTTTCATTATGAAATGTGTTTAATGCATTATATTGTACTGGTAAATCAACCTGTGAATACTTGTGAAGGGCACATTTTTTGTCCCTGTGCCATGGGACTGAAGCAAAGCCTGTTGGGAATGATGGAGGAGTGTCTCGAGGGAGGCTGGTCTTTTCACATCCTAATAGGTACTGCCATTCCTTATGTACATTTTTGAACTGTTAATGTTTACCAGGTCCATAGTTTATCATATTCTTTCAACAAAAATAAATACACCTGAAATTACCAGATGGGCGGGAAGGTTGGACGTGTCCATGACAGTAGGGTTATTGAAGGTAAATTGTCCCTCCATCCGCTCATGTGCCTCAAGTGTATCCGGGCTGTCCTCTTTTTTTTTCTTTTTCAAAATCCTAAAAGGTAATCGCATCATGTATGGAAGGAAAAACCAGAAAGCACACTGACCTTCAATCAGTTCCGCCCACCAGTTCAATTTTTATAGCGCGGTCTGCCCTCTAGTGGAGGGAAGCAAAAGGTGTTTTGACAGCACAAATTCTTAAGAGAACTCAAAACACAACAATACACAAGGAAATCAGTAAGGAATGTAGGTGAAACGAGCACAACAATTTTTCTGATTGGTGAGAATAAAACATTCCAAAAACTTTTTTGTAAAGGCGTTTGATAATGGTAAAGTAAAAAGGAGTATTAACATGCACTTTTGAAAGCGAAAAGACAGTCTTCAGTGAATCCTCCAGCATTCCCTCTTGAACCCTATATCCCCTTATACAATCTGCCAATTTTGATTTATGATCAAAGCAACAATAGTCTTGTATAATTTTATGAAGACGTTAAGGACACAGTTCTATACTGTTACACTTCAGTGCATATTTGTCTATTGCATCATTGACATAACTACAATGTTCAAAGATGTACACGGGCATCAAGATCTCATGAAGAGGTGCTCTCACCTGGGTGTACTCGCTTCGGCTGGCACAGCTGAACAAAGCCAAATCCCATTTCACAGTACTGTTTTATCTGCACAGTTGAACCATCTGAATGAGGCCTTGCAAAGATGCACGTCATCCACAGGCCTGCTGGGCAACCGCACGTCACGTGCAGGCCCCAGCTCTCCACTGCAGATAACCACAGCAATCGCAGACAAATACAGTTCAATAAATCTCATGCCTTCTAAATCAAATGAGCTTGATAAATATGTCCAGAGAGGGCTACTAAACAGCGGAAAAAAATGAATGCATTTCAAATAGCATCCGTATAAACTTTGTGTATTTTCTGAGGTATAAAATGAATGCACCCCCAGGAAGAATGGAGTCATGGAATGCAGAATCCCCTTGTTGTTGTTTTGTTTAGCTATGGCCACGAGTGTCTGCTAATGTCGTACTGTAAAAAGGCAGATGCCAACTAAGCCCAGGTCAAAGGTGAGAGGGTTTATTTGCCTAGGTTGGAAAGAACACAAGGGCAGATCATGATAAAGGGCCTTACTTCAGCCCTTCACCACACTTCTGCCCTTTAACTCTCCATCCTTGGTTGCTGCTCCCCCCTCTCACCCACCTGAGCAATCCTGGAATTTGGCGTCTCCCAGCAAAGGCAACAACGCGGGGGGGAGGTTTTGAGGTCCAACAGCAGGAGATCCTGACATGAGAACGAGCAATGAGCTACACTGCCATAACCAAGAGCTTCAGTATCCAGGGGTCAGCCGCCCATCAGCATTAAAAGCAGCACTCAGCTCCAAGTAATTGAGACCTGTTGGGTCAGCTATGGTGGGACACACGTCCAACTCACCACATTAGTAGTTTTCACAGAGTATGCAAACAACCAGCTTCTTCACTGTTTACCACGGTAGTCGAGAGTAGGTCCTCCACGTTGTAGTAAATGAACAGCTATGTTTATAGTGAAGTAGATGGATGAAACTGTTGTAAACTCAAAAAAAAAGCTCAACAAAACAGCCAATACAGGGGTTCCTCAGGACCAATTAACTAGGCCACTGAACCAGCTGACTCAGGGGTGTCTCAATGCAGTTCTCATCCACAGGCATGTCCTCAAGGGTGTCCTTGAGAATATTCCATGACCGCTGCACCATTTAATTTTGGCTTGCGGGTTTTAAATTCGAGCCGTGCTAGACACTTTATTATTTTGATCATTTTCAGCGATGGGGTATTTTCTTGTGGAAGTGTGCTGCCTGGCCTGTGTGGCATCCTTTCCAAACCACATTGAACCTTCCAGATCGGGTGCAAATACACTTTGAGTTATTCATTTACTCCCTGTGTGAGATGACAGTGGAGCGGCGTGAACAGTTGGCTGAATAAACCAAAAATCAACCTGGGTCATTAAGATTGACATAATTTGGGCAAGTAGACATCTGATGAGAATCGTGGAACAGCCGCAATAGTATAAACAACAACAACATTTCCAGGAACTTGATTACCAAGAATTCATATACTTCATAAAATCTAATCCTGGCAATCTGTGATATTTGCTTTTCCATCGCACCTCAAGGATGTTAAAAATGTACACAACTCAGTCTGATGATGCATGTGTCACAGCCGTCACACGTATGCTCCTTCAGCTTCTTATAATCTCACTTAATATTGCTCAGCTCTTCACCAGATTGTTCCCACGTGCGTCCTACCTTCAGGTGTTTGTTGACTCTTCTGCCATAGACTTGGGTGTTACATTAGGTGCTTCAAACCAGACTCGGCAGCCACGTCCACAATCAACAATGCATGCCCAAACGAGGGCATTCTCCCTCCACCTCTGCAAATTAGATGAAGCCATGTCTTTGATTCCATCAGGTGCTACTAGTCCCCAGGGCTGTAGTGTCTCCTGTAACTGCAGCGCTCCACAGGAACCTGAACAAACCTGGTGTTGTGCTGTCATAGCTACAGTTGCTGACTTGGTACTTGTACAAAGGGTTCTTTAGCTCAGCTTTGAATCCAGATCAGAGGGCCACATTTTGCATCACTGAGATAGAATTAGCAGTTAGGAGTGACTTTGGCCATGAATGTTTTGTACTTTGGTCTTTGCCTTTTCTTTCTTTTTCTTTTGTCTTGCACTGATGAATGATTTGTAGTGCCAAGCTGTAAACTTTGTGTCATTTGTCCTGCATGAACATCCTCTAATCACAAAGATAACAACAACGACACCGGTGACTAAACAAGAGAAGATGTGGAAATATGTGTCTTAAGGTTTATTTCTTAAAATGAGAAAGCAGGCCTAAATTTGTACTTCAAAATCGGAATTTTCCAGCTTTCCCCACAAGCTTCCAGCATGCATTTAGAACTCACTGGGTGCCCCTTCAGTGTTTTAGCATGCCCCTGCTCCCACCTGCACAGCATAGCCCATGTTTTCTGCATTAGCGTGTAGCAGCAGGTCATCAGTCGTGTTAGACTAGGTTAACGTCTGTATCTGTGTCACAGTCATCTGTTGGCGCCGAACGATCAGCTGATAAAATGGTACATTTTCTTCTTTTGATTTAGCTCCCGATTCCTTTTTTTGTGTTAACAACCTGGTGCTGATATTACAGTTACAAGGTGCTACCAATGTGGTCCGCAGTCCACGTTTCGGCTTTCTGAGCGCAGAACCTTCCAGCTGAGTTGACTGTGCATCGGAACGAGCACCTCAAAACACACAGTTTACAGCAGAGCTCAGCTCTCAATGGTGCCACTTTGATTTTCAAGTCAACATTAAAAACAACAGCTACGTTTCTTATGATGTTTATTAGAGTAGATCGACATTTTACTTTACCTTTCATTTCTGCACTAGGATATTTTTTGTGTCTTTCTTTGAAAGAATGAAACTGACAGATGATTTAAAAAAGAAATGCATTTTATTTTTTGGAAAATGCAGCTGAAGGCTGCTGAAAATCTGGGAAAAAATATGTAGAACGTGATTGATGTGTTGTAAATTCCTGTCATCTATATGTCTTAATCTGTGTGTATCTCTTTTATGGGTTTGTTTCTATTGGCTGTAAGATTTTGTTTAAATTGAATTTGATATTCAGATGAAGCAACTAAGTATAGTTGTCATATTAATTGCTGCTGATTTTTCAAATTGTTATCAAAGTTGATGGGAAATATTGCTTTGTTTTTATTCAATCACTTTATAGATTGTGTTCGCTTGTTGGTGTATTACACAATTCTATCAAGAAACCCTGGAACATATTAGTGGGGTGTTCCATAAATTGGCATAATGTCCGTGAGCAAATTAGCTACAACTTGTAGCCTCTTTATGAAGGTGTACTCATACAACCCACATTGTGACTGAAAGCGTATAAGGAATGAGTTCTTTGTTGTTGTTCAATATAAAATATAAGTAAATGGTTTAATGGAATCCCAGTTCTTTAAAAAAAAAAAAACCTAAACTGATGTCCTTCTTTTGGGAACAATATGAATATTGTTAATAACATATGGTGCTAAAGTTCTTTTTGTATGTTTATGGTTTGGTTTTTAGATGAAAAGATAAATATTATGCTGAAGATGTAATGTTAAGCCTTACTGTAGATTCATATATCAGACTGTTCATCCCAGAAGAGAAAAATAAATATAGTATTTGAAAGTGCATTTGATTCAGTAAAGTGTATTCGTATGCATGATATCCTTTAAAATAATAGTAATAAAAATAAGTTTTTGCATTGTGTGCAAAGCACAAGTGTATGGAGTAGATGTGGGCCTTTTAAACCAAATCAGAAAAGTATTTTAGTGGATAGTGTTAATTGGATTAAGAAGAATGTGAAGAAAATCCAATCTTCAGTCAACATACAGGGAAAATGGCCATTTTTGTCTCCGTCCATTGTGACGCAGCTCTTTTAAATGCGTGGGAAATGCTGAATTTGTGGTTTTAAAATAGAACAATGTTGCTAAAATGAAGTGATTCCGGTGGGGGGAGTAAAAGTACGGCAGGTCTGGCCGCTGCGTCGCGCGCCGGCGGAGCCTCGTCCCCACGCGCTGGCTGCTGTTTTGATTCGCGCGGAGCAAAGCATGCTGGACCTCGGTTCAACGCCCAAAATGGCGGCACGGTTGAAAAGTTTTCCCTTTCTTTTCCGAGTTTGTCTTACTCACACACATCTCTTTGTGTTGTAGCGAAAACAGTGGATAACATTGTAACACTCGTGGTACGCGTTTGCCTCTTTTCCCCTCCTAACAGTTGTACAGGGTGAAACCCAGGATGTCGTTTCGCTTTTATTTATTATTCGGCCAAACTTGGAGCTACCCGTGCTAGGCTAAAACTACGCTAGGCTAGCACGCTAGCTTCTGTCAGATGAGTCCAAGCTAGCGCTGCGTCGTCTCCTGGAACCCCGAGATGAACTGAATATGAAGGAGCGAATCGTTAGGTAGAAATGGAGGAGGATGTGAAAAAAGTGAAAAAGGTAAGTTTTGTAATGACATAGTTGGTACCTTGTGAGTTGTCTGTATAGCATGCTAACTTCATAGCTACACAGAACCATAAAACTTATGTCGGGATATCTTACGGCTTATGTGAGGAATGCCTTGCGTATCTCTAACCAAGCTGGATAAATAAAGGGAATTATCAAGAATAAAGCCATCGAAATGCTCAGACTCTGTAACTACCACGTCACTCGATACTGCACCTAATATGTTACTTGTTGACTGAACTTGGTCTAATAAATTAAAAGTTTAACTAACGCACTCTAAGGAGGAACAACTAAGCCAAATTGCCAAAGCGATGTTTAAAACGTTATTTCAGCAGATGGTTACAATAATTTCATAAATGACTACGTTTTGAATGGTTACTTGGTAGATGATGGCATCTGTTTACCCGGAACACACCCATCACACACATCTTAAGCATAAAGCTGGAAAAGTGTAGTTGTAAATGTAGTTTTTAGTCTATGGTTTGAAGAAGATGTTGGGAGCTACCTCATCTAGGTAGGACAGTACGCGCCTCAACAAGAATATTACTAAATACGACTTATTACTCCTTTCTCAAAACCTGAAAACTGGGAACGCATGTTATTGTGAACTATTGCATGCAGCAAGAAGAAATTGGTAAGATATTCTTTGCATTTAATTCAATGCGTCACCCATCTACAGACACATTCAGTGACTGATTCTGCCCCGTTTAAAAGTTACCTTTTAATCGCCTGTAATTCCCTCTCCCGCCTCTCGGTGGCGGTGTCGAGCAGTATTGTCTCCTGCCCCAAACGTGTATTTAAGCCGTAGTGTGTGAAATTCAGAGTTTTTAAAAGTTAATTATCTTTAACCAGCCCATATTTCAGGGACCTTTTACACCTGCGTTGGTTACCTCTGGCTACAACAGGCTGGTGTCGGTGCGACTGTCCACCTACAGCGGTGACTTTACATTGGACGAATTTCTCCTGCTAAACACCTGTGTGTCTGTGTGCTATCTGTGGGAACTTTCATCTCAGTTCTCACAATACACACGCCATTAAATGTTAATCTGACCAATCTCATTTGTTCTGCCTGCTGCCTCTTTTTCAAAGCTACTTTCATGAGCATTACGGCACGTGTTATCACAGGAAGTTGTGGTTACTTTCCTTCCTGTTTGCACCGAGACCGAGATGCTTCTCTTCCTTTGTGGGAGCTCCCACCCTAAACACAACACTTGTGCATGATCCTGTGAGTTTGTCGCCAGTTGGCAGCCGTCCCTGTGTGTGAGCGGAGGCAACAGGTGGTGTTTAGAGAGGACGGTAGCAGCATCCACACGCAGGCTGCGTGCTTGTTACATAGACGCGTCTGATGAGAAGGTCATGGACAACGAGGTAGGCTTTTGTGAAGCACGTTTAACTGAGTTGTTCCTCGTAATAGAGGGCAAAAGTATGCTTTATCTGGATAAAAAATAGTTAAGTCAATAGTGGAAACAAAATAAGACAGACGCATGTATTTTGCTGAGGTTAGCGTTCATGTGTAAATATAAAGGCACACTTGTTTTTCATTTTTATATCATGCAACAAAAAGCGACTTCCTTGTGTGGTTGAAATTTGAGTGACTTGTATTGGGTAACATAGTGTCTCGAGCAGTGTCCTGTGTCTCACTCCAGTAGGAGACTGAAGCAGCGTCAGCACTTTTCAGCCTGTTGCTGCACTTGCAACTGTCGAGCTGTGCGGCCTGTAGGAGCATCGCAGTTGCATCGCAACGGTCTCTTTGTGCAGTAGTCTTCCACTTTCTCCATTTGTCAACCCTGCTCTTTGTCTTCATTCAGCCTGGTATTGTGTCTCCGTTCAAGCGAGTCTTCTTGAAAGGAGAGAAGGGACGAGACAAGAAGGCCCAGGAGAAAACCACAGAGCGCCGAGCTCTCCACACCTTCTCACTCTCTCAGCCCGATCACCACATTGACCCTGACATCCTGCTTAATGACTACATTGAGAAGGAAGTCAAAGTAAGTGTTGGGGATAAACCAGCTCTGTGGGTTATCACTCTGCCTTTTTTGTTAATCGCGCTCTTATTCTGTTCTGCAGTATTTGGGGCAGCTGACATCAGTTCCAGGATATTTAAACCCATCAAGTCGCACAGAAATGCTGCAGCTCATCGACACTGCAAGGGTGAGGATCTTAGGACCAGAACACCGGATGTAATATTTGTAATTTGTGCGTACGGGGGCTAATTCTACCTCCCCTTTGCTTCTTAGAAATCCCATCAGTTGGCAGGCCAGCTGACGTCAGAGCAGGACGCAGTGGTGAGTCTGTCGGCCTACAACATCAAATTGGTGTGGCGGGATGGAGAGGACATCATCCTGAGGGTGCCCATCCACGACATCGCCGCCGTGTCCTACATTCGGGACGACTCCCTGCATCTGGTGGTGATCAAAACGGGTAAGAAACTGGTAGTGATGGTTTAAGGGTGTGTGTGTGAAGATGATTTCCCAAAGAAGTTGAATTTAACAACGACAGCTTTCTGAAAATTCTGCTTAATTTATAGCCCAGGAGTCTGGAGGCTCTCCGTGTCCCAGCTCGTGTCCTGATCTCAACAAATCACAGACCCTGAGCTCCTTATCAGAGAGCGGAGCGGTGCTCGTGGAGGTTTGCTGTCTGCTTGTTTTGGCTGTTGAAAATAAGGTATAGCTTTGCATCTTTGATCCTGAGGCTTTGGCCTCTGATATGAGCGTGGAGACACCACAGGAACACTCTTGTGTGTTTCAGGCAGCTGCAGAGGAGCTGTGTCTCCTGCTCAGCCAGGTCTTTCAGATCGTTTACACAGAATCAACCATCGACTTCTTGGACAGGGCAATTTTTGACGGAGCAACGACACCTACAAGACACCTGTCTGTGTACAGCGGTGAGTGGAAGAGCTCATTTACCGTCTGGAGGGAAGCAGAGGGGGTGGTTGTAATGTGAAGGATCTGGTTTTGCAGATGATTCAGGTAAAGGTGATGCCAAGGAGACTTTTGAAGAAGATGCCAGTACTTTGTGAGTTCCATTATAAGCAACACTCTCCAGTAAGCTTCTGCTACATCTGTGTGTGCCCTTTATGTCTGGTGGTTTCTTTCAGTCCTTTCCAGGGTTCCATAGAGGCAGAGGAAGGCTCCCCGTCTGGTTCTACGCCCGCGTCCCCTCAAACAAAGACGGCGAGTGAAGGAGAGCTCAGCACCACAGCTGCAGAGCTGCTGCAAGACTACATGACCACAGTAGGCAGCCTTCTCTTTCTCATCTGTTCCACAGGTTTGCTGCTTTGATCTTTCTCATTTCAGCACCCTTTCATTTTTAGCTGAGGACCAAGCTGTCGTCGCAGGAGATTCAGCAGTTTGCCACCCTGCTCCATGAATACCGCAACGGTGCTTCCATCCATGAGTTCTGCATTAACCTACGACAGCTCTACGGGGACAGCAGGAAGTTCCTTCTACTCGGTACGGACACTTTAAAGTGATTGTGGTTAAAAACGGAGATAAGTAGCGTTTGTTGGTCTTTAAAGTGTTACGAAAAAAAAAGAAAGTTGGGTCGTGTTCATCTGAAGGGGTGTGTGGCTCTGCAGGCCTGCGACCCTTCATCCCAGAGAAGGACAGCCAGCACTTTGAGAATTTCCTGGAGACCATCGGTGTGAAGGACGGGCGGGGCATCATCACAGACAGCTTCGGTCGCTACCGGCGCACAGCCAGCTCCGCCTCCGACTCCACCACCAACGGCAACGGAGCGGGCGAAGAGAGCGCCGCCTCCGACGAGGGCCAAGAGACCTCGGAGGGCGACGAATGGGACCGCATGATCACCGACATCAGCAACGACATCGAGGCGCTGGGCTGCAGCATGGACCAGGAAGGAGTGACGCCGTGACACCACCTGCAGAGGGACGCTCCCTTTCTCTGCAGAACGGCAACAACCCTCAGGTGATCAGCACACATGAGCTAACCGGATCAGGTGAAGGTGTTCCTGAGCACTGACCCAAGATTTTCTTCTATTTTGCTCTGGTTGTTCAGAGTTCGTTTGATTGAAAACCTCAATCTGTTACCGCAAACACATGAAGTCAGCAAATGCACTTATGCACATCCTGTAGGTGACAGTCGGATCTTGTTTCATGTCAGAGGCGTTTGTGTCCTCTGTTGTTGTACTCGTTTATTGGCAGTATCTGCCGCCACCGTTCGCCATGTAGCCCATTCGTTTGGTGCCTTTGAGAAGATTTCCAGTGCGCTTTGAATCCCCTGGAAGGTTGAAGACTCCATCTCCAGGCTGGAGGATGTTCTGGTCTGTGCTTGTTTAATCACTGAAGGTCGACCAGCTTCACATCAACCTCCGGCTTTCATCTTTGTGTGTGTTGCTGTGAGCGTTCTTTCCTCAGCACACATCAGGTGTGTGTCGCATTATGGGTTTGTTTTACACTATCGTTTGTTACCCGCGTTTACTCATTTATATAATATTCTGTAATCAAACTGACCAAGACAAATGCTGTAAAAACTATTTGACAAAGCCATTGAGGTTTTGGCTGATGTAAATGTATCATTTTAAATTTGAAGTGTTCTTAATCCTGCAGATTATCGAGTGTTTGGGCAGCGCGTTGATCTGCGGTGCCCTTTGCACTGCGGCCGGAGGGTCTCACGCACACCAGTTATCAGACTGTAACTCCAGTTGAGCAACTTGGTTATTAAATAACAGCTATATTGAACCAGCTGGCTTTGATGGAAAATGGTGTCATTCTTCAGCCTTTACTTCATTCTCAGGAGAACAAACGTGACGTGAGAATGTTTCCTAATCTGTCCTGGCACATCATACGCCTGGATGCTCTTAATCCTCTGAGAAACGTCTGCTGAGCTGATCTGAATTCCACACCACAAGATTCAGTGTGACCTCAGTCCTTCCTGTTCAAACCCGGAGAAACGCTTCCAAGTCTCGGAGGTGTCGGCGGCGGGGAGCCGTGATCACAGACGCCCTCGCTCGCGTCTCTTCTGTGGTGTTCTCGCGGCAGAAGCGAGAACGGCTTTTTACACAAATCAAGCCTAATTGAGGCGCATTCACTTTCTCCCAGTGTTTGGCAGCAGCCTAATTGGCCCCCTGTAAATTCCCTCCTTAATCCAATCTGGGAAAGAGAATCAGCTTCATTCAGAGAGAGTTATAAAACAGATCAGTTGCTTTAATGGTCTCACGCTGTTTTACGAAGAGATGCTCCATTAACTTCATGTCTGGAACCTTTTTCCCTGTTCTATTTATACTTAAGAGAGCAACTTTAGCCCAGATGCATTCCACAATTTCCGAGCCAATGTTGGGGTTTTAATATTGGTTTTAGGTTATGGAGTCTTTTGTAACTAGCTCGTGTTTCTCTTCCTCCCACTTTCAGTTCAGATATTTGTGATGGAAGAACCAGGAATGATCTTTATAGTGCGGTTTTACATAATCTGAGATGAGACATCTCACTCTCACATCGCACAAGCAACAAAAACCATCTTGCTCAACGGCAACTTGTTGAGGAAAAAGAATGCGTTGACCCCTCTGGCAGCCTTTCAGTCAAATTTGGAGCGCACGCACGGAAACTCTCAGGCTTAGCAAAGTCATTTCTGATCAGATCAGGAGGTTCCATCGAGTCTCACATGCAAAACCTCATGACCACCTTCTCCCACACTCTCCAATTCAGCCAGTTTACTTTCAGCAGTGGTCTAATTAGTCCAACATTTTTAGGATTTTTGCCCAGGTCCTGGTTAAGTGCAGCACATGGTCGCAGCCAACAGATCAACCAGGTTTATTCCAGTCAAATGTATGCTGCTGCTAGTCTTGGTTAATAAATGTCTCGCACTTGAGGGAAGGTAAAGCCACTTGCGAGCTGCCTTTTTTTTACCCTAATCCATATTAAGGCACCTGGTAGCATTCAGTGGTGAGCCGTAGTGTTTTTGTCAAGTAATTAAACTATATGAATGGTGGCAAGAAAAGAAAGGAATTGAAGTGCAACCTTTTTTCCTGTGGAACCTCATTAAAGTGGCAGCCTGCTAAGCTAACGTCCCCAATAATGACTAAAGTGTGAACCCCACATAAAGCTAGAAAAAGTTAAAGCTAGAATCACCTGTATTCAAAGGGATGTATGACCATGACAACTAGAACTAGCAGAGCGAAAACCGGCGGGAGTTAATATTCATCTTGGTGACGCCGATGAGCCTCAGCGGGGCCGAGAGTCCGAGCCCAGGGGTGACCGGACACTCGAACAGCAGGTCCGACAGCTCGTCCTGCTCCTCCAGGCCAAAGGTGGCGTCGTTGAGCATCCGGCGGTGCAGATGACACGCCTGCTCAATCTTCAGCTTGTTGATGTCGCTCCGGAGCCGCATGAGCTGCCTGGCTAGCTGCTGGTCCTGCAGACGCATGTCTGACTGAGGGGGAGGAACAGAGAGAACCGTGTAAAAACGATATTTCACAGCTAAAGCAGTTTGGGTGCAAAGCTCGTGTTGCCCCTCGTCCACCCCCTCTCTGCCTCTGACGGCACCTCTTTGCGTGCTGAGTCAGAGCTTCTCAACCAAGGGTCAAATGTGTGGAGCAATTAGGCTCACGAAGAAGCCCCATTGATTCTTAATGCTCCTGTAGAGGGATGATTCTGGCTACTAATTGGAATAAAAGTCCTTTGTTAGCTTGAAATTAGCTTAATTGCATGAAGTTTGTTTTCTATACTGACCTCTGCAAAGTGAACACGTCCTCTAAATTAGAGCAGAATCAAATTGCTGCTAATCCAAAATCTATAATTGGAGCAGACAGAATTGAAGCGTTGCCTCACCAGTTCCCTCCTCAACCACCTGAGGGCTTCGTCAATGTTCCCGAATGTCTTCTGCACCCCCGACGGCAGGTTGCACTGGAACAGATCAGAGTTCGCCTCAGTCTCTTCGGCTCCTCCCTCAGGGCCAACTTGGACCAGAGCTCCCACGGTTCTCTTCCCCTTGAAGCTCGCCGCCTCCACCTGAGCTTTCCACTCCAGGTAAGACGGCCTCCTCGTCTCCAGTCTCAGTTTCTCTGTCAGGGCCTTCAGGTTCAGCAGATGGTCGTCTGTGGGCACATTGTCCCCGCACTCTTCCTCCAGGACACAGGCTCCCTCCACCATGATACGAGGCACTGAGGGCACGTCCATCTCCCCTGCGGTTGGAGCCTGGAGTCAGAGGATCATGATCGTTGCCCTGAAGTGGCCCCGTTTGTGTAAGAGAAGGAAAAGAAAGTGAAGAGAAGATGCAACAATCAGTGGTGGACTGTGATGACCCGGATCACAAGAATCAAGACCAACCGTTTCAGGCCTGCGCCGATTTAACAGGAACAAACGGCTTCCATGGCAACATAAGTGTCAACATTTACACAGTTCTGTTACATCTGAGCTGGCTGATATGATGTAGCTCGATACTGACGGGGGGTGGACTTTATCATAAAATTAACATTGAAATTAGGTTCAGCTCAGGTTACACAACAGGCTATAATATTCCAACCAGAGCATTTAGAAACCACCCCTGAGGCTTCAGAAATGTGGCGTTTCACCCCACCTTTACTGGCATTTGAGTACTTGGTTTGGTGATTGGGAGCATTAAATGAGGACCTGAGCTGCACCTAAACTCCAAAACTATTTACAAATAGAGAAATAGCTGCGGCTAACTCGGATAAAATCGCATCACATCTTCTGAGAGCTTCTCAGGCAGAGTTATTAGAGAATCATTGTTCCATAATGGCAACAGCAGAGCAGATGTGAGCAGTTAACGCTGTCTTTTCCAATATTGAGCGCGGCAGAAGCTTGTGTGGGAGGCCGGATCACATCTATAGCACAGCCATGTTTAAAGAGCTCGTAAATAAGTTGTATTTACAGTCAGCTTTTACAGTGTGTCATGGGGAAGCTGTAAAATAAAGAGAAAATGCATGTACACTAAATATAATATTGCGTTATGGTCCAATTATAAAGAATACATTTAAACATCTGTAGTTTGGGACCAACGTGAATGGAACAACTCAAAAATCTCCACCCTGGCAACCCCAAATATTACCCATATGTTCCTGTGGCTCAGCAAAAAAACCTCATCAATCATCATTTGGTTTTCCTCAGACTTAAATGACCTGTTCTGTCAGAAATAAGACAGGCGACTGCGTGCGGATACACCATCCCTGATGATTCAAACATTATATATGGTTAAAAAAAGAAAAAAAAAGGTTTCATAAAGAGAACCTCCCATAATAGCAGCCATTTAATCCATCTGTTATGGCAACAGAAAGGTAATGAGACAGTCTGGACTCCAATTCTTTCCTGATTGGTGAATCAAAACAGGTATGTCTTTAAATACAGCCAGTCCTTGAGTTTATAATAATAATAATAATAATAATTATCCCAAAATCTCCAGTGCTTGTCGCAGATATTCTACACGCAAATGTGTTTTCTCTTTTTTGCATATTTTTTCATCTTTTCTGAATATTATGGTAGTTTAGTTTCCACAACTGCCAGTTGTGCATAGTAGGAATATGATGAAACACCTCAACTTGCCCTCATTAATAATGTTATAATAGTTGTAATAAAATGATAACAGACCTTATTAGTCGCTATGCAGGTAAATAATCCACGTGTTGCTCTTTCTCAGAAGCCACGATCGGTTCCAACTTCGGCGTTTGCCTCGTCTGCAGCTCCGCAGAGGACCAGAGCAGGAGCTGGCGGAGGGGGCGTGGTCAGGGTCCGGTTGCTTAGATACGCCCCAGGAGAGCCAATCAGGTTTCTCCAGTCATTAATATTAATAAGGTAACGCAGTTGATACACAACTCCACACAGCAACTCTGCTGAGCATTATTTATTGAAATTTACACTACGTGATTTAAAGATTGTACATATATAACTTAAATATTGAGGCAATGGCCACGTAAGTTTGCAGAACTCAATAAATATACGGCAATAGGAGGATTTGCCTTGATGATAATGTAGCTGCTGGACTCAGGAGTCACAGCGGTTTTAGTGCTGTGAGTCATTGTGCAGGAGAGACAGGAGCATGCCAGAGAATATTAATACTGTTTCAGAAAACAGCACTCCAACTTCATAGAGTAAACATTTAGGCTTTCAGGGACATTTCCCATAGAAGAAAAAGAATTAGTTTGAATGTGTGGGCTAGTTACATACAGGGAAACTCAAGAAAAGTGGCGATTGTCATGTTGCTCAGTGGTTACGGCACGGACGCAATCACAACCTCTACAAAATATTAATAATACACACAATAACAAAAGAGCCATAACGTATGTAAGTTACATCAATATATTGTAATGTGTCAGACACAAATCCACGGTCCCTGATTATATAAGTCTGAATTAATATCAGCAAAAACGTCATTTCATAGCTAATAAATAGTAAAAAGTAATCAGGACACAGCAACATAATCCCTTTTTCCACCAACATTCCCAGGAACTTTGATTCCCAGGTAAAAGAAAAACCAGGTAATCTTATGTTTCCACCAGAAAAAGGTGCATTTGTGTGCCTACGTGTCCCTCATCAAGTCCTTCTCATCCACACCAAAAATCCCAGAAGCATTATTCCCTTCTGTCGCTTCCTCTGCTCATCCATTTCACAAAGTGATTTCCTCGATGTCTGCGTCGAAGGAGGTGAAGGCACGGATGGAGGGCCCGCTCTGTGCGGCGTGGAGGCTGTTGGCTGTAGATTCTGGGGGGCTGAAGTTGAACGGTCTCTCTCTTGTCGAGCGGGTTCCATATGTAGCCGGAGGAGGGTTGTCAGCGTCTGCGTTGTCGAAGATGCTCTTGTTGTCGGCGACTTTGATTGGGCCGAAGAGTTGCTGCAGGAAGTTGGACTTCCGGTCCTCCTCCGGCCTGTGTTCTGTCACCTTTCTCCGCTCGACCTCCTCTCCTCGGCTGTTTAAAAGGCTGACGGTTTCCAACACGGTGTTCCTCTTCTCCGCAGGCGCAGCTGCAGGGAGGTTCAGGGAGCGTCGGGAGTTTGGGTTTATGAAGGATGGCGCGTAGTTTCCAAACAGCAGGTCGTCCCCAGTGTTCGGGGACTGAAGCGCTCTCCTCCCCGCTCCTCGAGCTGCACTCTCCATCCCAGACCTTCTACCTTCTCTGGCTCCAGCATCAGCTGGGGCAGGGGACAGTTGCTCTGTTTCTGTGGGGGGGGGGAAGCGAGCCATTGTTGTTGTGTCCAGTACAATGAGGCAAAATGAGGACTGTACCCACCAAGCGCAGCCTGCTGGCTGACGTGGATCTGGTCGTCTATTTCACGCATCTTTGCCAACAGATGGTCTTTCTTGCGACGGACCTCGACTACGTTCTGGCTCATCAAAGCCTCCTGGATCCAATTTGTGGCCTGTTCCTGGACACGGCCGTGCCTAATTTGGTCCGCTTCCTCCTGGCTCAACAGAGATCCCACTCTGCTTCGGCCGTTCTCTTCGATCTCCAAGCCTGCAGATGCAAAACATCGTTAATGTTGCTTATTCTAAATTTCCGAAGGCACTGATCGCGTCCCTCAACCCACTGCTGATCTTACGTTGTGCTGGTGTCGACACCTTCTTGGGCTCATTTGCCTGGAAAGTTTGCTGCTTCTCCTCTTTCTCCTGCTCTTTTACCCCCAGTGAATCGTCTTTTTCTTTGTCTTGCACCTTCTGCTCTTCTTCTTTTTCATTTCTGTCCTCTGTCTTTGTAGGTTTGTCCCCTCTGTGGAGTTTCTGTCGTCAAAGAACCAAAGCGCGTGTGGCGTTCTGTAGATTTCATGAAGCCTGCTGTGTTTCCATACCTTGAGTGACAGGTACTCGTCCAGCGACTGTTCGCAGAACGCTGAGGTGTCGGTGACAGCAGGTGGAGGTGTGGGGAAGTCTGGTGTAGACGTCCTGCGTGTGGGCTCCGCTGCCTTCGTGCTGTTCCTGCTGGAGACTAAGTGGGTGGAAAATATGCACAGTTTAAAAATGCACCAGCAGGAAAGGAAAAACCTGGGTTCAGCTTTACCTTTCAGTTTTGTGGTACTCTCGGTCTCTTTTCTCAAGGAGGATTTCACCACACGGTTGGCGTAGATGTTCATGGCATCTAGTTCTCTCTCCTTCTTCTAATAAAAATAAAACAAACAAAAGCAAACATTGAGAAACCAACACGCTGTGTGCTAGATTTAGCCTTTGTTGGTGTTTAATCTTTGTTTATACTAACTCTGAGCTTCTGGGTAAGTTCCTCCAGCATCTGCTGCTGAGTCTGGTTCTCCTCCAGGACGCTGACGGTCTTCCTCCTCTCTGCAGCCAGCTGCCTCTCGTACAAGTTATTGCTCAGCTCTTTGCTGTGTTCCACTTCCTTCACAGCACACAGGCCCAAACACACTTGATGAATGCACACTGATGGAATCGGGTGATTTCTAATCATGTGGGCCTGAAAAGCTCAAATTTCAATAAACAGTGTTTAATTCATTTTTCATCCATGACAAGTTCACCTTGATTTTCTCTTCTGCCGCTTGGGCGCGACTTTTTTCTTTCTCCAGCTTTCGACTCAGCTCGTCTCTGGTCTCCAGGTCTTCCTGGGCGAGCAAACGCTTCAGCCGCGTGATGGACGCCCGGCTCTTTTTCAGCTGTGACTGCTCCTTCTGCAGCTGCTCCTCCTTGTCCTTCAGCTTTTGCTCCAATGCTCGTACTTGCTCGTGACAGCGCCTGAGCCGCTCGTGGTACGCGTGGGTCTCGTTGGAATGGCGCAACATTAGCTGGGCTAACTGGCTTTCTGTGTCGTTGTGGTGCTGCAGACGTGCCTGAACCTGCATCAGGATAAGGATAAGGAGAATCTATTCTGCCTTTGTAATGTCTACAGGATGAAATTAAAGTGCATTTAACATAAAAATTGAAGAAGCCGTTCAGAAAATGCCTGCATGTTGATGGAGAAGTGTTTGTGAAGGCAGGTGGAGCGGTTACCTGTCTCAGCGTTCGATTCTCCAGCTGGATATTGTCATGCTGCTGCTGCAGCTCAACGAGAGCATTCTTCAGTTCGTTGATCTTTAACAGGCGGGTAGAAAGCAGCCTCTTTGTTGCCATGTCCAAGTCTTTACATGGCGTGTATTCTTTGGTCTGTGAACGTACGCCCTTACGGTGTTGCTGGGAGAGAAGGTGTCGCGTCGGAAGTTCGTGTCCATAAGCTCCGGGACGCCCCACGTAGCCTGCCAAATAAGTGCTTAATAAATTGGCTAAAGACTTATAGAATCAAACTTTGCCCTAAAGAATTATGAAGATGGCAATATTGCTTCCAAGGTTTTAAAGCCCACACTGCCATCACCTGGACATTTAAGCAAATAACACTTTTTTTTTTTCAGTGCACACCTTTCTTGTTGATGGGAGTGGAAGAGGTGGTCTTTGCCTGTATCCGCCTTTGAGGGGAATGAGAGGGAATCCTGGATTGGGAGTAAGGCGACCTGGAGTCCTCTGAAGGAGAGTCATATTCATCAGAGTAAAAAGACGGGGTACTCCTCCGTCCATCCACATCTGACCGTTGGTCCTGGTCTGAATCTGAAAGCCAGGTTCTGGTCTTGTCAGCATTTTCCTCATTGTTGTCCCCATCCTGACATCGCAGGGATCCCCCTGAACTTTTCTTTGCGCTCTGAAGTGACCGACGACCTCCTTCGGCATCCCATTTATCTTCATAGGCCGACTTTGTGCCGTTTGAGTCCATATTGCTATTCATTAATGCTATATAAAGTTCACACAAAAGAACAAGTAATGTGACTTTCTTCCTTTTAGTTACTGAAGCAAAGCATCCTGTTCCAGATTCTGGACATCCAGTGTAGCCATTTAACTTCATATTCATTGGACAATGAAGTCCTTACATTCAGTAATCTCTTGGCAGGCCTGTTTCTATGGTAACGGTAGAGCAGAGAGCAGCATCACAAACTAGAATGCAAACTAAAACTATCCCAAATCAGAATTTAAAAAAACTTCAGGTGTCATTCGAGTTACTTCCACACCCGGCTTTTCCCCTCATGATAAAAGCTCATTCCAATAAGAATAAAATCCTAATTTACCTCATTTACTCGGTTTCTGACCCAAACCAGCTGGATTAAAGTGGCCCGTCTGTGGTTGACAGCTGTGTTGTTCTTAGAACTGCCTGTCAGGTCAATGCAGCCATTCTCCCTGTAACAAACAGCATCCTGACGAGCACAAAAGTCGTTTAAAGCTTGACCAAACGAAGGTAAATAGAGACGCGAACATTGTCAAACTACATGACGTGTTGTCATTAGCAAAGATTAGCCTATGTGTTCTATTGCTAAGACCTGATGACAGTTCATCGTGTTAGCATAGCAACACAAAACTACAATCAACAAGTGGGATGCGTTCGTCTTAACACCCCGGTCTGGCAAAAGCAAAACTCAGCAGTTAGTTTTAACTCCATCCTTGTAGAGGCGTTTTGTTGATGCACAAATTAGCGACGCTGATTCACCAACACAAAGCTAGCTCGGACCGAAGCTAACTGGCTTACCTGCCTGTGAAAAATCAATGTTCTCCTCTCTTCTTTAGGGCTAAATCTCTGCATTTATATGCATCGCTGTGTACATAAAAGCAACAAAACAAGTAAGCAGTGAAGATATTCTCCGCCCGCCCTTTGAGGTCTGACCTAATCCTGCCTTTTATAAATAGTCTTGAGTTCTGCTCGCCGACGCCGTACCATGGCAACCACGGAACCCTCCGCAGTACCACACTACCACCACAGGGGCGCTGTCGCGGTTGTTATTGGTATAAACATTGGTTGATCGCTGTGCAACTATATTCAAATATTTGCAGTTTATGTAGTTTTATGGGTGCAACATCCATTGTTAACGTTCAACAAATCTGGAAACTGTTTTTTTAGGATTAATTGAGGTCAAAGAGGAATTGAGAGAAACAAAATAAAACAAGGCGCCACGCATTTAAGGCATTTTCTGACATTTCCCCTTATAACTAAGATCATAATAGCTGCTGTCGAAGTTTCAAGACCCTTCTGATGGCAAAAAATAGACGTATGGAAGGTAAGGTTTAAGCGAGATTGTCAAATACCGAACAGAGATATAGCCAGAAGAAATGTTCCCTTCAAAATAATTTAACTACCGAAACTAAGAAATAAGTCGTATGTGGTAACTGAAGTTGATTCCATCCCACATCTTCGAACCGTCTTTGGTAAGGTATGCTGCAAAAGTCGAAAGCTAAAATAATAATTATCGTATATGCACAAGTCGAATTTCTACTCCACTCTTATTTTGAAAATTCTCTGTAGGAAGTAGATGGTCGATAAGCGCGCGCTTGATAGGTGCGGTTCGGTTCGGTGAGCGCTTCAGACGGCGGAGCCAGACGCTCGCTGGGTCGCTGCTATGTCATAGTTTAGATGTTCAAAACGGTGGTTTTGTCTGAAACCCCGAAAACAGTTTAACGGCCGTCGTTGTTGGTTCGGGATCGAGCGAGAGTCGCTGTCATTGAAGTTTATCGGCTGTCGGACATCAATCAGAGATTAAAATGGTCATTAAGGTTTACGTCGCCTCGTCAACCAGCTCCATCGCGGTGAGTGTCTCCTGGTGTCAGCATGACAGCTGGGCTTCACAAGTCTGCAAAGCTGCCAGAAAGACCAGCCTCGTCTTTTAATTATCACTTCTTCCATTGGCTTTTAGGGGCGGAGAAGTACTGAAACAAACCGTCAGCAGATACTAATCCACACTTTTAACAATGTATTTTTTGAAATGACAGCGGTTATTTGTCTTTACTATGCAGAGTTTAACAGAAGTTATATTACACGTTTTAACCCTCCTCAGCACAGGATCACGCAAATATAATCCGTTTATATTTTCCACTTTTGCCTCTTTCTGGTGGATCCTGGGAAGAAGAGAGCCTCTGCTGATCTTTGTCTCCCCTAAAACTACACACGTGATCCGTCTCACCCATTAGGGATCTACGTGATTAATTGAACTGTCCGAGAGTTAATTGAAAACATGTCTGAGCAAATGATGCTCAGCGGCGGCGGCAGCTGCCTTCTCCTGGCGTCCCTCCTGGGAAATACCAGCCTCATGGATTTGACATATCCCAGCTGATATTGAGTGTAAGCAGAAAAATCATCAAACAGCACTCTCACATGAATACCTCAGGCCTTAGGTAATGGGACATCTGAGTAATATATTTATTTTATCATGCTTTGAGGAGGACAGCCCAATCTGCTAGTGTTTACAAAGGAGTTATTTTTAATCCCATGACACATAATTGAAAAAACACCATCTCGCTCTGAATTGCTCTCACTATGTCTTGCACACACACACACACACACACATCACGCATGGTTGAACATGTCCTCCATTTAGGTCAGTTATGTGAGTGTGTATAGCTCATGTGAATGTAGTTTAAGTTGCGGGCTGCTGGTTGAGGAGAGAAGGTGAGAGTGGAATCTTTCAGTCCTTTTTCAGTAAATGGAGTTAAAAACAAGGAGCGTGACCGGTGAATTCTGGGAAAAGGGCGGCAAGAAGAGCAGAAGAACCAGAGAAAAACACAACAAAGCAGTGGGTGGGAACCACCGCCACAAAACAACTTAAGTCAAGTGGAAAATTATTTGGTCTCAATTCCTCTGATCACTGATTCCACTGACAATTGTTTGAAATCTTAAATTTAAAAAAGGCCCTTACGTGCATTAAAGGCTAATTGAATAACTGAACTGAATGCTTAGAGCTATAGTTGCATCAAGGTAAAGTAATTAACATTTAAGGGGGTTCAGGAGGAATTAGGTTGTGATGTTCTGGTCCTCTGACAGGGGCCCAGGACCTCGGGGGTTGTCAGCAGTCGGGGACATCTAGAAGGTGGTTGCTAATTGGCACTGGTGTCGCTGGTTGTACTGGCATTTTTGGCCCTCCAGTCCACAATAGGAGGGAACGTTTCTGCGCTCGGCGCTAGTTGGGTTCTTGTTTTGTGTACCCTGTATTTGTCTGCTTCTTACTTACACGCACACACACACACACACACACACACGCACACACACACGCACGCACACACACACACACACACACACACACACACACACACACACACACACACACACACCAGATCTGACTCATCCATAGCCTTGCACTCTCACTCCTCTCCGGGGGCCCTCGTTCATTATTTAAACTCCTGCTGCTCTGTCTGTGAGCTCACTGGAAGGTCATATTGTGTAAACAGTGGTGAAGGTCAGCCGTCTGATGTATATTATAGTTTCAGACTTTAAAACAACAGGTGTTTGCAGTTTATCTGTTGTAAGAATTCAGGCGAGACTGTTTTAAATACACAGAGATGATAGAAGTTTGAGAGACGCAATTTATAAAACTATTAATGTAGAAATAATGGGAATTCCTGGAATAGCCTTTAATAATGTTCAAGCATTCATTCAAGTCCTGGGGACATTGATTCATTTTGTTTTCACTACTCACTGATCCTTTTAAAGGAGCAGAGCCTTGGAGACGCTCATGAGAAGATGAAGCTGCTCTGAGACGTGAGGACTGTCTCTGATTTGTTTATGGCTTTCTGTTCTGTGGGAGTTCTGTCCCTGCTAAAATTATCCACCATTCCCTCCAGCATTCACGCACTCTGCCACACAGATTCCCCTCACACGGTCCAAGAACACTCCGGAGTGGACCACAGGGAACCAGCGAGTGGGACAGGCTGTTGCAGAGTTTTGAGGACAGGATTCCCTCATAAACAAAACAGGAAGTCCTTCAGGAATATAAGCACAACTGAATAAGGATACGAAATGGGAATATATGCATTGCACGCAAAATCACTCTCTGATCCATAATCCTTGTCGCTCATTACTGCAGCAAACACTTCACAAATGTGCCTGAGTGGAATCGTGCTGGGTCTCACGGTTTAGGCCCGTTTATGCCTGGAGTCCAGATGTACTTGTGAGACCAAATTTCAGCCAGATGGTTCTTTAGTACACATCCTGTTTAAGAGGGATGTTGTGAACTTCTGCCCCTCCTGGAGTGAATTGTTTTAATATTGATTGTTTTTGTAATGGAGCAGCTCGGACTTCCTCCCAAGAATGACATGTTAGTTAGTTCAACGTGGTCGCAGCAACATTTGGAAGTCACTTCTTCTCGTCTCGCCATCTTCAGGTAAAGAAGCATCAGCAGGCAGTGGTGGGATTCCTCGAGGCCAATCGAATCAACTTCCAGGAGGTCGACATCACCATGCTGGAGGAGCAGCGGCTTTGGATGTACCGTAACATCCCTGAGGAGAAGCGTCCAGAAAAGGGCAACCCTCTGCCTCCGCAGATCTTCAATGAGGACCGCTACTGTGGGGTAAAGAGCAAATTAGCTCTGGGAGCGAGTGATCACAAGCTGTCTTCCCACATTTTGGCAAACCAGATGTTCCTGATGAGGCCAAACAAATGTGTTAACATACTGTATACTTTTGGCCGGGGGGGCAGTTATGACGCTAAAGCGGGCTAGCATATGAGCTACAGAATGGATGTGATCAGCGGTTGCTTTGCCATTTTATGCCCTCCACTTTGCATGCTGCGCTGTAATCCCAACATAATCCAGTTTCATGGATGAGACAGATTATCTGTTCCAATGGTTGGTGTAATCTGCAATGACATGCTCACTGCATTATATTAAAAGCAGTTCAGTGGAGATGGTTACAGCTATCTCTCCATCCTGTGGCACTTACGTAATATTCCGTGTCTTGCAGGACTATGAAGACTTTTTCCTGTCAAAGGAGACCAACACTGTGTTTGCGTTCCTGGGGCTCCATTCCCAACCCTCAGTGAAAGTAAGGGATGCATTTAACTCAAGCTATTAGAAGTAAGATCTGACAAACTGATGCCGGAGTCTTTCTGCCTGTCGCCACTCCCTCCGACGTTCATTTGGTTTTCCCCTAACTGCCTCCTTTCTTCCGTCCCTCACATGGAGGCTAATTAGATGAGTGAGTTAAATGATTTGATTAGATACAAGCCAGCTGGATGGCACACACAGTTTCATCAAATTCACAGTACTACATATTCATTATTCCAGACTCAGATATGTACATTTCAACCTTTATATAATTTCTTTTGTCATATCTAATTAGTCTGAGAGTTCCACTGTCATTACTGTCTGGCCACAGGCCCTCATAGAGTTGCTTAGCCCCGCCCACTGCCAACCTCAGTCTTGTAAATCCATACAAACCTGTAATCTCCGTATCTGGTTCCTCCCCAATGTTTAGGATTCTGAGTCGTAGCCTCGCTCCAACCTGCTGGCACACGACGTCCCCTCTGGTCCCGATTTTCCCCCATGCGCAACATTCCAGGTCTCCTGAAACAACTTTCTGCCCCCCAAGAAGAGTCTGGCCGACAAGAACCAAGAAGCTGATGGCGTTTGTGATGGATGCTTCTGTTTTACATTAAACACACTCAGTATGCATGTATGTAAACGTCTGCAGCAAAGACTACAGGAGGATGGAGCAGCTTTTAATGTCAGTGCACCAGTTGGTTTGTTGTGTGAGGGGATCCAAACCTGACGTGGCGTTACACAATTATCATTTCAGAAAAGCAACAAAAAGACAAAAGGTCCAAAGGTCCAAAGCTTTTGGGAAGACAACTTTAATTTTGGAGGCCATGAAAGAACCTTATTTTATTCAACTTTCTATTTTCATTAAAAGGAAAAGATTAAAACCTACTCCGAAAGTTTAAATGAAAGAGTTTTGCTCTTTTGCAAAACTGACCACTGCAGGTTTTTGCAAATGTCGCTCACAAATGAGTAAATAAGGACTATTTTCAGCTGCGGATCAATACGCCGGCTGTAATGAGTCAATAAACCAGGTACATATTGGGATTTTTAGATGTACAGCTAGGATACAAAGGACAAAAGTTCCTTTTTTAACAAAAACACTACATACAGACCCCCCATGTACCCCAATAGAAATGAGAGATTAAGAGTCAAAGCTTATTTTTAAGAAACAGAATGCAAGTGTCCTCCAGTCTGTCCTACGTTCTGTTCTACATATTGACCCTAAACTGTGCCAGTGATATAATTTAAGGTCACAAAATGGACATTTGTGTCCTCTTTTAGTGTCAAATCTTATGTTTTTATATGAAATCAACAATATGCTGCCATTTGTACAAAGAATGAGAATGTGTGACACAAATAAACCCCCCTAAAAAAAAAGACATTTTGAATTCTGGTGTCGCGCCTGCATTATCAGAATAAATGTATTTGACAAACACAGCCTTGCATGATCCAGCTCTGTGCTTTACTTGGTCACCAGGCAGCAGAGCACAAATCAAAGAAAAGGCAACAATCAGGAAAGATGTACAGAAACTACTCAACACCTCCTTCTTTTATCCTGTAACATTTATGTAAATATCAGCTGTTACGCCTGTTTTTCCTGGATTAGCTCACGTGTCATTTCCCATCAGGGAATGACGCGAAAGTGCACGTCTTCCATGGCTAAGTAAATGTCGGCACCCTCAGTTGTGCAGCAGAGGGCTGGCTCAAGCGTGACCCCCCTTTAGTCAAACAATGTCCGTTCCCTATTTATTTGACCTGCGCTTTGAGTTTTGGGTTTGGTTTGGGCGAGCGTTGTTGGTACGACCCCATTTGTCTTTGAAAAATGCCTCATAAGTCAAATTAAGAGAAGAAAATAGGTGAAATCTGATATTCTGCATGCTGGATGATCGTCAGATCAACAGATTGGAGCCCTGGAAGAGATTTCCTTCTCAAGAGCAGAATAAGGAAATTCATCCCGTGCACAACAACAAATGCTGAATTGACAGTTGAGCAACCATGAGCACAGATCTCGGTGGGATGTTTCTGATGCTGCTGTGTGCAAACATCCAAAAACTGTACATGCCAACTCAAGACGTGTGTATTGTCTAGTAGCAATGTGGCTTTCTTAATTGGAAAAAAACACGTATGTAGTTTCCAGTTAAGATGATTTTTAGAATCAAAATAAAAGGGGTGCTATGCATCAAAATGCATATAAAAGCAGATTTTCACAATGGGAAGAACCTGTTTTGTGACTCATGTTGGCAGTGAGATGTGGTAAGATTAAAATCCAAGACCAATTGAGTAACATCAGTCCACTTTAATCGACTGCTCGGTCAGGCGGTAAGAAAGATATTTGCACTGACATTTTTTATATGAAAAAAGATGGTGTGATTAAATTTTCAAACCTTTGCACCAATAATCCAACTTATTGTATGTGGTTTGAGCTTGTGTCATATTTTAGAATAGTTAACAGGAAGAGATACAGTTGAATAGAGTGCTTTTTTTGGTGAATTGTCTTTTTATTGCTATCAGTGTGTCAAACAAAGTGAAATGTTCTGTCATCCTGCTTTTAATGATTGATCAAAATGTCAACATGCATCCAGGTTGCAGTCCAAGTCCAGCCAGCCTCTTTTATTTATAACAATAACTGGATCTTTGCTTGGACGCTTCAAAGATTGTGATATTTTAAATGTGATTGTTTTTTTTATTTTTAGGTGAAAGCTTGTTTTTACTTGTTGCTTACAGCAGTTGAATTGAAGGTAAGGCATAAATAGATAGTCAGATGAAATCCTTGTTGTTCGTTTAAGGGGTTTTTGTTGTTTTTATATAGAGTAAAGTATAGAAAGTATAGAAAAGAAAGAAATAGAGATTCATGTTTATCTCTTTGGGTTTTTGCTTTGATTCTGCAGCCTCTGATCCATTTAGAGGGCAGAATATGACGTTAATTTCTGCTGATCACCACCTTTATGTCTATTTGTCAGCAGGTAAGTTTCTGATTTTATCCTATTATATTCTATCATATTTTCTGCATTTCCTAAATGGAATGAAATTTAAACTCATCAGTGTGACATGGAAAAAGAAGAAGCTATATCTGTACAATTTGACATTGTGGGTCATTGTTTCGACCAAAACTTATTTCATCATAAGACTTTTATGGATGTTGAATATTGATGTTCATGCTTTGCTCTGAAGGTCTCCTGATTCTGGCGCAGCTCATAGGCAAGTGATCTAGGTTATCTTATCTTGACATATTTTGACTAATAGGAGCTCATTTATTCATTTTTGGTGGCACCACGATCATTAAACCTCTCATTTCTAGAATGTGATAAAGTTAGGCTGATGGGGGGCTCTCGCTGCGCTGGTAGAGTGGAGATCTACCACAGGGACAGCTGGGGAACGGTCTGCGACGATCGATGGAGCCTTGCCAATGCTGACGTGGTGTGTCGAGAGGTAAAGTGCGGGACGGCCCTCGAAGCCAAGAAAGCTGCCTTTTTTGGAGAGGGAAAAGACCGGATCTGGTTAGATGATGTCCAGTGTAGCGGCCAGGAGCCATCCATCCTCAAGTGTACACACAAAGACTTTGGGGAGAATAATTGTGTTCATGCTGAAGATGCTGGTGTTGTCTGTGCAGGTAGGTCTGACTTTACCCTCTGGTTTGTGTTGATGTGACACTAAAAACCTCAAACCACTGACCTTAATTCTTAGCTCAAAGGGGGAAGGTGAACAGTAAGATTTAGGAATCGTTTTGAAGAAAGATGTGATTGGCAAAAATGGGACTAAATATGAACCAGCAAATACTCACCTGGCATTTTGACATTAGATTCATACAGAATACACTTACCGGTACTGCATTTGCTCCCAATTAGATTCTCAAAAACACAAGACCCTGTTACATCACATTGTTTCCACACTGTCAGCTAAGCTTCAATCAAAATTAACATTTTCTTCCTCATTTTTGATTGCAGCAAAACATTTGCAGCTATTAGTCGAACTGGGAAGTAAAAAATCTGCAGAGAAGTGCTAAAATTATTGTATCTATGGATTTCCTCATCCAATCTTTGAATGCAGTTCAGCACAAAAGCTGCACAAAATAAAGTACAAAGGTTAGAATGGAGCTTGGGGGTGGGGAGGCAAAGCAGGGAAATAGGAGCTCCTTATCTTGTGCCACCTTTCTTGTGCCTCAAGTTTGAATCAAAAGATCAACACAGATTTTTAAAATTATAATTTGGACCCAGAGATGTCTTGCTGGACAGACAAACAGATATTCTATAATGCAATTTAACATTGTAAATATCTTACTTTAATAATAACTTTAATAATAAATGTATACATATTAAGATCAAGATTAAGATGTACTTTATTCATCCCCGTAGGGAAATTGAATTAACAAAATGATTAAAATTAACAAAATGATTCATAAAACCAACCTTTTCGTTTCATTTCTCCCACTTGCAGAACATTTAAGGGTGGTCAATGGAACCAATCGGTGTAACGGCAGAGTGGAGGTTTACAACAACGGTCAATGGAAGCACATATGCAACAGTGACTGGGGCAAGGAGCAAGCACAAGTGGTGTGCCGGGAGATCAACTGCGGTACTCCTGTCATTCAGCCAGTCTATCAAAACCTGGGGGAGGCGTCCATAGCGAATGGACTCAAATCCACCTGTACTGGGAATGAGACCTCCATCTCACAGTGCATGTTTCAAGAATTCAAGGAAAGATGCGTCGATGCTACTGTTTTGTGTTCAAGTATGTCTTTGTTTATTTGCACATGTGATGCCAGCAATTTTATAGTGTGTTTGAGACTTGTGTTTTTAACCGGTTTGAAAGACAGCAAACAAATACGGTTGAAGAACGGGACCCATCGGTGCTCGGGGCGAGTGGAAATCTTCCACGATGGGCAGTGGGGGACGGTTTGTGATGACAAGTGGGGCATGCCAGAAGCAGCAGTGGTGTGCCGGGAGACGAACTGCGGGACCCCTATCGCAGTCAAGTACAAGGCCTTCTTTGGCCGAGGTCAGGATCAGATTTGGTTGGACGATGTGGAGTGCGTTGGTGATGAAAAATCCCTCGCTGACTGTCCGCACAGAGGTTTAGGAGAGAACGACTGTGACCACAATGAAGACGCCAGTCTTATATGTTCAGGTATGACATCTTTAATATCGAGGATATAGAAGGTCTATCCTTGTCTCACCATGTTTGTAGAACAGGAACAAGAAGAACCTTCAATTTTAAAAATCCGATTGGACATTTCGTATTATAACACTTAAATAGTTTTGGAGGGTTTTTGTGTCTATGAGGAAAGTATCCGTCTAATATACGTATTTTGTAAATACTTACTCTCCAGAATCAGTCAGGTTGTACAATGGAACTGGCCGCTGTTCTGGGAGAGTGGAGGTCTACCATGATGGTGAGTGGGGGAAAATATGCAATAATCACTGGAGCCATGAAACAGCGGAGATGGTGTGTAAGGAACTCAACTGTGGTGCTCCAAAAAGTTTCCAAGAAAAGTTCAACTATGGTGATAGCAATCGGAGAGGTGTTACCGCAACATGCTCCGGCTCGGTCACATCCATCTCCCAGTGCACTCTTCAACACTATGGAGGGACATGCGAAGGGGTTTCGCTTTCATGTGCAGGTGAGACACAAAGGACATGCCGCTGCAAAACACATGCAGTCTGCAATAAATCTCTTGTTTCTTGTTTTCAAAGTCTTTTTTGAAAGGCACTCACCTACTATTGAGAACAAAATCTTAACGTCTTCATATTACAGAAAGTATAATATTAGTACTACATAGATATCACCTATGCTGAGACATTCTGCATGCTGGTGAAATGTCCTCAGGCAACCCGCCAGTAAGGCTCATCAACGGCACTGACCGATGCTCTGGGAGAGTGGAGATTCGGCACAATGACCAGTGGGGGACGGTGTGTGATGATGACTGGGACATCAAGGATGCTCAGGTGGTGTGCAGAGCCATGGACTGTGGTTCAGCACAGACAGCCAAGTCCAGTGCCTATTTTGGTCAAGGCGAGGGAGATATCTGGTTGGATGATGTGAACTGTCAGGGTAATGAGACCTCCCTTTTACACTGCAACCATGCCAATCTTGGTGAAAATAACTGTGGTCATGGCGAGGATGCCGGCGTGATATGCTCAGGTATCAGGCGTCTGATTTACAAATAAAATGTAAAAGAAATTTGCAAATATAAAGTTGTTTTTTTTTCTTTCCAGCTAGTATCAGACTCATCAATGGGACCGACCAGTGCTCAGGGAGGGTGGAGTTCTACTACAATGGCCAGTGGTCACCAGCATTTAATCTTAACTGGGGAAAGAATGAGGCTACAGTTGTGTGTAGGGAGATGTCCTGTGGGGATCCTGTGGAATCCTCAGTCTCGTTTGGTGATGCTGGTCATCAGAGAGGTTATAGGGTCAGCTGCAACGGCAGAGAGAACTCTGTCTCTCACTGCATGCTGACAGAATATACGAAGAGCAACAACGACCGCACTGAAGAGGCAGCTGTCAAATGTTCAGGTAAGACTCCATCGACTGAGTGTAAACTAGCTGTTAGAAAAAACCCGTGCACCTAAACTGTTAAAGATTGAGGGCACACCTAGAGTCATAGTTTACATTTAGCAGAAGCTTGAAATGTAATTTTTAATATTGCAGAGAATCATTCTATCCGTAATGTTGGGTCACATCAACATACTTTAGCGTGCAAAAGTTGCTTTTCCTTCAAACGCAGTGACCCCATCAGGACCCTCCGCAAAGCTCCTCCTCTGTCCTTTAGACAGAGCCGCATGTCACATGTGGAGCTTTGTTCACAGGCAACGTCAAGCTGGCCGGTGGGCCAACTCGCTGCGCGGGAAGAGTGGAGTACTTTGAGAAGGACCAGTGGGGCACGTTGTGCAGCGAAGCCTGGGATTTCAACGACGCGTCAGTGGCGTGCAGACAGCTTGACTGTGGAAGAGCCCATAAGCTCACCGCCCAGAACGAGTATGGTCTCGGCAACGGGCACACCTGGGTCGATCAGATTGAATGCAATGGAATGGAGTCGACTCTGGCCCAGTGTACACACAGACCCTTCAGAGACAAAACCTGCAACACTACATCAGTTGCTGGTGTTGTCTGCACAGGTCAGACAATATAAAATATCATATATATACATATATATATACCGATCCACTGTACACACTTTTCTCTATCACTATTTTTCCTTCACAGGAAGTTTGGAAGTCCGACTGAGTGACAGTAAGGATGAATGTTCAGGCAGAGTCGAGGTTCGTCACGGGGATGTTTGGCATACAGTGTGTGACCAGGACTGGACTCTGAGTAAGGCTCAGGCGGTGTGTGAGAACCTGCAGTGTGGAACTGCCTATGAGGCTCCTGGCGGGGCCCATTTTGGACAAGGCACTGGACTGGTGGTGGAGGCCAGCGATTCCTGTTTCAACAGCACAACAACTATTCAGCAATGCTCACGCGAAGGCTTCAAGAGCTCAAGCTGTGGACACGACCATGATGCCGGTCTCCTTTGTGCAGGTAAAGTCAGAATTAATGAAAAATATCATTGATGGCAGACAGTAATTGATAATTGGCTTTGTCCCATCTATATATTCTAATTGAATTGAACACTTTTTTTTTCTGTTTCCATTTGCAGCGCAGGTGCGGTTAATTGGAGGTGGAAGTCAGTGCTCTGGTCGGGTGGAGGTCTTATATAAAGGCCTGTGGGGTACCGTCTGTGATGATGAATGGCATTTACCCAATGCCGATGTGGTGTGCAAACAGCTCGGCTGTGGCCATGCAGTTTCTGCTCCCACCAGCGCCCATTTTGGTCGAGGCACCGGCCCGATATGGCTGGATAATGTGGAGTGTGTCGGCCAAGAGTCTGCGCTCACGCACTGTCCACACAATAACTTTGGGGATAACAACTGTGGGCATGGTGAGGATGCTGGGGTTATCTGTTTAGGTGAGTGGAAATCAAACCCAACTTGGATGAAGCTGTGCTGGCTGAGGAAACTGAAATTATTAAAGAACATTTTCTATTTAGGAGGCCTGGTGAAACCCCAAATCACTCTGGCTCCTGCTCCCGAGGTGAACTGGGGTGAGAAGGTTGAAATCACCTGCACCATAGTGTCAGAACATCTGGGTGGGACCTTTATTCTGAGAAGGACCCAGGATTCATTCAAGATGGAAAAATACTCTGAAAATGAAGCAGCAACCTTTGTTTTCCCTGTGGTGGACTTCAGCCAGAAGGGATCGTACTTCTGTGAATATCAAAAGACAGTATCCACTCAAGTTATCTACTATCCTCTGGGGAACACTGCCGACCTGACAGTCAAGGGTAAGTACTATTTAGCTTTGTGTGTCTGATAATAAAAATAGTTATTGAAAGTTCGAAAGGCGAATTTGTATCAAAATGTGTCTCTGATTTTACAGTTAGCCTGGAGATACCCAGGCTCTCCTTGTCCTCTCCTTATGCAATGGTGATGTACAACCCCGACAAAATATCAGTCACTGAAGGCAGCAGCTTCTCCGTCACCTGCACGATTCACAGCAAATACACCGGCGGGCTCTTCTATCTGAGGAAATCCAACCAGAACGTCACTGAACCAAAAACAGCATTTGGCCACGCTTTATTCTATGTGGCAACCTTTGACTTCTCTGCAATAGGCTACAAGGACCAAGGAGACTACCACTGCATCTTTACTGTGAACATCTCATCTCTGTCCTTCACTTCTGTGCCCTCAAAATCACTCCAGATTACAGTATCAGGTTTGACCTGGCAAAGTCTTTTTCTGCAGTGTTTACAGCATCATTGAAGCCTTCACATGCTGACATGCTGACTATAGTGTTTGAATCCCTACAGCAGCGTCATCCTCCTCTGCTATCTACGGAGGTGTGATTGGACTTGTATTGGTGCTACTTGCAGTTGGTCTAGGTTTCTTCATCTGGAGAAGGAGGAACAGGGTTGCTGGTAAGATGCTGATATTTGTGTTATCTTAAAATTTCACTTAAGTGAAAATAAAAGCTTATTTTAGTTTCACTACCTTGCGCCTATCTTTGGTTTTGACTGATGAAGACGTTCCAGTTGTACTGCTTTATCAAGCAAGTGCAAGGATTTCACAGTTATATATGCAGAAGATGTTTGAATGAACGATACATGTTAGCTTCCAATGAGCTAGTTTGGCTCAGTTTACACTGCACCATGACTCTCCTCGGCTGTTATTGATACTTGTGGTAAGCTATCATAATAAATGCCAAAAAACAATAATAAATGATCATTTCGGTATGCTAATATGCATTCAATGGCATAATAGTTGCATTTCGAGTATCGCCTATACTTTATGTATACAATTAATTTTTCTAACAAAAGGACCAATAAATAATCCTATTATACTTTACAGGCATCATGGTTCAGTTTAACAGCAAGTCTGAAGTAACAGTTAAGGATGATGCACATGAGAGAAGCAATGCCACATTCGACGGAAGGTAAAAAGAATATAGCTGTTTGCTAAGATGGAGCTAAAAAAGGTCTGACTTTTTCATAAAAAATCATGAGCATCATCATCATCACTCCTCCAGGGCCCTTAACAGCCAGGCAAAGGCACCAAGGCAGGACAAGCACACACTTGTTGACTCTGAAGATCCTGTCGAGAGCGTCCCTGAAGATCTGGCTGGAAAAGTGTGTTATGAATTTGAACCACTTGTTCTCTCGTAATCACAGAAAACGACTTGTGTAATTTTGTTGAATTTACAGAGCAACATATCACTAGACTGTAAGGCAAGCTTTTTACTGGCATCTAGTTTAATGTTTTGGCTAGCCACCCCCGTCTGTGACATCAGCTTGTACTGACATGCTAGGGGACAGGAAGAAGTAAAATGATTGGAGGGCAACAAAAAACTGCTTGTAAGTTTTAAAAATGGCAATAAATTAGACAATCTGCTATCTTATTTGATCTGGAGTGCATCTTTCCTTAAAATTTAAAGTGTGATTTAGAAAATCAAACTGTATGTGCTGCTTTTGTGAGGTGGGAATGCTTACTTTTATTTTTACTCCTGTACATTTCACAAAGCAAAATCCCACCACTTGGGGGAGCACTGTGCTGCCTTTGTATTGCATTAAAATGAGCTGTTTCTGGCGTATAAAAGAAGTGATGATCAATAAATGTACAATTCTAACCAGAATGGGGTGTGGAGATTTTTTTGTTTTTTCAAATCCAGATACATTTTAGGTAAATACATTATACATCCTCCACTCATGGGCTGTACATGTTCCCCCACAGATGGGACTTTCACAATAACATTGTGCTGCCAGATGCACCATATTATACATGCTGCACCTTCAAATTTAGGCTAATAGTTCCATGACAACTTTTATATCTAACTTCTGAGTTATGTATAGATTTAACATCTAACCATACTTGTTTTTGTCCATCTAATTCTTGTCTTGTAACAGACTACACCCACCTTGTTGAGACTCACCCTCCACCTGTGTGTGTGTGTGTGTGTGTGTGTGTGTGTGTGTGTGTGTGTGTGTGTGTGTGTGTGTGTGTGTGTGTGTGTGAGAGAGAGAGATTTCGCAAAGGTCGGCATGCAAACATCAGGTAAGTCATGTCTAAACCTGCTCGTCTTGTCTGAAGAAATCCAACCCAGCACAACATACCAGCATTCATAAGGCCACATTTCCTGCATCAGCACTCTTCTTCGTAGTTCTGTTTCCTCAAAGCTGTCGAAAAAAGCAAACATGACAGTGACACTGTTTTATGCAAGTGTGTCAGGCAACCAAGAGGTAAAGTATCAAGACTTTTGTTAATCTTTTCTAATCCTTGAAAAGCATGGTTCATTTTAGATTGTGGAATAATATTGATTATGCAGAAGAGAGCTGAATTTAGCTTCATTGATTAAAGACTTCCTGATTTTGTCTTCTCCAGGTAAAAAAACAACAGCAGAGAATCATGATGGTCCTTGATGGTTGTAACATTCCCTATAACCTTGTGGATATTTGTCAAAGTAACGAGGACAAGGAATTGATGAGAAAACTTGTAGGTGACAGCAAAGCTTTACCCCCCCAGATCTGCAATGGGAATGACTACTGTGGGGTAGGTCTGACATGAGAAAGAAAAAAAATTGCGTCACTGTGTGAGTGTAAATTCTGAATGATTACGTACTTGCAATGTCAAACAAATTTAATTTTCAAATTAAAATTTAATTTAATTTAATTTTTAATTTAATTTTTTTTAATTATTTTTTTTTGCTGCTCCTGAATTTGGATGTAATAGACAATCCGAGAAGACACCACTTTATTGAGTGCCTCCTGGTTGCACTTCCCTGAATACTTCTATGCTATACTCACTCCCCCCTCCTGGTATACCTCGCTGTAGCATGCCACATTATGATAATAAAGTTAATTATAAAAAAAATTAAGCTAATTTTTTATAACAATTTTCATATTGTTGTCCAAGTAAAGCATGTGATTTATATGCTGCATTGTATTTTGAATTTACAGTAGTGTTTTCTTTTTTTCAGGACTTTAAAGCATTTGAAAATGCCGTCGAGATGGAGACTTTAAAGCAATTTCTCAAACTCCAGTGAGAATAAAGGCCGGCTATGGGACAGTAATGTTAAGAAATGTGCTCAACATTGCTTTAAAGTTTTATTAAAAGAATGATATTCAAAGAATCCCTTCTTCATTTTTTGTTAAAAAACAGAAAAATAACGTCAATAAATAAATAAATCAAAAATAAACAACACAACTTTAGAATTATTAGGAACACTTAACCTTATAGATTCTGTAATTCCGTTCTAACGTGTTGGAGTTAAATAAAGTTTGTTTTTTTTAAAAAAAATTACGAATAATGGTAAAAATAACTAAAGAGAAAAAACTAAAACAAGACACAATGGCCGATTCGTAGTAACGGTACTTTGATAAAGGCGAATGTTACAGGCAATAAGTTGGGCACCAAAGTAAGCTGGCGGATGGCCTTTGTGGTATTAAAGCGGTGTCGCACCCTGATGACGTCCTCTTTAGTCGATGCCCGATCGCAGGCTTTGGTACGTTTTCGAATCTGCGACACACTCCACAAGATTTATCAAGCATCTCAACTTATACAATCACTACAATAACATCTTTATGACCAGTAATGCATATTCTTTCATTGTTTGTTGTTATTTCAGAACTTTTAAGTCAAACATCCATCTTGAAACAACAATGGCCGAGGAAGGGTGAGTGACGCTATAATGCATTGGTGTTTTAAAAAAAAAAAAAAAAAGACTTGCAAAAATGCAGTAGATGTTATAATGTAAATAAGATGAATCTTAATTCCGAGTTGGTCTTCTTTGAAGGGGCGACTTAAACTGTATTCTAAGTAGCATGGGCTACTAGCTAGCTCGCCTGGTTTCGGGTACCTGCAGTCAGTCCATTAATATCGATCATTGAAAGGTTCGAGTTTATAAGGTTAGCTTATAAACTCGTGCTGGGGTCTAAAACGACGGATTACTTGTGTATGCGAAGTAACATAAGGATTATACAGCATCAAACCACTGACAGTGGGTTGCGCATAAATATTTCCAAATGTTTATGGTGGTTCAACGATTCTCTCAAAAGTACTTGGAATACATTGGTTCGATTGGAAAATGTGTCATTAAATGTAATTACAACTGTTGAATTTAGTGCAAGGCAGATGTCTGGCATTGTTAAGCTTCTATCTGTAATTCATAGGTGTTTCAGCTTTTACTGTAGATTAATTGACAACAATTGTAAAACCTTTAAAAACGTGAGCTCCCGGCATTTGAATGATGACTTAAATCTTTTGTCGGATACCCCTTCACTCTCCAATGAGTGAGATCTGTGTTCTGACCTGCTGGAAGCTCCGTTGTGTTACCCTAAATTGTTCGGCTTCTTTGGCTCCTGTCTGAACATCTAACACTTTGATCACAGCGTTGCTGCTGGAGGTGTCATGGATGTCAACACTGCTCTCCCAGAAGTGCTGAAGACTGCCCTCATCCACGATGGCCTTGCCCGCGGTATCCGCGAAGCTGCCAAGGCTCTAGACAAGTATGTTTTGACCTACTGCACGCTATATTCATGCGTTTATCGCTGATGATGTCTTGGCTCCCTCTACTGAGTTTCAATGTAGAAGTCTGCCATTGTTACCCAATTTTTGTCTGAGATATGTCTAGTTTTTTTTTTTTAACATGCAACGTTCATTGGATCAGTGTTTTAAAGTGTTTGGTTATATATTGCAGGCGTCAGGCCCATCTGTGCGCCCTTGCTGCCAATTGTGACGAGCCCATGTACGTCAAGCTGGTGGAGGCCCTCTGCGCTGAGCATCAGATCAACCTGATAAAGGTAAATAAACTAGACCAGGCTGGTTTAGTGTCACCTGGTCTGCATCACTGATGATGATCTGGCTCCCTCTACTGAATATTGTGAGGAAAGTGCCACTGTTACCCAATGTTGTCTGAGATGCACATTTCCCCTACTCAAATCTACGCTCTGAAGGTTTTTTTTTTTTAATAGCTTAACGTGTATTTTATGTTATTACTTGTCAAATGCACCTTTCATTTATGCTGAAAGTAAGGAAATAAGGCTTATACAAGCTGTTATCTTTAGGTCGATGACAACAAGAAGCTTGGCGAGTGGGTCGGGCTGTGCAAGATCGACCGTGAGGGCAAACCCCGCAAGGTGGTGGGCTGCAGCTGCGTCGTAGTCAAGGTAAACATTCTTCAACACACATGGGGCTAAAACTGATGTTAAAGGAATCTTCATGCCAGGCAAGTGCAGGTGCTTGTTGTTGATGACATGCAGCTGTTTAACGAATGGCTATAGGACGGCCAGGGTACGAGCCCCGCCACCTCCCTGTGGTGACTGGGGTCCCTAAGAACGGCTACATATGAAACAATGACATTTGCTGCTAAAATTCATTTCCAGTTATTGTGAGAAAGATGCTAATTTTTGCCATTCCGCCTTACAGGATTATGGCAAGGAGTCACAGGCCAAGGACGTGATTGAGGAGTACTTCAAGAGCAAGAAATAAAATGTCAAAATATGCACACAAAAGTGGCTAATTTGTGTTTCTATCCCTCTGGCCATCGGAGCTGGTAAAACATGGGACTAATGGGGAAAACCAGTTTCAGGACCATTAATATCTGGGTGCTGTATAAATGAAGCCACGAAGGTGATAAACACTCGATCTGTGTGGTTTTTAAGGGAGAAGAAGACACGCACAGTTGGATAAGTTCTTTATCTACAGATTTTAAGGAGGGAAAAAAAAAAGCATTCAAACACTTGGTGCACATCTCTGACCCCACCCCTGCCCCCAAATTACAAAAGTCCAGAATAGAGAACCCAAATTTTAAGTTAAACATCCACTACCCTTTAACTATATTGTAAATAATTTACAGATGCTTGTACCACCAGGAAGAAAAACATACAAAACGGGTATTAACACCAGTACATAAAACGCCGCCCAAGCTTATCCTGGGTGTGATCCAAACAGGCCTGCTAGAAACCCGGGTGATGCACGGTTAAAAACGTTTGTCCCGGTAGGATCGTTTCCAGGCTGTCCAGTCTGCTCCAGCTGCAGGGACGGGGAGGGGGGTCCACAGCGTCCATCTCCCAGTGTTAGGCCCCTGCTGGACCTAGACTGGTTAGCGATCTAACCCCCCCGGCTGAGTCTCCTGTCTCACCCCTCCTTTTAAGACCATTCAGTTTGTAATCCAGACATTTAAAAAAAAAAAAAAAAAATTCAAACTTTTGCAGTGTATTAAATAAGAGGGCTGCCCAGTCGACCGTGTCCATGGTTGATGGTTCAAGTCCATATTGCCGTAATAGTTACAGGTACTCGAACTCCAGTGCTTGGTGTAGTGCCAGCAGGTCAGAGTGACTGGATATCCTCCAGAAGGGCATGTTGTGCTGCGGAGTGGACACAAGCGTCAGTGAAAGCAGACGGTGGCCGCTGCATACCGCCACCTACAGGCATGCAAATGACACTACAGCAATATTTATGGCACCGCAAACGAAACCCATGCAGCTCTACTCTGGCTTACAGGAGGAGTTTGGCATTTTGGGAGGTGTATCACTGCCTCTGCACTGAGTGTTGAGTAAAAGTACGCCATGCTTTCAAATGTTGCTTAAAACATTTAATTAAATTAGATTAAATTCCTGTTCCGATGTTCAACGGCATGTTTCATCTGGCTGCTTCAGCTTTGGATGCAGAAATTCTACTTTCACCCCACAGCAAGAATGTGATTACACACATATCCCATAATGCCAGAGTGTTCCTTTCACAATCCCAGCACCCAGCATGAAGAATAAAACCCAGCACCACAGAAGAAGAATGGGTTTTATATTAACAAAAGCAAACATTTCAGTTGCACCGCTGTCACTGGTTTGGTGCTTAAACGGCATCAATTGTAGCTTTTCACTCTCAGCACAAGAAAACAAAGCAACAGAAAAACAACCAACACAAAACCCTCTATGACAGCACAGAAAAGGAGGCTCGGTCCAATCAGAGCTGGCAGGGTCATGATGGAGGGCACGGGTCCATTACCTTTTTGGCTGCCTGCTCCTCTTCCACACCATCCCCAACTACAACATATACTACTTTCCTGCCAAACCTTTGCATAATGCGCTCAAAGCAACTCTCTTTTCCTGCAAAAACACAAATAAACAAGGGGAGGAAGGAGGGTCACATGGTCAGAGGGGTCAGAGTTCAGGAGCCGTATGTTTACCTGGCTGGCTGCATGCTCTTCATCCTTCCCATCGCCAATCACAACATATGTAATGTTAGTGCCAAAACGGGAGACTATACGCTCAAAACAGCTCTCTTTGCCTGGAGACAAACAGACGGGCTTTCACAGGATTCATTTAGATGCAAGTGAGGCACAAAGAGCGACTGACCTGTGTGTGTGCGCATGCGCGTGTGTGTGTGTGTGTGCATGATGAATGAAGGGGAGAGGATGTACAAAATACTCGCATATTAATCTTTTTTTAATGTGTCCAAAAGAAGAGTTTCTTTTTGTTTTCCTCACTAGTGTCAGATCAATATAGCCTCCAAATACTCACTTTCACAAGATGCTTTGATTCTTTTTAACTCGATGACTTAAGAATTTACAAAAAATAAACATCTTTCAGTGTTCTTTTACCTTTAATTTGGATTTAGGTTGTAATTCTGACAGTAGCTGTGACCTCGGGGGTTAAAGGTCGCGGTAAAAACAGCCTAGTTTTGTTACGGAGCACAGAGCTTCAACATCTGGATCAGTTTTCTTGTTGGACAGCTGCCTCTCAGTTCATGATGACGATAAACACGGACACCTGAACTTAAACAGATTCTAATTTATTGCAGACATGCTTACGGCTCTTTTTTATTTTTTTTTGGTTGATCTTTGATGGAGCCATTTTCTCTCAGCTGCAGGTGAGTGTTTGTGTTGCAGCTCCAGATGCTACAACGCTCAGTCCAGCAGCTGCAATCAATCAGGCTCACTCAGAGGAAGATTGGGGGTCAAGATGCTAAGCTAATTTGACTCACAGCTTTTCTCCCAGCTCCAAAAGTCATCATCCAAAGTTGCTGGATGTATTTATGACCTCAAAGATTAATTATGTAGAGAAAAAAAAAACAAAAAGACTGTAGATACGTCAGAAAAATGAGAATTGTGGGAACATTTACTAGTCCGGACAGCTGTGACATGGCCAATCTTTACACATCGAAACATTCTAGAGAGTCTGTTTATTGTCCCGCATGCAGCCAAACCGGGTTTACTGAATAAAATCACCTGATGAGTGTTTTCAATTACAACTGGCTGAATAAACTCTGCAATAACAGGAGAAGATGGAACAGAAACAATATCAGCCGTGGGGCTAAAAAGTGTTGGATGTCTATTCGAACTGTTCCCACACTGTTAGGATACAAACAAAATAAAGGTTCTATAAAGGTTAAGCACATTAAAAAGATACTATTAATTCTGTTAGAGGCTAAATATTAGCAATCAAGTGATCATTTACCATGAATAACACTGTCTTTGGAGGAATGTGTGCGTCTTACCTATCTTTGTTGCGCTGTAAATGTTCTCAATAGGGAAAACAGCTCCCAGACTATACAGGAGGACCTTTGCCAGTGCCGGTATGAGCTGGGTGGTGGTCACCAGCACATTTACACAGTTACTCCTGTGGGATGCAGACAGACATCAGATGTGTCAGGAGGGTGCACGGCAGGCACCACCAGCGATACGGAGCGTAAATACACCATAGAGGGGCACCTGGAACTGATGATGGACAGGGACTTGAGCGCGTGTGTGAGCCAGGAGTCGGTCAGAGCCTCCACCTCCGCTCTGAGCTGCAGCCAGGCGTCTCTCTTAGCCGGGCCCAGCAGACCTGAAGATGGATCTGAGTCTGAATGTGTTCTCATTTCACAATCGGATGCACACAAAAGCGTCCACTCCCTGCACGTCTTCACATTCCTGTCAGGCTGGCTTACCCCCCACATTGTTTTTGTACGTGGTATACAATTCTTTGACTCGTCGGTAGCGGAAGGCCAGTTTCCTCATCCAGTCAACCCCGCCGCGGACACCCGTAGCCAGGCACAGGTTGGCGCTGGTTGCAGCTGCATGGAAGCCATCAGTTGCAAAACTGTAAGTACTGTCGATAATAATGATATGTTTTATTTGAAAAATCTGCTCTGTTGGAACAAAAACGATCAAAGAATTATGGGTGTTACTTGAATACATTAAACGCTCACCTTAAGTCTTGGCCATTGTCATCAGATGAGACATCATCAATATGTACCTGATCACACTCCTGGAATCACACAGATAAAATAAAAAGAAAACAATGCAACGTGTAAACTTTAAATAAGTTACTGTTATTCATGATTATAACACAATGAAGTAGAAAAAAAGGGCAACCAGACAAACGCTGGCTGATGACACATTGGGGAGGTGTTAAAAATCAATCAAATGCTCTTACGTGGTGTGTCATACCGCCTTTGACCATCAGGGGGCAGTAAGCGCGTTTAGGATAAAAGCCGTGTGTGTGTGTGTGTGTGTGTGTGTGTGTGTGTGTGTGTGTGTGTGTGTGTCTCACCTCCAGATCATTAAAGAATAAATGTGAGTCTGCCAAGTTAAAAATCATCTCCTCCATCCTCAGACCCAGTGTAACTGCCAGTGGAGGGTCCTAATTCAAGAGAAAGAGCACATCATCATCATCATCATCATCAACAGAACATCACCTTTGAGACTAATTATTTCCCAGTATAAACTGCACTTCCTTCAGTGTGGAAAAACAAAATCTTGCCTCTATTTCTCCTCCCAAAATTCACACCCTCCGCCCCCACCCAGTTGTAAATGTGGTATGCCCCGCTCATCATCACAGCAGTTGCTGACAGACAGGTTGCACTTGCTCTGTCCCATCAACATTCTTCATTCTCGTGTGTGTGTGTGTGTGTAATGCCAAGGCTCAGCTGCAAAAACCATCATCAGTGATAGGTCAGTACGGGATGACAACCTGCCACGCGATTCGCTGACACCGTCAGACGACCAGAATAGAAGGAAACTAACGGGGAGGATGGTGAAAGTGAGTGAACGCAGCACAAAGACAGAGAGCGAGAGGGAGAGAGACTGATTGATGACACTCCTGAATGGGGGCAGTGGGAAGGGGGGGGGGGCATCAAGAGCAACACTCTCCAAAAACACATCTGCTAATAAATGCATTTTCCTGCTGCCGTGTCAGTCACAGTGTGATGCATTTGTCAGCGCCAGAAGGGACATTTTTCCAGTGTTTTTAAATAATCCCATTAATCACCGACCTGCGATAGCATTACTGGATTACCTAAAACAATCCCACTCTCCGCCTCTGTTGTTATTACTGCTACGCTGAAAAGTCCCTAATTATCCCTAATTAACTCCCGTGCTGATAAATGAGGAGCAGCAAAAATATCCTCGGAGTCTGAGCGAGAACTTATGGTTCCCATGTCGACCGTGTAAACACGACTTTGGCCGGGTGGCGAACACACACAGCTGCTGCTTTATTTCTTGAGGGCAGCGGCAGCAAATGAGGTGAAAAAACATTCCCATCTTCTTTCAGTAGAGAGGAAAAGTACGACTTTGTCCTCACGTGCCAGGACTTCATTTGTGATAATATCCTTCGGTATTCCGAGTTCCTCTACTGTAAATAAACGGAGCTGGATTAACCACAGGGGCTCATGAGTCCTCCACAGAGACACACACTCCTGCACACACACATACAGTTTACAACACACCAGAGCCTTTTCTTAAACCCCTTAAATACCACTTGCTGAACATTAAATTCTATGGCTGCAGGCAAATCGGAAGAACATCAGTGCCCACAAAAGGCATCTGTAAAAACGCCGAGGCTACCGGGTCTGGGTCCAAACTCTGTGAGTGTGTGTGTGTGTTTGATGACAGTTTGGTCGAGAGGGGAGCTGTAACCTGTACGAGTCAGACGCCTACACAGGAAATGACATCACCACATAACAATGTGCAGCCTTTGGACACGCGATGAGGTCATCAGAGCTGGAGGTTCTTAAAATCAGAGGGAACATAAACAGAGTTGCTGTTATATGAGGAGGTGAGACCACCAAATGAGCTCATAATGAAGCCTGAAAGGAAGGCAAAAGTAAATAGGAAAATAAAAACACTAAACTGCCATCGGGAGTTTAATTTGAAGGGTCATTAGAGGCTCGACCAGGTTCTAAGGGTTTGCTGGAGTAGGGGAACTTTTCAGATTACCCAGAATTCTGATGGCTCATATCAGGTAATCTCATAATTGCACATTAGCAACAATTCTTTATGCCAAAAGCCATAATCACAGCAGGGGAAAATCCTTTTAATCAGCGTTTGATTTTGGCTCCAGCTCTCTGAACTGTTTCAGCAACACGTGACCCTGAGGAACGCCGTCCTGAGGAAACGCCACGGTCTTGGTTGCTTTCGAAGTTGCGAAAAGACAATTTCTTCTAACCTTAACCATCGTTTTTCTAACCATAACCAAGAGTTTTAGTTTTGCAAATGTAATTAAGTAGTTGTGGTAACTAATCCCATTCAGGCTCAGTATTGCCTAAACATAACCGTGTAATTTCAGTTGTCAACCGTGATGGAGAATTTGTGCTGTGTAAACACACCCACGAATCTCTGTTGCCTAAACTCAACCAACAGCTTTGTTTTTGCTCAAACTTCACCAAATTTCAGCCCAAAGAATGCACCTAAACCTTGGGAAGGCGAGGTGTCCTTATATAGTTAACGCCATAATGCTGCCCAAGTCAGAGCCTGACAGAAAATAATCCCCACATGTGGAATGTTCATCAGGCTTATGCGGAGTTTGACGATCCGGTCATAAATCGCCATCTGTGGTGATTTCGGTGTCTCGTTTCATCGCCTCTCGCTCAAACAAAATCAGGCCTGTTTTGTCCCAGACGTAATCCGGGATACCCGACAGTCATCCTGCGGCACGGCTGTGGGAACTGGTGATGATTTTACCTTTCCGTACTTCTGCGCGTAGGAGCCTGTGAGCAGAGAGTGGAAGACGATGATGGTCTCATCCAGATCCCACACGAAGACCCTCTGGAGAGAAAAGGAGGAAAAGGTCCAGCTCTTTTAGCACGGATACTTCAGCAGACTTCATTGATGCCTGGGAATGCTGCATTTCCGACAGATTGTTGGGTCGGAGCTGCAGGTTCTCACCTCCAGGTCGCTGTCTGGAGGAGGGGAGGGGTTGTTCTTGCGGGACCTGCCTCGGGATTTAGATCCCCCGCTCCGGCACGCCCGCTCATCCAGCTCTTTGATAGGCGTGGACGGACTCTGAACTGTGTCAAAGTCCCCTGAAAGACAGAACAAACGTCATCATTTAACGTCCTAAAGAGCAAAACAAACAAAAATCAGCGAACGTGAGATAATCCCAGAGGATTGTTGGGATTGTGTCCGGGATTAAAGAGCACCCTAATGCTAATAAAAGCTAAAGGTGACAGGAGAGATGCATCACTTCTTACAAAGATAACACAGCCCTGCAGAAGTGTGCACGAGCGTGCACGCGCACACCCTCCTAAAGCCATGTGTACCTGCTGCAGTGTGCTAACTAGAAGCAGACTTAGCTTTAGCTCCCATATTGTTATGTCTCCATCAGAGAGGGAGAAGGCAGCCAGAGAATGGACAAAACACACACACACACACACACACACACACACACACACAATAGCGAGAAACAGAGAGGGAGAGTGTTGATGACAGGGGAATGATAAGGTCCTTTCATCGGACTCTGAGTTATGGCCAAAATAATCCGAGGAAAAACCATTTCTTTGGACATTTTGCTGCTTTCTCTCCTCCACTTTCTTCAGCTTAACATTCAGGCGACTTCCCAGTTCCGGGCGAACGTAAACGCCACCACTCCAAAAACGTTTTCCCACCTGGGTGAAGCTCGGCAGCCTGACCCGTCATGGCGGCGGCAGCGGCGGGATCCTGGAGCTGGTAGGCCGCCGTTGAACCTGTGCCATCAATGCTGTTGGAGGTCATGTAAGTCCCATAAGTGGAGGCAGAATAATACTGGGCATACTGGTTTTGGCCAAATGTTGTATAGGAGGGATAATCCTGCAGAGACAAACAGTGGAAAATTTCATTTTTTGTATATTTTATGCTGAATTTTGCATCAGTCGCCACAGAGTTTTCTGCTTTTTGTTGTCTGGTCTGAGTGACAGATCTGCAGCTCTAATGTTGAGTACACTAACCACTCTGTGACCATTTCCCTCTAATCTCCACGCAGCAGGACAAAAGAGCCGCAGAAAACAGGAAATTAGCAACGTTGGGCTCAAAGAGTTTGAAAGTGGCCGTCGGAGGGTTTTTACGTGCTCCCACTCTTTCTTTTCTTCTTCCACGATTCTACGTTTTATATCTCCAGGACAATCAAAACCTCCTGCCGCGGCTTTTAGTCGAGATGGAAGTTTTTATGAGTCAGCTCTTAAAAACTGTCACCGCGTCGTCGATCTCTGCAAAGTGCAGCACCAGTGCGCGAGAGCTCGCGTCCGTGCGCGGTCCTACGCGCACAGATACTGTATTTCCCTTTAATTTCAGCCACATTAAGCGCGGTTTCTCCCCGTAAAGCCACATCCATCATGGGGGAACATTAAAATAAAAAGTATTCCGCCACCGCAGCACAATTCATCATATGGATATATTTAGAACAAAGCCATTGTTCCGTGTTTAAGTCATGAGGCGGCGGCAATGAGAAAAACTGTGGCAGTTACCTGCTGCGCGGTGGTGTAGTTGGCAGGGTTGGACACCGAGTTGTTGGTGGCGTACAGGCCCGAGGAGGGATTGAAGCTGGAACCTTTGGACCCAAGAAAAACAAGTTCTTTAATGCTTTCGAACCCAACTGTCACCAGTTGGGGCTGAAAGTCTTTCCCCAGCTGACCTGGCATCTGATAGGGCGAGTATGCCGTCTGGCCAGGCTGAGGTGCGCTGAAGCTGGGGCTGTAGCTGAGCCCCGTCTGCAGGGGGGACTGACTCTGGGACAGACCGCCCTCTGTCTTAATGCCTGGCAGCATCACGCCGAGGTCTGGAATGAAAAGAACAGCCTATCTTTGCAACACTCATCCAAACTGTTGAATATTTTCACAATGTTTTCTCTAAACTTGATGCTGTCATTCTGGCTCCGCTCAGACAGCTAATGGTTGGACTGGGAGGGGGATTATAGCAACAACCGATGGGTGGATTTCCATGAAACACAGTGGGAGGACGTGGAAGAGGTCAAAGAAATATCACAGATAACTTTGGTGGGGACCTGAAGAATTTTGGCTCAACTATTGGGCCTGAGGGTAGGGGCAGGGACCTTTTGCACTGGAAAAAGTTGCTAAACCATAGAAGAAGAAGTGTTCCAATTGTGCAGAAACATGGCATTTAACCCCGGGATCATTTCAGATCATGTAAAGTAGGAACATTTCTCCGTTTTAATGCCGAAGGAGGAGGTCGGGGTGTGCGTACCATAGGTAGACAAGCCGTATGGCTGTCCTGTCTGGGAGTAGGCGGTGTAGACGGACGACTGCTGCATGCTGCTGAACTGGGGCTGGCCAGCGTACGTCGGCATGGGAGGGGCTGCCGGCGTGGACAGAATATGGGGGTAGGGCCTGGAGGAGGGGAGGAAACAGCAGGTGAAGTAGCAGCATTTACCATTTTAACCACATATGCGCGTGCACGGGACAGACGTACTTGGAGGGGTAGAGGGGAGGAGAGTACTGGTGGGCTGAACGGGGGCTGTATCCGCTGCTGGTGATCACTGAACAAAAACAACAATCTTTAGCAACTTCAACAACGACAATTCCATTTTTCTGTTTTCCGTGCACGTCCAAGGCCTCCAGGTCGGCTGCAGCGGTACAGCCAACCTCATCTGAACCAGTTTGAGCCGCAGACGGAACCAAAACCCTTCGCATCTGTGCGACGTGTGTGAAAAGGTGCCCAAAAACACTCTCTCCCTCGTCCTCACACACCTGTGCCAGGCTCTGATGATGACAACCGATGCATCATCAGATTAAAGCTCTCAGCAGACCCGCCACTGCTGAGCTGAGAGGGACGCTGTCGTGTGTTGCTGAAAACCGTGCATTTGTGCGGACGGCCGTGTGTTACCTGATCCCGCGTAGGTGTCCAGGACTGCGTCCCCTGTTGTGGTGGCCGTGTCGCTGTTGTTCAAAGGCTCTGTTTTTACTAAAGGACGGCAGAAAGAGCAGTGCATCAGGTGACTGGCTGCCATCACAAACACACACACCTGCGTGCCCACGCGCGCGCACACACACACACACACACACGAGAGAACAGCAACAGGAGCAGCAGAGTCCCTCTAGTTTGTGTCTGCAGGCCCCTTTCACCTTAAATCCATTTTTTCCCTTTATCCATGCATTAGAAGAATGAACTAAACTATTTATGGACCTATCAATGATGAAGTTTTTAATTAGAAACACATAATTAGAAAAGCCTCTGTATGCTAAAAAGGTGTCCTAGTGAAAAAGTGAGTTTCTTTACATCTTAATATACAGGCTTTTCCTCTCAAACCTTTATTAAAGGTTTATTTTTCTGTGACATCATTCTTCAAACCATGCAACAGCTTCATATCACAGCACTGCAAGTCAAACAGAAAACCCACTCTTGCAAAACCAAAACATCAGATTGCAGAGAACAGCAAACTTCTCGTGCAACTATGAATCGTACGCGTGCGCCTCTGTACCATAGTCTTTGGAGGCCGATGCGGGGGAGGGGCTGCTGCAGCCCAACAACCAATCAGCCGTGTTTAGGACTGTCATGCTCTCACCTAAAAGGGTGCAAGGTTGGAACGTGGTAATAATGAAACACCCTGAGTAATTATCATCATTTAAAAAACAAACAAGTATAATTTTACTATCAGTGATATTTTTATTTCACATCTGACACAATCATTAGTCACACTGCTAAATGCTAATGAGCCTGGTTGCGAACAGACGTGAAACAGATTGGCTTCTCCACTTTAACACATTCATTCTGAAGCCTGTGCTTTATAAAAGGAGAAGCTCTGTGCTGCCAAGTGGAACTTAATCCACTGGAAATGCAGCGTGATGATGTATCGATCCGGCTCCTCGCACGGGATAAAAAAGCACGTCGCTAACGAGGGGAGCACCTGCTAACGTTAAAACACTGTCCATCCGATTTTCTCTCAACATGAGTAGAATCCATCATCAGCGGTGCTCTGCCGCCATGATTTCATCCGGGACAACTGCATCTATCCTCCCGGGGGTCGTTAGGACCCACCGGACGAGCCCTAATGGAGACAAATGAGTTGCCATTGAGATGGCCCCTGGGCCCGAGCTCCAGCTGATGTCAGGTGGGGAGAATGCTGGGTATGTAGTTTGTTTTGGCTGTGAGCGTGTTGTCCTGGCACGGTCTGCTCAAACCATTAGCCGCAAGCTCATCAAAAATGATTTAATGTGCTCTAATATGGCCCATTAGGTCCTCTCTGAACGAAACTATTTCTGTGACTAGGGTGTCAGCTGACACGCGAGTTGACCGAAATGGCATGTTTTCCATTACAATGCGATTCAAAGCTCTTTTTTTCCATTTCTGGTTAAATCAGCCGGGGATCAAACTAAGGCCCTCCGACCAGCGATGTTACATCAGATCAAAACTGAGTGCGGGCGAGAACAAACAGTCAGCTGGAACCAGAACAGCGGGTGAAAAGCGAAGGAGAAAGGGATGAAAGGGAGGCTGGTGTTGACAGTGAAGAGAGCGGTGGCGCTTTCATTCTCCGTTGGAGGACATAGTTTCCAGTGGGACGTCGGCCTCGTATTTACTCATATACACACAATGTTTGCCAAGAGCTTAGCTGGGGAGAGCAGAAGTGTTTCACCGCATGTTTATGTGTGTTCTCCAGAGGTTTACCCGCGTCCTCCTGCCAGCATCTGGGGTGTGTTTCCACGTCTCCTTCCATTTCTCCAAAATGCTCCAGAAAAAAAAACCCTTGTCTATGCTTGATGACTGACAGCACTGGGTTTACGTTTCAGCATCAGCTGCTTTTCAGGGAAATGAAAATGTGTGTGTGTGTGTGTGTGTGTGTGTGTGTGTGTGTGTGTGTGTGTGCTGGAGCCAATTGTGATAAATAACTGAGCAGATCTTTCCCACATTAATCGGCAGGAGCAGCAGAGGTGCTCAGAGCTGATCTATCTTCTGCGTTACTTCAGCGAATGAGACGTCGGTAAGTGCTAGCGCAACATGTGGAGGTGCAGTCTAAAAGTGCTTGATGCTAGACAGCAATAACTGAGGGAATTTTACTCATTTAATGCAGTGATTGATACTTTAATATCTGTACAAACAACATTAACCTCCAGGAAACCAGCAGAATTTCAAAGATTTTAAGGAGCCAAGGGTTCAAAATGGAAATATAGATGAGAATTGGGCCAATAAGTTGACATTTTAAGGTGTAGACGCAGCCAAACTAGCCACAACGCGTGACGAGACGTGTTGGGCGCTTTAATGCTGCTGGCTTCATTGAAGTGTTTGGGTCTTTGGTCATGCTTTTCCGTCTCACCTCCTAATCCATTGGAGGTGATGGAAGGGCTGCCGAGGTTGCTCTTGTCCAGTTTGGAGCCTGTGGAATCTGCGCCTCCCACTCGGTTATGAGGACTAGCTAGGTCCTGCATGTCCATAGACCTGCAGGAGGAGAGATGAAACAACAACTGCGATTTCTGACCGGAGAGCAGCTCTGCGGCTGTACGCTCCCACAGCTGGGAATCTGCAGCCCATATATTATGTCAAGACTTCCCGCCGGAGTGAGAGGCGGCGCGTTTGCACACAAATACTGTGCGTGCACAAGTGAAAATGTAATGGGCGTCGGTTAGCATACGTGAGCATGTGTTCTCGGGCATTAGACATTGTCCGCGGGCCTGTCGGCTCTTTCACGGAGAACCTGAATGTGTGAGTAATTCCGGGCTCTGGTGCAAACCCCCATCGTGCCAGCACGCTTCGGTTCCACAGGATGTTCCGCATGTGTGAGCGCGACACAAGGAGAAGTTGATCTGCGTGCGCTTGTGGACGGAAATATATATTCAGCGTCGGCGCTCGCGTTGGCCTTAAATATTGATATCAGTGTTTATTGTATTTCTGGAGATGGTGTCGCCACGGCAACTGATACTGTAGACAGACGCCATAGCCCGTCAAGTGAGGTGTGAAGTGTCTTTAACCATTTTTCCCAAATGCATGAAACCAGAGAGTGTGTATGCGTGTGTGTGTGTGTGTGTGTGTGCGCGCATGTGTGAGTGTGTGTGTGTGTGCCCACAGGCCGGTCACACTTGTGCTTTTGTGTGACACATCAAAGCAAGAATTGACAGAGATGGACGGAGCATTAAAAAAATGCGGGCTGCTGCTCTGTGTGTGTGTGTGTGTGTGTGTGTGTGTGTGTGTGTGTGTGCATGCATGTGTGTGTGCATGCATGTGTGTGTGTGTGTGTGTGTGTGTGTTGCGGTCTGGAGGGAGGCCATCTGAATGCTATGGGCAGATAGCATCGTTGCGCATGACTGCGGCCCACAGTGGGCCTGACAGGTATAAACATATAACTTTCAGCAGATGTCAAAGACTTAGAGGTGCAAAACAACAGAAGATAAACAGACTAAATCAACTCACGTCTCTCAATTCTTCTGTTTTTATTTATAGCTAAACATTAATTCTGCTCCCAGGGACATTTTGAAGGACAACAACTAGCGCTGTTTTAATGTCAACAGCACGTAATGGTAGAGGACTTCACTCAAAGTCTCAAAAATCTCAAAGAAAAACTTGCAAAAACAGATTATTTTCTTCTTTTCTCTTTTGTCTCGCCACAGCAGGAAATAATCCCCCCCCCCCCCCTACTTGCTTTCCTCTTTATTTCAGCAGTCTCGGGAGGCGATGGCAGCAGTTGGTGTTTCATAAACGCTCCTCTGCTTTTCACATTACGCCTGATCTCCGACGGAGTTTGCAAAAATCGACAGAGTATTAAAGAAAATAAAGCCGCCGCTGAGGATTATTGTTTTATCAGCTGTTATTTTTGCGAAACACATCTGATTGTCTGAAACGTCAAAACACCGAGGAAGCAGACAACAGCCGCCACAGCGCCCACGGCGGCCTCTTAAAATGTCTTTTTGCGCCCCTTCTGCTAAAAAAGGGTCGAATTGTATCATTTTCAAAGCTGGAGCCTCAGAATTTCTGGCACATTTCCATTATTTAAATTCTGACTGGAAAGATTAATTGCTTGCAGTTTTTGCCCTAAATAAACGGATTGATCAGAAGTACTGATAGTTCCTGAACTGGAGTTCCATGCTGACAAGTATTTCTCCCCCGCTAATGTGCACCAGTCATTTGATTTAAAATGTAGCTTTTTGCTTTAAATAAAATTAAAAATATTACGATTTTTTTTAGATCGCACATGATGAAATAAATAATTAATAACTTTAAAATGTGTGTTGTTATTAACTTGAGTGACGGATGAACATTTACGTGTATTCAAATAGTTTTAAAAATGCATGAGAAATGTACAAGAAAGAAACACACACACACACAACGCGCACACACACTACCTGGCGTCTGAAGGGTCTGGAACATGAGACTCACTGTGTGATTTCTTCACCTGCAGAGACACCAGAGCAGAGGAAATGTTAACTAAACACACATTTACATTCCTCAAACTTTCAACAGCGCGCACAGCAATCCTATGTTCAGTATTGATATTTCCGATCTTCTAAATGGCACTTAAACGCAGCACTGGTGCGCAAAAACGTAGACGCGGCTGTGCCAGAAGCACTAACGAGCATTTAAGTGACAGATATTAACTTTCGCTTGTCCCCCCACCGAGCCTCTGCACCCTTGAAGTGTTAAAGGGTCATGGCTGGGCCATGTCAGGTCACAAGGCGCCAGTCTTCGCCCTTTAACGAGTCACTGTGAGCCCCGACTGTAAGCTGCATTTGTTGTCATGCTCTCCGTTTGATTTAAGGAGTAAAAATGAATGATTCAAATTAACACTGCAGCCTCAAGGGAGACTCCCTCACAGGTTGGTTTTATGTGTGTGAGGGTCTGTGGAGCAAGACGACGGCAGGCCAGAGGTTCTCTATTAAAATTCCTGCCGCTTATTTGGGACAGGAACTAATTACAACAGTAAATGCAGGGCGGAGCTCACGCCAATATGTACCAGCTGCCCGGTAATCACTGTGTCAACACACACCGCTGAGGTGCAGGGCACGCGCGAGGTGCCAAACACACACACTCATGGTCAGCACATTTTCTCTATCGCAGGTAAATACACAACACACTGGCCCAGATACTGCTATTTTGTGTGTGTGTGTGTGTGTGTGTGTGTGTGTGTGTGTGTGTTGTTATGGTTTTGGTTAGAGGAACCGATAGGGAGGAACCCATAGAGAGGGAATAAGAATAGCACTTAGCTGTTTAAGACAGGGGTCAAAGGTCAGGAGGTGCTCACATCTCACACACACACACACACACACACGCACACACACACACGCACACACAGGCTGCTTTCATGTTGCATTTCATGCTTAACTGAAATTTAACAAGGCTGTCGCTCGCCAACATGAACGGCACGGCCGTGAGAAACTGGAGTCCACTCATACATCACACACACACACGAACACACACACACACACACACACACACACAAACCTGGCTGTCTCTGTCTCAACACTATTGGTGGAAGCACAGCTTTGATCCTTTTACCAGCGGGGCTCCTTTGCTGTGTCACAATAACATCGACAAGTAAAAAATGTCCCCACACTTATAGAATTTTAACAGCACACAAAACCTAAGTGCTTTTCGGTGGCCGTGAGGGCTGAAGGACCCATTTGTGTCATCTGAGCCACTTATATAGGTGACCTGTGACCCGGTTGGCTGGGTGACCGACCAAGAACACAACCTGCCCAGGCCGGGGATTCCCTGAGGCATAAATACAGGTACCCCAGCTAATTAGCACAGATAACAATGCTTTATTTAAGAGGAACACACACTGTGTTTGTTTCCACCTATTATTACTCATCAACAGATACGTTTGACCAATTCAGCAGCCAGAAACAGGACACAGGAGACAGACACGCCGAAATTGAGTCATGTAGCTCATAAAGAGTCAAACGAGTGACAAAAGATTGATCAAAGTGGTGCAGAGGAAGAGAAATTGAAAGAGAAGAGCAGCAGCATGTTTCTGCTAATAACCCAGCCCATCGGCAACAGGACATCCGACACCAGGTTAGAACCGTGCGAGCCGACACAGACGAAAATGTAAATGGGACAAAAAAGCCGTTCAACATTATGAGTTGGTTTTTTTACATTCTTAAAGCGGAACCATAAAGTATTTACAGATCAGCAAAGACACTAAAATACCATCAAATTGAATATGGATTATTACGTATAAAGGACATCTTTAAAGCCTTCAGCCACAGATCTCAGAATATTTCTGTCCACTTAGCAGTTAAACAAAGTTATAATAAATACAGGAAACATCTTTGTTGCATTTACTGCAGCTTTGGTCTGCATACGAAGCTCCGTCGGGTTCGCCGGGTTAAAGATGCGGTCCTACCTCAGAGTGTCATCAGGTTAGTTAGTCCACTTCTGTCTCCACACGCTTCAGACCTGCACCATCTGCTGTCCTCCGTCTCGCCCCCGAACGCTCCTCCTCAGCTCGTCTCTTATCTACCTGCGAACCTCTGCGCTCTCCAGATCATCTCCTGAACGCGTCCTTCCTTCTCCCCTTCTGTTCACTTTTGCTCCTGCGGGGGGAGTGAGGCGGGGGGGAGTGAGGCCGGAGGAGTGAGGCGAGCTGTGGGACACTCTGCTGTCTTTATCTGTGCGCCGCTGAGGTGAATCCAGGCGCAGCTCCTGCCTGCCTCTGCTCTGGTTATGGGGGACGTTTCGCTGCTGTCCTGCCTCCCTCCTCCTCTGCCTCCTCCCCCTCTTTTTCTCTTCTCCTTGTCCCCCTCCTGCCTCTCTTGCCCAACACTCACACTAAGTCAGCCGTTTTTACCTTAAAACTTCTGAAGCCAAAAATGACTCCACAAATGCTTCATATTTGACTCTAGGCTGACGTAACCACGGTAACATCATTACTTTCACAGCAGTAAGTGGAGAAGTGGATGTAACACCAACTGCTCACTTTACAGTGAGGCAGAGGGGCCAGATCATAAACTTCACACCATGTGGATGGGACATCGGACCCCCCCACTCCACCTGGGCGTGCGCATGCACACCCACACACACACACATTGGTCTGGTTCTGTTAATTGGAACCACATCGGCTGAACGTGTGACCCGTTCAGAGGCATCGACTCTATGGAGCGGAGGAGCGGCTGCCCCTGTCTGACAACAGCACTCTTTCACTGCGGTCGCCATGGCGGCAGCGGAGGAGTCAAACCAGCATCGCAAAGGTTACAGAAAAACCTCATAATCTATTATTTTTAAGAGACGCTAGTCAAGCACACATGCATTTCAGGGAATACCTCAAAGGGGTATTTCAAGGGCCTTTCTTATTTAAGAAACATGTCAGACCAGCAGGGAACCTGGATTAGGAGCCTTTCTGAGGACAACTTTTCCCCGTATGTCATATTTTAATCATTCATACAGGCAGTTTTACACACATCACTCTTAAAGAGGGGTTCAAATCACAAAATTCCGTTCTAGTTCCTTCCCTTATCCACAAACTCTGAGTCTTCAAAATGTTTTTAAAATGGCGAATGTCGGTCTTTTCTGATGACGTATGTCCCGGCTATTTTACTGAAAAACTCCAAGGTGTGAGCACGTCTATTCAATCAATTTGGACAAACCCCGGAATTTGACATCTACGAGGGAAAAGAAAACAGCTGAGGGGGAACACAAGCCTGGAGAGCGATTTGGAACGTGGCCACTGTCTCCAACTGTGCACCATCCACCTTTAGCTCAGCCACCATGATCCCCCCCACTCTAATAAACACCCTGATTGATAGACTGTCAGTGGCCACGTACGTCCACATCATCACACACGTCCATTGAAAGTGTTGTACGTGCACGGCGTTACGATCGCACGCAGGACGTCTGAAAGCGTGCACGCAGGACTGGCTGTCAGAACAGATTAGGGTGTTGCCGAAGCGCTTGACAACTCAAGCACTTTATTATTAGCCAGGCAGGACCCCATCAGGAGGGGGCCGTCCAAAAACATCCCCGATGAAATATTTTCACAGCAAGTGGAGAAGGGAGCCGGGGAGGTGTCCCAAAACACACACACAAAAAAGAGAGGGGACGAAGAAAAACAAACCAACGGGATGGCAAGGGCATAACAGAGCGGCGAGCCGGGCGGAGGAAGTGGGCCGCGAATTAGTGCGGCTAAATCACAGGAGTCGCCTTCGCTTTTTGTTGACTTTAGGAGTGTTTTAAAGTGTCTGCTGAAGGTGTCTCGCACCCCTTTAAGAGGCCCTGGAGAGTAACTTTGCTCTTCCAGTGGAACCACAGTTCATCTCCCGCTCAGCAGACGGTGAGACAGGCAGAGACAGACCCTTCTCTTCTTCATCACGCTTGTCATGGTGGCCAGCAGAGGTCGAAGCCCCGAAACACTGAGCAACACATCCGTCACCCGTTCAACCCCTGAGGAGGAGATGAACTCAACAGATTCCATTTTAGCTGGGGTCCCGAGACCACCGGTTCAGCCCCACTATTGGTCTGTAGGGCAACGGGCCATTTAAGTGTTGAGTTTCTATTTTTATGAACCGTGTCACCGAGCAATGTAGCTGCTGAGGAACACACTTTCCTCCGTATGACGCATTTACCAGCGACACTCAGCTGTGATGTCATGCCAGTTGGGTCAGGCAGCCGATGCAGCTATGCCTAAAGCTACCAGTAGAGGGTGACTGAGATGCTTCGGCCTCAGCTTTACAGAGGTTTGGTGACCTTACGAGTCTGTGAGGAGATCTGGCTTGCAGATCTGGTTTGGAGATTCTTACCCTTCTGGTGCAGATTATGGACATTTTCTATGGATGGATGGATGGATGGATGGATGGATGGATGGATGGATGGATGGATGGATGATGGATGGATGGATGGATGGATAGATGGATGGATGGATGGATGGATGGATGGATGGATGGATGATGGATGGATGGATGGATGGATGGATGGATGGATGGATGGATATAAAATGATAAACAAACATACACATGTCGTGCGGTCATGGGCCGGTGTGTGTTGATCACATAACACACTCAGGATGCTACCACACAACCCCCCCACCCCCCACACACACACACACACACACACAGACACACACACGGTCCCATGCTCAAAGCGCTCTGCTCCCTCCATTTGTATGAGTGGTTATCGCTGTGGTAACTCTATCCTCTTCCTTTCATGTAAAATACATTGTGCTCAGCCTCCTCCCTGCCTCCCTCCCTTCCTCCACCCTCCTCTCCTCCTACAACCCCCCCCTAGTTCCCCAGCCTGGGGAGGTGTAAAACTATCCTTCCCTTTATACCTCCAAAAATGCCCCTTTTTCAGGTGTGGTAGGAAGCTGGAGGGGGAAAAAGTGAGGGAGTGAAAGGGAAGAATAAGGTGAGTCTGTCAGGCAGGGAGGAGGAGGGTTTGGGTTTTTTCTGGGGGGGGGGGACTCTCCAGCTCCGTTCTCTCTTGTTTTACCTACACTCTCACAAACATGAATTTGCCCTGAGCTAGCACCAGAAATAGAAGTATATTCACACATGACCTCCGCAGCTCACATGTCGAAATCTTTATATTCAAATCACCCAAAGGCGAAAACAAAATGTCCCATGTCAACAACATTTCTGTGATCAATTAAATTAACTTTATTAATTAATTTGCACGCGTGTGTTCCTATATGTGGCGCGAAGGAGGACAGCCTGTACTTCAGAGGCTACATTGCTGATGACATCATTCATAAAAATAGAAACGTGACGCCATTTAAAATGTGCCAGGACAAGAAAATCCCGAACGTTGTTTCATTTAAAGACCCTTTTATTTAAAACAGTTGTTTTGGGGAGGAGAAGCAGTGGAGGAGAACAGAGCCGGCGGTCTGTCCTCTCCCACCTGGTGGTCTTATATCTGCCCTTTAAATTGGCTCCAAATTGTCTCACAGAGTGAGAGGATCACAGGCATGATTTAATGCAGCTTTGCTCAATGAGAAGTCACTGATGGACGTGTCTGCGTGCACACGCACGTGTGTGTGCGTGTGTGTGTCTGTGTGTGTTCAGCCACACACTGGTTTAGGTTTCTTCCAGTTGTTTTTTTAATCGCTCTCATCAGATTAGTTGAGCAGGGGCAGTTGAGGCCAAGTGCTCCACACACACACACACACACACAGACACACACACACACACACACACAAGCAGACACACAAACACACACACATGTCACTGATAAAGTGATTAATCAATTAATTGCTTAGCTGAACTAAATAATTGATCCCAGTGTCTGAATGTGTGAGTGACCCAAAGCTTTATATGGACGCACACAGATATCATGTGACTTTTGACCTTTTTGACCTTCCTGTCTGGAGTTCCTATAGTTGGATTAGCGGGTTCGGGTCAGTTTAATTTGCAAATGAGAGTCAGAGACATCAGTTTTACCTTCCTGATGCAAATTCAACAGCTTTTGCTCTTTATGGAGGTCACAAAGTGAAATCCAAATGAACAAAAGTTTAAAATTTTGATAGATCCTGACCGGGACTGTGCACATCACACACCTCCAATGAGAGGAATGTGTGTTACTGGAAAACCAGTTCCAGTGTCTCACTGGAAAAATGTGTTTAGATGGACTAGAGAGCAGACTGACCCGTGCGTGTGTGCGTGAGCGTGAGGCGACGGTCGCGGCATCAATAATTCAAGCTAATCTCATTAGCCCTCAGATCCCTTTCAGACGCTTTTGATTAAATGATGAATGGCCTCCCAGCTGCCTGTTAAATAATGCTGCTCAGTGACATCACACCGTGTGCACGTGGCAGGTAGAGCATAAGGTAGGTGTCTTGAAGAAGACACATGCAGAGGGCGTGCACGCTTGTGCTGGTGGCTGCCATATGCTCTTGGACACTGAGCGTCACCACCGCCTGACACTCCAACGAGACTGTTCCATCCGACCAGACAGGAAACAGTTCATGCCATCCTGCTAATAACATCATCAACACGGGGGGGGGGACTCACACACGGGGGGGACGGGGGGGGGGGGCGTCAATGGGCCTATGTCATAGAGCTGAGGGTGTGGGAAAGAAGAGGACCGTGTAATGTGGAGGACAGGTATGAGAGCCAATGTGCCCTGGGCTGGAGAGAGCAGTGAGCATGACTACACCCATGGAGCACCTACCGCCGCCCCCGACGCCACCGGCAGCAGTGGCTCTGTATCGGATTGCCAACTTCACAATAGGCCCTAAATCATCACTCCGGATGGAGAGACACACGGAGAGACAGACACATAGACTAAACAGAACTCAGAAAGCACGTCGCATGAGGAGTTAATATGTTCGAAATCCCGCGGCGCTGCTGATAAGAGGGGCCCCCGTGGCCCCCTCTGCTCGCCACAGAGGTGAAGAATGGGAGTAACACAATCTCCCACTGGAGCCGCAGAGGAAGCTGTCGCGGCAGGCAGGTTCCTCCATAACCAAAAGCACAATTGTTGCTCTTTCATTTCCTTTGGTGCAAAATGGGGAAACGTGCGCCGTGTTTGGTAACCAATGACAGATGAGCATTCGGGAGGAGAAACGGTTCGCTGTTCTAGCTGCACGGCGGTTACCAGGAACTTCTTGATTTGTGATCAATTTCCGTAATAACCCTCACATGTAAAATGCAAGAGCGTGACCGACTTGCTCCCCCCTTCCACTTAGATGATCTCAGCTATACTTGCACAGCAGAAAAACTCCTCCGTGCACGTCCACGCAGTCTCTCGGCACGCACAGCGTGTGGTTTCCTGTCTGGTGCGTTCCTGCAGCAAACCCACGCTGGTCACTCGGGGTGTCTAAATGGATCCTGCAGTCTGTTTTGAGGGGGGCGTTTCTATCGGACCATCCTGGCTTGTGGGCCGTCTATGACCCCCTCACCTCGCGCCTAGCTAGCTTCCCCCCGACTTTCGCCTCCTTCACATGTGAGCTACGAGTTAACCCCACAAACAGATGAACAGATGATGTTTTAGGCCTGTTTAGGGTTTTTTTTTCCATCACCCAACTTTTTAAAAACACGAACGACAGTCAGCTACCAACGACACATAAATCTCCCAAGAATCATGCCGCTCAAAGCTGAAACTGAGCTGGCGTCCTCGGAGGTGCCACGAGGATGCCAGCCCGCCACAGAGATGCCAGGGGGGGGAGCTGTTACGCCCCGTAGCTACCGCCATCGCTTCTTGTCACCGGGCAGATTTCGGAGCTGTCAGACTGTCTGTGACGCCAGTGCGATCTTGGCAATCAGGGCTGGGCTGTGCTCGTATTTAGCTGCTGCTGCTGCTGCTTCTGCTGCTGCTGCTGCGTGTAAGTTTGTGTGAATGTATCTGTATGGGGTTGTAGGGGTGAAAGAGGGGTGCAATCTGACCCCTTTCCTCCTCCAAGTTGGGCTTTCTGTCTCTCTCACACACAGACTGGGACAGCTGCCATACCCAGGGCCTCTCCCAGTGCTCCAGAGGAAGAGACCACAGCTAAAAGAACCTCTTTTTCCTCCTTTTCTCTTATTTTTTCCCCCTTTTCCCCCTCACCTAGTTTTTTCTTGAGGCGGTCTCTGATGAGATGGGTCCATGTGCTTGTTTTTATGATCAAGCTGATTTCTTAATCCTAATGAAACTCCATACGGTCGACCTTTTAATACTTAAAAATATCACTACTGACTTTTGTGAACATTTCTCAATTAAAAAAAAAAGAAAAACACTTAACTCTCTTTTCTCAAAAGCTGTACAAGTATGTGACAACAGGTGGATTGAGACACTTAAACAGGCTAAAAGTAGCATTAGCACGCTAAACACTTGTTGGCCCTGCCTCGGGCTCCATCGAGGACTCCAGACGGCAGGCTGATCTCCAGCAGGCAGAGGGCCCGAGAGAGACTGACCATCACCCAGATGACGCACCGTGGATGCGGTGGGTAAAAAGAGGGGGGGTTTAAAGGGTAGATGGGAGCGGTGGAAGGATCAGGTGTCGGCAGACGACTCCCCGAAACATCCTGTATGAGGTTAGCCCGCGACACGCCCATTTCAATAAAGTGTTGCGGGGAAAGACGTAGACACTTTCAGTTTCTGAATTTAATGATGAGAAGGAAAATAGCTCATTAATGTTTGTTATGCTAATGCTGTAGATGTCATTAATATGTATGCTTTTAAATTCATGTTAATCTGGAAAATAATTGTCCAAACACACGGTAAACAAATAGAAATTGGTATTTATTTGCCCCCACTGACATTAATTAGTCAGTTTAAATATATTTGGTAATGAATATTGAAAGAAAGAACATTCCATTCTGATGATCTGACTATATTATGATTAAAATCTCTGTCTTTGCTCTGAGGTCTTGTTTTCACCCAACAATTAATCAATGCCTTGAAGCTGCAGCTCACATTCCCTTTATGAATGATATCACTGCCCTATTTAAAGCAGGCGAAGTAATTGTGTGATATCAATATTTGATATTTGGACGGCAGCGAGCCGAGCTGCTCCCGTCATCTTCCCCCGCATCTGCCCCCCCCCCCTCCTGTTGTTATTGTTGTTGTTTGTGTGACATTACCACGGGTCAGTCCGTAACCTGACCTCAGGGCGAGTCTGATGGAGCGACACAAAAAGTTGGAGAAAAACAACATAGTTCATGAGCTCTGTCCCACTTTGTGCTATTATTACTGTGGAGCCTCAGAGGGAGAGAGACAGAGACAGAGAGAGAGAGAGAGAGAGAGAGAAAAGCAAGCCTGATGAAGGAGGAGGAGGAGAAGATGAAATTACACCTGTTCTGGTGGCTGACTAACGACTTTGAAATGCGAGCGGACCTCTGCTCGCCGCCAAAATCATTTTCCCAACAATACAGGCTGATCTTTAAACAAGCAGAACTGGGACGCTGCGCCGAGGACCCGCCGTGCCGAAGCTCTGACCAACCCTCGGGAACCGCACCCACGTGTGTGTGCGTGCGTGTGTGTGTGTGTACAGGACTTACATCTGCAAAAAAGACCTTATAGATTAAAAGAAACCTCTGGAATACACACACACACACACACACACACACACACACGCTCCATCCTCGTTCGCTCCGGCTGCTGCCATATGGTTAATGTGCGCTCGCTGAACAACATCTGCTGTGCGTTACCACACACACGTTAGCCAGGCATACGTGCCGCGTCTGTGTGGCCATTCAGAGGAACACTCTCACACACTCGCCGGCATACAGTAGCGTTTAACTCACCATCTGCTCGCTGAGGTCCTGTGAGGCCTCCATGGTTCCTCGACTGGTTGATCTGCTGCACATCAGAACAGAAGAGGAAAGCATGGGTCAGTGGTGCCAGTGTGAACTGCTGCCAACCTCACGTGCATTATTGTCCTCACACGTCCTCCTGGGGGTCTGCCTGACCCCCCACCTTCACCCATTAACCTGCGTTTTCTGCCCGTGACACCGTCGCCTCCGGTGTGTTTATGTGTGAGCAACGGGAGAGGAAGGGGAAACGGTGGTGCTAACTTTGGCGTGTCGCGCTCAGGCGCGGGCGAAGCGGGGAGATAATTAGAGAAGTAAATATCAACAATGAAAACGGAGACATGTAAACGATACAGCCGCCTGGCTGCATCTGGACTACAGACACGGCGTTGAGCTGGAAGACAGCAAATGCTGCAGGAGACGGGTCACATCAGGAGCCCGGAGGGACGGGGAGGCTGAGGAGGCGGGACTGAAGAGGGCACAGGGCCCTGCAGAGAGAGGCACAAAATGGCCCCACACTGCGCAGATGTCACACACACACACACACACACACACACACACCCACAAACACACATACGAGAACCATAAAAACGTTTTGCTCTAATTCTCAGTAATAAGTAAGGTTAACTAATAATTAAGGTTTTCCTTTATCGACTTCTCTTTTCATTTAATTTTTTCATTGAGGGAATCTTCGATTGGCATTTAACGATTTGACAAATTCCAGCAGTTTGTTGAGTGTGTGTGTGTGTGTGTGTGTGTGTGTGTGTGTGTGTGTGTGTGCAGTTGTCTAGCTTGAACCTTTAAACTAACTGGCATCCTTTTAATTTTTCATAGCGCTCTGCTCCTCCTCGCCTGAAACCCAAGACAATAATGCGTCTCTCAGGTGAATTGATTTGTGCCAGAGCCTCTCCCTCCCCCTTTTCCCTCCCTCCCCCTTTTCCCTCCCTCCCTCTTTTCACCCTCTTCTGTTTTTTTTTGTTAGTTTCTCCCCCTCACCTTTAAAGGATGGAATCTGCCCTCTATCACGTTTTGACCTGCAAAGCCAACCTGAAATCGTCTCAGAAGGTGAGGAAACTGCAGAACGGCGATGCGTTCAAAGACCCTCCGGCTGTATTAATTACAGATGAACCGGTCTCCTCACCTCTCCACATATACAACCGCCCCGCACAGCCCCGACTGACCCAGAAGTTACATGACACTGACTTGGGGAATCAATATTGCCTGCCATTTCCTTGAGCCTCCCAGAAGAGAGAATTATGTTTCTCCCGATGGACATCGAAAGCAGCACGAGAAACATACTGTGCGGAGGATCAGAGCCGGACTGCACAGCCGCGCTGCGGTAATTTCACACTGTTGGAGAAGAGTTTAGGAGGACGTCGGACAAACCGCAGGCTGCTGTGGTGAAAAGTAGTTAGCACTGTTACTTCTTTACGTACATACACACATACATACATACATACACACATACATACATACATACATACATACACACATACATACATACATACACACACACACACACACACACACACACACACACACATCTGTATATGTACTACACACATATATCTGTATATGTGTGTGCACAAAAGAAACAAATTTGGTTTGATTATTGAATCATGAAACTCATTAAACTTGATTTTAGAAATATCCTGCTCCAGTTTTAACTTCTTTTTAAGTAATAAGGTTTCTTTAAAAAAAAAAAAAAGTAGACTGAAATTATAATAAAAAATTAAACAAAATAAAACAGACGACGTAAGGAAATACTTCATGGGCCGATAAAGCTTCTTCAAAATAAAACACACGGGCCGGAATTATTGAAATGCAAAAGAGGTGCCATTATTTTAATTTATACCTAAAAACATTTACCTTCAGCTCACGTTCATGAGCAAGAAGTCCTAAACTGCATAGGCCGCTTTAAGAAAATCCAGATGTAAAATCTAATGTGTGGATCACGGCGGGGTTGACCCTATCAGATGGTGGAGCCGTCACCTAACCTGTCATGTTGTCACGGCGGGCCAATAGCCAGGGGCCGCTCAAGCCCCCGCAGCCTGGACGCGGTATACGATTCCCATTTCCTACATATCAAATATAAACACAAACTCCACGTGGGTCAAGAGGGGAGAAAAATCTTACACACACGCACGCGCACACATATACATCCCTCACACACACGCACGCAGGAGATGCTGACACAGACGCACCGGCGGCTTGAAGGTGCACCTGAGAATTTACGCAACACTGGAATTATTTGTGAAAGGTCTAATGGATCATTGTAATCCCGTAAAAAAATAATACGTTTCAATTAAGTGTTCAATCAAATTCAAAATGTTTTAATCTATTTTAGGACGAAACTAGATTTGTAAAGAAAAAACAATAATCAGACGCGTAAAACATCCATAGAGCGCTCATTCTGCTTGAAGTTGTTTTACGAATTATAGATGAATAGGACGATCATTTCAATTCTTGACTTATTCTTGATTTATATCAACACAGTTGGCCCATAGAAATACTCGTATCCTGGGTTAAAAGTTAAATGAAGCGGACCCACCTGTGTCGGACTAATTTTCTGTCCAGTTTAAAGAGGAGCTCCCGGTCTCGCTTCACTTCTCACACACGCTCATAATCAAATGCAGAGAGGCGGCCGCAGCTCTCCCTGCTGTCTGCAGGCTGTCACTGTCTGGATCAGAGCGCTCCAGCCACCGCTGACCATTACCGACGCTCCGCCAAAACGCGCCACCTACGATCCCCGGACGTCCTCACGGCGCTTCACCGACTCAAACCCGATTCCCGACTCTCACCTTCTCTGCCCGCAGCGCTCATTTCTGCCGAAAACTCTTTTATTTTTAGCCCGCCTCAAACTTTGTGCGCCGAGGAGTTTGCGCTCAACTTCTTGCCGCCGAGAGCTGCGGTGCGCATGCGCGGTGCTGCCATGCGGACACTGGCGGGCAAGGGTCCAAAGGGTTAATGGGGTTCAAAGGGGTGCGGGAGGGGGATTCGGGGGGAGATACCAAAGTGACATTCTTATTAATAGTTTGGACCAAATGACAAGTTCACTGATTTATTCATCCCACCGAGAAGAACACAACAACATGTTTCTGAATAACAATCCCCATTTCATAAAAAGAAAGGTAATAAAAGGCCTCAAAAATAGCAAAATACATCACATATGAAGTCAGGACAAGAGTCTTAGGAATACTGTTGTTTTTAACAAAATATCAACAACTGTAACTGATTATAGTGGAAAAGTCGCTAATATTTGTGACGGGCAAGATACTTATGCTAGAAATGTAGGAGAAAATATGGAATTAAAAACATCATGACAGAAATATTAAAGTAAAATGTAAAATATAACAATAGAAAATAAATAACTGAAGCATAATATGTTATTTGAGGGTGCAAAATTCTGCTTTACACATTTGTCAATTAAGAACAAAAAGCAATCTGAACCATCAGCAAAGTCCAAGTTATTGAAAGAGCGGAGCGTGCGCAGCCGTCGGCTCCCCTCGGACGGCCGATCGCTCAGTCGACACAGCGGAAAATAGGAAACGACAAAGACAAACGGGCAGTGGGAAAACACAGCGCTGGCTGATCTGTCTGCACTTAAAAGCAGAGAAACGGTGCCAATAAAAACCAAAGCGTGCAAAGCAAAATAACAAACATAAACATGGCTGCAATAAATCCTGGGAGGGTAACGTCAGACCACCCTGTCTCCCTCGCTGATCCCTCAACGACAGATTCGGCCGCAGAGTCCAAAACGCTGAATGTTTATCAAAACTAATAACCGTTTATTGAAGATGATGATGTCACAACATCGTTTCTGTGTTTATACCATTGAAAAGCCTCCTTGGTGTTATCGTGTAGGTGGTGTGTGTGTGTCTGTGTGTGTGTGTGTGGGGGGGGGGGGGTCCACTGGCACCACACACACAAACACTGGCATTGGCTGGCACATCTGCTGGCAAAACCACAGAGGGAGAAAACCTTTGACATACTGGCAAAGCAAACACTGGACTGGGAGCAGCCGCCGCTGGAGCTGTTTTCATTTTCTATACGTTCCCTCCATAGGTTCGGTAAATCTGGGGTCCGTTTTCTTTAGCGTTCACTTGTTTGTCTGAAAGGACAACTCCACCAGGAAGTACAACGACGCCACTCTTTCTCTGTTTGCCCATCGGCTGCTGGTTTACTGGGAGTTTCCACTGGGAGACTTTCAGTTGCTGCAGCCTTTGTCACAGAACATGTCAGGAGGCTCTTCAATATCGGCTTTCACGTCATGCAATGGCAGTGATTTCCAGGCCTTTTGTGGTGTTTGTCTGAGTAGGTCGGCGCAGTCACATGATGCCGTCAGTTAGCATGACCTCATGTAATCGAGGTTGTCATATTTAATTGGTCCACGGTGCCCATGGGCAGGCCAACAGGGTAGACAATGACCCGGCGCCGCCACCGAGGAGACAGTGAACAACAATCACGACACAATAGCAGCGAGGTTGCTGTTACCAAATGAGCCAAACAGATATTTGTAACTGTGAGACATGCTAGTGCTAACATGAAGAAATGGGTTGGCTGGCAAAACACTGAAAACTTCCCAGTTTCACAAAGATGCCGATAACACTGATGACACATTGGCCTCACTTCCTGCACAGCAAGATCTATCTGTCAGCATGTTTGCTGCCCTTAGCCACGGAGGCTAATGCTTTTTGTATACACAACAGTTAGCATCGTATACTGTAATTAAGATACTGGATCAAAATGCTTCAAGCATACTGGTTTAGGCATAATCTCCTGGTCACGGTTAGATCACGTAACACTTCTTGCTGGACGTGCAACCAGAGACATGGACATGCAGAGGCGTGCTCTCTGGCTAGTTCTAGTGTGGAAGTAGCTCAAATTTGCTAATAGCCGAGGTAGATGACTAGTCTGGATTAAAGACTTTTATGTGTCTGGCTACTGTCTGAAATTAACTAATCACACTGTTATGATATCAACAAGGTCTCTCCTTTAAAAGAAACCCCGACCCGAAGGCTGCTGCTCTATAAGTAAATGAGAAATATGAAATATGAGAAAAATGATTGAAATATTGTAAGAGTAATAGAACTTTCAACATTATTATAGTCAAAATTATGGATTGTCAGAATTTTTTTATACCCGGGTAATTTTCAGTGGAAATGTGTCAAGGTTTTTAAAATTCCTGGGTAAATCAATAAAGTTTCTGCAGCGGAAAAGGGACAAATTTCTGAATAAAACTCCACACAATTGATCCTAAACTGGTTTAATAAAACTGAGACCAGTGAGAAACGGGCCGACAGACTGGAAGGGTCTATTTTTTTAGGCAGCTGTTCACTGGAGGGTAATGCAGGAGTGGAGGCGGTGGTGGTTGGGGGTGGGGGGACCTAAGCCCCATGATGTCCAGTTGCATAGAAGTTTAGGAGCCGCTGCCAAGTCGCAAACTTCCTGGTTCCTGCCAAAGCGAGGGGCGGGTGAGAGAAAATGCTTTTTAGCTGGCTGGTATTTATAGATATGCGAGGAACCCGCGCTCGGGCCAGGGCCGAGGTGCTGACGACGTAAAACGAGAGGACGCTTCCAGAAGCCGGGTGTCGGGCCGCACGGATAAAAATACTCCCTGAAAGATGGGGCTGTTCATTAGTGGCAGAGTCGGACATGTGACACGGCAGCGCTTCAAGGCTGATTTATGATTATTACCACAGCTAACCTATACCCCCCCCCCCACACACACACACACACACACCCACACCCCCCCAATCCTCAGCCCCTCCCTCCTGCCAAATATTTTGCCAAATGGAATGGGTCATCGTGTTTATTTCAGTGCATGGAGACAAACGCCGTCTGAGGGTCTCACATGTTGTCAGACCTTTCAGGGGACGGTTATAAACTGCGGCGACGGCTTGATCCGAAGCGTTTCGGTAGATTTGTGGAGTTTTTACAGTGATGGTGGTGGTCATGGTGGTGGTGGGGGGGTCCTACTGCAGAGTTCTGCCTCTCCTAATTGCCGCAGTGAGCTACCACAGCGCGGAACAAAGGAAACATTTAACACGTCGTAAATTCCTGTAATGTCCTGCTGAGGAGCCGCCGCTCAGATTTCTCCTGCAGCGGCTGTACGTTAAACACTCGATGGAGCAGAACAGACAAAATCGAGGGGGCAGATGTTAATTGTGTCTTCGTCTGTGTGGCCTCTTGTCACGTTATCTCTTTACTTTCCAGAGGCTGAAAATGCCACATCACTCTTACTGGGACATAGCTGAAAGCGGGGTGCTTTTATTTTGAAAAGGGTGGGTATTTGATTTCAAAATAAGACAAAAACGTAACGGCAGAATTCGTTCTCTTCCAGTGTTCTTTTCTACTTTTACTCACCAGGACGGCGAGCAAACGTGTGCGAAAGCGTTTGAGGGGCGGGAGGTGAGGGCCGAGAGGGCGTGAGCATCCTCAGAGACCCCCTCGCTTATGCGAACGCACGGTCCAGACGTTTGTGTTTTCGGGGGAAGCAAAATTAGTTTACCATCAGCTTTGGACCGCAGCCTCTGTGCCGTTTCTCTTCCAGCTCCCTCCACCTAAATGTCAGCTCAGGACTTCCACCGCACCACCCCGGGGATGCTGGGAGACTCGCCTTCATGTGCGTGTTTTATGGTTATGGACATCATATTTAAGTAGAGGAACAGTCCACCACTTCCCCTGCCCCAATAATTACACCACAATGGGAGGAGTGGGGGGGTGGGGGTGAGCTACATGTTCTGTGTGAGAGTTATTTCACAAAACTAAGTGAACCAGAGAAGGTTCCAGTGCTCCAAAACGTTGCACAATCTTTGAAATTTGGAGTCGAAGTGACTAAAAAAAAATGCCTGAAACACCGTGAACGCAGGCCGGAGCATTTTAAGTGAGTGTGATCCGCTCGTCTCTCCGGCCGGACTGGAGGCAGGACGGCCAAATGGGCCGGCCACATGGAGATCCGGGCCGTCATGTTAAATCAGTTGAGGCTTTGATTGCAAAAGCTGCAGCAGTCAAAGTTCAAATCACTTTCCGCCGTGTGGATTTGATGTGTGTAACGTCTGTGCTGCGTCGGTGAGACACAGCACGATGCAGAGGCAGAAAAATGAAACTCTTCACGCACGGCACAAGCTCTAACCGGCAGAGGTCAACAGAGGTCAACGAACCGTGCCTGTTCTCCTCACTTCATCCCCACTTCCCACACCCATCCTACGCAGAACCCGGAACTGAGAAAGTGAATGGACAGAACAGCGTTTTCTGCTGGAGGAGGACTGCAGATGTCCCACGAGCCTCAGTCGGCCATCGGCCCCGTCTTCAGACGTGCTGGAGACATTTTACACCCCCCCACACACCCCCCCACAGGGTGAGCGGAGTGTAGTTAGGCCCATCCCAATCCAAAGGTTTTCAAAGTTAGCTCATCCATTCCTGGAAACTTCTCTTCTCTTGTGTGTTAGAAACTGAGTGTGTGAGGGAAGGAGGCTAAAATGAAGGAGGGACGTAGGACTTCAGATGGTGCGAGGAGGGGAAAACCATCGAAGAAGAGTTCCAGAAGATTAACAGGCTTATGGGAGGAGAGGAGGCTGCTGACTGATTCAGAGAGGCAGCAGAGGAAGCCGAACTTTATTACCGATGTATTTGCAGCTACTTTCTGTGAGTGTATGATGACGTTGCGTCCCTGAAATAACGGTGAGGTGGTCCGGGATCAGGCTGGGTCAACCGCTTGTCGCAGACCACGACTGGTGAAGTGATCTTGACCCAGAAATTAAATTGAATCAACTTTTAGCTGATTACTCAGTAAAAGCTCAGCAAAGCTCAGCTGGGGTCTGAGAATGAAGGAGATGTTGAATTAAAACAAAGGTGCTAATGTGAAGACTGATCGTGTTCCAATTTCAAGAAATATCTGATGTCTATTTTCTTTTATTAATTTCTTTTATTAATGCTGAACAAGCATTGAACAACCCGTCGAGCAATGGTCAATGTAACCTGCGTGTGTGTTTTGGTGACATTGTGAGGACCCAGATGTAAACCATGACCGTTTAGGTGGAGAAATGTTGTCAGGCCCTCACAATTTTGTAGGTTTGAGGGGTAAGACTTGGTTTTAAAGTTAGCATTGGGCTTAGGTCAGGGTTAGGGTTTTAACTGTGATGTTAGGGTTAGCAAATATGTCATGTCAGTGACAATCCTTACAAACACAGAAGAGCAAAGACGTGTAAATAAGATCCGTAAATGGAAGATTTAGGATCGTTTCCTGGTGATCAGAAGCCCGAAATTGAGCCAAGATGGTGAGCAAAGATATAAGTCTGAAGAAGACAGACAGACGGACGGACGTACCAGCTAATGCGATGGCACGAGGTGCTCATTACAATGCGACTGTACGACGAAGGACTTCAGTGTGTGTGTGTGTGTGTGTGTGTGTGTGTGTGCGTGTGTGTGTTGTTTGTGTTTGTGTGTGCACACGTACAACTGCAGTGAGAACCAACCTGCAAGAGCTGCACGTTACGTGGTGCACAACATGTAATAGGGTTATAATCACACCGTCTGTAACGTGCACATGTATGGAAACACACACTTTAATCTGGTCGTTTTTCCATCTGCTCCCTGTTTTCAGGTCCCCTTCGGACATGTTATTATGGTCTGGATATCTTCAAGAAACAGACTCGACGTACATGAGCTCTCTCTCTCTCTCTCTCTCTCTTTCAGGGTTTATTGTTGTGTTTGGCATCCGTGGTGCGTTTGGAGGCAATCACTAAAGAATCTGAAGAGCACGTGTCCCCAGCAATCATAATCATCAAATCCCTGCTGGTCTCACACACACACACACACACACACACACACACACACACACACACACACACACACACACACACACACGGG